>NW_028277411.1:0-649693 GCF_059751315.1 Micrasema longulum
ATTCGGGCTTAGGGGCGGTCTCTCTTTTCGCTGCGAACGTTGGCGTACTTAAACAGTGGTACGGGTCACTTTGTCATGTTGACTGTACGGATGAGAATCAGAGTTAGACGTTCAACTTGATTTAATATTTCGCATTTCCGATTTAAAATCTCTCATTTTTTGCATGTGTTTTGAATACACAGAACCGTAACGCGCGGATGTTTTTGGCACAGTAAGGGATTGGTTAATTTAGAACTAATGTAGGTAATTTAATTTATTTATATGCGTTAAATACTGTCTCCCAAATACGTGTTTCGTTTATTTGTTTTCATATATTGGCATTTGAATAAATGATCGCAGTTTTTTTCGTGGAAATTAATGCTTTAATGCAAAACCATCTCGAAAAAACAACGCATCTTTTAAGGTTATTTACGAACGGAGTCATTTTTTGGCATCTTCATAAGAACGAAAGTGCTGCTCAGCCAGGCCATAAGTCACCTGTCGAAACAAGTGGTAATCGGACGGAGCAATGTCCGGTGAAAATGGCGGGTGATGTAGGACTTACCATTTGAGCGTTTCCAAGTATATTTAGCTTTGCTTTGCAAGATGTGGCCGAGCGTTGTCATGCCGCTAAGTCAATTTGTCGTGTCTCTTCTTGTATCACGGCCGTTTTTCCTTAAACGTATCAATTGTGGTCGATAGCAATCTCCCGTGGTTGTTTCACTGGGTTTAAAAACTCATTATACACTTCACCCAGCTGATCATGGTGCTGAGCAGAGATAATGCTTATGGTCTTCGGTGATGTTCCGACAGAGCATGGTCACCATAAATCTCCACTAGAATTCTATGTGCTTCAGCTACAGATAAAAATAGTGCAGTAAAATTCCCCGCAAATACTCTTTTGTGGCACGAAATTCGGCGGAATATCATATACTATTGCAAGGCCTAATGGTGGAGCTTCACGATGAATTTGGCTGTAGTATTGCCCGGTTTAAAAATACTAAAATAACACCGTCTGTCGAAAAACAACGAGAATTTAATCAACTTCCTATTAATATTAGAACATCATTAATCCATCGTCCGCACCTACTTTTTCATACGACTCAGCTTTTATCCAGCAATGAAGATTAAAGTTTATTAAAATTTGTAACAACCTCTGTATTATTATTTATATAAAAGTAAACGTAAAAGTCAGACCGCGTTCTTATTAAGTTGTTATGAACTAACTTAACAAAGCGTTGATAAATAAATAAAAAGCTAATCCCCACCTTGAATGACTTCTAAGGACTGTTCCTAAAAAATTATAATATGAACCAAAAAATAAGTTTACAGATTACTTTTTATTTACAAATAAATAAAAAAAAGTATTTTACATAATATTTAACATAACTGAAGAAAAACCATAAGATATTAAAAGAATTTTGGAAAATAGGTACTGAAATAAAAATTAAACAATGAATACAATTATACACAGAATATTATATAAATATAATTAATATTTTATATATTACGAGCTGAACCCGGCAACTGTTTGCGGCAGCGGCAGAGCAACCGGCAGCGAATTGCAAATGTCAAACTCTGCTCTTCTCACCAACAGGGGTGCATTTTTTTAGGAACGCGATTTTCAAAAATGTATTGAAGGTCAGTTAATATTATTTAAGTATTACCATAAATCTAGTAAAAAGAAATAAATTTGTAGAAATCATAAGGAATTTAAGGAAATAATCTGATTGGGATCCATCAAAAACGAAAGTTGTTTGTAAACATTCAAAAACAAACTTTTTTTATTGATTTTCCTTTCTATTTTTTCAAATATGCATTCTCGGCGAATGCAGCCCTGGTGAGCGATAGAAAAAAACGTATTCGCTCCTACTTAATAAATTGACGATATTAAGAGTTATAAATAAGCTCATGGCAAAGATCTACATTTTACTGAAAACCGTACGTAAATCGGCCCAGTAGTTATTTAGCACATCGAGGACACACATACAAACATTGCTTTTTATATAGGTATATAAATTAAGAAGATAATATGCAATAACTTTATTTTGACATTGATTGAAATAAATTATTAAAGAATAAAATTTATTAAATTACCTACAATAGTTCCACGTTAAATTGATTACTTTTAGCTAACACCATTTTTATGAAATAATAACAAAATTACATTGATGACATTACGCGATTATTTCATAAATAATTTCTATACCTTAAAGGATAAACCACAGGAGTCACATTGAACGAAATGGTCAGGAAACGAGATTTTGTGATTGTGCGGTTTCCAAAAACTTTTGAACCAAATGAGATAATTTCAATATATAAAGAACTTTCATAGTACACATCAGAATAGCATATCTGGTGCATTGATGTTTTTTGCACTAGAACAAAATGAACTTCAGATTTTTATTTCAACTTAAAAATGCATTTATATGACAAAAGTGGACTTTGGTGTTTTATTCGCGTACAAAATAGCTTATTGTGATAATTTCTGCATTTTTAACTTCAAGACGGCAAAAATGGACTCCCGAGTTTTATCCTTTAAGGTACAGATAGATATTATCTGTTGCCGATACTACAAAAACAAATCTAGGTCCCAATACAAGTCATAATCAACCAAGCGTATCGTGAAATCGTATGACAATATTATTTAACTTCGAAGGCTGATCTCTCTTGCAATTTATTACATTTATGTGAGTATTTGATAATAGTAATAGTTTAGTAACGTGACGATGAATTTTTGACCCTGAAAAGTGTTTGAAGATGAAATTTTGACCGTGTATCTTAACGGTAAATTTTTCAATCAATTTTTTCAATTCAATAAACAATCATTTTTTTGACTAAACGAAGAATTTAGGAAAGGTGTTTTTAATGATCAATTTTTGAAATTGAAACGTGTCTGAACTATTAATTGAAGACACTGATAGGAATCTTAACGATTCATTTTTGACACTGAAAGATGTCTTAACAAATTCTTGACATCAAAAATTGACTTACGATGAATTTTAGACACAGATAAATATCAACAATGAATTTTTTACACTGAAACGTGTCTGAACTATTATTTTAAGACATTGAAAGGAATTTCAACGGTTCATTTTTGACACTGAAAGATGTCTTAACGAATTCTAGACATCAAAAGTTGACTTACGATAAATTTTAGACACAGATAAATATCAAAGATGAATTCTTGACACAGATAAATATCAACAATGAATTTTTGACACTGAGACGTATCTGAACACTGAGAGGAATATATAATTTAAGACACTGAGAGGAATCTTAACAATTTATTTTTGACACTGAAAAATATATGTTAACGAATTTTCAACATTGAAAGTTGACTTATGATGAATTTTTGACACTCAAGGCGTCCCACAATAAATATTTTTTTAAACTCAAAGGTACCTATCTCAATAGTTTATGATATGATACCTCAGAACATTATCCTTAAACAAATAATACTAGTAAGCGGTCGAATTATATTTCAAGACAACCAAAAATTATACATTCGAAATTCAAGTAATTAGATTCATTGTCATCTCAACAGATACGAAGAATTGTTTAGGATAGGGAATACGCATGTATATTTATTAGCTGGTTTAAATAATCACTTTTACACGATGTGTAACATTCATCATCCTGCCTGTGTTCATCTATTTTTCTTTAATTATTCCACCTTAACCAACTAATCACCGGTCTAAATACTTTTTTATGTCCAGATTTCCATAATACCTTTTGAAAAACGTAATCCATCTTTGTTGAAATTTTTGACGACCCTGTACGTACGTACTTCGTTTTATGAGCAAGTTCAGAATGTCATCTGTGCTGGTATTCCTAACGAAATTATAGCGCGGTATAGCGCGGTATAGCGCGTTTTTACGTACTAAATACGCATTATAGCGCGCTGTAAACGCGTTCGGAATACCAGCTCAGGAGATATTTTTGTAGAAATTTGTACATCGGATCCTCAATCACTAGGTATTACTGATCATCATAATTTCCTTATTCGTGCTCAATGGTGCATAGGGCACCGCATTGGAACTTTCATCGTAGCGTACATAAATATTTTTTGTTATGTGTAAGGCAAATTTACGTTCCAGGGGTGCTGTTCTGAACCAGTCCCGCGGCACGAGAAAACAGTTTTTCTCGTGCATTTTGTATGTAAATACACAAGATACTACGGCCGCGAGAGCGTTTGGAATACCAGCCCAGGTACTAGTCCAGGGACAGTTAATTATTGCAGTTTTCTACCTAAATGTGGATTTACACGATATTCATGTGAACATAGTTATGCAGAAAGCACCCAGCTATCGAAAAGTGAAACTAAGATACTGGAACTTTTGTGAAAAGAGTTTTTTACTTTGACACATGGTAAATAATGCAAACGTTCGTTTTTTAATCATACAAAAAAGAATTTAATTATGTATTTGACTAGTTTGAATGATTTTTAAAGTCTCGCTGACCTTACAACCTAAGATGTGCATTTAGCAGAAAACAACCAACCCCAGTAAAGCGCTGATGTATGTTGTGTCATTATGTATTAAAAATATTGTTATTATTACGGTACTTAATTGTAAAGAACATTGTTTTTCGAAGTAAACGAACAAACAATGGTCCCTTTGAAGTAAATATAAACCTTGCACATTATAAGCAAGGTTAAAAAGAATGCAACTCCCATATTTTTAAAATATATATTTTTTTTAAAATGTTTATTATTTTGTTTCTTTTTATATTTTATTTTTAAAACGGTTGAGAACCCCTGAGCTCTTATCAGGAGCATTTAATATACATTGCAACAATACCAACAATTAAATGATTTATGATTTTTGCTATTTCGAATATACCGCGTTATCTTTATTTTTATTATTTTTCTACATAAGTATTTTTGTATATTTTTATTTATTTATGTCTTATTAAGAAGTATTAAAATCCCAAGGTTATTATATAGAACATTTATAAAACAACTGTGTAATATATATAGATATATTGTTATTTAATTTTGTAATAGAACACTGTTATGTTAAATGTATTTATGTTTATAAAAAGCATTTGTGCCGTGTACACACTAATAAATAAATAAATATAAAAAATATATCAAAATAATAATAAATAAAGTTTTATACTACCATTTAAACAAACATATCACGTCGATCCTTCCAGAAATGGAAAACTCGGGACCTCGAGAATGCAACAACCAAGTAGTGAAGTCGTTACCTGAAGAATTTTCCCCACTCAATTTTTTCAGGACTTTTTACCCGGGAGTAGCCATCGAGTCGGAAACGATTTCTAGGGTTCTGGTTCTATTTCAAACACATAGCAGCATTCTGAATCCGTCGGGACCGAAATGGTACTATTATTGTTATTAAATTATTATTTTTACAGCAAATAACGTAGGTTTGGTCTTGAATATGTGTGCCTATCCAGTTTTGTTGGATAAAGGCGAAATTGAACGCACGCAGTAAGATGCGATGTAATGATTTTCAACCTCGGTCGTGCATAATATTTCTAAAATAATCGGATCTCGCTTAATAATGTCACGGCAATCGAGGTACAGAGCTACCGATCGGGTATTGTCGGCATTACCAACGTGAAGAGTAAAAAGTAATTTTCAACGAAAATTTGCGTGCAAAACGGCAACCTTTAGGAGTACACAATATCAACATTCCCTTATCCGCACCTAAATGCATAGTGCAGCGCAATAGTACTTCACTCGCGGCCTATGAGCAATAATTTGTTATTTGAAATGTTTGGTGTTTAGTTTATGGTTTTCTATATTTTATCCGCGTCTTCGCTCGTGTGGTATTTGGGAGAAATTAGTTTATTAATTAGTTCTCTTGTTTGTAATGTACCGAATGTATTTATTTAAAAAGTTGTAAAAAAACTTTAACAACTAGTTATAACTTACATTATACAGTACAAAAATAATTTCAGTTACTATATTAGAAGTTATTAAATTCAGACGCATTATGTTTTCTCATATACAGTTTTTCAGGGCCAGACCGCGAAACTTCAGAGGAACATTCCTTGCGGTATCTTTTAAAAAAATCTTTGTATTTTTTTTTCCAAATAGTCATTTAAAAAAAAAAATAAAAAAATTGAAACTCTTCATATTCTATATATTTTTGACACTTGTGCAATAATATTTACACACATGTCCACCCTCATTCCATTATAACACCCACCCTCTCACACACTCACACAAACACACTAACATGTATTGTACGATTATTTCATGTATTTCTGTGGATATCTGTCATTGGTTTTATTCTCTGTATATTTTATTTGTTTTATTTTTTTACATTTTTACATCCCCAATAAATAAAATAAAAATTAAATCTCAAAATGTAGTAAAACCTTAATTTCTCGGACAAGCAGGCCCTTCACAAACCCTTACGTCTCTCCTACCCAGCCGCTTCTCTTGTCCGCGTCTGGATAAGCCCTGTAAATGCCTAGGCTTCCATATTCCCTTCTCAAAAATTTTTCCCTCTCTGTTAAAATAAATTTAAATATGAACAACTCCCTAGGGAGGAAATCCAGTCAGTCTGCAAGCATTTGGACATAATCAAACATTGTTGAATTTTAAATAACTCACTTTTAGAAAATGGGAATCAAGTTAGGGTAGAGTGGGGTTTGAACCATGGACCTTAGAGCCATGAGTCCGAGACACTAGCCACGGGACTACAATCCGATCCACCAGAACCAACTTCATTACAATTTTTGATAACATGAGCCTCAGCACACGATAGGGTATTTTGGCAATAACGATAAGAATTTACACCATTAAATGATATTCTAGGAAAAAAAGTAGCCTATGCCGATTGCCGGTCCTTGAGCTATCGCTATCCGATTGATATATTTTCGGGATAAAGGTAGCTTGATACACTTTCTTAAAAAACTAAAATCTTAAAAAATAAAACATATTAAAAAAACAAATGGTTGCTTACTTCTGAAGGGGATAAACGAGGAGGGAGGGGGGAGTCTGATACACCGCCAACCGCACGGCTGCGTACCCCTTGCTTCTCCCCTGCAGAAGCATTTGGTGTTTAAAAATATTTCATTTAAAAAAAAAATTCCCTCTATATATTTTTTGAAATATGCTAATATGTCTTCTTGCCTATACTGATCATCGTGGTTTCGGATGTCACAGGGTTTAAAGAACACTCTGTATAATAAACGAAATTATATATATTTAATAAAGAAAAATTATTGTAGGTATATAATATAGGGAAAAAAATAAAGAGATTTTATTATTGACTAATTTGTTATAAAGTAATGAAATGGAATTATTGTGGTCGGTATGAAATGAGAACGCCTTTCTCGAAAACCGCCATGAAATTTTAATTATGAAACTTTTACCTTAATTACGGGTGTTAACATTAGTTGTATCTGTTTCTTCCAAATTAAGAGAGAACAATTGGACAAATTAGTCTACAATGTATTCTTTTTCATTATTAAAGAACAATTTAGTAAATAATTTATGGCATCTTCACAGTGCACCGCGCAAATACCACGGGCAGCTTTGGTAGATTTATTCCTTGATTGAACGCGAACAGGTTTAGAAAATGATCACTTTCGACTACTTGACAACATTTTCTTTTGAATGACATATAACCTTTACTATTTAGTTTTACTTTTAGTGCTCATTTTTTATTTTTAAAAAGACAGACGCAACATATGCTAACACTTATATTATATTAATAATAAATTTTGACAATTTTATCACTTCAGTAATCACTTCAAGGGCATAATCAAACCTCGAATTCATTATTAAAAATAACCCCAAGTTTTTGTCTGCAAATACTAATACCGAGATCTTCCAATGAAAAAATACGCGCTAAAGATAAGTATGTAAATAAAATTCGATTGTAATATTTAAAGCATTAACTTTGTGAACAATATTTTGAGTTTGTTCAAATTCTTGACTGGATTCAACATTAAAATAGATTTCTATATTACCTTTTCTTAAATGTTCTTCATCTCTGTAGTAATATGTTAATATAAACAGCTCCCCAAGGAGTTAAATCCAGTCCTTGTCTACAAAAATTTTGGAATATTGTTGAAAAATCCACCTGGTCCATGAAGAAGTATAGAAATTTAAAAAATAACATTTTCAGGCGTTGCCTAGTATGTAGGTGAAATAATTCAATTAGACGAAACTCACCCACATAAATAAAGGTTTCAGCTCTTTAACTTCACAAACATCAACAGATGAAAGAATTGAAGGAATATAGATGTTCAAATATGGGCAGTATGGTGAATGTTACACAGTGTGTAAAGTGCCCACTTAAACCAGCCATTGACAGGTCATAAGCCCTGTAGCTGCTTAGATTTCTATATTACCTTCTCTTAAATGTTCTTCATCTATGTTGTAATATGTTAATTAACTTTGTGGTGAAACATTTTGGTAAATGTTATTAAATATTTGATATCGTTTAATAAATGTTTCTCTTTCAAAACTTAACTTCGAAAATTAATTATATATAATAAAAAAAAATGCTTTTAATAATGGATACACAATTGATTAAATAAATACTTTTAAAATAGAAAACTAAAGAAAAAATCAATTAAACAATTTTTATATCCTGTCAACAGTAATTATAATAATACTAATAATTATTAAAAATAGAGAAAAATTCTTTACGTAAATACTATATTCACAAATTTATCCAAATTTTTACCAAATAATATCAAACCTGTTTTTTATACAAATAACAATATTGGTCAATTATTGATTAATCATAAATAAGAAAATAGTTTTTTGAATAATTCAGGTGTTTCCCAATTAAAATGCAATTCTTGTCCTGTTTACTTTGGAAGAACATTTTTTCAAATTTTTTAATTCGTGTTGAAAAACATATGAGGTCAAGGATGTTTTGAGTATGTCAAAATGCTTGCAGATAGGCTGGATTTCCTCCCCAGGGAGTTATTCATATTTAAATTTGTTGCAACAAAGATGGAAAAAAATTAAAAATAAATATTTCTCAAAAATGTTTTCCCTCTCTGTTGCAAAAAATTTTTAAAAATGAGGTGTCTTCACAATAACAATATCTTCTTATTCGCAAACCACCTTATCAATTTTAATCACGACTTTAATAAAGATACAGAAGTTAAAATCTTACATTCAAATAATAAATAGTTAAAAGTAAATAATATAGAAATATTTCACATCAGAAAAGCGCTCTTTTCAATATAGCCCGTTATATGATGTTTCATTATTATGGTCACCCAAAACCTATTAAACTCATGCTCTTCCTTCCCTTTCCTCTCCTTTTTTCAACTTTTTCTCAAATAGCATAAAATATTTTCATAATCTAATCAGTGCATGTTTGTCCTGTATGTGAAATAGAACCAGAATCCTGAACGAGTGCTTTTGACTCGATGGCTAGTCTTAGGCGAAAATCCGGAATAAGAAAATTGAATGCAGATAAATCCGCCTCGTAGTGTAGTAGTTAACGCGTTCGCCTACCATGCTTGAGACCCCGGGTTCGATTCCTGGATCCCTGGGAAGGTCAACATGAAATATTGCTTAGAAAGGTGATTTTACACTGCAATATTTCGTGTTCCTGGAATGGCACCCGAAGCGTAAGGCTGATCACCCTACCTTCACGTAGTCTAACAGATGATTGATATACGCTTCATTCTTTAATCTGAATCAAAATTAGCCTTCGCGTTTCAATAGAAAGTCGCATTAATTCATGCATCTCAAATATCTTGTCTAGGTTGATAAATTACTCATTATTATACGCAGATAATAAATAATATGTAAGTACTAAGTACCTACGTAATATGCGCAAAAAAGTCCATGACCGACTTTATTAAAAATAATATTTGCATGCGGGCATTATGTATTAAAATTATGCAAATCATATACTAAAATGTACGTTAATTATTACCGTATATTTTTTTTTACCTATCAAATACATATCTGAGGATCACACCCAAACGGATGAAAAAACGTAGGCAGAATGGTCAGTGTTACGCAGTGTGTAATGTAGGCACTCAAATCCACCAATAAACCCTGGTCATAAGCCCTGTAAATGTCTTCTCAAAAATGTTTTTAAATTTCTAAATCTTCTTTACCCACTAGAGGCAGTGTTTCCCAGCCTTATTTATGCCATGCCCCACCGTAGTCTTTTCAAAAGTCAGATGCCCTACCGGCATCTTTTTTAGTTAAACAGTAGGTAAATTTTCGAATCATCTTGTAATATGTTTGTAAACATAAGAACCCCTAATGAAATTAAATAAAACCTATTCTAATACATATATTATAACTGAAATTATTACAAAACAGAAATTGAAAATGTAATTAAGTAGAATGAAATAAATACGTGTATGGTGCCCTTTATAGACACGTATTCCGCGCATTGACATACCTATAACAATGCACTATCAAAATATTACAATACAATTATACAGCTTGGGCCCGGTACCAATACAACATCTACAGCTACATCCTGCACAGTTTCTGTGTTTTTAGATAGTTATTGAAGTTGTAACGGGTTTCATTCTATTTTAAGTACAATTTGGCGTAAATTTCAATGTTGTAAATCTCCGGCATATTTTCGTATGACTGATGAGTATTCCCCTTTATATGTGGGATGCCGACGTGTCTCATCTCTGAAGCGTGGTGTCCCACCTCTGAGGCCCCACCGTGGGAAACACTGCACTGAAGAGTGTTAACTTTGTGGAGATTTATTTTTTGTATGCGACCACACTTTGTTTCCTATATGGCCACACTAACGATTAAACGTCAAATAAATATAAACACGTGAAATCAAACGTGATGACTTTAATTGAGGATATTATTGCGACCTTAAGCTTTACCCAAAACACTTAATTATGTTGAATTAGTATTTTATAACTTTTTTTTCTATTTTTTGAGCAGTATGCAACATTTGAGGTTACAAAATGAAATATCTTAATTCATGCATGCATATGGAAATAGTGAAAATAAAAAGGTAAAATAATGTATATATAAAAATAACACATAGGTAAACATAATATGGTATTATAGGGTGGGGTGGTTCATAAGCCAATATATTAAACCCTCTTATAATAGTACAAAGATTAATTATTAAAGTAATTCTAAAGAAACCCTCCACATTTAATGCGGAAAGTCTATTTAAAATATTTAAGGTTCATACAGTAGACACTCTTTATAAAATAAATTCTATTATACACATTTATAAAAAAGAAAATAATTTGAGATGAATAAGTTACTCAGATACCAGCTAATATTAAAATTCCTAAATTCCACACTAGTCATGGTCAAAATAGCTTTCTATTCAAGGGTGTAAAAAATTATAATAATCTCCCCAATAAACTAAAAACTATTAAAAATAATATGTCAATTAATAAAGTTGGAATAAATTTTAAGAAATTCTTTGAACACGTGTAAAAACTACATTAAATTATTATGAATGTGTTATTGTTTTATGTTTTTTTTTTGTATATCTATGTTTTTTTTTTCTTATAAACTCGTTTTTAAAATGATATAAGCCTTTTATGAAATTTATCAATAAAAAAAAGTATCTAGAGAATAATATGTTGAAAAAGTAAGGGAATCTTGTAACGAAAAACTCCATCAGAGACGTGAAAAATGTCAATGACCAAAGAAATATTTTTCAACATAGAGATAGCCCTTCCAACAGGCATAACCATCGGCAGGTTGGTCTTGTATATTGGAATGTAAATCAGTCTATGCTAACGCTATCCATGGTAATTATTCGGAATATAAAAGCTAATGCTCCGAAATGCGTAGTTAAATACGCTTCTTAAATACGGTCTTCAAACTGCTGTAACCGAGCATACTCTGGAGGAACTCAGTGAGATAAATAGGGACTATGAAATATTATAGTGTAAAAACACCCCTTTAAATTAATTTTATTTATTTTTATTTTATTTATTACAGATTAAATTCATATAAATAAAAACTACAAAAATGTATACATAGTAAAGCCTGCCATCCAATTATATGCATTCACTAAATTATACTGCAATAAAGCGACGACGGTCGAAAGTTTGAACTTTATAAAGAATAAATAAACTATTTATTAAAATAAAAGAAATATGGACAAAACAAGGAGATAGTGGGAAGGAAAAGAAGGAATGGATAAGGAGTGGTGAAGGATGATTAAGTGAAAGTAGGTGTGGAAAATTGCATTTGATTTTATGATTAAGAGGAAGAAAAGAGGCAAAACGTCTATTCTCTGTTATTTCTAATCAAGCCTATTAGTTATCTTCTGTACCTATTATATGGAGTGTTAAATGTATCAAGACTATTAAAATTATTTTAAAATGCTTCACATATACGAGGGATCGTAGAATGTTTCCGAATAAATATTTCATATCAACCATGTCGGGAATCGGGCAAACGCGCTGACCATTACTTTGCTTTGGATTTGCAGATTCGTGCTTTTGCCATTGACCCGACAGTATGTTTGCATACGTTTGTGTATTTTGAATGTATCGTTGAAGGTTATTTCCTAAGTATACATACAATCCATATACGCTTACTATTCACATCTGACATCAGGCCTGCACAGCTATATTGTATAAAACTCTATGGCAATGACATGTCAGGTAATCAGACAAAACGACATTGACATTGAGAATGTACAAATTTAAAACTGAACCCAATAACAACCAATGTACCTAACGGTTTTTGCTAAAACAAATTAACATAATTGCATATTTTATATCGAGTTGGAAACTGGCGACTGAAATGATAAAGTTTCATTAATTTATCCAAGTTTTTGGGAGGCTTATTGTCAAAATGCCATTTCTTCCAACTAACCAATAAAAGAATGTTATTTATGTAGTTTAAATTTCAAAACGTGCCCAAAAAAATAAATAAAAACTAGATCATCATCATTCCATGTCCGCTCCCTAGCTGGAGTATATGGTATCCTGGAAGAGCCTTTATGCATCTCTGTCGGCCGCCAACTTCTTTGCGTCCTCCCAAGTCAGGTTCTCGTCCCGAAGTTCTGACATAAACAGACCGCGAAACTTCGGAGGTACGTTCCTCATGGCATACTTTAAAATAAATCCTGTTTAGAAATAAAAACAAGAAATTACTTTGAGTCACGTCTTAAGTTCTCTTCCCCTCCTCCGCGATGAGTTCTGCTGATTCGTCAGTTGACTTACAGTAATCCGGAAAGCTATTACAACTATCTTATCATTGGTTGATTCAGAAGAAAGAGTGACGTCATGCAAATTAGTTAGTTTTAATTAAAATATTTTTTTATTTTTTTTACAATTTAACGATTTAATTTTTGTCACGCTAAGAATACATTATTTATTTTCAATTTCCCTAAGGGCTGAAATTCCTCATTGTGATGTATATTATAAGTACGTATTTAAATACGGGTCCGTAATGTAGTATGTAAGTTACCTGTTTTGACTTGTCGATCAAGAAAGCAAGTATCTTTAAAAAACCAGCAACCCATCAACTGAAAATTAATACTCGTATAAGGAAAATGTGTTATTTACAAAGTAATTATTTTTATGAGTTTAAGTAAATAGCTGTGACCGCTTACTTGATAAAAGTCACTGGAAATCTAAAAATATATGAACGAGTCATTTACACTACTAATACAATTCACACAATGAGGAACTTCAGCTCAATGGGAAATTGGATCCAAAAATGTTTTATTGCGCGGGGTAAAAATTAGAGCATTAAATTGTACTGTAAAGTTTCTTGAAAATGTACGGAAAAAATAATAAAAAATATTTTGATAAAAACGCTCTACTTCAAATGACGTCACTGGTTCATGTGAATCAACCTATGATCTGAGAGCTATGGAAGATTTCCGGTCTGCTTGTCGCCTCTGGACCAATGGGAAGAACTGAATGAGAATAAGCGGAAATGAACCTCTAACGTTACACGCGGAGTTATTTCATAAATACAAAACTTTAAAAAACCGTAGCGCTGATAATACGATATGTAAAAATTGAAAAAAAATTGACTTAGTTTAATAGTCTATTAACAAATAAAAAAATATAAAAAAACCATTGAAGTTCCTCATTAACACATACCCTTAAAATACTATCCACATAGAATAATTATTTATGTGGGGTATCTCGTAGTGGTTTTTTTTTTAATAATAAAATATTTGCGCTCTCATGATTTACCCAAATATTTTATTTTGAGGGCCATTTTCAACGAGTTGTAAATACTCGTAACTAACTATTAAAAAATGGGAATCAAGTAGTGACGTAGAGTGGGATTCGTACCGCGGACCTTTGCTCCGTGAGTCCGAGACGCTAGCCACGTGACCACAACCAGATTCACGATATTTTAATATAAATTAGCGTTCTTATAATTTTCTGAAATATTTTAATTTTGGGGTCATTTTCAATGAGTTGTAAATAACTCACTATTAGAAAATGGGAATAAAGTTGGGGTAGAGTAGGAATTGATCCTCGGATCTCTGATCCGTGAGTCCGCAACACTAGCCACGGGACCACAACCAACGTGTGGGAAATCGATCTATTACATGGATAAATTTATATTTATTTATTTTATTAAGGAACAATAACAGATAACTGGAAACATACATACGAGACATAGATAACATACAGGATACATAATATTTCTAGGCCTATCTAGGACTATCAATAATTATTCACAGTATGCAATGTGTTTTTTCAAATAGTCGGCCTGGTGGTGGAGTGGTCAGCACATTTGCCTACCATGCAAGAGGTCTCAGGTTCGATTCCCGACATGGTTGACATGAAATTTTTATTTTAAAATGGGGTTTTTACACTAGTACATTTAATAGTCCCTGGACTGGCACCTGAAACGTAAGACTAATCATCTTACCTTCATGTAACAAAAAAATCAAGATACGCAGCGATTTATAAACCAAAGCAGTGGCCTTTGTAATGTAATACAAATAATAAATTAATGGTTATAATAATAAAGTATGGAAGCTAAAAAAAACTGGTTTAAAAATAATAAAAGAAAAAAAAAATTAAAACGAGAAAAGTTAAGTTATGTTAAAAAAAACTCAGGAAACTAAAAACTTATCATCTGATTTTATAATTACAAATGACGAAATCAGTTGAGAATGCAAATCTGAGACTGGTGTAATTGATAAGATTAAGAAAGGGTCACAAATATGGTTTGGTTTGTTTTATACATGTCATACACGTCATAGATGACGAAAAAATGGTAAAACAGATATTTATATGGCGAGAATAAATAATAAGAGAGACCCAGCATGATCAGATAAACCAAAATTTCAAGCGCGATCTTGTTAAAAGTAGATAAAACAAGACGTGTGATTGTGGAAGAGGCTAGAAATGTATATCAAAATAGACGTGTGTGGCGGTCCATTCTCTCTCCCTACCCTACGGAATAGCAGGATGGTTAGTAGTAGTAAACATTTTTTAATATGTACATGGGTTTCCCTCTCCTATAATACAAAAAATGAATTCATAATTACATTATTTACAAAATCTGTTTATTTACCTGGTAAACAAAGTGAATTTTCATCGTGCCTATTCAGTCAATCAAGTCACACTTTTGTAAATAATTGTATTTTCATTCTAAGCATCCGATTTTTTCTCCCAATACGTTTGAATACATCGTTTTAAATATATTTTAACAAGATATCCATGTACTTAAATCATTATTTAAGGTGTTAATGTGCAAGACGTGCATCGCGATATACATTTATGTGTGTTTGAAAAATTATCGCACTATCAATTTAATATTAATATTTGCCGATGTCTACAATTGTTGCAAGAAAACTGTAAAGAAGTGATATTAGTAATTACGCTAATTATTTGCTGAGTTTCTCATAGGAATAATGATTGTATTGTTGTATAAACGGCATATACAAACAATTTTATTAAAATGTACATAATTCGAGTCCGATAGAATCCGACACCATAAAGATTTCTTGAGAAAAGCCAATGGAACCCGATGGTCTCTCACCTGTCAAACTGTCAAATTTTTTTTAATACGTATGATTTAATTGCGCTTAAGTACCTGAAATGGTGGCAAGTTTGTTGTTCAGGAAATGATTTGCTGCCGGTTCCATTTGAAGATCAACCGCTCTGTTTTTGATACAGATTTTTCTTGCCCTATCTCGGTAAAATCTAACCTTTTAACGGTCAGTCATAACGACGTGAAATTTAGATTCGACTTTGCTACTTCAACCGTGCTATTTTCAAGTCAAATTTATCTCTCTCAAAACACCAAACTTCTAAGTTT
Organism: Micrasema longulum; assembly: GCF_059751315.1. NCBI lineage: Eukaryota > Metazoa > Arthropoda > Insecta > Trichoptera > Brachycentridae > Micrasema > Micrasema longulum. The sequence continues at coordinate 16,202 of NW_028277411.1, forward strand.
AAAGAGTAATTGCATTGGAGAATATTAGTCGTAAGATGGTTCGATTTCATGACTATAAGTGAAGTCCGAGAATGAATACAGAAGCCTCTTATAACGAGCGTCTTGAAGATGCATTGGTAAACCTGGCTTGGACATGTGCTGCGCATGTTTCAGGAGAACCTAAACCAAAGTTGCCTCTTTTTTACACCTTCGGGCTCTCGCCGCCCTGGAAGGCCGTCGATGACGATCTTTCGACTTTATTGAGCGGAATTAAGGGACGCGGGATTGACGTTAGAAGACGCAAAAGTACTAAATGGCTTTCCTGGAAGCATCTGGTGATGCCTGGTCCACTGGCTCCATTTTAGAGCGGATGTGGAAAAGAAGAAGAAATCAACAGAGATTTTAACTTTTTTCGGGCTTTTTGGTATACTTTCGAACTTTTAATGGCTAGTTTTATAAAAATCAACTTTTTTGTATTAACTGTGCTATTTTCAAGCAATTTTTTTTGTTGCTTTTATCGATATAAAATAAAAGCGGCTAACGGTAAGTCGTAACGACGTGAAATTTTGAAACTGACAACCATTTAAATATCAAATTACATAACAAGGTATGCAAAATTAAAATAACAGGATCATACTTTTTATTACCAATGACTTTAACTCAATCCTAAGCAACGCCGCGTAAAAATTCTAGTTGTCAATAAAATCAAGTAATAATAAGTACTTCGAATGACGAAAGATAAGTTACATAATACGCTTTAAAACTCGTACCATTTTTTTCTTATGTATCTATACGTTACGTAGGTACATAGATTTTATCATAATAAATTTTTCCGCCATAGTAAGATTACCTATTATAAAGTTATAACCATAAAAAATAATAATTGTTTGCTCTATATTTAAAAAAAGCCGTACGTTTTACGATGACCATACCCTAGCTATTTCAAGTTTGTTGTTTGTAGAAATATTATAAGATTCTTAATCATCTAACATCATAAATTAATGTCGTCTCGTTTTAATACTTATCAGTAGATTTTATTTTAAATTTATTTTCGTAGGGCGGGGCGCTAATTGAACATTTTTTAAAAATTTAATAAATCATAACTCTTGATTCAAACGTCTGTAGAAAATAAAAGATCAAATCTGGTTTAGAAGACATTGTCATGAATGTGAGAAACTTCCGGGCTCAAACTGCCACAAAGGTGGGGTAAGTTGAACAAGTCGAGAATTGAAAATAATGGTCTCAAAAAATGTTTGCAATTGGTTGCTGCACATCGATAGAGACGAGGTTGTCAATTTTTTAAAGTTCGAGATTAGAAATTAGCAAAAATTTACAAATGTGCTTTCCTTCCATACTTTTACTTTTGTTTGCTTTTTATATATCGTGATATTTTTATGTTTTTTCATTATGAATTTTTAAATTATTTCATTTAGTACTCACTTTGGCATATTATTTATTACTTCTATTTCTTACGTATAGAGTGAGTTTCTAGAAACTATATCTTAATTATCATTTCAACTATATTTATATATATATAAATATATATTATTTTTCTATTGATTTCACTGAGACCATTGATTGGTTTTTTTCAGTACTACTATATTTTACACTTATTTGTTTATAAATTTGTATAAACCACTTAATTTTTTTAATTACACTTCGACCGGTTTCGAGGTTACTACCTCATCGTCAGGAATTTAACTAACTTATAATTACACGCGTTGCTATTTATATAATAAAATATTGTATGAAAGTGACAGAAAATTGAAAGAAAGAGAGAAAGAAGATAAAGTAAATCATAACGGGAATAGTGTTAAAAGAGGACTCGAAGTTAAATTTAATTGATTATTTATTATTTGAAGTTTTTGATTAATGGCTTTACTAATTTCTAATCGTTCTAAATTATCTAAACGAAAACCATTTTTATTGACATGCAAAATTTCTACAAACGTTTCTTGATTAAATTCATGGTTTTCGGATATAAGATGATTTGCGAATTCTGAAAAATTATTATTACTCAGACATCTTATATGTTCTTTGATTCTAACTTTAAATTTACGTGAAGTTTTTCCAATATATAAATTTGGGCAATTTAAACAATTTAATTTATAAATTCCCGAATGATTTAATTTATCATCCTTATCTTTACAATTTGTTTATGTTTTACCTATGTTATTATTAGTCTAAAAAGCTGGCCTAATATTGTTAGGTAAAATTTGTGCTATATTTTTAGAAAATGAATTAATGTACAAAATTCCACGCCAGTTCTCATTTTTATTGGATTTTTTTAAATATAAATAGCAACGCGTGTAATTATAAGTTAGTTAAATTCCTGACGATGAGGTAGTAACCTCGAAACCGGTCGAAGTGTAATTTTTAAAAAAATTAAGTGGTTTATACAAATTTATAAACAAATAAGTGTAAAATGTCATACCACAAAGTTAGAAAATGTTTTTGATAACAATAATAAACTACTATATTTTACTATTATTTTGTTGATTTCAATGATACTACGAGTATTATTTTGTTTATTTGATTATTTATGAATCTTTATATTTTTATATTTATATCCGATTACCTTTTTTACATTGTTTTCTTTGGAATTTTATTATTTATAACTTATACCTTGTTTTTCTGGATTGTTATTTTATTGCATCACATGTCATTATAATTTACTTAATTTTTTTTTTGTTAATTATTCTGGCTTGACACTGGCACAGTCTTAAAAGCCTTAATTTTCGTATCACTATTAATATTAATTAATAGTGATACGAAAATCACACAAATTTCTAATAAAACCACATTTCATAATCAATTATATTTTTAAAGTCCTAATGCTAATTTCACAGGGAAACAAAAAGGTATTATTTCCACAACTAAATAAAATCAAAAGCAAACAAACAATATTATTCTTTATCTTTGAATATCGCTACATTACTGTACATTACACTACTGTACTGTACACACACTGTAATTAAGCGTATAATATAAGAGTTTGAGGTTAGTAACTTATTACGAGATCAATAATATGAATGCAAAGTTTATTGTCGCAATTGCAATTGACGTTAAATTCTTTGTCAGCGGCTTCCACACTCTTCTGTTCGTCAATTACAGATTTTGCTGCGTCACTTATCTGTTGACTCGTAGTTCAACCTTTGGAGCTTTTGTCCTATATGTTATGTCCGCATTCTAAAATGAAAGTCAAAAAAAAACCGTGCATTTTTGTAATATAAATAAAGTGGAGCAAACTTGCCCAACAATCTCCGATCAGATATATATTTGAACGAAAGTTAGGTTATGAAAAAAACGACGGAATTGGGCTATTTTTAATCAAAGTAACAACAAATACGTGAAGCATCAACACTTACGTAATTGCTGATAGCTGTCTTTGTACGTGTTCAGGAGAAAAATAACGACCAAGGTATTTTTTTTACTTTTTAGTCACAAAATAAACAATGCGTTCGCGCACCTCAATCAACCACCTTACGGCAACTAACGGTCACGCGATGTATTCCTCTTTTTTGTTCCCTTTTTTTTCATTTATTGTGTTATCGTGAGATGCGTAGTTTTTGAGATATTTATAAATATATATGCAAATTTGCTCACATTTCCCTATGCTCAACTAGCCCCGCCATACCCTAAGAAATAGTAATCCAGAAGAAAAATGGTACACTAATAATAAACAGAGTCATGATTTTTTCGGATTATTTCATTTTAAATTTATTTTTTTATTTTATTTTTAGATTTTATTTTATTCAGAAAACATACAGTCATAAATAAAAAGTATTAAAAACCATGATTTTGTAACATAAAAAGACCAATTATGTTTTCATAAATTATGCAAAAGATTTAAACACTAAATGTGACAAAAAATAAATTAGAATCTCAAGTGAGAAAATAATAATTGTTAACATTTGCGTTTTCCAAGGAGGTTGTCATTGGTAATAAATAAAAATACCGAATCCACACCTCGAGCCATCCACGCGCACATACATGAACGCACATATAAAACATACACAAACATATACATAGCACAAACCACTCAAGATGTACATTCAGCAACTATCCCAAATAATCAACTCCATGAAGAAATTTTCTGTACAAATGCAACGTGCAGTTAAAAATGTCTACATCAATACTGAGTCCATTACAATTTCTACAGGTACGTCTAATGAATGAATTCGTGGTATAATTGTTTTTACAAGTTAGTATATAAAAAAGGGAATTTAATCTGGTATAGCGAAGCGGACAACGGAAACCAATATTAGTCAATATTCGTATACAACCATTTACCGGCATAATGTCTACCGGTTTCGAGACGTAATAGTCTCTTTGACACTTTTCACACGTAAATTTTAGTATTAACTGACATTTATTTTACTACATACGAAGAACTTAAATTATTTGTACAAATTTTCCATAAATAATAAGGAATATTCCCATAAGGAATTTGAGATCTTAGACATAATGCAATTATTTATATTTTTAGGATAATAATGTTTGTGAAAGCAAATTATTCTACCAAATCCCAAAAGGAACACTACCACACTACCAGAAGTCAAACTAGAGGATGGGTCATGGGGTCTACCACAAACTCTGAATTCGGGCAAAGAAACTCCAGGTTCCTGGGCCCCAAAATATTTAATATTTTATCCGAACATAGCAAAACCATGGATTCAATGAAATAAAATCAATTTGTTAAAAAATGGTAACTGGGTTTAGGTAGAGAAAAATCGGAAAATTTACTCAAAAACATTCTTAAATAATAAATGATATAAATTTATATTGTATAACTGTATAGTAAATAAATGGTAGGTAGTAATGTTATTGTTTATTTTGAATAGAAATGTCTGCCTTTAACAGGTTGTACCTTGGTTGTATCTAGTTAGGCAGACTAGCCATGATTCAGAGAAATCTATTACCTAAGTGTGTATGTAGTAGATAAAGAAATTGTTATTTTGTTAATAAACCATGATTATTATTACTGTTATTATTATTTATTGTAACATTTTTTGTTTAACTTTTATTTAGTTTGAGCAGAGCTGGGATTTTTAAAATATAAAATACGTGGTCGAAATATTTCAAGATTCATCATTTTCACAAAAAGTGGCTTGGTGGGATTTTAGTTAGTAGTAAAAAAAATGAATTTTTAGATGTATAAAAATAAAAACATAAAATTTGAAAATTATCTCAAAATTGGGAAAATTTAAAAAAAGTTAGGTACTCAGAACTCATATGAAGCTACAGCTTCAATGGAACCCGATACCTCACACATGGAAAGAAAACGTGCTAACCGCAAAACAAAACCCATGCGAATGCAAATACTAAAAAAAAAAATGTTTGTAATGGATACTAACTTAATCGCAAAATAATCATGAATGCAATGCTATACGAACGCAACTATTCCTTTTTTTTATTGGTTTGTAAGTGATACCAACTGAATCGTAAAATAATCATGAATGCAATAATGTAAGAACCTTGAATACATATTAATTTATGGTTGACTGTCGGTAAAACCTTTTTAGCAGGAAAATTCATCATTCTGTGATAGCATAAAAAAAACGTAAATGCACATTTTAGCGGAGAAGCATAAAACAAACACATTAAAGTTTTTCATCATTTGAATCGATCCATGTTAAAAGGGCACAGGTCACACTTTTGGTGATTTCGACATTTTAATGTAAGATTATTTTTAAAATACACATCTTTTAGTCCTCATTCAATATCTAACAAAAATGCTCTAATCTAACAAATTACTTGTAGAAAATTGTAACAGCGATTTTAGTTCCATGTTAAAAAAAGACTATAGTCCTCAAAATGTAAAATGATTAGAATGACAGCTGTCAAACTCAAATCAATAGTGATGGGAAATTACTGATCACTGATCATGTACCGATCAAATCGATTTTATCAGTTTTTTCATGCAAACATGTAACTCTGTTTCCAAAAATTGATTTAAAAAAACGCAAAAACAAGCCTTATGTATATAGAAAATGCATAGTAAAATTAATAAAAATGAACTACTTTGAACGACGTCACAAGTTCACAAGATTGTTTTTGGGAAGCCAACTCATTAATCAGCAGAACTCTCTGACGAGAACTTGTGACGTCACGATTAAAGTTATTTCAAAAATACAAAACTAATCAAAAAAAATCGTAGCCCTGATAATACAGTACATATAAATATTTTTAGCAAATTTTTGCTTAGTTTGATAATCTATTAACAAATAAAAAAATATTTGAAAAACCACTGAATTTCTTAATTACAAATTTTGACACAAAATTATTTCGTATTTATAGAATAATTTTGTAAAACGTCCTCGAGAACGGCGCTGTATAATTTATCCAAATTAAAAATAATAATATAACTGTAAGGTGATCAGTGTCACGTTTCAGGTGCCAATCCGGGGTTAATGAAATATTGCGTGAAACCACCTTATAAACAAATATTGCATGTCAATCCTACTAGGAATCGAACCCAACACCTCAAGCATCATAGGTAAACACGCCAATCTGGCACCCAAAGCGTACAGATGATCGAAATACACTGCATTTGATTTAACAATGCAGTGCCCTATGCACAAAATAGTGCGGGTAAGGGTTTGATGATGATTAATATTTTATCTGTCTTTGCATTCACCGTTGTAATAAGTAGTAGTTAACTATTTCAAATATTTGTATAATATTCTGATCTGCCTATGAGTTCTTAGTTCGTGTAGCTCAATCACAAATAACTATCGGCGTGCTTTAAAACATGGTTATCATTTGAGCAATCACAATGAACACGTATGAACATGCTAAAGTTATCGTAGTCATCAGTCAACGCGTGTGTAATATCTATCTCTATGAAAAATAATGCAATATATTGCATTTGCAAAATAGTAAGGATTATCTGAAGAGTACAAAAAAGTGAAAATGAAATAACAAATACTTTTTTTTTTTTTAATTTTTTTTTTATAAATGAGTTGCTTTATTCTTTACCTTGCTTATAATATACAAGGTTTTTATTTTAAAAGTGGATTTTTCTGAAATTAAATTTCTTTAAATTTATCTAAACTGTTGGGATCAGGAGGGAAATACTAATGTGGGCCAGTCAGGAACTTCTCAGCATTTGCTTTTGTGGAGAGGAAACCACTCAAAACTCTTCAGGAGAAGCCGGCCTGTTGGCAGTAGTCAACAGGCCTTCCGTTCCACTAGAGGAGTGTTCGGCATTTTGTTCCCTACTTTGGTAATAATAAATACTATGGCGACTGCTTTTCTTGACATATGGCTTGCCAACCACCGGCTAAATAAAATAAATAAATAGAAATAGCAGTTTAGGAATATTTTCCATATTTACATCGGTGAAATTCAAATATGTGATTGCGCAGTAAGATTGTATGTCGCGAAACGTAAATATTTTGACATTTTATATTAGGTCTTCACGGTTGTTTTATTGTGATCGCGAATACGATAGACAACAATGGTGAGAAATTGTTATCACGTCGCTTATTAGTACGTCGATAGTTATTTGTGATTGAGCTACTGGAAGGCTATTTTGAACAATTTGGCAAATAAATACATGTTATACCGCGCTATGAACGCGTTCAGAATAGCAGCGCTGGGAGTACAATGCAGTTGTAATAATGACCAAATACATATTATGTACATAAAAATATATCTCGTTGGCTATACGTGTAGTTCTAGCATATTTTTTTAAGTAGGTTTATTCTGAAGAGGTTCAAAGAGCTTTAAGAAGGTTAATGCTATCGGCAATTTGCCAGGAAGAAGAAGTCGAGGTTGCTTGTCATGGCATAATAAAGTTTCATAAAAAATGCAAAGAATCAACTTGGTATTTGCTTCCGAACAGCCGGTAATGTTTTGGGCAGGCGATTGGCGTCCGGCACCTGTTAGCTGGATTTTACTGATTTTAAAATCAATAGAAAACACGAGAATTAGACAAGGTTATTTAATAAAAACCTATAAATGCCTTCATTTTAAAAACGGTGTGAGTTAAGAACCTTATGTATATTTGTTTAATGTAAGAAACCTTTGTTTAATAAATCGAAATAAATTAATCGGTAAAGATTTTTATATGAAGATAAATGTTTATGTAATTATTGCCAAAACGTGATATCAAACGAAACATTTTAGAACGACATTTTAAAAATGGTAGATTAACATGCATGTATGCTTTTTTAATAAATTTTAAAACGGTGAAATAAATGTTGACATTGTTACATAATATATGCAGTAAAACTTCAATTATCCGGATTAAAGAGCGCCAGATTTCGTTGCTTTTGAAAAAATACAGCGAATTGGAATCATATTAAAAACTTACTTAAACATGTCCAGCAAAGTTGATTGCACAATTAAATTTATATTAAAAACATCTCCTTTATTTTTTGTTTCCTGGGCCGCGATTATAAACGCGTAATATATCTTCATCGGTACATATCGAGACGGTATAAAGTAACATCGATACTTATGTACAAAAATGTGTATATTTTTTACGAAAATTTAAGATTTCTTCAACGGTAACCTATAACTGAACATGTTTAGAAAAAAATACATTACGTTTTTCATACGAAAAACTTAATTATACTTTGTAGATAAAAAAGAAGATAAATGTTAACTTCCCATTGGAATACGGGCCCTGATAACGATCTGGACATTTGGCAATCCAGATGACTGGAGTTTGGATAAACGGAGTTCTACTGTACTATCATATTTTTTTAAATCAATTTCGTTTTTAAAAATAAAATAATGTACCAAACAAATCTCTTATCCAAATATTTATACATACGTAAATAATAATTAATTGGTCCTAAAAATAGCTAACAATAGAACAAGTTCTTTCAAGGATTTGCGCATCAAAATAATATTGACGAGGAAATTTGAAATGCTTTAAGAGTCAAAGTAAAAATGATTTAAAAGAGGGAATAAAATAATTGAATATATACATTGAAATAAATATTACAAAATAGATACATTGAAATAAATATTAAATAAATGGTGAAATAAAGGTAGAATCAAAAAATACTTACGAAAATTACTTTATTTATTGATTTTAGAACAAAGCATATTAATTTTCCTTTAGTATTCGCAATAAGTTTTTTGACATAAAATAATTAAGTGACAGGCATAAAACAACATTGTTTGTATGACGTATTTACTTTATACATTAGTTTATTGTTAAAATATAATATTTACATATCCACCAAAAAAATATTCTAAGGCCCCGTATTAGAGATTTAGTCACTAATGAAAAAATAAAATAAAACGGCTTAATGTAATTTGAAAGTAAAATTACATTTTAATTTTATAAAAACCCCGTTTAGACCTAATTTTTATAAATCATAAAATATCTATTGATCGACCTACTAGTCTGACGATGTCGGTTTCGAGGAAACCAATACGCGTATTATTTTATGTGAAAATAATTCAATATCAATTTAATATAAATAAATACACATTATTCATCATCATCATTCTCTTTCCGCACCTAATGGTGCATAGGGAACTGCATTGGTACATTAATCGCAGCGTATCTTGATCTTTTCTGTTACTTGAAGGTAATATGACCAGTCTTGCATTAATATTTAAAACACCCTTTTAAATTAATATTTCATGTAAACCATGTCGAGAATCGAACCCGAGACCTCTTGCATGGTAGGCAAACGAGCTGACCATTACACTACGAGACCGACAATATACATACTATTACTTTAATACTTTAATATTGCTATTTTTAATGAAATTTTTTGACTGAAATTTTTATTACTGCTAATATTCCTTTAATTAAATTTTATCAACTACCTTTGGTTTAAAATCTTCTCTTAATGTTGCTTTTTCAATTTTTAAAAATTACTTGATATACTTGTAATTCTTTCTTTTTTCTCAGCTACGCTTGAAATGTTTTTATACTTTTAAAATACTGTTAATTACTTTAAGAATTGCTTCTAAAATATATATATTGCTTTTCTTACTATAATGTGTCATTATTTTTAAAGATTTTAAAAAAATTAACTTAAATTAATTGTCTTTAATTTCTTTTAAAATTTCTACTTATTGTTTCCTTTTTAATTCCTTAAAATATGTATTTATATTTATATGTTTTTCCTTTTTAAAAATGTTTTTTTTTTTGCATCTGAGCATGTTTTTTTTATTCTTATTTATTTTAATTCTTAGCCTTTAATTACATTAATAATATTTCCATTTATGTAAGTTTGTAGTAGATATACAAACTTTTACAAATAACTTTTTTACTTTGATTACACTTTTTTCATTTTTGATTTTTTTTCCTTCTTTTTTGTACTAAAAATAGTTAATTGATAAACCTTAGATCATAGAATTAAGATTAGATATAATGATAATATAACTTATATGGAAGCTTATATTAAAAAATATGTATACAAATGACGTAATGTTAAAGTTATCTTTATTACATTTTTTAAATATTTGATTTAACTGACCGAAAAAAGTTAGTTTGAGAATATTTTAATATGCAATTTCCAAAATACGGTTTTGTGAATTTACCCACACACGCAAGCCTAAAAATAGAATATTTTATTATTGTAATATCACACTGTTTTCATATGTTTTTTTTTTATAAAAATATGTGAACGTACTCATTTTTAGTTAATCATTTGGGTGACTTACGTTTTTTGTTTCCTTTTCACTTTCAGGAGAAAACTTTCAATTTCACTGAAACTTTGTATTCATAACACGACGTTCTGAGTGCAATATTTACGAATGATACTGACCGATATTTCCCTACAACCGTTCTGTACCAGCTCCGCCACCGACCACCTTGTCAGCGCAGGTAATACTAAACTTCAACTGAATTAATTGTACTTGTACTCGACAATGCTATCAATGCACTGTACATGTTTTACAGTGTACTTTAAGTAGTCTCAGTCAGAAAAAGGCCTCGCCTGGTCGCGATCGATAAATTAAATCATGTTGAATTGTAAAATTAATCTTTTTGATGTTGGAGCACTTTGTGGAACATTATCATTTAATAAATTAACATAAAATCACTTTGTTTTTATGTACCACTTATATTTTAAGAATTCGACAACCATCTCCCTAAATCAACACACAAACCCCCCCTCCTCTCTACTTCCTTAGTCACGCCCACTTTACCCTTACTGTGAAAATTTTATATTTGTTATGTTAGTTTGTAATTAACCCTGAAGAAGGCATAGTATTACCAAAACTAGTTGGTTTTCAAATTATAAAAATATAAATGGTACATAAAAACAAAGTGGTTTTGTTTTAATATATGAAAAATTAATCAATGATACAGTGAGCTTTTCTTGTTCATAATCCAAAATTTCTCTCATTTTTTATAAACAAAAATGCTTCTCTTGTATTATATTGTTTAAATCTTGTCTCAAACGCAATATTCATCAACATTTCACTATCCACACCAAGTGGTGCATAGGGCACCGAATTGGTACTCCAATGTCAGTGTTTTTTAAAATATTATTGTTAAAAATAGACTATTCAATTAGGCAAAAAAAAAAAATTTTATGCATCGTATTATCATCGCTACGATTTTCTCATTTTTTTTATTGCTCCGCGGGTGACATCACCAGCTCTTCGGTGAGTTGTTCGGATTGGTGCGTTGGCTTCCCGGAAACCGGAAATCTATCACAACACACTATCATTGGTTGAATAAGGAGAACTTGTTACGCCATTTAAAGGAGTTATTTTTTTGAATATTTTTTTTCAGAATTTTTGTCATTATTTTTAGAGAAACTACGCACTACAGTTAAATGTTCTAATTTTTACAGCGCGCAAGAACACATTTTTATATCCGATTTCCGGTAGCTGAAATTCTTCATTGCAGCGTACTATATTAATCATATTTGTTGCATAGAAGATAAGGTGATTAGTCTCACGCTTCCGTTATCAGTCTAAGGCCGCGATTTTGAACGACTATCTTCAGCGGTTTATACTGAGACGGTATAAACTAATATGGATATTTATGTACGAAAGTGTGTTTATTTTTATTAAAATTCAAAGTATCTTCGTCGGTAACTGGCAATTGAATATGTTAAGAAAAAAAAATTGTAAACATATTCTATTTTTCATACAGAAAACTTAATTTTACCGTGTAGATAAAATCTAAGATAAATTTTAACTTCCCATCGTATTTATCTCTGTACTTTTCAAATTTAATGTTTAAAAAAACATAATTTCATAGTACCGTAAATGATGAACAAAAAGCAGCGCATCTCGATCATATGTTACATGAATATGAGGCGATCAGTACCTACGCTTCAGGTGCCAGTCCAGGGACAATTATTGTGTCAAAATACCACCACATGCCATTCCATGCCATACCACTAATGCCTCTAATCCATAAAAGAAAAACGGAAAAAGCAGGAACTACCGAAAATGAAATGAAAAATGCATAGAATGAATAAAGTTAAGAAAAAGTATTATAGAAGCAGCCAAAATATCTAATATTCTATATGCGTCGTATACTGGAAGAAGGTACAGTTGGGGGCTACATACACACTTGGTTCTGTATAACATACAAGTTCTACACTACTTGGTTTAATCTCACCCTAACGCAGGTAGAAGTGAGTATAATAAATAATTTATTAAGACAACGAAATTCATTTTAATATTTTTTCCAATGAAATAAAGTTGGCTTACATAAGCTATTAAGTCTGCTGATTTGTCTAGTACCCTTTCCCCAGGACAGGATTTTTAAAAAGTGATTTACTCCAGGCGCGTTCCGTTCATAGATACTGTGGATGCGGCGCATTTATTGAAAATTAATAAATAATATGAATTTTACAAAAAAAACATTATAAATACGAAATAAAACCTTCAAATATGTATTCCTAAAATTCTCACTAAGAACGTTCGGGTGCACGCGATTCAAACAATATCTTCAGTATACATATCTAGCTACAAATGCGTATTTCCTATATAAACGTGCGTAGTGAATATCGAGGTATCTTGATCGTGATAGTATTTGTTGTATACGCGGGATGCTGCATGTCGAGTTGCGTCTAGTTCCCATAGCAATTGTCCAAATTTTTGCGCACGTGCTTTAGGTTCATAAGGTTTTAGATTTCTCTTTCGAGACTCAGGGAGATAAGAAGCATCCAACTTGAATAATGCGAAGAAAAATCGACTCTTATAAACTTTATCATAAAGTTTGAAGTAGCGCGTTGTTCACACTTGGCCCAAATTTAAGAACGATTGTCTCGGGTCTTGTTTTAGGTGTTTTGATGTTTATATTGTTTATCTCCTTTTCACACCTATGGGGACCGTCCTGGAAGACCATCGATGGCGATCTTTCAGCTTTGTTCGGCGGATCTAAGGGACGCGGAATTGGCGTTGGAGGAGGCGAGAGTGTTGGCTAACGATATGGTCTCCCGGAGGCGTCTGGTGATGCGCACATGCTCCACTTAGGAGTGGAAAAAGAAGAAGAAAATAAGAAAAATTACTGCTTCTCTTCCAGACGCGCCTGTGCTCCGTCAATTCATTAACTGTCAATTATTTATTATTACTACTCTGATGGACAACTTATATAGCGTATTAAATAATTCTGACTAAACCTAAAATACCGAATATGATGTTTTTTGTTAGCATCCTTACTGATAAAAGTCACTGCACGCGCCTGGTTTACTCGTATCTGTGGTCCCCTACGTAGCGCATAATGTCGGTCAAATTTTTGACCACTTTTTTCAACAAATCCGGCGTCATTTTCATAATAGTGCGTGATATATTGGCTTCGAATACTTCAATAGTTGTTGGTTTGTTTCCACAGACCATGGACCAAACGGAAATAATCCAATGGCGTCAAATCTCAGGAGCATTTCTGGAAATAATGTTATGGCCAAATGCAGTAAATTTTCACAATTTGCGAACGTTGTTTGAGTGTAAGGTGTTTCATTATTAAATTGAGTATTATTACAGAGCACAATGTCATCATTAGTTTGACAAAAGACAGCACCTACATATTACCAATCGAAAGTCCTATCACGGCAAAAAACATCAGTTAGCAATCAAAGAGACCAATTTATATCTGTAATAATTATAGATATTATATACTCGTACCTACTTACAAATAATTGCGATTGGTGGTTAAGTGATAGGTACCGGGATTGGTTTACTTTTCAAAACTGTATCTACATATTTCAAAAGCATATCTACATATTTCAAAAACAAAAGTAAGAACCTAATCAATGTGTATTGTATGATTAGAAATATAATACGAGTACATAGATACAAATATTTTCACAACTCCTAATCAGAAAATAAAATAAAAAATTATCGCAATTACATTTTTTGCATATAATTCAATAGGTACCTTCGATGTAATATTTTCTAAACGGCTTTAATATAACAAACAAACAAACAAACGAACCATCACGCTGTTTCCCCGTAGAGGTAGGCAGAGAGGATAAAACTCCAAATCACTCTGCCTTAGCATACAGACCTCGCTTCCTCTACATTCATACATCTTCTCACGCACGCACGCCGATTATTCCTACTCTTGACATGCCCATCTTCAAGTATTTGAAGGACTTGATCGTGCCATGTCTTTCTCGGCCTTCCTCGTTTTCTGCATCCATCGACATTCTCATTAGATCCTTTTGGCCGTTCTTTCGCCGTCCATTCGCTCTACATGTCCAAACCAACGCAGCACCCCATTCTCGATTCTGTCGATAATGCATGTCTCAGCCTTACACAGTTCGCTGATCTCGACATTTGTGCACCTGTCATACATCGTTTTACCACACATTAGCACGAGGGATCGCGTTTCGACAGCATTTAACTTCTTATGTTTGTACAATGCGTTTCGTTTTGAATGCATACATTAAATGAGTAGTTGGAAAGATACGTTTTTGAAAAAGAGAAACATTGAAAGGCCGCATACATGCGGACAATACGATAAATGTGACAATATCGTCTCGACGCAGCTCCGTGGACATTCTCGACCGAGCGGGACACAGCACAGGGACGATACGAAAATGAGGCCTACGGGAAATTGTACACAAAAAATGTTTTCTTTAAAAAATTAGTGCATTTAATTGTAAGGCAAAGTTTCTTAAAAATGTACGAAAAAAATACTTTAATAGAAACGAACTACTTTGAACGACGTCACTAGTTCATATGAATCAACCAATGATAAGAGAGTTTTATTTATTTATTTTATTTTATTAACATAAACGGCAAATCTGCCTTTTACAAACAATCATAATACTGACATATTTGGCTTAAAATTATTTTATTTTTTTGCGAACCCAAGATTTATAAAAAAAAAATTAAACCTAAAAATTTTACAAGAATTATATGTTTAAAAATAACCTAAAAATTATACAGCATATTCAGTAGAAAGTTTAAATAATAAAACATTCTACAGTAATACAACAAGAAAATTATAAGTACTGTTTCATACAGCTGGGCAAAGTGAATAAAAAACTGTATATATTATGAAATGCATGAATAAATAAATATAATTACCATTCACCATCTTTGAAAAAGTTCAAAAAGTTTATTCTATGGAAACAATACCCTACTCTAAATATATCAGATACGTAGGAATAACTATTGCCGAGTTCATGAAGTCTATTAAATACGGCATTACAAGTATACACTGTTCGTGAATTGTTGCTACAAAACGGTGGCACCTGTCTCGTCATTCTTCCAGGCACCCTGAAGTTGATGAGAGATAACAGTTCAGGGTAATCCCATATTGAATTTACCAGTTGTGGAAGATTTTGGATTTACGGTATTTCAATTGACTGAGAAGAAGCGGAAGAGAGACAGAACTTAAGACGTCACACGCGGAGTAATTTCAGAAATACAAAACTTTGAAAAATCATAGCGCTGAAATACGATACACAATTTATTTTTGGCTTAGTTTAATAGTCTTTTAGCAAATAATAATACATAAAACAAACCACAGACTTGCTCGTTCGGTCGCATTTCACACATAGAGCTGCAAAAATTAATACACGACGATGCGACGCGACGTAATACTACGAGCGAGTAGTAAAAATATTAAAATTTATTTCAACAAAGAGGAAAAACATTTTTGAGAAGGGAATATGGAAGTCTAGACATTTACAGGGCTTAAAACCTGTCATAGGCTGGTTTCAGTGGCCACTTTACACACAAAGTGACTACTTTAACCAGCCAATGACAAATCTTAAGCCCTGTAAATGCCTAGACTTCCATATTCCCTTCTCAAAAATGTTTTCCCTCTTTGTTGAAATAAATTTAAATATGAATTACTTCCTAGAGAGGAAATCCAGCTAGTCTGCAAGCACTTGGACATACTCAAACATTTAAAATCGGTTTGTGGTCCTGTGGCTAGTGTCTTGGACTCACGGACCAATGGTCTGTGGTTCGAATCCTACTCTACTCCAACTTTATTTCCATTTTCTAATAGTGAGTAATAACTTGTAAATATACAACTCGTTGAAAATGGCCCTAAAAAGGAAATATTTGGGTAAATCATAAGAACGCAAATATTTCTTTTATCTAAAAAAAAAAAATTGTTGAATAAAAATATTATTTATTTTGTACCAAGATGTACTGGAATTGTCAAAGAACAAACTAAATATTAAAAATGTTTTTTTTCTGTTTCCTAAAAAAATTAAGTATTGAAAGCAGTAGGCAAAATTATCATCATTCCGCTCCCTAGTTGGAGCATATGGTATCCACAAAGAGCCTCCATGCATCTCTATCTGCTGCCAACTACTTTGCGTCCTCACAAGTCAGGTTTACGAGAACCGACCAGAAGTTCTGACATAAACTGCCGACGAACATTCAGCAGTGGACGTCCAGGACGTTGAGAACCTGATGCCTTGTAAAGTAGGCAAACGTGGTTAAGACTCTCAGGATGCATTCCCAGAATATGGTAGGCCTCCGCTATGTTTGCCGCGTCCGTTCTCTTATTGTTTCATTCGTCACAAAGTCAAACCACCGCACACCTAAGATTCTTCTGAGGCGTCGTTTTTTGCTGTTTTGGGCCCTAGTGAGGTGACACGATTTGCATCCGTAGAGGAGAATAGGTGTTATGCAGGCGTTATATATGCGGCGTTTGGTTGTCACTGAATAAATATCCAATGTAGGCAAAATAACCAATGTTAAACAGTGCGTAAAGTGATCATACTCGATCTTTTAAATCTGTCAATGACAGGTATCCTATTAATGCCAAAAGACTTCCATATTACCATTTTTTTTTAATCTTCATCTTCGTTGAAATAATTTATTATCTAAATTTTCTTTGTCATTTTTCCACACGTACCTAAATTATTTTTGCATGTTTACTATCTATGCAGCAATAAAATATTTTATCTAGCAATATTGAAGAAATTTTTTATGAGGATTTATTACTATATAAACTTCTCGGAAAAATAATTTACAACTGCAATTTTCTTTAGACAACCTCGTTCAGAGGTTAAGAAAATACCATTTAATATTAGGTACCTACAAAACTTAAATAAACATTATTAATTTATGTTTATCGAAGAAAACGACAAAAAACTACCTTCCTACATGTAGGTACTTAAAAAAAATGTGACATTTATCCACTTACGAAGGTATGGTAGGTATACATGTTTTCCCTATATCTGTACTTTTGTAGAAACCATGACCAGAATCGCCTAGTTCTGAGATTTACAAATGATTTATTGTCATTTTGAGCCTGGAGAATACAGTCAAACTACATGCTTGAATCGGTCATTTGAGAAATTACCTATTAGTCAGTCAGTCTATTAAATGACATTCAAAATATCTGCATACTATAATCCGAACACTTCATTCATCCGAACAAGGCATAAGTTTTGTGTGTTTGGACTATCGAGGCCCTGATGTAACTAATTTTATCTTATACACTCCATAAGTTGTATTGTATTTACGAATGAAACAATATATCTGGTTTGTTTTTCACATTTGCAGTGCAATTAAAGCATTTTTGAAAGTCCGTTAGAGAATAAAGTCAATTACACAAAAATTGAATTAAAAATAACCAAAAATTATACAGCATATTCAGTAGAAAGTTTAAATAATAAAACATTCTACAGTAATACAACAAGAAAATTATAAGTACTGTTTCATACAGCTGGGCAAAGTGAATAAAAAACTGTATATATTATGAAATGCGTGAATAAATAAATATAATTACCATTCACCATCTTTGAAAAAGTTCAAAAGGTTTGTTCTATAGGAACAATACCATACTCTAAATATATCAGATACGTAGGAATAACTATTGCCGAGTTCATGAAGTCTATTTAATACGGCATTACAAGTATACACTGTTCGTGAATTGTTGCTACAAAACATTCTACATGCTACATTCTTCCAGGCACCCTGAAGTTGATGAGAGATAACAGTTCAGGGTAATCCCATATTGAATTTACCAGTTGTGGAAGATTTTGGATTTACGGTATTTCAATTGACCAATCGGCAGAACTGACTGAGAAGAAGCGGAAGAGAGACAGAACTTAAGACGTCACACGCGGAGTAATTTCAGAAATACAAAACTTTGAAAAATCATAGCGCTGAAATACGATACACAATTTATTTTTGGCTTAGTTTAACAGTCTATTAGCAAATAATAATACATAAAACAAACCACAGACTTCCTCGTTCGGTCGCATTTCACACATAGAACTGCAAAAATTAATACACGACGATGCGACGCGACGTAATACTACGAGCGAGTAGTAAAAATATTAAAATTTATTTCAACAAAGAGGAAAAACAAGGTATTTTCTTAACCTCTGAACCTCGTTCAGAGGTTAAGAAAATACCATTTAATATTAGGTACCTACAAAACTTAAATAAACATTATTAATTTATGTTTATCGAAGAAAACGACAAAAAACTACCTTCCTACATGTAGGTACTTAAAAAAAATGTGACATTTATCCACTTACGAAGGTATGGTAGGTATACATGTTTTCCCTATATCTGTACTTTTGTAGAAACCATGACCAGAATCGCCTAGTTCTGAGATTTACAAATGATTTATTGTCATTTTGAGCCTGGAGAATACAGTCAAACTACATGCTTGAATCGGTCATTTGAGAAATTACCTATTAGTCAGTCAGTCTATTAAATGACATTCAAAATATCTGCATACTATAATCCGAACACTTCATTCATCCGAACAAGGCATAAGTTTTGTGTGTTTGGACTATCGAGGCCCTGATGTAACTAATTTTATCTATACACTCCATAAGTTGTATTGTATTTACGAATGAAACAATATATCTGGTTTGTTTTTCACATTTGCAGTGCAATTAAAGCATTTTTGAAAGTCCGTTAGAGAATAAAGTCAATTACACAAAAATTGAAATACAATTTCCTTTGCGCTAGTAATTATTTTTTTTGTCATTATATCATATCACTAAAACATGCATAATTCACGAGACGATTGACACGAATTTTTTTTTTTTAAAAGGATGTTTTTACCCTAGAATACTTTCGGAAAGGGTATGGTAATTAATACAAACCTTATTTTCTTTAAGTTATAATTGGTTATAATAAAAATACATCGCGTGTTTCATTGTATATTTAAAAAAGTGCTGAATATCGCCATCTATTGACAAAACTCAAAAGTTATATGTTAATCATTGAAAGTCAAACCTACTCTAAAGCTAGGGTTTCCTAGGACAGCGGTGCCCGTATCTTAACGGCCGTGGTGAACGGTGATGCGGTGGACAGCCGTCATAACGGCGACTAGAGAGTGGTTTCCTAGGAAAACGGTGTTGATGACATCGTTAAAAAATAAAACCACTCTCTAGTCACCATTACGACGGCTGTCCACCGCATCACCGTTCACTACGGCCGTTAAGATACGGGCACCGCTGTCCTAGGAAACCCTAGCTTAAGGAAAATATAATAAATATTGAATAGGAGTAATTCAATTTTGAACCGATTTAAAAGGACGCTTCGTGCTGTTGAGCTGCAGCTTAAATTTCTAATAATCAAACTGTTCCTTATTATGATTTTTGTAATATTTGATTCATTGAAGCAATATGCTAAAATTAATTATTTATTTTTAAAAATAAATTTCACTTACATTTCTAGGTTTATCAAAATATTCAAACTTCATTTTTGCTCCCTTGCGTTTATTTTTAAAAATTTATCATAATTATAAAATTATGTTTGCTATTATTTTGTTGTAATTTTTCTAATTATTAAGTTTTATATTCCTTTATATATTTTTTCTATAACTTTCTCTTTTCTGCTAAATAGGCGCTATCAGGTTTTTTCTGTTAGTACCTATTTTAATTTATGTTGGAATCTTGTTAATTCAGTTATATGTTTATTATTATTTTATGTTTTTCTTGTACATATATTTTTGTTATCTATTGTTTGTACGTATATTAGTATTCCTTTCTGTTTGTGTTGTTCTTATGTTTATTGTAAATTAATGTAACTTGTTTTTGGCCTATGTTATCATATTTTGGTAAAAGGCCCTAATAAAGGAAAAAATATAGGCGGTATATTGTGTGTTTCGTTTGAATAGTATGTGTACGCGGCGCTTTACAGAAAATTTCATATCAGGTCAGGTGACTCAGCGTGTTAGCGGTGATTTGGTGAACCATACATTTATTTGTGTTTGAAAATATATTGTGAGTGTGACTGAAGTTCTTAAAACGGCTACAAACTGGCTACAATACACACATTTTATTTTTGAGTTCTTTATCTCGAAAAGAAGATTACGGACATCACTGTTTTTAACCAGCCATGATTTAAATATGCTTTTTGTAGTACGTAACCCCACATAGCAACTGACTGATAATAAAATTAAATTAAAATATTTTATTTCATTTGGTCAGTGTAAATTTTTCGGAACAGAGAATTTTTTTTTAAATGAATTGTATTGCAAATTATGTCTTTTTTTAAAATCATTTATTAGCCATTTTTCATTTTCATAGAATTTGAAAAATAATAATACACCATGATAAGCATAAAAATGATTTGGCAGAGATGATGGTCTGTATTAAATATATTGAATTGTGTGAATATTGCATGAAAGAGAAAGAATATAGCGGCATATAGGTAGAGATTTTTCTATATTTGCAGATCATTTCAGATATGTGGCAATACTGTAATCGCTATAAAAGTTTTTTCAAATGAAAAAAAAGCTAATATTTATTTAACTCAATGTAGAATTTATCTTTTGTTGACTGGCATTTCAAAATAAATTACAGGTTGATGGGTTTACAGTGATGATATAATCAAACGAATAATAGGTACTTTCATAATTATTTCATTAACTACACACAGAAAAGATGCTCAAATAAATTTATCATCATCATCATTCCCCTTTCTGCACCCTGTGGTGCACAGGGCACTGCATAGATAAACCAAATGCAGCATATTTCGATCATCTGTTACATGAAGGAAAGGTGATCACTCCTACATTTTAGGTGCCAGTCCAGGAACAATTTTATTTATCCCTACTGGGAGTCGAACTCACGACCTCAAGAATGGAAGGCGAACGCTACGTGGACTTAACTCCACTTGATATAAATTTAATGCAATCATTAAATATGCTCACATAAATATATAATGAACACCAAATATGCCCATGTAAACTTATAACGATCATTAAATAATATACACTACATAAATTTATAAAAATCACCAAATGTATTTTTTACATTTTTACATATTTTTTTATAATTCTAAATTGTTTATAACCTCTGCTTGTGTAAAAGCCCTCTGGGCGTTAACAAACAAATAAATAATGATCATCTTCACTTCCTCAGTTAATACAGACTACTTACCTTGTTCAACTTCCACATAAAAAATATGAATAAACTATTTAGGGACCGTAAGGACCACAACCGAGAATAACTATGGTTTGAAAAAACAGAAATACGGTAGAACTCGGTTTATCCGAACTCCAGTCATTCAGGTTGCCAAATATCCAAAATCGTTATTAGGAAATAAAAAATAAAGAAAAGATATTGAATTTAATTGTGCAGCCAACTTTGCTGGCCACGCTAAAGGAAGTTTTTAATGTGATTCCAATTCACTGTATTATTTCAAAAGCAATAAAATCTGTCACGCATTAATCCGGATAATTGGAGTTTTACTGGACTTAAATAAAAAAATTATAAATGTTTAACAATAATTTATTTTCAATCTAATTTCTATATTCACACAATTACTATAGAAGTATTAGGTATTCAGAAGATTGAGTTTTTGAAATTCCATTATGAAGTTGTAACAATTTTTTAATACCTTGTAAAAGATATAAGCTCAGAATCTTTTCTAATAATCTAAGGAGGAAAATAAAATATATACAATTAACTATAATTCAGCAAGAAAAAAGTAAAAGGTGAAAATTCCGATTAATTATTCATTTAAAAACTTGTTTAAGAAGTCTGTAGGCTTTGGGTCTTGAGTTTCTTTGAAATAAGTCATTACATGTCCTTTCTGCTTCCAAATTTCCACAGTTTCCTTTAGTTCCATTTGACCCTGAAAAAATTCATGGAAAATAAGTCAACATATTGAATTCAGTGTCTCAAAAATAGGCGAAATCATCCTAGATGAAGTGTATTGACGAAAAGTTAATTAAATAACTAGACCAAATCCACTAAAACTTATTGGCATACCCAGATTATTATACACATTATATGGGTACATTAAATTACCATAAGAAATGTATTATTTAATGCATAAATTAGTGTTTTGTCAAAATAAATCTAAATAAATAAGAGCTCTCATGTCAATTCTTAAAGCGTTTTAGAAATAAACACAAAATTGATAGAATGAAACACCGAATTGACTTTTTATATAGCAACATATGAAGATTATTTTAAAGAAAGGAATATTTGGATGATCATGAATTTTTAGTGTGGGAAATTCATGGAAATATGAAAGAAATCATCTCAGCGCTAACACTTTATAATAAAATAAGAAAATGAGGTTACTTTTAGTACAGGTGTTAGTTGCGGAATTGAAAATGCTACCTCGGGGATCTCAGGCAGTGTTAAAAGGAGCCGGCATCCCGAGTAAACCTACCATTGATTCTGTGGGCACAAAAATCTAGATACTTGATTACAAGGGAGGAGATAATAACATGCTTGTATTAATTTACACACATGTATATTCCCATCCCTTTTTAGTAAATGACGGAGCGCTACATTCCGTTAGATCCGGCGCTGGCAGTTTCAAATGCCATATACATATAATAATTTATAATTCGCGGGGTAGTTACTACAACTAGGTAACTTCAAAATCAGCATTTGTGAGTTAAAATAAAAACACATTTTTTATCCTCTCCCACGAATGCTTCAAATAGACAAGTCATGCATTCAAATCATACAATGATCACTATTTGTCTATTTAAAGCAGTTTTCAGTGGGCAACTCAAAAATGCTGATTTTGAAGTTACCTAGTGTAATTACTCCACAAATCATCGTGCCATCATGCCGATAGCCACCTACGGAATAGAAGCCAGGGCACACTTCCGAGGCAAAATCTCGGCTTCCAATTTCTGAGATGCGAACTCTCCGATCCATAACCAAAAATATGCTGCGAGACCGCACGAGAAACATTGATATTTGGAGCACATGCGGTACGGAGGATATTGTAGGATGGGGAAGACAACAAAGGCGGTACTGGAATGATCGTGTCAACAGAATGGCGGAGGACAGACTTCCACGTATCGCACTTCAAGGGAACCCCGAAGGAAGAAGACTCTCAGGCAGACCCCCGAAGAGGTGGGGCGATAGCTGGCAGTCGGTGTCCCAAGAGGAAACAGCGGCACAAACAGATTAACAAGATCCATAGAAAGAATGAAGGAGATAATTTTAAAAAAACTTTGTCCAGATTTTTTTTGTCACATACCTGGAAATTCTACTGAATGGTAAGATTAACTTTATAAATCTTAGCCTTATAAGTAATAAAAATCCCCATTTCCTTATGCATAAGGAAATGAGAACCCATATTACCAATTCAGTGCCCTATACATTATGAGATGCAGAAAATGGGGTAACAATAATAAGGAACAAGATTTGGCAAATGATGACTTTGTTTGATATGAAGCCCTCGGATAATAGCTTATATTGGAAAATGGTGAAGAGGTTAATTGCATCCACACAAGAATAAATTGAATATAAGTCAATATTAATAAATACCTTGATGACAAGCATGTCTATAACTCTAATATCGGTCACATGGCGATTTTTGTAGAACATTTCACGAAGCTTAGCCCAGCATTGTTCTTCATTTTTAGGTATATAATAATCATTAACTGCAATCAAGACAACATTATTAATCAATTGTCATAATATTTCATTGCATATTTTATATTAGGAAGTATATATTATGTTTTTTCGCATAGGTAGTTCAAAAAATTTTAGGTGGGACACAATGTTTACTAAATGTTGACGTTTCAATAGTACCTTAATTAAGCATTTACATTAATACAATTTTATAATATTTTGTTTACATAGAACGTTGGTATTTGACACATTTTATTTCTACAAAAAATAGAGTACAATGAGATATATTTAAGTGATTTTAATGCCAGAACGACTGTGATGACATAACCAAAATAAGAAGTAAACGTCAAAAATGTACCAGTATCAATAATTTTAAGAACGGTTGTGGAAACTGACCTATATGTGGAATTTGTCTATACCATAGTTTGTAAAGATTTAAAACCCGTCGACGAGCTTCAGAACTGTTAACAGATAAAATCGGTTTGACAACTTTTTGGGCTACCTTCACCGTTTCACGGCACGCCATTTTTATCAGTTTTTTCCTGAAAGTTTTGTCAGTGCTGCCATACTAAGCAATTGGTATTATTACTAAAATTCCTAAGAAGTATCGAACTTAAAGGTAGGTACTAAAAAATGAGTCGAGTAATTTATTACTCTTGAAAAAAAATCCCATTAATTAGCCTGTAATTTGCCTTGCCAAGGTATATCAAAATTTCCCCGTTATTTACATTTAAATACGTTTAGAATATAAATTTAGTACATTAAATTGTCATCTACCTCATCACTTTCATTTTAAAAGTATCTAAAATTTATTTTTCTAATCGAGTTGTGGTCCCGTAGATGGTGTCTCAGACTTACGAATCAAAGGTCCGTGGTTCAAATTCCACCCTACTTCCTCAGAAATTTCTTCTGCACTCTCTCCACCATCAAAGAGTATCGAGCCTCATGTGGCGACCAAATGATGGAACTAAACTCCAAACGACTTCTTACCAAGGAATTATACAATGTCCTCATAATCTGAGTGTGACAAATTGTTGAAGAACAATTTGTTTTGCTTGTTCTATTGAATAATATTTTGAATGTCACACTGAAGTTTAATACAATCTGAAGAAGTCTGTATTTCACAAAATATTTTTAGGTCGTCAGCAAACAAGAGATTTTTTTTTTTTTTTTACTTTACCAATATAATTTATAAAGATTATAAATAACATTAATATTATGTTATTAAGGGTTCTAACCCTGAGAAATTCCTGAACGCCTCCACTCGTTTGCGAGTGATTTTGACTCTTGAAAATAAGAATAAGGAAGTAAAAAAATACACACTTTAATGAAACGACAAAAAAAATACATACCCCGGAAAAATTTATGTGATGTAAGATGTTTAAAATCAGTATTAAAAACTGACAAAGGTGACAATAAAATATTAGTACCCTTTGCATTAAACGTAAACATCACATGAAATTGTGGGCTAAAAGTAAAGAGGGACATTTAATTAGTCTTATTATTGAAGACTTGGCAAATAACATTAAACGAATTCAAATATTTTTATTATTTATCCTTAAGAATTTAGTCAGAAGTTATCCAAATCATTCTGCGCGTGTAAAATTTTTACGTATTGTATTCTTCACAAATATTTGGAAGAAATTCGCTTCAGTCGTAGAGAGACAGTAAAAAAAACAAACGATCTAATGTATCATCGTTATTGTCACAAAGGCACATTGTCGAAGTAAATACATGTATTCTCATTAAGTTCGTGGCAACTTTCTGTAAGTTTTTATATTTTTATTTAGGAGTTGCTTTTTTTGCCTTGCTTATTATGTACAAGGCTTATATTAACAGCAAAAGGTTCTGGTGGGATAATCGGCTGTGGCCTTGTTAAGGAACTTCTCCGCTTTTGCTTTAAGAAGAGGAAAGCACAGAAAACTCATTCAGGAGAAGCCGGACTATTGACAAGCATCAACAGACCTTCCGTTCCACTTTAAGAGCGTTCGGCATTTTGTGTCCTATTTTTATTTATTTCAACAATTACCTTTAGTATTTTTACCATTTATGATATTACCTCATGCGATAAGTCTTTATGACTTATAACTGTTACGATATCTTCTAGGTCCTCATGCAGATTTCTACATCGCGCCTCTAGCTGCATTCGCTCTAAGCTGAAAATGGTACAATGCATCAAAAAATGAGGGACATCTTGGGGTGTCTCGTCATCATATGGACAGCTTTTGATTTCTGAGAGCTTAAAACGGTGAAGACAGCTCATAAAACCTCCGTTGCCTATGAGGATTTGAGTCAGTTCGTAGCCAACATGCTGCGTTTTCCTGAAATCAAAGGCATGAAAGATTGTTGGAAAAAAAATTAGTTACCTGTCCAGTAGTTTCACTTAACTACCGGTCGTTACAGAGCTTAAGTGTTCTGCATCTTATTTTCTTTTTGTCAAAACTCAAAGAAAATCTGGCAAAATCAGAAGCCGTTTTCTTAAGAGTAGCTTCTCTAGCCTTTTAATCTGCTTTTTCATTGCCTTGAACTCCGCAGAGGCCTTTTATCCATCCGATACGCACATTCTGTGATCTGGATTTCAGTTTTTGTATATCTGTATGAATGTTCATAATAATAAGAGGTTTGACTGAATTTCGATCAGCTATCGCTTGGACCCCTGATTTACAATCTGACAAAACCGTTATTATCTTCTACCGGTTTAGTGGTTTCTTTAAGGCATAAACTAGAGCTTCTCTGATTGCAAATATTTCCGCCTGAAAAACAGAGCAGAAACCATCAAGTTTCAGCTTTCTTGCCAGCCGCTCACTCATGCCATCAAAAGTTAATCAGTACAGTAGCTCAATCACAAATAACTATCGACGTGCTTATAAGCGACGTGATAACAATTTCTAACCATGGTTGTTTTATCGTATTCACGATCAAAATGGAACATCCGTGAACATCTAAATGTTAAATGTCAAAATATTTACGTTTCGCGACGTATAGTCCCTGTTGCGCAATCACATTTTTTAATTTCACCGATGTAAATATAGAAAATATTCCAAAACTGCTATTTTTATTTATTTATTTATTATTTATCATTCTATTCAATGCATTTAGCCGGCAGTTGGCAAGCCAAATGTCAAAAAAAGCAGTCGCCATAGTAGTTGTAATTTAATTTTTATGAGATTATCCTTACTATTTTGCAAATGCAATATATTGTATTATTTTTTATAGTAAACGCCGATTTTTTGCCAGTGAACTGTATTTATTTACGAAGAAAACAAAAAACAAACCGACGCAAGCGTTGACTTAGAGATTACACATGCGTTGACTTGTGACTGCGATAACTTTAGCATGTTCATTATTGTTCATTGTGATTGCTCAAATGCTTAGTATGTTTTTAAGCGCGTCGACAGTTATTTGTGATTGAGCTACTACAGGTGAATCGCGCGAAGCGGACGTGTTTTCACTAGTTTCCTTTTTTAGAATTATACCCACTTACCCTTGACAAGTCTTTTCGACTAGATGGCTACTTTTAGAAAAAAATTCCGAATAAGATAATCGAGTGGAAGTAATGTTTGCCTCATAGTTGGCGTGTTCGTCTACCATTTTTGTGGTCCTGGGTTTGATTCCTGGCAGGGTGGACACGAAATGTTGATTTTAAAGGTGGTTAGAACTGCAATATTTTATTGTTCCTGGACTGGCACCTGAAGCGTAACACTGATCATTTTAATTTATTTTGCATTTAGTTTACCAATGTACTGAGGCGTAAACGGGAATGGCGAAGACAGTTGTACACTAAAGGCACTGAGCCAGTGACAGGCCATAAACCCTGAAAATTCCCTGACATATAAATAAAAATAAATATCCGCCACCTTTGCCTTCAATCTAACTAAGGGCACATCATGCGTTTACGAAGGTGAAATAAAACTTCAAATAATAATATATTATGTAGTATTATTTATTTTCCATGTTGCGTAATGTTTATTCAACAATTATATACGTACAAATATGATGTGATAATTTGGTAAAATTAATTCTAGATACATAATGTGTAATAAAATAAATTTCTTAACCAATTAGTAACACTTAAATAATGTTTTTTTTTGTTAAACTAGAAAAATATAATCGTTATTAGTTTGAAAATGATAAATAAATATATAAGAAAACCGTAAAATCTACTGACTAGTTTTGAAGTAGAATATTAGCTGTATTATTTTATAATTGTAATTTTGTGGAGAACTTTTAATTTTCAAGCATCCCTACAATATTTTTTACATTAATAAGATGTTTTTATTTTTCAGTTTGACCAAAAACTTTTAACATTTAATTATGAAATTAATATTTTTTTTGTATCCAATATTTTTAATGTAACAATATCTCTTACAATTATTGCGATGCAATTTAAAACATGCAAAAGGCATTCTTAAAGCGTAGATTTAAGGTCAAAAAGCACTAGAGCGGCACTGCGCGACGCTTCGCGGTAACAGACAAAATTATTTTTACCGTTTTGGATGAAACAAACCGCAGTACAGCTGTGCTACACTACGCGGTACTCCATACAAAATTTTGTGGCGCAGCATCGCTGAAATGCAGCGACGCTGTAGTGCAATTTGACATTTACGCATATTTTATAAGCTTCCTTTATTGTTTGGAAATACATCTTACAATAATACAAAATAATGTGTTTTTACTATACAATCTGATGAACGTATCATTTTTATATACATGTAAATTTATTAGACAAAATATTTTATTTATAAATAAATTCTAAGCAATTTCTTCCCTTAAGTAAAGAGAACTAATATTTATCAATGGAACAAATATTAAAGTAAGATCTTTGGGAAGAAAACATCACTAGGAAAATGGCTAAGGTCTTTTACAAAAATATCATATTCAACAACTGTGTTTCGTTTTTACTGTAATTAACAATAAGTATTTATTTAACAATCTTGGATTTAAATTATTCGTTTGTCTTTATAAAAAGCTCATGATAATACAGTGTATCGTGTGACTTCAAAATATAACATTTTCTATGCGCTAATCTACAAAATGTACACGTACGCACATCTAACCATTTTAGTTATGGTAGATGTACTAACACAACATGTAGGTTTAATAATATTATATTATGTATAAAATCACTGCACAGTGAACTCCTATCTACAAGAGCAGCCTGACGAACTCTGAAACAAAAATGAGAAAAAATATGTATTTTTATTTATCTATAAAGTTATACGCAATACATTTATTTATTTATTCATTCAAAATTACAAAATTAAATATTTATGAACTTATTAATGCTTTTTAGGCTATGCCCGTGTCAAGCCACAATAAATAACAATAAAAATTCATAGTAAAATTAATAAGATCAAATTATAATGACATAGAATCACAATCTAGAAAAAAAAGGTAAATGTAAAAAATAATCAAATTCCAAAGAATACAATGCAAAAAAGATATTCAGAAATAATTTTTAAAATATAAATTTTACAAATTAAGAATCACACATAATCAAATATACAAAATAGTGGTATCATTAAAATCAACAAAATAATAGTATAATATAGTAGTATTAAAAAAAAAAAACACAAAATAAGAGCATGATTTAAATCAACAGAAAAAGAACATTTATATATATAAAAGCATAATTGAAATGATAATTGAGTTATGTTTTCTAGAAATTCACTCAATTGTAGTAAGAAATATAAGGAATAGGAGCAATAAATCATATGCCAAATAACAGTACGTACTAAATTAAATTATACAAAAATACATAATAAGAAAAACATAAAAATTATCAATATATATAAAAAGCAAATAAAAGTAAAAGAGTATGGAAGGAAAGCAGATTTGTAAATTTTTGCTAATTTCGTACTTTAAAAAAATTGACAACCTCGTCCCTATTGATGTGTAGCATTGTTAAAATGTCATGTAAAAAGGAAAACAATCACCCCCAGGGAGCATATGATTGAAATAAAGTTATTTGAAGAAATCTAAACCTAACACATCAACCCAGAAAAAGGTAAAAAAAATCTTCAGCTAACTTTGCGGTCTATTATCATGGAATGGTTTTCCTGCATATGGGGGACTCTATTAGGTTATTACTCTAAGGGAGAACAGGACAGAAACATAGGGTATAGACATGCCTAAAGAGGAAAATATTTAAAAAGCAGTGACACGAATACGTACCCATAGTTACTATGTACTGTTTATTTATACCAGGGGTTGTATTCTGAATATTCTCTACTTTGACAAATGGTAATCAATGATTACATTCGTTTTTACCAGGGGTGGTATTCTGAGTTTCTCGACTTTGACAAATGGTAAACAATGAATACATTAGTTTTTTTATACTACAAACAAGAATCTTATGATGTATTTGAGCAGTTTTAATGATTTTAAAAGTACTGTGCAATTTTTCTAGTGAAGGGGGTGTTTTTTGAAAATTGAGAAATGCTGTTTTGTGATCGACACCAATCTTTTTTTAAGAATGTGATTATTACAGTTTTTTGTATGAAAGCGGTCTGGCTGTTTTTAGCAGAACATAGAATTTACCTTACTGCACCCGACAACACCAATATCTATTTTTTCAAAATTGTGGACTGGCTGCTTACTGCATAACTACGTTAAATTGTTTTTAGCTTTGTTAGTCTCTCACGAACAAATATTTAGCAACGAAAAATTACACAATACTTTATACAATGTTTATTCAAAAGGTTTTTGCACGTTTTCATAATACAAGTAGTCATTTTGTCTAGATTCTAAACGTCAGTCTTAATTGACGGTCGAAGAACGACTAAATACGCGTTGGGCAAGACTGAGCGTTTGGGCAAGAGTTAAGTGATCAGTTTTGAGGGCTCGGGGCATGTCCATGTATTAATATCTCAATGGTATACTGCATACCTTCGTAGTTGATCTTCCCATCCTTGTCTACATCCCCGAGAGCGAGGACCTGAGTCAGCTGCGCGTCAGTGACAGGCTCTCCGATCATTTCCAGGGCGCTGCGCAGCTCGTCCTTGGTGATGTAACCATTGCAATCTCTGTCGAAGACTCTGGAATTAAGACAAAATCATTAACAATACTTTCAGTTTGTCCAAATTTTTGTAGACAAGGACTGGATTTAACTCCCTGGGAGCTGTTAGTATTAACATATTACAACAGAAGTGAAGAACATTTTAGAGAAGATAATATAGAAGTCTAGGCATTTACAGGGTTTATGACCTCTCATTGGCTGGTTTAAGTAGCCAATTGATGCACTGTGTAACATTTACCATTCTGCCCATATTTGAACATCTATATTACTTCGATTCTTTCATCTGTTGATGTGACGAACTAGAGTAGAATAAATTATTGAAACACCGATTATTTTTTTTTACTTCAGGTTGAATTTGATCGTAAAGTTTTTTTTTAAAGTTTTTTTTTTAAAGCGTAATATCTTATTTTTTAACCCTAGTTTGAGGGGAGTTCCGACGTATTTTAATCACAAATGTTTATAACTACCAACAAATATTGTCGCTAAATATAACTTTACTGCCGTATTATAAGAGCACAAAATCGCTTGAATTTTTTTTTTCTTACACTTATTCGAATAAAATAACATAATATTTTAGTTGACCGATAATAATTAGGTCTGTCAGTTTGTTTATATATTTACAGAATCCGATTACGCTATTAGTGAATATTAATTTTAATTAAATATGGCAGACGTGGAAAATATATATCCAAATCTAAATAATATGCGTAATTGTGTTTTGGAATCTTTGATAGTTAAAAGTTTTGCATCGCGAACGTTTGCCGAAAAAAAACGTGTTATTCAAAATGACAAACCTACGCCGAATTTAAAAATAATAACAAAAACAAAATCATGTGACCGACATTTTTCGAATTCCGTATATACGAAAACTTGGTGGATTTGTGGTTGTGGACAAGAGTCAAAATTATATTGTTGGCCGTGTGTTTTATTCTGCACTAACAATTTTAATACGTGGAATAATCAAGGATTTTGTGATTTAAACAATCTCATTAAATCTGCAAAAAGACACGAGTGTTCCCAACATCATATCGATTCATGTTTTAAACTCAAGCGTTTCAATAAAGAAAACAAAATTAAAACTTGTTTAAGTGAACAACATAAAATAAATATCGATATTTACAACAAAACAGTTGCAGCTTATAAATATATTATATCCAAACTCATATATGTTGTATGTTTTCTTTCAAAACAAGAATAGCCTTTTAGAGGACATCGTGAATTATCCAATTTTTCAAACAGGGGAAATTATATAGAACTATTATACCTAATGGGCAGTTGCGATAGCCAGTTAAATATCTCAACATAAGTCCCATGGATTCGGAACTTGTGACTCAATAAATTGATAATGCTAATAAAAATATTTTTTGGGAATAAATAAAATAAAAGATAAACGAATAAATATTTTATAAGTATTTGCGTTTTTATGATTTACCTAAATATTTTAATTTTAGGGTTCATTTTTTACGAGTTGTAATGCATGGTATACTGGACTTATGTACGTATTTATGTACTTTTTGGATATGTATGTACATATTGCTTCCCTAACCGAATTTTTTCTATTACAATATAATTTTATACAGTTATAACTCCAATTTATTTAATCTAATATAATGTTTCGTAAATAAAATAAAATTATTACGCAAACACAATTATAAATGATAAAGCAGTGTTGAAAAACAAAATGGAAGCAGATAGTGCCATTATTTTTGCCCATTTTCGATATCAAATTAATCAAACTATTTCTTAGTAAATCTCGATACTTGCGCGTGGGAATAAACATAAATATTATTTGCTTCAGAATAAAGTATTTACTTCTTTCTTTAAATCCGAATTAGTTCCTAAATAGAGCATGTGTGCATTATAAGACACCTCCAGGAGACCTTATCGCCAGCCGGCAGGCACTCTTACCTCCCACGTCAATCCCGGGTC
Organism: Micrasema longulum; assembly: GCF_059751315.1. NCBI lineage: Eukaryota > Metazoa > Arthropoda > Insecta > Trichoptera > Brachycentridae > Micrasema > Micrasema longulum. The sequence goes on from NW_028277411.1 coordinate 49,346, forward strand.
CCTAAATTCCACCGACTACAGACGAAAAATTGTTCATGTCGGCCTTCCAGGAAATCGGGAGCCCGTAGGAGTAAAGAATATAGAACTTGGGTCGAGGCTCTCAAAAGGCATCTTAATTTTAATTGTAAAAATATACAAGTTCCAAAAATTTGATAGTACCAAGGTTTAATTACGAATAGCGAGTGTGCAAACCAAGCTCAGAAATGCCTTTAATTCGTATTTCCGAATGAATTTTTTTTTAAATTATTATTTTTTTTTTTTTACAATAAACAAAATAAAACAGTATTAAAAAATAAAGCATAATTACATAGCAATGAAATACATATTAATAGAAAAATAGTAAACAAAAAAATCCCACAAAGGCATGGCCTGTTCGTGGGTATACAAGAAAATGTTAATGAATTTTTGCTCCTATAATAAATAATGGACAGTTATAATATTTTTGTGTAACATAAGAACGAAAAAATAAAATATTCTGTAAAAGATAATATATATTTTTTTTATAGTAATTAAAAAAGGATATAAAAAATACAAAAAAAAACAAAAAAATATTCCTTATTATTAAAGGGCAACAAAATAAATCATAGAAAAAAAGAGTTCATATCTTTAGTTTGAATCCAGGATAGTGCATGTTTTTTAAAACAAGGAAAATTTTGAAAGTTTGGAATCAATGAAATATTATCAGTAAAAAAGAAATAAACAATTTTGGGCCTATAAAATATGCATGTCTCTGTGCGAGCCTCGTTTTACAATGTGGTATTTCTAGCACACGATTCCTTCATTTATTATCTGTATTTATTTTAAGACGATTGAGATAAATATAAGAAATGTGTTTGTAACAAGAAAAACAGCCCTAATTAGTAATCCTAACAAAAATAAATCGACATAATTAAAACCCAGAAATGAGGCTTACTTTCTTTGAATCCGTGTATTACCTTGTTCGATTGTTAGAAAGTTGAGAGTGAGATTAGTGAACTTTGGCCATCCAACTGTTCACAACATTTACTAACGATGCCGTTTCGTGATTAATTTACGGCTCCTTAGTAATATGTACTAGCAACTTGATACACTTTTGCAGTTCAACCATGTATAATCATTTATTAAAAGAGATAAAATTTCTTTAACATATTACAACAGAGATGAAGAACATTTAAGAGAAGGTAATAGAGAAGTCTAGGCATCTACAGGGCTTATGACCTGTCATTGGCTGGTTTCAGAGGCCACTTTACACACTGTGTAACATCCACCATTCTGCCCATATTTGAACATCTATATTCCTTCAATTCTTTCATTTGTTGATGTTTGTGAAGTTAAAGAGCTGAAACCTTTATTTATGCGGGTGAGATTCATCTAATTGAATTATTTCACCTACATACTAGGCCTGAATCCAGTCCTTATCTACAAAAATTTGGACAAACTCATAATATTGTTGATAAATCCACCTGGTCCATGAAGAAGTATAGAAATCGATAAAATAAAATTTTCAGGCGTTGCCTAGTATGTAGTTAAATATACATTGCGTTTGTGTAGTATGTGAATAAACGCATGGCATGACGTCGCACGGTATACGCATTTTGAAAATACTCTATGTGTCCCTCGCTTCAAGACACGCTTACGAGTGTTACAGAGAAAACTATTGCTTTGTTTGTGGCTAATAATGTGATTATAAAATATATACAGCGTGCTCCTGCGTCCGTCCGAACCGGTCAGTCATCGGCCATCGATCAACCGACGCGAAACTTTTGTGACATGTGTTTATTGTTTGTTAGTTTAGTTAGATGTATATTCCTCGCAATAAACATATAACATTTTCTTAACCCGTTGTTTTTTAAAAACAACTCTACAATCCAACAGAGATTTTTAAAAATAAGGAACATTTGGTTAAAATGTAATATGACTTTTTAAAAATCAACAACCTGTACGTTTTAGAGTAATGGGCTTGAACATCAATGTGGCCAAAACAAAGATGATAGTGTTTAGCCGAAACCCTCACAATAATACTGTATTGCGAATAAATGGTCAAACAATAGAGAGAGTGACTAACTTTAAATACCTCGGCAGTCAAATCACTTCTGATCTGGATCCGGATAAGGAAATAAGATGCAGAATAGAAATAGCACGATCAGCATTCAATGGCATGAAATCATTCTTCTGCAGTGATAGTCTTAATTTAAAACTGAGACAGAGGATGGTCAAGTGTTATGTGTGGTCAATACTGCTCTACGGGGTTGAAACATGAACCGATTAGAGGCTTTTGAAATGTGGCTTCACCGGAGAATGCTGAAAATCCCGTGGACAGATTTAGTGACCAACGTGGAGGTGTTGAGACGAGCCAGTGCCGAAAAAGAACTACTGTCCTCAATAAAACAGAGAAAACTCGCATATCTGGGCCATATCATGCGCGGAAGCAAATATACGCTTCTACAGCTTATTATGATGGGAAAGATCGAGGGAAAGCGTGGGGTTGGAAGGCGACAGATGTCCTGGCTGAGAAACATCCGCGACTGGACGGGAGTGCGTGGGGTTGAGGCGCTGTTCCAGTTGGCGCAGGACCGGAATGCCTACTCTAGAGTGATCGCCAACGTCGGGGAGACCTGATATGGCACAGAAAGAAGAAGTACGTTTTAAATGAGTTTTATGAACGCGTTAGCGCTATTAATCGACCTGAATATGTGTGAAGGAGTGTGGGTGTGGAACTGGGTTTGGATGATCTTAAATGTTGTTGACGTAAGTATTTTCAATCGATGTTCAACGAAGTTTACGTTCACCTGCCTCACTAGAGTCTGTATCGTCATCGTCAGTACAGCATTGAAGTGATGTAAGCTGGTTATCTTTCTTTTTTTTAAAAGGAATATCCCGCTAAGTCTCTATTCTAGAGGCTTGTCAGCAGGTGGGAAAGATGAGATATGAAAGGAGGTAATGAAAAATTCTCCACAGCACCCAGACCAATTGAGGAAAAAATCTATTATGGATTTTTCTTGCAACTGGCGGGAATCGAACCCGCGACGCCAGTTTCACAGTCGGCCGTTTAACAACTGCGCCACGACGCCTTCATTTCAATTGTGAACTTTTTCCTAAAAGTTTTGCGACAGGTGCCAATTGAATACCACCAATTCAACGTCCGTAAATCTTAATTAATTTTAACATTTTTACAAAGAAAATAAACCATCGCGCACTGAGGTATAATTTAATAGAGATGATGCTTCATAGAACGATAGATTCAAATGATGTTCTAAAAATGAACGTTCCCGCGTCATGCCTCATCAACATTGCCGTGCAAAACGCATAGTTCGAGTAAAAAGACTAACTGTCTATGCCAGTTTACTGTAAATTTAAATCTGTATAATACGGGGCAGAAAATGGTACAGAATCTTGTGCAAAATTTGACGCTATAAATATTGTGTCGCGTAATACACAAATTAGGTGAAACCTGTTTTCAAATTCAGAAAATTCACAGCACAACCAATTTTTAACAAATATTTGAACCAAGATATGCACGCTCATTCCACGCCTGTGATACTGTTATCTGCAACTTGTATTTGTTGTTGATTGGACACTTAATTTATCCTTGGTCGGATTTTTGTTCCACTGCAATTTTTCCCTTTTCGCTTGCCTTGCTTTATACCATTTCCAGTAAGGTTCACGATTCATGTTATTTAATACATCTGATGTTGATTGCTCGCAAAATAATATTTTGTAGGCTTTCAGTGGTCGCGTCGTCACAAGATATATAACTTTTTAAACTATGAAACTGCTCATTATCTGTCACGGCGCCAAAGCATCTAAGTCCTGCACATGCTGACGCGCAATTTTCATTCCCATAAACTGCGATATGAAAAACACCAAATAAAATGCCTCAAGATATAGATTACACAAACATCACTCTGTCAGATTTTAAATTTACACTAAAAATGCATTATGTAACTTAGTTGACATTATAATAATAAATATGTACATCTCCCTTCCCCTCCTTATCCTCTCTTTAAGCATTCTTATCTTATATATTTACAGTAACTTAATGTTCTTAAAATAAATATTAAAAAATTCTTTGATTATTGAAAAATATTTACGAGTACGTGAAAATAGCATTTTTATAAGTAATTATTTGATATGTAATATATTTTCTTTACTAACTTTGTATACTATGTGGAAATCTGTTATTAGTTCTGAGTTGATACACTATATCTGTTTGTTTACTATAAATATGTATGTAGAACTGTTAATTTCCCAAATAAAATAAATAAATATGCATAGGCGGCCTCCGTGGTGTAGTGGTCAAGACGCTCGACTCACAGATGGAAGGTCCCGGGTTCGATTCCCGGTGAGAACACAAAAAATTCATGTGATTTTTCTCAAGCCTGGGTGTTCTGTGATGTAATTCACCACTGTAATTGGGCCTCCTGGCCTGTTGTGGTGCAAAAAATAAATAATGAATAAATAAAATAAATAAATAAAATAAATAAATAAGATTTGGCATATAATTATTGTACAAGAAACTGTACAGTGTCTTTTGAATAGGGTTGTGGTCCTATGGTTTGTATTGTGGACTAACGGATCGAGGTTCGCACCCCGCTTTGGCACAACTTGTTTGCCATTTTCTAATAGTGAGTTTTTTACAACTCGTTGAAAATGGTCACCAAAATTGAAATATTTGGGTAAATCGTAAGAACCCAAATGTTTCTTTTGCCAAAAAAAAACTTAGCGTTAGATCTTGTACCATTTTCTGACCTATGCAACACGAGGTGAAGCTATTAGTTAGGTACAAGTCGAATTCAGTACGTCAAATAATATGTGAATCTAATCTTATTAATTCGAACACATAATGTGGGTCGGTGGTAAATTTCGTTTGAAGTAATCTGCTGTCAACGCCACGTCAATCTTTTTCAATTAGGATTTCCAGCACTTTGTATTTATACGCGAGTACATTCCAATTTCCCGAACTGGTTATCTAGAGTAGTACATACACATTTCATTACATAATATCGGGTAACATTGGCATTGGGGTGGCTCAGGGGATTAAGAGATTTAGCGCGAATAATATTATTACGCTGATAGTGCTGGCTGTAAGGTGGTGGTGAATTTACTCAAATATGTTTTACGATTTACTCAATTCATCGCTGTTAGTTATACAAACATAATTAATTTTATTTTAATTGATTTAATTAGGGATCTAATAAAAGTGATATATATACAAGAAGAACTAAACCAATTATCATTGATTTTAATAACTTTTGGGATGTAGACGGGTGTTAGATTTATCCCAATTTAATATTTTTTATTTTATTTATTTTCTTTTATTTAGGAAACATACAGTACAGTTACAAAGTTTAATATTTTACACAATTAGACTTAATTCTAATGGACCAGTGAAGTTTCCATATTATAAAGCAATTATATGTAAGGTTAATTATGAAAGTATAAAAAAGAGAAGGAAAAAGAAAAACATAAATGAAAGTTGTTTAAAAATTAAAATTTAAGTGAAAAAAAGATATTTTGAAGTTTGTAGTTTGTAGTGAGTATTTACAAATGGAAATAATATTAAAAATGAAGAAAATTTGTAAGAGTAATTAAAAATTAAGAATTGAAATAAAGAATGAAAAACATGCTCAGAAGTAAAAATAAAATAAAATAGTAATAACATTTTTTTTAAAAAAAGGAAAAACATTAATATACACATATTTATTTTAAGGGATTCAAAGAAACGATGAGAAGAATCTTTAAGTGAAATATAAGACTATAAATTTAAGTCAATTTAAAAAACATCATCAAAATTAATGACACATTATAGTAAGAGCAGCAATATATTGATTTTATTTACATATATAATATAAGTAATTAAAAGTAGTTTAAAAGTATAAAAGCATTCCAATGCAGCAGAGAAAAAAGAAAAAATAAAGAAGGAATAACAAGTATAGCAAGTAATCTTTAAAATTTGAAAAAGCAATATAAGGAGAAGATTTTAAACCAAGAGAAGTCGATAAAATTTCATTAAAGCGATTTCAGTAGTAATACAAATTTCAAAAGAGAAATTTGATTTGTAATAATAATGTTAATGTATGTAATTTGAGTGATATAAGAGAAAAAGGGATCTATATACATAACGTATATCTGTACGTTTTGAAGTTTAAACTGCAGAAATTAGCGCAATAAACCATTTTCTTCGTGAATAAAACACCGAAATTCACTTTTGTCATAAAACTGCGTCTTTAAGTTAAAATGAAAATCTGAAGTCCACATTATTTTAGGCAAAAAATATCAGTTGTCCCAGATACGCTGTTTTAATATATGTAATTCTTTTATCAAAATAATTAATATTTTGCATTGTAGATTAAAATAATCTCAATTGGTTAAAAAATTATCATGTTTTGGATGTCGCACAATCGCAAAATCTTTTTTACTGAATATTTCGTTCAATGTGACTCCCGAGGTTTATCCTTTAAGATACATATATTATTAAATTGCAGTTCTTTACAATAAGAAAAGTCACGATTGTTAAATGATACGCGATTAGGAAAACTCATGTGAGATTTATTTTCACTGACTTTAAAAACGGCATGAAAAATTTACAGTTAATCTGTTTAGAGGTTAGACGTCACATGTTACTTCGGAGTCTGTCGGCGTGGAAAAGAGAGCTACCTCTCTTGCGTTCTCCTTTTATTATGCTTTTACAGCGCTTTCTGTTGTCGGTCTTGCGTATAGTGCGATGTTGAGGTATGACATATAACCTTTTACGTTCCGCTGTGCGCTAACTCTATCTTATCTATCTTAATATTTTAATTGAGAGTAAGTAAGGCATCTAGATTTGATTTATTCTTTATACTAAATGCGAAGAGGACATGTAACCACAAATCCATTCCCGAAACAGGTATATATATATATATATAATACTTCTATGACGATTATCCGATTTTAAATTTCCAGTCTTGGATTTACTGATATTATGGTATTTTTATATAAATTGTTTGTATCTTTGTGGTTGTTACATGCTGATTTGTGCTTGTGGGTGAAAGGATATGCGTATTAGTGTGTGCATGTAAGAGCGTGCTCAGATTTCACTAAAAATAATATACTAGTAAGTACCTCCCCGATATAAAATTTGAATAAGAAAATCCTTCTAAAAGAACAAGGAAAAAAGGTTTTTGATTAGGGTAAAAATCAGGCCTTTTTGTAGATAAATAAATATGGTAATTTGAGGATAAAGAAAGCAAATAAAATTTAAAAAATAGTATGTTCACTGGCTATTATTCACTGGAATGGCACCAGGGAGCGTAAGACTAGTCACCTTGCCTTCATGTAAATAACAAATGTTCGCAAATACGATGCAATTGAAGTAACGATTATAAACGACCTATCAGCCGTTATTTTAATAGTTGACTAGCAGGAAACTGTCGGCTATCACCGGCTGTTAGATTAACTTTAGATTTTTTTAAATTTAAGCGTTAAACTTTTCGACTTGAACTTTTATTTTACTATCGTTTCTTCCAGCTTACGGGGGTCAAATTACTACGATAGTAATTCACCTCGAATAAACACAGAACCCTAATACTAAAAGGTTACTGAAATCTTTGGAAAACTGGGCCTGTGCATTATTCGTTTTCATAAATGTATTATTTGTTTGGATGAAACCAAATGGGCCTCTTATTAAGAAGATAATTATTATATTGATAGTTACCTAAAGGCCGCTAACAGGTCTCGGGTGATCTCGTCTTCCGTGTCCCCCGCCTCTCCCGTCAGCGTCCCCTGAAGAGCCTGGATTTTAGTCACCCACTGAAGAAATTCTGCTTCATCTATCAGCCCGGTACCTGGAAAAGATATACCTTTATAAGTATCTTACTTCTGTCAATATGACACCGCGCTAGTAATTCCCGGAAAAAAATCCTTGCGAATCCCCAGAAAAACTTCAAATTGATTTTAATGAAATGCCAAAGTGGGCACATGACTTTGGCCAGTTATTAACGTGTAAACTAAATGTCAATACATAAAATCTCCATATGCAAAAAAAAAATCCTTCCAAATATAAAAGCGCACCGCACCAATTGTTTGCACAACAAAATTCCCTATCCTTGTAATTGCGAGCTTATAACTTTTGAAAAGGATTATAGGTATTTAGGTGTTTATGTTGATTATAATTTTAAATGGGATTGCCAAATTTTTAAAACTTGTAACAGACTACGATCTATTGTTACTACTCTTTATAAATTATCTTTTATATTGCCGAAATGTACTCTACGGATTGTTTATTTTTCACTGGTTAAGTATATTACAATAAGGAATCGGATAAAATCATGGGGCCATTCAACCAGAACCAATATCAAAATGATGGAAGATCTACAGTATTATATTATTAAGAAAGTTGTACCACTAGAATTATTCAATCAGAGAGATAACAAAATTCTCGTTTACGAATCACTCAAACCTCTGCCAGTTCAAGGATGTGTGTGGTTTTGCATCATTTTAGAGCAGTATCATTCTAATATTTATAAAATTTATCAAAATCATTCACAAAACTCGCTTTATTTATAATAATGATTTAGTGATCCCTAAAATTAGTAATACATATGGCAGTAGAACATTGAATTATATTGTACCTTGCATTTTTTATTTCATTCCTACTGACCTCAGATTTAATAATATAATATGTAATAAGAAAAAAAAAAGTAGAAATTGGATTCTTAATCTAGAGTTTTTATTTATTAATGTTTTATAAATAATATGTTCAAATTTGATATATATATTTATTATTTCTTTCTTGATATATTTGTTTTTCTTATTATTATTTTCTTTTTTCGATTAAGCGGATACTGTCGAACAACAGCTCCTTATTTTACTGTAATTGTTTGTGTAACGATATTAATTTTTAAGTAGGATTCATATTTATATATAGGTAGATAAACTTCACCAACAAGCCACAAAAAGTGGCTTGGTGAGGTTTTTTGTATTTATTAGGTGTATTTAATTCTTTTTTATGCATCTCAATTTTTATTCATGTGCACCTTTACAATTAAATAAATAAGAAATAAAAATGCAATATTTTGAACATGTCCAAATGTGTGCAGACAAATATTGGATTTCATACTGCAAGAGTTTATCAAAATTGATAGATCTTAAAGAGCATGTTGTAAATCGCAATTTTAAGGGAGAGTTGATTATTTCATTTTCTAAATCAAATTTTAACTCTTAAAAGACTGTGCTAAAAATCTCCCTTCAAACGGTGTTGTAACGCCTTGTTACATTAAGCAAAACAGGAGATATTTTTAAATTCAGGTAATTAAAAACGAAAATTCAACACATAGACTACACTGTTTAATCATCTATTAGCAAAATACGACTGAATTATTTTTAAAAAGAGAGATTTTTTTAAATATTTTTTTTTTATTTAAGTTTTTTTACAATAAACATAAGTGATAAAACAAAGTATTCAAAAAATAAAACATAATCACATAGCAATGAAATACATATTAATAGTAAAAATATTAAACAAAAATCCCGCGATGCATGGCCTGTTCGTGGGTATACAAGAAAATGTTATGAATTTTTGCTGCTGTAATAAATAATGGACAGTTATCATTTTTGTGTAACATAAGCAAGAAAAAAAAAGAATAAGATATATCAAGTCTTGTATACATAGTATGTAGAATTATGCGACATCATAGCAAGAAGCATGTATGACGTTATAACGAATAGAAGAATTGAATTATTTACTAGTAAATTAAATACAGTGATTAGTGCGTGTTATCGTGTAGTAACTTTCCCAAGCTAAGTTTTGTAGTTACGAATATTTTTAAGGATACGCATTTTCCTTGCAGTGGATTTTTACGTCGCTGGAATAAAATCTTTCTTTACTTGTTTTCAATGCGTATAATTGAAAATGTGAATCTATTACAATTTGCTTACAAAACTAGAATATTTTGTTTCTACTGGGACATCATTCGAACACCAATGTCGAATCACGAAATCAATGCCGAAACAAATGGTTAGGCGAAATATTTTCGTGATTTTCCTCTCATCCGAAGTGTCATCTTTATATATATAATTTTTCTGTACGTGTGATGTCACAGAACTTCTCCTAAACGGCGTAACCAATTTACGTGCGATTTTCAGCGAAATGTAGATCTTTGCGCTGCGCGTGTTCGTAGATATTAAAATTTTCAAACTTATACGTAAAAAAGAAATAAGGAGCATTAAGTTTTATTCATCGATCTACCAGGGTTGCATTCGAGGAGAATGCATTTACAAAAAAATGTTGTTTTTTTGCGTATAGAAAAAGTTTGTTTTTAAATGTTTACAAACAGCATTTGTTTTTTGTGGATCTCAATCAGATTCTTTCCTTAAGATCCTTATAATTTCTACCCATTTATATATTCTTACTGGATTTTTGGTAATGCTAAAATAATATTAAATTCAATACATTTTTAAAAACCGAATATGTTAAAAAAAAGTTGGAATCATGAATCTTTTTTTCATCGACCTACCAGGGTTGCATTCGGCGAGAATACATTTGTTTTTTTTTGTTGTGTTAAAAAAAAGATTGTTTTTGAATGTTTACAAACAACATTCGCTTTTTACTTTTTATGGATCCCAGTCAGATTCTTTCCTTACATTCCTCATAATTTCCTCTCATTTATTTATTTTTACTTGATTATTTGGTAATACTAAAATCATAATAACTCAAATTCAATACGCTTTTTTAAATCGCATTCATGAATAAAGTGCACCCATGTTGGTGAGAAAAGCCAAGTTTGACGTTTGCTAAAAGAATTCTATATCTGAAACTGAATTATGTTATGTTTTGGAATTCAACCATAAACAATTTCTTGGGTACCTACTTAAATATAATAATTTTAAGTTGTGGAATTCAATCATAAGCAAGTACCTAGGTCCTAGGTACTTACTTATCAATGCAAAGTCTTTTTCCAAGGTAATAATAGCAAGCAAGCCAACGTGGTGTAGTGGTCAAGACGCTTGACTCACGCACGGAAGGTTCCGGGTTCGATTCCCGGTGAGAACCCAAAAATTAAAATGTGATTTTTCTCAAGCCTGGTTGTTTTGTAATGTGATTCATCACTGTAATTGGGCCTCCTGGCCTGTTGTGGTGCAAAAAAAAAAGAAATGAAATGAAGAAACCGTTCGGGCAGGACAACGTCTGTCGGGTCCGCTAGTATAATTATAAAGACAGACTAGATTAGATTTAGACAAACTTAGATTTTACACAAAAGTAGCAAAAATGAATTTATAAGAGTAAGAAAAATACGATATGCTTAGATATTGTCTTATTATAAATATTAAGATTTAGAAAATAATATCAAAAAATTATAAATAAATATAAATTAGAAAACAAACAGGTGATAATCAAAATTTAAGCATATATATAAATGAGAAAACATACAATTTATAATTTAAAACTATCACATATGTCGGCCTCGCGGCGAAATAATAAGCGCGTTTGCGTACCATGCAAGAGGTCTCGGGTTCGATTCCCGACATGGTTAAAATGACATATTTGTTTAAAAAGGTGTTTTTACACTAGAGTATTTCATAGTTCCTGGTCTGGTACCTGAAGCGTAAGACTGATCACTTTACCTTCATGTAAACAAAATTATTAAGATATGCTGCAATGAATGTATCAATTCAATTTCAAATTCAAATTTCAATTTTTTCAATTTTATTTATTTATTCAAATATATGTACATTACAAAATGGAATATCTTAATTCATACATATAGAAATAATTAAAATAATTAGGTCAAATTAGGTACATATTAAAAAAAAACATATTAGTATACATATTATCTAAAGAATGATATGTTAAAAAAGTAAGAGAATCTTGTAACGAAAAACTCCCTCAGAGACGTGAAAAATGTCAATGTCCAAAGTGATATTGTTCAACATAGGGATAGCCCTTCCAACAAGCATAACCATTGACAGGTTGGTCCATGGCAATGTCCTATGCACCATTAGGTGCGGAAAGGGAATGACAATGACGAATTAAAAATTGAACATATATGTAAATACTAATAATAAGAAAAATAAAACAAATATAAATTACAAATTGTAAAAAAATAATACTTTAATAAAAATAACAAGGAGATAACACAATTTTTAGACACAGAAATAAAAAAGTCTACTTCTTTGTACTTAGGGTTATATACTTAGGATTTGTACCGTGTTTTGCTTTCGTTGCTATATGCAGCTTGTTTATTTAAAATCTGTATAGTTTCACAGTTTGATGATGGAATGCGATTAAAATCATACCAGTACTTACCCGGTTATAAAGCCATTACATAAAAGCATAGACTGTGAAACGACACAAATTTCCAATGAACAAGCTGCATATACCAACCACTGTGACACGGTAAAAGTTATATATATCTACGCAAATTTCATCAACCCTGATGATGAACGCTGTAATGTGATCCGAACAGTCGGAAAAGAGTGCGAAAGAAAAGCTTAGTAGTCAATAAAAACTCTGTGCAGTTCTGGGCCGCGATTATGATGGGAAGCTAAGAACGTCATACCTTCACCATAACGTCATAGTTGAAGATAAATTCTCCAGAGCGATTACGAAGATACACTACCGATCCCCCCCCCCTTCAAGTTTTGATGTAAGTACATAGGTTTGTAACGACGAGTCTTTGATACGCATTAAAAGTTGCAAAACATTTGTTCCACCATGCAGTTTTTCCTTTAATTACGATTTATTTGAATTTTTAATCATTCTGAGGTTAGCATTTTTTTTTAAAAGCCTATTAGAAATATGAGAGAGAAATAAGTCAATTTTGAAGTCGAATTGAACGTTTTGTTCATTGAAGTGAACGTTTGAACTGAATTGAAGTCGAATTGAACGTTTTAAAAACGAACGTCTAATTGCACAGATAATGTGGCTAGATTCTGCCCTATTAACATATAAGAGCATCTAAGCGTAAAATGTTGCCACTGTAAAAATAAAATTAGTTATTTTATTTTTCCTATCTCCTTTCTATCTTCTTGAGTGTACGTATAAAAACGTTAAAGGAACCGGCTTTATTTTACTCGGTAAATAAATAGAGACGGTCGTTAAGCATACAGTTTTGGTAGTTGTCAAAAGCCGTATGAAAAATCATGTTCAAGCGATTTTTTTCGCTTGAATTGGAATTTATTGGAGATTATAAACGCTTTGAAGTGGACACTTTTTATCAAAGAAGCCTATTCAAAATATAAATGAGAACTAATGAAACTATAATGAAGTAAGGAACGCGGACTATATTTTCGGGGTTATTCATTGGTTGGATTCGATCGTATGACGTCGAAATGACAAGTCGGTAGAACATACCGAAGTAGATAGATATAGTACAGAAGTTAACTGTACCGTCTCTATATGTACCTACAGATGAAGATAGCGTTCATAATCGCGGCACTGGGCTCCGATTACAATGGGGGTTATCTTAAAGTCTATAAATGTCTATAAAGTAAAATTGAATTTGATTAACGAAAATGTGTATATTTGTGGGAAAATTTGAAGTATTTCTGTCAGTAACCTGTAATCAAACATGTTTATTTATTTATCCATACGAGTATTTAATTTCTAAAATTCGACTTCACTTTAGAGACAATTAAAGATAACTCTGTTAACTTCCCGTTTTAATCGGGGCCCTGTTTGATAAATAACTTATGATAGATAACCATCAAGATAACGCTGCATTTTACAAGTGGTTAAAATAAAATTAAAATGCACAAATGAATAAATATGTTTCAACACCCTCAGCGTGATTAATGTCCGAAATTTCCATATTAAGTAGTTATTATAAATGTAACTGATACAAATTTGTCCATTTCGATTTGACCCGAAAGCGTATTGGGTACAATAAGCAAAACCGCTCCATGTGAGAGCTTTTCACAAAGCTCAAGGCCTCTTTGAATGTCATTCAGTCGGCAAAGTTCGCATGAATGCTATGGGGGAGGCAGTGTGGGGAGGCTGTGGGGTGGTTAGCATACTACTAGCTCCCAACCGAACCTCACGCTGAACCTTACTTATGTATTAAGCTTGTTGGTCAGTTGTGAAATCAAATGCGTAGTTAAAATTATTTCGAATGTCCAAAACTTTTATATATTTGGACCTTAATTATTTTAACGGTAAAAAAATATTTCAACATGGTTTTTAAAAAGCGAAGCGGTTGACTTAAAAAATCATGTGGGTAAAAATAAGGGTGTAAAGATCGATGGCATGTTCTTGTGTCACCTCAGATTCGCAGATGACATAGTGGTAATAAGTCGTAAGTAAAGACATGGATGAATTAGGCGAAATGATTATGGAACTACAAGAGGCTTCAAAAAGGATTGGTTTGGAAATGAATATTCATAAAACAAAGATTGTGAGTCCAACAGGGAGAGATGTTTAAATTAGTCGATATAAAAAATAAACGCCATTAAAATCGATACACATAGTAAATATCTTATTTACAGAGTTTTCTACTAACATTTCTTGGTGGAACTGCATTTTAATTATAATAATAAAAATACGTATTTAGTTTCATTAATACATCTTTTTTACATTTTTTTTTAAATACATTTTTTTTCATATTCACATAAAAATTCCCAATTTACGCAAATCAATAAACTAAAATTAAATAATATAATGAATAAAATTAATAAAATGGGACTCACCCGGAAGCCAATGCCCACTATGTCTTGACCTACTAACGTCTCAAAGACAGTGCAGAAGGAATCATATAATTCCTGTATGTAAACAATAAAATATCAAAACATCCAAAACACTAATTACCTAGCACGGATGTCAAATTGCAGACAGTCAGGGAAATAGAAGATGACCCCAATTTCCCACTTAAGTGAAGAGAGAAAAACAGGGACGGCTACTACAAAAGCCGTGAAACCCTTACTAGAAGATTGTCAAACAGTAAAAGTTAGGAAGTCAGTAGAGTTCAGCCCTTACTCATGCACTTTATAACCGTTCTATATTTTATTCAACATGTAATAGATACACATCGAAGCATAAGGTAGTTTTCTTCTGTCATCTCCAACTGGAGTAGAAGCGGGAGCTCCTGAGAGATCATTGACAAGCCAAAATCCTACACTAACGTTTGTTCCTCTGGTTTGTTGTATTTTCATTTATTTTTACGTGATCTGAAATACAATTTTGCCGTAAAGAACTATTTCAGAGAACGCTATATCACAAAAGATCGTGAAATAATATATTTGTGTACTTCATCGATATTATATGTGAAAAATTGTAAGTTCATGAAATGCGTTATGAAAATATCAAAACGATTTGTTAAACAAAATGTGAACGTAAGAAGGAAGAACGGTGTACTATTTGATTAT
Organism: Micrasema longulum; assembly: GCF_059751315.1. NCBI lineage: Eukaryota > Metazoa > Arthropoda > Insecta > Trichoptera > Brachycentridae > Micrasema > Micrasema longulum. The sequence continues at coordinate 64,661 of NW_028277411.1, forward strand.
GGAAATAAACTAAATAATCAATATTTCTGAAATAATTATATTATTATTTAAAAAAAAATATTTTTTTAATTACGTTATGTGCAAAACTAGTTTTAAAAATGAATAATCGATAAGAAATTCGTTTATACGTTACGGAAATAAGTCAAGATAATCGGTTATCGGTAACGAAAATACAGTCGATTTTAAATATTGTTAACTAGAAAAACTTTTAAGACCAAATGTCTAAAAAAGTTATAAATTATTGATATTTTCTAGGGGAAAAGTATTAATCATAAAACATTGCTCACCATTTATACAAAAACAAGCCATGGATTGCCTGGTAATAAAATAAACAATAACCATAATTAACGCTAACGGTTGACCAATTGTTTTGAGGATTATTTTTGTTATAGAATATTATTCGATCAATTGTATATTCTTATAATTCGATTATGCGTTGTGTGCATCGCTAGTGTACAATAAGATATACATTTTGTTGTCATATCATTATGTAGGCAGTAAGCTGTGCACTTATTCATTGAAATCCTTCTTTGTATATATCTTCTTAGAAATCCTTTGTATGAAACAACTATTTGTAACTAAAATTAAGCGGAGGTTTCTTTTTACTGAGAGCCTCTTATATTATTCAACTCTCGTTGTGGCGAGACCAAGGCGGGGCGGGATATTGAAGGTCAGGGCAAGGAAGGATAGGAAGGCACCGCACAGGAAGTGACGGAGCACGAGAGCAAGACTGGAGATTTTCCACTTATTTATTCCATCCATACGTAAGATGTGTACATTTGTAAGGGAATATGTTGTACTTATGTTACGTCTACTTTGTTTGATGGAATATGATTGCATTTTGTATTATATATGCGCTTTCTTTCAAATCATCATCATACCCTATTCGCATCTGATGGTCCACAGGACACTACATAAGAAAACCAAATGCATTGTAACTTAATCATCTTTTACATCAAAGCAAGGTCATCAGTTACTCACACGAGAAGTAGTATTTTAAATGGTAAAGTTAGTGCATGACATTGGTAAAATATACCAACGTAGGAAACAAAAAAACTCTCTTCTAGTGAAACGGAAGGCCTGTTGATGACTGTCAACAGGCTGACTTCTCTTGAAGGGTTTTAAGTGTTTTTTTTACTGGAGTAAATTTTGAGAAGTTCCCGATCGGCCCACTATAAAATGAACGTAGTTATGCAGAAAGCAGCCAGTCCACAATTTTGAAAAAATGAGATGTAAATGTTATCAGGTGCAGTAATGTCAATTCCATGTTCTACTAAAAACAGCCAGACTGCTTTTATACAAAAAACTGTATTAATCACCTTCTGAAAATGGTGTCGATTACAAAAACGACATATTTTAATTTGCTAAAAACACCCACAGCATTAGAAAAAACTTACGGTTCTTTAAAAATTATTGAAACTAGTCAAAAAAATAATTAGATTCTTGTTTGTCAAATAAAAAACTAATGTTTTCATTGATTATCATTTGTTAAAGTCAAAAACATTCTGACTGTTGTGTAAACTTGATTATTCAGTCTTTTCACAAAAGTGCTATTATCTCATTCATTTTTCTATGGCTGGCTGCTTTCTGCATAACTACGTTCAAGTATTCCTTCTGATCCCAACACTAAAAGATAAAATAGAAAATTATTTACAGGCAGAAAAATCAACTTTTAGTGAAATATAAACCTTGTACATAATAAGCAAGGTAAATAATAATACAACTCCCATACATTTTTTTTAAAGGTGATTAGTAGTACGCTTCAGATGACAGTCCAGGGACAGTAAAATATTAAAACGGAAAGCCACGTTTAAACCATTGTTCTGGATCAACCCTGCTAGGAAAATAACCCGAAACCTCAAGCATGGTAAGAGAATCCGCTTGTCAGTACAAAGTTGACTTATCTCCACTCGTTTTCTTTTTTTGACTTTTTAAAAACTTATAATTCGTTTAGGGTTCTGGTTCTCTATCAAACAGAATTGTTTCCTTTATCTACTTATACACGGACCAAATTTCTTTAGAAGCTGCGAAAAATTCTAGGAATTTAGCTAAACTTAAAAAGTGTGTACCGAAGTACAAGATAATTTTTTTTTTTTTTTTATTAAGTTTTATTCATTTTAACAAGTAAATAACATACAAAATTGTATTTTTGTTCCCGCAAAGCCGAAGCTTGTCTGCGGGTTACATTACATTTTTTTTTTTAAAATTTATAAGTAAGTACATAGTTTAATAATAATTAAAGAATAAGATATATTTATACACTTAAGTTTCACTTGCTGTTTAATAATTTTTTGACTATTTTTTTAAATGAAATTAGGTTTTTTTCTTCGCGATTTTTGGCTGGTATTAAATTGTACAGTTTTGGTACTACACTACCCATTGTTCTGTCACCATAGTAGTTTTTCTGTCGTTGTACCATCAGCTGCTGTGCCGATACTTGTCTGGTCATGATCTGGTGGTTTATTTTGGATTTGAAACTGCAATCGAGGAAGTGATCTGTCATTATCTTATATTGACACTGTTTGTTAATTGGCAAAACGTCAACAAAATCAAATAATATTTTATTGTTGTCTTTTGCCTCATTCTTTATTTTTACAGGTACGATAATTTTTAAAATTTGTACCTGTAAGTTCAAGACTCTATCCGTATAAGATTTAAAACTTAATCCCCATATTCTTAATCCATATTGAATAATTGGGTCAACTAGCCCCAAGTAAACTAGTCTCAACACTGGGTATGGTATGTATGGTTTTAAATGGTACATGTTAAGTAGGCAGTAAATGGTAGGTAATTGAAAAGGGGAGAGATTTTGGAAGAGAAAGATGATGTTTCTTCAGACGTAATTAACTTTTGTGAGGCTGCGATGTCACAATAGTCTACATTCGAGACAAAAATTGATATATCTCTCTCATTTTTTAAAAGATGAAGTCGTTTATTGTAATCTTCAAATGTACATTTTCACATCGGATTTGGAAAGTAAAATTTGTATAATAAAATTAATACCGAAAATATAGAACTATTACAGAATTTTTAATTGGTAACACTTCGAGTGCCGACCCTTGTATATATACAAATAAATAATTATTATCTCAGAGAGACAAGACACTCGGTAAGTTTCATCTTTCGAAAAGGGAGCTAATAATTTATCTTTTGAATAACTCTCTTTGCTGTAGGAATACATCAAGTACGGTCTTTGGTCATTTCATTCTAAATTCCCTTTTGGATTAAATTCAGTACTTGTCTACAAAGATTTCGAAATCAAATGGTGCGTAGTATACAGCATTAGTAGATATTCTAAACGCAGCGTATCTCGACCATCTGACGAAGGCAAGATGCTCAGTCTAACGCTTAAGGAATTTGAAATGCATAAAAAAAAAAACTTTCTCGTCATGCAGTGGTTGGTACGATCGCCTACCATTTTTAAGGTCCTGGATTAAATTTCTGGCAGGGTGGGCGTGGAATATTGATAAAGGTTGTTTAAACTGCAATATTTCGTTATTCTTTAAATGGCACCTGGGCCCCGATTACAATGAGAATTTAACAGAGTTATCTTCGACTGTCTATAAAGAAAAACCGATATTTGTGTACAAAAATGAGTATATTTGCATGAAAATTTAAAACGTTTTCCTCGGTAACATATAATTAAACATATTTAGATGAAAAAATCGAATGCATATTCTGCTTTTCACACTGAAAACTTAATTTTACTTTGTAGATAAAATTGAAGATAAATGTTAACTTCCCATTGTAAACAGGGCCCTGAAGCCTAAGACTAATCATCTTATCTTCTGATGATCAAAATACGCTGCATTAAGTTAACCAATGCAGTGCTGTATGCACCACTTGGTTCTGAAAGCGGAATAAAGATGATGATGAAAGACACATTTTCAAATCAATATATCATGTGAAACTTCCCAAGAATCAACCCGAGACATCATTCATATTGGTTTAAAAATACACGCAGACGCGTTAACCACTATAACACAAAACGGAAAAATAATATCTTAAAAACTAAAATATAGTTATTGGAAAATGCGTTACATCATAGAAAAATATAATCGAATGTATTAACAGATTACAATAGAAATGAAGAAAACTTAGAGAAGGAAATATGGAAGTTTCTTATGACCTGGCATTGGCTGGTTTAAGTGGTCACTTTAAAACATTTACCACTGTAACATTCACTATTTAATTTCTTCGATTCTTCCATCTGCTGATTTTTTTAAATTAAAAAGCTGGAACCTTTATTGAAATGAAGATGCCTCGACTTCCATAAATGTTTTCTAAAACGTTCTACATTTCTGTTGTAAAATGTTAATCGTAATGACTTCCTAAGGGGTAAAACTCAGTCTTTGTCTACAAATATTTGAAAGAACTAAACATTTTGTTAATCAAACTTACATACCGTGGGTATACTGGCAAAAAATGTCAACTCGAAAATATGCGGATTTGACTTAATGATGCAGTATTGTAAAGGTTTTGACGCTCTAGAAACTGGCAAAATACACTTGTCATATTAAATTTCATAAATCTGTAGTTTCAAAACTAAATTTAAGGTTAAGTCGTATACCCGGTATTTTATTCAGGCTAAAAGCTTTAAATAACTTAATTTATATAATATAAAATTAAGAAACGGAAAAATTAAAAACATGTTCTTAAACGAGCACTTAATATTATCTCACTATTATAAAAGATATAAAAGAGTAAAATTGGAACAAAACTTAAATGCTTGATTTCCCAAAACAGGGATTTGAGAGTTAAGGCCTTTTGCCAGTATACCATACGATATATTTCATAAGCCTAAATAAATTCATCTCACTGGGGCGGGAGTCTGAAACGCCTCCATAATTAATTTTCTATGGAAGTTCTGACACAGATCACATCGTATATAAGTTATTTCTCTCTCGACCTCACACACTAAGTCACTTTAAAGTTAGATGAGACATTTAAAACGTATTTCGTATGACACTGATTTATTGCAAAGTAAACATACGAAGCAATTTCTTAAACATTTGCAAACAAAGTGTTTCCTGAGTTCCCTTATTAAATTATTTAAAAAAAAAAACAATAAGAGGATCAGGGCTGTTATTCCAAACGCTCTCGCAGCCGTATTATCTCGTGTATTTACATACAAAATACACGAGAAAAACTGTTTTCTCGTGCCGCGAGTGGTTCAGAATAGCACCCCAGGGGCTTGTGGGGAGTAAATTGATAGAATGTCTGTTATATATTAAAGCGATTTTATGTTTATTTATTTCAAACTCAATCTTTAAATATTTCTTTTTAAGGAAACGCGGTTCGCCATTTATGTTATTTTCTACCTGGATTAGAGCAGCGCACTGGAGCAGTATTTTTTACGCACTTTACATTTTCACCATTGGCGTGTCCCCATTGTTCTATTTTTTTTTTCAATGAGGAATTCCACTGTTTTCTAATTTATTTTTTTTCTATAAGCGTACTATTTAACTAAGCAAATATATATATTTATATATATTTTTTTGTGCGTTATTTACAAAGATATGATTTTTTAAAAGTTACATTTATCTAATACCGCGCCAAATGACTGTAATCAGTGTGTCACTTTTCAGTAGTGACGTCATGAAACGGTTGGCGTTCTTACTTTCACTGACCGCGGTAAGTTGTATTTCTCCAGCTAATAACAAAACTGACAAGAATCTATGGAATATTGCTTTGATTACTTCATTTAGTTGGTCGTAATTTGCTCATTTCTATGTTATGGTTGTTTTTACGAACGGTAGATCTGGCAACGCTGTTGAAATGTCAAAACTTTTCAATCACAAGTTATACTCTTTTTTTCTATTGTCAAAACGTTCCTTACAAGATGCGGGGGCTTTAAAGCGGAAACCGGAAATACTACACGTAGATATAAGGAGCGACGTCATTATTTACGATTTTAAAATTAATACTATTTTAAACATTTTTTATTTATTTTTGCGTGCGTTTTTGAGATATTTCATTCTACTCAAATTTTTTTAAATATTTACGTGTACACGAAAACATTTTAAAAACTTAATTCCGGGTTGGAATTGTTTTCCGAAAATCCTTAAAAGCATCCAGTTTTATCAGCAGTTTTCGAGCGGACGGTACACAAAAATAATAACATTTTAAAGACAGTCGACAACCCTCGAATTTTGCGGAGCATTGGCTTTTATGTTCCGGATAATTAGCTTAAACAGCGTCAACATCTCGGAGTAATAATTCTCTAGAGAAGCCCTTAAGCTTTATTGTATAGAACAAAAGAGTTCCAAATTTTTGGTTTGGTGTTAGTTTGATTTTTAGTTTAACAACAAACGTGTAATAGACGGTTTCGGTAAGGGCCTGCAATTTTCAGCCCAAGTACTTACGGCCGGTGTATTGCTGTGATCTGTTACTAACTTCGTGGTCAATAATCAAAGAATGGTTTTTCTCCGTATGCTGGACTCCATTAGGTTATTACTGTAAGGTCAACATGGGCTATTAAGGGCTACCTCCATGTTAAACAATATTGCCTTGGACATTGATATTTTTAACGTCTTCGAGGTAGTTTTTAGTTACAATATTCACCTTTTTTTAAACATATTCTAAAGATATTATGTATACCTACGTGTTATTTATATATATACCTATTTTTATTAACATATTTTGTTATTATGATGCGTTTGAATTAAGATTTTATATTTTATAATGTACATATAAACAAAAAAATAAAATTGAAATATTAACGTTTTTTAAAAAAAAACGTTATAATAATTAGTAAACACTTAAATTCAGAACACACATAATTTCCTCATAGTGATGGTGAGTAGTCCCGTGGCTAGGGTCGCGGACTCACGGATTAGAGGTCCGAGGTTGGAACTCCACTCTGCCTCGAATTGAAAATCATTTTATAATAGTGAGTTATTGACAACTTGTTAAAAATGAGTGCGAAGGTTTTCACGGTCAGCGTTATCAATATGTTTCTTTTTGGGTGATACAGTTTACCCTGCAGTGGCTCCTGTAATGGTAGCTGAAACTCAAGACACGTGGTATCACCCAAAAAAGAAACAAATTGTTGAAAATTTGTGTGGGTAGATAAAAAAAAAGGAAAAACTTATTTTACAAAAAAATAATTTAAAAAAAGCGAATTGTAAAATTTTCTTTAATTTCATTTTGTATAAAATGTTTTACTTCATTACGAGAATTTTTTTATTAAAAAATTATGTTAAGAACAAAATTTGAAAAAAAATACACCTTGGCATCAAAAGTTAGAAAACCAATGTTAGTACATATTTTTTTTATTTGAAATGAGTTTCACTTTAAACTTAAAAAAATTTTATGTTATTCATTGTGTGGTCATGTTTTTTCTAAAATAAGTTTATATTTCGCAGTCTAAATTTATTTTTTTATAAAGTGAAATATTTTCAGCTTATAAATAAAACCACAAGTCTCAGAAAAAATATGAAATAAAATACATGTAAATGGGATGAAAACATAAATAAGTATACTTTTTAGAAAACGGTTGGTTACATATAAAAATATTTGTCCTTAAATGATTATTAAAAATATAATATTCATTGTGTTATAATTTATACCGTTGTCATTGCCGTATATATGAGAGGAATAATTAATATCACCTTTGAATGAAGTACATAGATCTATGTAACGTTAGCATTCAATTGACCTTTAGTTGTTCTTGATATTACAAATCATTTTACACACAACAAACATTATGAAATTTTGTTTCCAGCTGATATCGTAATAAAAGAAAATTCCTTTGTATTATTTATGTCAAGATCGCCAACCGTAAATAAATTATTTTAGAAAATTAATTAGACTATCGCGTGCTAAAGGTTTTATTTTCTCCTAAAGAGGGTGTTATTCTAGTTTCAAACTACCGATGAAATTCCAATACCTTATAACTTTTATATATTTGCATTTTTTAGTTGCTGAAATAAAAAAATAAAAAAAGTAAAACAAGAAAATTAAAAACAATAGATGTTTTACACACTGAATTTTCATTGCCGTTCAGATGCACAATGAGCATTTCTGGGTTATCATCAATCATCAACCCTGATGATAGACACTGTCGGAAAAGAGTGCGAAAGACACACGGCATAGTTACCCAGAAAAACTCATTGTGCGCGTTTTTTATAGTAAGGAGAATAATGAATTGTTTTTTTTTTGTTTTCATCACATTTCATTGATTTTCTAATTGAATCTTTCGTACCAAAATACAATTATTCTTTTTTTACCAATGCAACGCAACGTTAACATTATAATATTAAATTAGTGATAGTAAATTATTGGTATTTTGATTTAATAATTTAAAAAAATATCTCATAAAAGAATAAATATTTTCAAATACATATCTACCTTTTTACGTTTATCAATTTTTTTTGGTATACATTTTTTTTATTCTGTAATATATATGGGAATTATTCTTATGAATATATTAGCTACCTTACCGGCTGAGCGTGAAACATAATTTATCTCTCCGATCGTAGCTTAAAATACGAAAATAAATTGTTAACTGTTCAAAAAGATTGTTATTGTTTTTAAGTGGTCAATGTGAAGACGAAAAGTAGAAAAAGAAAAATCTTAAAGCATTGTTTTTCACTTTATTCTTACCAAAATATGTGACCAAGTAACTAAAAACTGTCTTACAATAGAGCGTCTGTTACCTTAAAATCATAAAAAAGTAAATGAATCCACTAAAAGCGTTTAAGAATGTATTAATGTGCGACGCGAATGTACCAAGATTTAACTATCTGGAACACAGCCTTACACGATAAATTACAATAGTGCTACTTAAAGTGAATTTATTGATAAATACATGAGATTTTCACAAAAATGGCACTATATAAATTATTCAAACATAAAAATAATAACAATTATTGCACTAGAAACAGTTGCAGCATTGTTTTTTGATAACGTATCTATGAAAATATTCATTAGCTTATTTTAAAATGAGGAAATTAACTATAGCCGTTTAGGTAACACAGCGAACATCACATGGATATGTTTATAGAATTTTAAATAACAAATAGGAAAAATACAGATTAAAGACGATCACTTTCAAAATAGAACGTAGCTTCGCGAAAGGGCTCTAATATATTGCACAGGTGGTGTTGTGGAAATCTATCGATCTCGCGTGAGAAATAACAATTCAAGTTAATTTCCTTTATGGGGGTGGCGGTCAGTATTTTGTGCAATCTAAACGTGAGCTTTGATTTTGTACTGACTCTATGGGTTGTGCTTGTTGAAATAGAGGTTCTTCTTTGAGAAGGTAAAGTGGATGCCTTATACGTCAATGAAAATAACAAAAAAAAACTACAGAAAAAATCCTCCAAATCATTTAGTTTATATCAACCAATTATTAATTTAGATTCTTCATTTTGGGTAGAGAAAAATACGTTTATGGTTCTGGGTAGTTAGAAATTTCTCGCGATATGTCAAAATATCAAATACCAACCATTTTAAATTTTTTTAAATACAATAACATAAAAAAATGTATATATTTAGAAACTTGATAACAAAATAAGAAAACATCTTGATCAAGTTGCACTAAAAACCATACGTTAAGTGTTATACTGCCGTCATTAGCAAAAAATGCAGTTATTTGTAAAAGACATATTTTGAGATATGACACATAGTACCTATATTTCAACATTACGCAAATTGAAAAAAACTGTAAATAATTAAATCTGAAAATATCGAACGGTCCGAAATTTCTTGTAGAACATTATTTAATATTTTAATCATTTTATGATTTTTGACAAAAAGCTGCATTTTTGCTTATACAGCAGTGTATGGTTTTTACATTTTAGGAAAATAAACGCCATCCTTTCGCAATGAGGTTGATACTTTTTGATTGGATAAAATAAGGGTGCAATATGGAGAAGACGAATACTCATTGTATCGTTTCCGAAGACATAAAAGGGTAACGAGCAAATAAAAACGTAATATCATTAAGCCGCAATTATACACCGCAATTACTTTAACAATGTCATATGCGAGTAAGGGTAAAGTTAAGAATAATTTAACAAATTCAACCGCATTTAATTTATTAGAGGCGAGTTAAATCAACTCGGAGCGTAAAATTATTTATATTTACACGTTTAGTACTCCAAACACAAGCATGAAAATTATATTAATTTCCATAATGCGAGAGTTCTTACTCAGCAGACTCTTAAACCGGACGGCGACCAATTCCATTAGTTTGTGGTCTTCTGAAATATTAATAATAGTAAAATCTGTTTATGACGGGTATTTATTAAAACTGTTATGTTGCACCAGACACAAAGGTCCTTTAAGGCTTTATATGTAGAATATTAATGTAAATAGTCCATAAAACTACTTTTGTATTCAATTGTAAATCCAACCATAAATATGTACGGCTTTGGGCTTTATCGCAATTTTACGCGAGTCATATAAAAGCAAAGGATACTATTGGAAATTGGATTAATATTATTTTATCGCTGGATCTAAAGTGAAACTTCTGAACTACCTTTCGATTGAACTACTCTACGGTCGAGAGATCGTATTGAAAAAGACGATAAAACGGACACATTATTAATTTAATCGTGTTTTTTATAAACTCATTGGACAATCAACCGTTTTAAGAGCAGAGGAAATAAAATACCCACGTATTATATAACTCTGTATCGATGCTTATATTTTCTGGAAATTGTCAATTAAATATAATTTCTTTATGGCAAAAGATATACTTAATATAATATATAATATTCGACCAAAAATGCCATAATTTATTTAACACCATCAAAGTTAATTTCACGAAAAAGCTAAATCAGACCATTTTTTCCATTAAAGAAGGCTTTTTTACTTAAATGAGTTATAAATAAAATTATTTAACCTCACACCAACAATACCTAAGTCGATTAAGCCAAAACTCACCAAAAATTGACTAATAAATTATCAATTACAACAATAATAAATAGTTTTAGCCTAAGAGTAGCGATTTCGATTTATTTTTTCTTATTAAATACAATATGTTTTGTCTAATATTATTGCTCATTGCACAAATCGCCTATATGATGGTATCTCTAACCCATATAATTGCAAACTCATAGAATTTGTAAAGTAGTACAAGTATTTGGGTGTTTTTATAGACCATAATTTTGAATGGGGTTGCCAAATATTTAAACTTTGTGATCGATTGCGGACTCTTGCGAGTACTTTTTATAAGTTATCTTTTATTTTGCCTAAAATCACTCTAAAAATTATTTATTTTTCTTTAGTAGAATCAATAATAAGATATGGTATAAAGTCGTGGGGACATTCGACCAAAACTAATATTAAAATGATCCAGGGTCTACAGTACTCTATAGTTAAGAGAATTGTACCAGCAGAGAATTACGAACAAAGAAGTGATAATTTTCTCCTGTACAAAACACTTAAAACTCTGCCTGTTCGAAGATTACTGTGGCTTTGCATAATTTTAGAGCAATTAATTAGAAATACTTTCAAAATTCCTCTCAAACATAACCATAATACACGCTTCACGTATAATGATGGTTTGGTAGTACCAAAAGTATATAATAAGTGTGGTAATAGAACTCTCAAATAGTTAGTACCAAGCATTTTTAATTTATTGCCGAAAGTACTTAAATTTAACACACAATGTAACAAGAGCAAAATAAGGCAAATATTTTTCATATATTATCTTGAATTAAAATATATATATTATTATATACGAGTACATGTTTTGTATTCTGATCTTTCCGGCTGTTAATTATATCTGTTAATTCATTATTTTTATAAATCTAGATCATATTATATAAGAACAATATTTTAAGTTTGTCCAAATTTTTGTAGACAAGGACTGGATTCAACTCTCTGGGGAGCTGTTAACATTAACATATTACAACAGATATGAAGAACATTTAAGAGAAAGTAATATAGAAGTCTAGGCATCTACATGGCTTATGGGCTGTCATTGGCTGGTTTAAGTGGCCACTTTACACACTGTGTAACATTCACCATTCTGCCCATATTTGAGCATCTATATTCCTTCAATCCTTTCATTTGTTGATGTTTGTGAATTTAAAGAGCTGAAACCTTTATTAATGCGGGAATATAGATGTTCAAATATGGGCAGAATGGTGAATGTTACACAGTGGGTAAAGTGGCCACTTAAACTAGCCATTGACAGGTCATAAGTCCTGTAGATGTCTAGACTTTTATATTACCTTCTCTTAAATGTTTTTCATCTCTGTTGTAATATGTTAATATTATATAAGTTAGTATAAATATAAATCTCCACCAACTACAAGCTACCGAAAATTGCTTGGTGGAATTTTAGTTTTAGTGAAAGTATGAAAATTGAAATGTTAAAACTGTAAAAATGTATAACTATATTAATAAAATTAATTTAAATTTTTTCTGGTAGAAAAATAAAAAAATGAGACACCGATTTGCAATCGCCTACTTCCTACATACATTTTTTGTTGTAAAATATTTATTTTAAAAATAATTGTCTGCCTTTGATATAGTGTTTAGTTAAAGACGAGTTGGTACTAATAGTAATATTTAAAACTCCAGAATCGGAAAATTACTTCATTAAATTTGTATCAAAATTGCATGAAGTCCTTTTGTCACAAAATTCAACGCTCCAGGTTCGAAATTAATCAACTGCAAAATCAATTATTTCGGGAGGGCAACTTTAGCTTGTCATCTAAATATACTAACAAAAACATCTGTAATAGCTGATCTAGAACAAATTAGGCATAGTATTAATAAACTTGAATGAGGATAATTAAAATATTATTTTTATTGATAAGAATTTTAATATAGATGGAAAGAAAATCCAGAAATAATTTTAAAAAGAGATAACAATAGATCTCCGTTTATCCAAACTCCAGTCATCCGGTTTGCCAATATCGGGATCGTTATTAGGAATTTAAAAAAATAAAGTAGAAGTTATAATAAGAAATAAAAAAGGGCGCTAGTGCAGGGCACGTTTCTTCGATAAAGCAATTAACTTTGATGGACATGTTTAAGTAAGCTTTTATTTGATAATGTTTGGCACTTATTCAGATCAGTTCAGTGCCGAACAAATCTGCGTTTATTATAAGTAAAGCTTTATATTATTATGGTATCTTTTCAAAACAGTAGAGAAGGTAAAAAATAAACTAATTAAAAAAAAAAAATTAGTCACTATCTATTCTCACTGGGTATAGTAAATACCTGTTCTGAGGTAGACAGAATTTTTTTTCTTATAAAATACAGCATATTTTTTACTAGAGAGTCTAAAGATAATTAATACGAAATCGAAAAATATTTCAAAATATGATAATCTTACAAAAAATATGGAACTAAAAAAACAAAACTGCCGAAGTACACGAAACTGAAAAAATATATGAAAACGAAAAAATAAATGAAACTAAACAAAAATATACAGACAGAAAAACAAATATTTATAAAAAGGTATAAACTGATAGAAAGTAATAAATAAGTTAATAAAATTTGTAAACTAACAATTAAAAAACACACTGACAAACAAAATTATATCACACAAAAAAATTTAATCGCTGCTCCAACCGGCTCCTTTTTATTTTTAAAATCCACTCTTTTGTACCAATTTTAAATTTGCATCCAGCTAAGCATAAAATTTCTTGGGGGAGCATTCGTATACAAGGGGAACTATAAAACTTGGATTCGGGCAAAAGAAGTTTTCATATGGGGAATTTTTATTTTCCTTTCAGTTTTAAATCTGGCACTCTGATAGAGTGCCCGCCATTTAACCTTTCCTAAACTACCACTAAAACAAATCATTTGTGTAATACGCAGGTACGTAAATGTGTTGTAAAAATCACGTTATTTGATTGGCTAATGTTCATTCCAAATAGTTCAAAATTCAAAATATACTTGTCAGTACGTTTCTAACACTGTTTCAAGAAAAATACAGTGACCATGTCTAAAGCTACGAAGTTGGGACAAGGACGGACTTTGTGCGGACAAATCAAGAAACTCGTCTTAAATGTTGCATTTGATGATTTCACCGAAAACAGCGCTTTGATTTTTAACGTCTCAGATGACAAAAGTGATGACACATCGGATTGTGATGAGCAGTTAATATTTTAAAGAACAGTTGTAGTTATTATATACGGGTTAAAAATAAATAAATACATTTTTTTACTTCATTTTTTCTCACTATGACATATAATATTTTCACTTCATTCACTGCATACATGTGTAATGGTTTTTTTTACATTGTGACATTTTCTTACTTTTTTATTTATTTATTTTTATTTTCATTTAAAATTTAAAAAATAAGTACTTTAGCGGACTTAGTGCTAAAAGCAATATCTTCCAGCCAACCAAAAAACAGACTAGTAAAAAGAAGCGATTGGTCAAAATTTTGTACTAAAAACCATAAATATAAATCAAAAGAAACATACACAAGTAGAACAAACAATAGAATATTTAAAAAAAATCTGATTTTAAAAAAACAACTGTTTTTTTAATTTATATTTTTTTCAAAAAGTGCATTATGTTATAGATGTGAATTAAATGATGAGGAAATGTGGGATCAGATAATGAGTTTGGAAGGAGAGAGAAAGAGAAACCAAGGAAATAAGAATGTGAATATTATACTGTGTTATTTTCATTACGTTTTATTTTTACTACATTTACTACATATGTTAGTTTTTACTTCATCATTTCTTACTATTTTATATTTTCCTTCAATTGACTACATAATGTGTTTGGTACTTTTTTATTTTTTATGATATGTATATAATAAAACGTATAAATCGAAACATTTTGTTTGAATAATGTTCCCTTGCCCTGAATCTCTGCTTAAACCGTCCACGTTTTTATTTCAAACGCATCTCTCAGTCTTGAAATCAGACATCTATTAAGCTAGGGTTTCCTAGGACAGCGGTGCCCGTATCTTAACGGCCGTAGTGAACGGTGATGCGGTATACAGCAGTTGTAACGGGGACTAGAGAGTGGTTTCCTAGGAAAACGGTGTTATCAACACCATTTAACACCGTTTTCCTAGAAAATCATTTTCTAGTCACTGTTACGACGGCTGTCCACCGCATCACCGTTCACTACGGCCGTTAAGATACGGGCACCGCTGTCCTCGGAAACCCTAGCTTTACAGTGCTGCTTTATTATTCTGGTGCCTATGTTCAAGACAAAACTTCGAGGAAAAAATATTAAAAATAAATTCTAATATATTTATATTTTTACACCATGGTCACACTATGGGAAATTGGAAAGATTATATGGCGATAGCTCTACTGATAATTCAAATTTTACAGTAATTAATAATCAATATTTTTTTAATGGGCGGCTTCGTGGCGTAGTGGTCAAGACGCTGGACTCACTCACGGAAGGTTCCGGGTTCGATTCCTGGTTAGAACAAAAAAATTCAATGTGATTTTTCTCAAGCAAAAATAAAAAATAAAATAGTAATAAATAAATAAAATAAAATAAAATAAAAATAAAGGGAATACAAAAGTCTTTATATTTTCAGGCGTTTCCAAGTAAAGGAAATAATTTATTCAAATGAATCCCCCGCGCATCATTAAAGATTTCAGCTCTATATCTTAACAAAAACCAACAGTTGGAAGAGTTTACGAAATACTGATTTTCAAACATTGACAAAATGGTGTACAAAAATTTGAACAAGTTTTAAATATTGTTAAATAAATAATAAATTATGAAATAAGTAAATAAAAGAAGGATTGCTTGGTTGATAGGTACATTGATAAATGGATTGAGGAGTAAATTAATGAATGCATAAATATATTTTTATATTTTTTATTATTTGTTTATTTTTCCATACATATACACATGAATCGGAAAAAATGCCCAAAAAAACTAACAGCGTCTGAGCGTGGGTCATTCCTTTTTAATTATTAAAAAGTTTATAGCACATATATATTGTATGACATGACCATGAAAAGAAAAGAAAAGAAAAGAAAAGAAAAGAAAAGAAAAGAAAAGAAAAGAAAAGAAAAGAAAAGAAAAGAAAAGAAAGAAAAGAAAAGAAAAGAAAAGAAAAGAAAAGAAAAGAAAAGAAAAGAAAAGAAAAGAAAAATAAAAGAAAAACCAAATTAATTACGAAAATATTATTTATTTGCAGTATGCATTTTTTTTTTAAAGAATGTGTTTATCTGCTCCTTTCATGCTAATCCAAGACCTCGAACCTACTTAAAACTGTACCAGTGATTTAATGTTTTGTAGTTCCTTGGTTGAAGGATCTTGGACCAACATGTAAGGAGTGCCTCTGTGCGAACTTAGTTCTGCATCCTATAAAAGAGGATGACTATTCAATGCAAGCAACGTAACGTCATTTGATATCCTTTCATTGCAGTCTATAAAATATATAAGTGAAATTCGTATCACCCAGTTGAAACTTGAAACTATACCAAACTGTAACAAAATAAAACGTCCCTAACTATTTTGTTCCAAAGTACCCAACTCGCTCTAAAACGTGTTACTGAAAGAAAAGTTGACCAAATTAAATGTCATTCGGGGAAATTAAATTGAAATGGTTCCGGGTACAGCTTTAGAAATATTTTATACGTAACTGTCACGGCTGAATTTTGTGTAATTTTAATAATGTGGTATTTAAATAAATTATATTATTTTCCCTTATTTGAATACGTCTATCAAATAGGCGTAAATAATACATAACCCTTTTCCGAGAAAAGGGGTTAAGTTTGTTATTCATATTTTCATCATATACACAGTGGCCTCCGTGGTAAGGTGGTTGAGACGCTTGACACATGCACGGAAGATTTCGGGTTCGATTCCCGGTGAGAAAACCAAAAGTGAATGTGAATTTTCTCAAGCCTAGGTGTTCTGTGCTGTAATGAGAAAGTTCAAAAGTATTTTTTTATTTGTTATTAAATTACCAAAATAAGCCGAAAAACTTTATTTTTATGTGTTGTTAATATATTTTGATAATTCATCGCCACGATTTTTTTGAAGTTTTATAATTTTTTAATTATTCCACTAGTTTTAGTTTTTAGTCACTAGTTTTTTCGGTGAGTTGTTTTGATTGGTGAGTTGGCTTCCTGGAATCATTGGTTGATTTATATGAACTTGTGACATCATCATAAGTAGTTCGATATTGTTTATTAATTTTTTCACACATTTTAGAGAAATTTCAGCGAATAATTAAATGCTCCGATTTTTACCCCGTGTTAGGAAACATTTTTTATATCTAATTTGCCGTAGCACTGAACTTCCTTATTGACTACTGTAATTGGACCTCCTATGGAAATATTTTAAACTAATCAACAGATAAATGGCTTATTTCAATTACGTGATTTCAATAGGTAATTCATATTATAAGTCTAGTATCTAAAATACATAGGTTTGTATATCGAATGATAACAAGGAATAACGGATCAAATACATGTATCATTCAGCTGATAGTGATAAATTATATATATGGTTCTTCTAACATGAATAATATATAGGTACTTACCACCTACGTAAAAAAAGATTTTTAAATAAAAAAACTTTCCAGTGGATTTTAGTTTTTTTGTTAAGTTATTTATTTTTTATTTTAACTGGTTCGTAATGTGAAAATAGTACATCGGCGGATTTATAGCCGGATTTATAGATTTATTTATGGCAATATTTTACAACCAACTGATAAAATGAATGTTTTTTAGATCATTTTGATTTTTTTTTCTGGCTCAGTATCAGGCATAGAAGAAACATTCACATTCTATCACTTTTTTACAATATTTTAAATAATCCCACTTCGCCTGTTTATCTGAGAGAGCTCATCTAACCTCTTTCACAACACGGACTAACTCTTCGTTCTAGTAACGAGAGAACCCTTTAAATGCCCTGTCATCCCTTTAATTTTATTGCCTCCTCTTTCACAGTAGTAGCCGCTCGATTGAGGAATAATCTACCCACTAATGTTAGAGACGCCCCTTCTTTATTTACATTTAAGTCAAGATTGAAATGTCACTATCTAAATATTTAAATTGTTCCTTTATCCTTATTCTTTCCTTCCCATCCCCTCTCCTCTCTTCGTAGTATAGTGTTAATTTGTTTTTATATTTTTTATTTTGTTAATGTTTGTTTTTAATTTTTGTATAAAATTGTAAGATTTAATATGTCCATGTATTTATAATTTTCTCAAACTGAACGGTTTGGGTAGGTAGGAATTAATTGCCTTAAGGCAATATGCCCGCCCTTATATGTATATATATTGTATATGTATATAAAGTGTCAAATAAAATAGGTAAGTATTATTTGGAAAGTATTATTATTGTTATTTTTTTATTATTACCTTGGTGATTACTAAGAACTTTATTTTTACGTTAAGTCCTTTTTAAATTTACTTTGTTTTATTTATATTTAGAACATACGATTTTCTTATCCTTTTTTTTATTAACATTTTTGTTTCTTTTTTACTCTTTTGTTGATTTTTTTATATTTTACATTCACTAAATTGACGAGTTTAAATTACTGGATTATATTTCATATTTATTTATTTATACATCAACGGTTCAAAGAACCCTTTACAAAAAAATAATAATTTACAGTAATATTCACAGTAGTGCACAATAATCGTGTACTACAAAATATGAAATAATAGAATAATTAAAACTAAAAAATTTAGTAAACATATAATACAAAAAGTAAAAAAGAAACATAACACCTCTAAATAAAAGATAACAATAACCATGAGAAAATCTTATGTTCTAAATATAAATATAACACAGTAAAGTTGAGAATAACTAGATAATAATAATTTGAAAAAATAATACCACATTAGTATAGTATATAACATTATAAATTGTTCACTACTGTGATTATTTTAGTAAATAAATAGTGTAAAAAACCTAATTTTTGATATCGTAAAAGAAAATGAAAATGAGGTGGAGAATCGTAATTATTATTTTGTCCACACCACATATCTATGGCACAAAATTGGTTCATTAAACACAGTATATTTCGGTGGTATTTTTTAATAAATAAATTTATTGTATATAGATCATTCCGGGGATCAAACTCGCAACTTCAAGCGTGGTAGCCATAACGCAAAAGCCACTCACCACGAGCGAACTCGGACGTTTAATCTACATTAAAAAAAAGGATTAATGTTATTGGATTCAATGATTTGATATATTATACTACAGTGTAAGGGTGTTGTATAATAATCTAATTTGGGATGAACAAATTGAAACTTTAACTGCAAAAATTAAACGCTTGATGCATTTTTTCATCCCCCTTAGAAATATACTTAAAGTCCCGGGCTTGAAACACCTAGACCATGCACTGGCAAATTCTGTGTTGACTTACGGTCTAAATGGGGAGCTTGCATTAAAAAAAAAACTTTTCGTTATCCAAGTGACTTGCACTTCAAAGAATTCAGAGTACTAAATATTATTCAACAGTATATATTGAGAACGGTAGTGGTTACACACATCAATAGAGACATTTACCCAAGCGTCAACCACAACCATAATACAAGATACTCTAAAAGGGATCTGATACTAAGTGAAGGGGTCAACACTGTTCTGGCATCGAGACAACACTATTACGTAGGCAAAAAGGTCCATAACCTTTTGCCAGAATCATGGAAAGACGGGAGTGTTGTTAAGTTGCGGAAGGTGTTGACCTCGCTCTTTCATGACATTGGTTGTAGGGAGTCAGAAAAGTTTATGCATGCCACGGATTGGAGATTCTTACTGGATGTCGAAAATAAAATATGAAAATAAAGAATAATTTAAAAAATATATACACAGATGGTAACCATGAAGTTTTGTATTATAAATAAATTGTCTTTGTTTTATGAATGTATGTATGTGTATGCGCATGGGTGTATGTACGTGTGTTTGTATGTACATGAGGGTGGGCCGATATTTTTTTTTCCGAATTTTTAAATGAAAGTGGCCTAAAAAGTTGCCTTTTGGATTACTTGGAATGCAAAAAATATTTTAAAAAAATATTTGATACTACTTTTCGCCCTCAGCCAGAGCTTGAAGTTTTCATAAAAGTCAAATTTTCGCGCTAAACCGGCTGTCATTTCGTATTTAAGTAAGAAAATCAGTCCATTTAAATTTTATAATGTGCATTGAACCTTATTAAATAAGCATTGATGGGCGTGAGATGCACTTTATTTTGTAATAAATGGGTAGAATTGTTTTGATGAGCCATTGTTTTCGTCAATATTAGCCAGGCGCTCAACGGAATCAGTTCCGCGGAGTGTAAAATTATTGCGTTTCGGTAGTTCTAAAACGCATTTGAATTTGTAATGTGATTAAGTTATATCTTTACTACTAACAAAAAAATAATTTTATTGATAATTAACAAAATGTTCAGACAGTTATAAATTTCAAACCTCGGTTGAGGGCCAAAAGTAGTATGGAATATTTTTTTAAATAATTTTTACGTTCAATGTGATCCAAAATGCAACTTTTTATACCCCTTTAACTTTGATGTCTAAAAGAATAAGAAACTTCATACAACATCGGCCCACCCTAATGTACGTGTGGATATATGTGTGTATATATATATGTGTATATATGTGTATGTGTGTATGTATATGTATCAAAATGTGTATACGAGAAAGTTTATATTGTATTAGTCTGTACTCTCTATTAATTTGTTAACTGTTATCATATATTGGAATGTAATTGCCTAGCTTGGAACGAGGTATGTACCCTTGTTAGCTGGACAAAAACGTAAAATTGTATTTTTGATAAAAGGTGTAAATAAATAAATAAACAGATCTTGTAACTAAAATCAATCAATTTGGAAAATGATTTTAAGAGCTCATGTTTTGAAATGTACCTAAAATTGTACATACGAAGGGAGAGAATACAAAAAAAAAACAAAATGCGGGCTACGAGTTCCGAAGGATGTTAGGATCATATTTATATGGATATCAATTTTACAGGTACACAACACTCTTTATATGATAATGCAAGTCATATGACTCTTCACAGCTGCAGATGAAATTTGTTTTCAATATACAGGAGCAAATAATTTGTCCTTTAGCAACTCAAAAATAAGGAAAATATATATTTTTTTTTAATTTTTCCACAACTTGAGAATTAAACAAAACATGTTCAAAATATTTGGTAATAATCAATTAATTAGCAATGGGTAAAAATTTCACGAAAAACTGTTACTTGGTAAAAAAAGTTTTTAGCAGCTGTAGCAGCCATAAGAAAATTAATCTGTTAATGTACAGAAAAAAAATAAGTTAAGATGTTAAATGGAACTTTTCGTAAAACTACCGGTTCAAAATGAACTAAAAACTATTACCTACATTAGTAAATAAATTCAAAGTAAATTAAAATATTATTTTTAAATTGAGTAAAAAGAAAATTCTATTTAAATGAGTATATTGTATTACTCTTTTCTGTTTTTATCTTTATTGCGTAATTTTTTTTATTTGTACTCTCATGCATATTCGAAATTATCTAACTTCAAATTACTAACAATGCTTCTTGTTTACCTACATTTTATTTTTTTATTTTTTTTTTTTTTATTTATTTATTTAAAGAAAACAACAGCCATTACAACAAAAAATAAAGTATATACAAATGAACCAAAATTTTAGGCCAATTATAGTTTTCTATATAAAAACTAAATAGAATGTAAATTTTTTTTTAAAAAAGCGTACCTGTATTAAGCCACTCCGTATCATATCACTTGCAAAAAATAAAAAAATTAATAATAATTAAAAGTACAAAATTTAATTTATTATTATAATTTTTAAATAATTTTAAAAAAAAATCATTTTACGGATCCCCACGGAGTAGCTTCAGATCAGCTTTTCCTCTTAGACATAAATACAAATGTACAAGTATATAACAAATTACAAATGTTAAATAGATAGTACTGATTAAGTTAAATGATTATTATCTGCAATTATAGCCTTGGCATTTTTCTTATAGTTGATTAAAGTTAGAAAATATATATCAATTTCAAAAAAATGTTTGTTACAACTATTTAAGATTCTGGGAAAAGGTGCATACTTGTTGTTTTGTAGACAAGAACAGGATTCAACCCCCTAGGGAGCTGTTAATAACAACAGAGATAAAGAACTCATTAGAAAAGGGAATATATAGAAGACTAGGCATTCACAGGGCTTATGGCCTGTCATTGACTAGTTAAATTGGCCACCTTTACACACTGTGTAACATTAATAAAAATTTGGACAAACTCAAAACATTGTTGATAAATCCACCTGGTCCAAGAAGTTTAAACATTGAAAAAAAAATCTAGCGTTGTGTAGTATGTAGGTGAAATAATTCAATCACATGAATCTCACCCGCAACAAAAATGGTTTCAGCTTTCTTACTTCATAAATGTCAACAAATGGAAGAATCTAAGGAATATAGATGTTTAATTATAGGCAGAATGGTGAATGTTACAAAGTGTGTTAAGTGGCCACTTAAACCAGCCAATGACAGGTCATAAGCCCTGTAGATGCCTAGTCTTCTATATTCATTTTTCTAAAGCGTTCTCCATCTCTGTTGTCATATGTTTATTCAAATTACTAAATAACTATAATAGTGTATGTCACTCTCCAAGCAAAAGAGCTAATCTCTTTTTTGCAAAGTTGCCGTTATAAGATGAACTAAATATATTAAAGTAGATTGTAATAGAAAAAAAACATGTATCATTTTATTTAACTATATTAATGAATAAAAAGTTCCCTGGGAAAAAATCTTAACCACCTTCTATCCCATGAAAATCGAAAAATTTGTTCAGATACATGAAATGATCTCTTAAACAACAGTTTCCGCGCTGCTCTAAACTTTTCTTTAGAAACAGTTTAATTTGTAAAACGGTAACGGCTGCTGTTATTTTTTTTAAATAACCGAAAC
This sequence comes from Micrasema longulum, assembly GCF_059751315.1. NCBI lineage: Eukaryota > Metazoa > Arthropoda > Insecta > Trichoptera > Brachycentridae > Micrasema > Micrasema longulum. The sequence goes on from NW_028277411.1 coordinate 87,490, forward strand.
GCCCATCTCTAGTATATCCAGAACACACAAAAATTAAAAGTAAAATTATTTTTTTGACTTGACGCAACATGCTTGGGAACTACGAGTACGTAGGGGGTGCATTATATTGTAGAGTTTTACAGTTTGTATGCTTTGCGCAGTTAACCACAACTCTGTTTTATACAGCAGTATACAAATTGTAGCATAAGGGGTGTAACACGGTAAAGGTGTTGAGTGGATGTGGCACCGGGGAAATTGCATACAATGTTCTCTCAGTTAATAAATTACAAAAATACAAAGAACATTTTTACTGAACTATTACAAAAATTTACGTTAAATAATGTATTTGCGCAATAATTTTATCTTTATTTTTAATAATTCTGTTTTACAAAAGTAAGTGTAAAATATTTCGTACCTTACTATTTGTTTTAACTCGTTATTTTGATTATTAGCAACTACAGCAATCTATCATATATATAAAAAGCAATGTTCGTTTGCGTATCTTCGATAGACTAAATAACTACTGGACCAATTTACGTGCGTTTTTTGCAAAATGATGAGCTTTGCGCTAGGCATATTTATGACTCTTAAAGTCTTCAATCTAATTGGTAGAAAAAAAGTTAGGAGCGTAAACGTTTTATTTTATTTTATTATGTATTATTTAGGGTTGCATTCGACGAGAATGCATAGGTATACTGAATAATTGCGAGGATGTTATTTTTATGTATTAAAAAAGCTTGTATTTGTATATTTACTAAAAACATTAACTTTTAATAGATTCCAATAAGGAATTTTCTTTAAATTCCGTATAATTTCTACCCATCTACTTCTTTTTACTGGATTTTTGGTAATACTAAAATAATGTCAGCTGACATTTACATTTTAAAAAATCTTATTCCTGCATAAAGTGCACCCCGGTTGGTGAGAAGAGCGGAGTTAGACATTTGTAAAAATAATTCTTTTTTAACAAATTCATTATTTAAAGTTTTGGAATTTAACCGTGAAAAAGTACCTACCTAGGTATCTACTTACCAATGAAAAGTTACACTATCTTTTTTACGTTAATCCAAACGGTTTTTATACGCTTTCACGGCATTTTGGTTTAAAATTAAATACCAAATTCACGTCAAAATCGGCTGGTGGTTAAAGAATAAGTAAATTCGTGATGAGTAAAGTGTAATAATTTTAGAAGGCTCAGGGTGCGTTTATGTATATGAATAGGTCAATGGTTTCATATGAAAAAACAGAACTTGTTTTTATGGTTACGTAAAAGCATTAAATGTTTTTATCGTAAGAGGAAACAGAGTCTGACTTTTCTTTAAACAAACCTTTTCCCGTATTTTCTCCCAGGACTATGGCACTAGAGCAGTGATTTTTTTTATACACTTTACATATTTATTATTGGCGTGTTTCCATTTTATTGGTTTTTTGATAAATTGTTTATCATGGGAACTAGAACCACCCAAAAACCCGTAAAAATGGCCAGTTTTATCCGCTGTCTTCGGGCACACGGTATACAAATATGATATATCGATACAGAAAATTTTGTTCTGATACTTAGTTGGAAAAAAAAATCCGTTCAGTTTTGAGATGCGGAAAGCAAAACAACAAAACGTAGATTATTTATATTTTAGTTAGACATAAAAGGTCTGACATACAGTTTTATTTTCGCACAGTATCGAGGAGGCATCTGCGAGACAGTGACAAAAAAAATATGTTCAAATATCTATTTGTCAAAATTCTCTGTCATCGCATAAGCTCACAATTTATGTAATCCGAAACTCAAAAATATCAATGTTTATCTGAATATCTAATTTGAACGAAATACAATAATTGATATCAAACTTTCGATTTTTTTTAAAAAAATATTTTATTTTTTTAATATTTTATTTAATAGCATAATTGTACATTTTTACCATTAAAAAAAAAACAACTTGTTATATTTTTACTAAAACTAAAATCCCACCAAGCCACTTTTTGTAGTGATTGTGTTCATTTCATCTATATACAAGTGTTCATTTCATCTATATACAAGTGTTCATTTCATCTATATACAAGTGTTCATTTCATCTATATACAAGTGTTCATTTCATCTATATACAAGTGTTCATTTCATCTATATACAAGAATATACTCAAATCTAGCAAAAGCAAAGTATGGCCGTAAAATATATAATCAAAACAAATAAAAAATATTAACATATTACAACAGAGATGAAGAACATTTAAGAGAAGGTAATATAGAAGTCTAGGCATCTACAGGGCTTATGACCTGTCAATGGCTGGTTTAAGTGGCCACTTTACACAATGTTTAACATTCACCATTCTGCCCATATTTGAACATCTATATTCCTTCAATTCTTTCATCTGTTGATTTTTGTGAAGTTAAAGAGCTGAAACCCTTATTTATGCGGGTGAGATTCATCTAATTGAATTATTTCACCTACATACTAGGCAACTTGTATTTGTACAAACTCAAAATATTGTTTATGTATTTTATCGTCAAAACTGATCATCAGAACTTTGAAAATGTCAAGAATCACTTTCACTGGTGTACCATCGCTGTACCTTGAAATATCAAAACTATTATATAGTAATATTGCAATTAAATAAAGTGAAGATAAACATAAAGTTTTAAATAAACTAAAATAGTTGTGATACGCCAGTCTAAATTAATTCAAGTGATACTACATTTTTAAATCTTGTATGTTTACGAAGATCGCAAATTTCAAAAACCAATAACATGGTTCGTGTCAATTAAGAATGAAATAGTAATTGAAATCAAAACATTTCATAGATTAAATCTGACTCGATGACAGTTATATGGTGGAGGTCGGCCAAATGAAATCGGCGGAAGGTGAAGGCGCCATGATTAAGTTATGAGTACCAAAATAAAATAGAATTTTAAACTAGTGTTTACATTTTTATCGCATCTTTATTTTAATCTTCAAATAATTCAGTCAGATGAATCTCTTTGCAACAATAAAGGTGTCAGCCCTTTACCTTCACTAAAATCAACAGATGGAGGAATTGACGAAATATTGACGTTCAAACATAGGCAAAATTGAAAATGTTACACAGTGTGTAAAGAGGCCACATAAACCAGCCATGGCCTTAATGGCCGTGTATTGTCATGGAAACCATTATTCATATCCATGCCATCAAAAAATAACATCTTGTGTTTTCTCTCTTCTTCGTCTGCCCGCATTCCCGTAACAAACTGCACACTTTTTCCGAAGACTTAGAGATTTTCGTATCCGAATTCAGTCCGGATCTCCCTTTCCCGACTTCCCAAAGGTGAGATTTTTGTCTACTGTAGTTCGCTTGGCCGCAAACTGTTTTTATCCGCATTTTCCATCTCTGCATCGCGCATGTTTGTTTTCCGCAAAATTAATACACTTCAACATTTCTATTAAATAATCCCACCAAATTATAGTCGCCACCCCATGTTTAATGTTTTTTTTTTGCCGTTCTGACGTCAGGTTCACGTGACAGCGGGATATTGACAACGTGGAGTCATCTTAGGAACGTTTGTTGGTCGACCTATAGAATCGTAGAACGGGAAATGGCGGAAGCTTTCGAGAAAGGTCAGAGCGGGAATAAATCAAGATGGCGCGGCGTTTTGGCAAAGCTCCATCCGCAATTCACAGAAGATTGCAGCGTGCTCTCCGCGCCCTCTACCCCCTCCTGGCCCTGCCTACTACGTGCCACTGTGTTTACGATAATGACCATAGCGAAGTCCCGCAGTACTCGCTCCGAGAGTACCGCGAAATAAATTGCAACAGACTTTTACTAGAAACAATGGATTTGAGAAGACATTATACACTGGAACCTCTTTTTATCTGGCGAATACGCTTCATACAGTACCGTGTAAAAAAGCATACTTAAAAAAAACATTGCTGGATGGATTGCCTTATATAAAATTAATTAGTTCTTGTATTTATTGGTTTGTTTCAATGAAAATGGATCACTGTAATAGAATGTAGAAGAACTGGTGAATGACCAATATGAATGTATAAATATAGATGTATAATATTTATGTGTAAATAATAATATACATGTATGTGTGCGAATATAATGTACCGAATTTTCCGGACCATAAGACGCACTTTTTCACTCTGTAAATATTCACTAAAAAAATAGGATGAGTCTTATTGTCCGGTGCGTCTTATCGTCCGCAAAATACGGTATTTACCTATGTATGTGTGTTATGTTTATGAATGCATTGCAAGTGCCCCGACTCAACGCGGATTTTCTAGTGAGTCGGGCTAAGTTCCCAGGCATGGGTCGTTCCTGAGCCTCGTTTATGATGGGAAGATAAAAACGTCATACCTTCATCTTGACGGTATAGTTGAAGATAAATTCCCTCTAGCGATTATAAAGATATACTACCGACCCCCCACCTTCAAGTTTTGGGTAGGTACATCGATATGAATCAAAGGAAGCGTACCTCACGGTAAACATATCTACTCTCTAAATGACATAAATACGTCATACCTTCAGTATGACGTCATAGTTGAAGATGAAAGTCTTCCGACCGACTACAAAAGTATAGTACTGATACCCCCACCATCAAGTTTTAATATAAGTACATCATTTTATACCGACGGGTCTAGAACCCCTCGATAAGTTTATCTACGCATTAAAAGTGTCAAAAATTTTGCTCCACCTAGCAATTTTTCCTTTAATTTTTATTTATTACAACTTTTAATCGTTTTGAAGTTGGCACTTTTTTTCTTAAAAGCCTATTAAAAATATGAGAGAGAAATAAGTAAGTTTTGAAGTCGAATTAAATTCCGACATAACTGTCACTTTAATAAAACAAACGCCTAGATGTGAAAATAATGTCGCTAGGTTCTCTCCTATTAACAAATAAGTATTATTATTAACAGAGTATCTAGACGTTAGACACAGATTATATGCGTCAGAAAGTTACCACTCAAAAAAAATAATTTAGATATTTTATTTTCCACCAGTTTTACTATATTTCCGACTGTATGTATCGAGTCGTTATAGAAGCCGGCTTTATAGTCGATCGGTAGATACATACAGACGATCTTTAGGCGTACCTCTAGATGATTTCCAAAAGTCATGCAAAATTCATGTTCAAGCGAGCCTTTTTTGCTTGAATTGGGATTTATTGGAGTTGATAATCGCTTTGAAGTGAGGTTTTTTTTATTACAGAAGCCTATTTAAAATATAAATGATAACTTTTTCAAATGTCAATGACGTAAGGAACGCGGACTAATTGTTTGCGGTCATTCCATTTGCTTGTTTCGATCATATGATGTCGATATGACAAGTAGGTAGAACATACCGAGGTAAGATACAGATGATACAGAAGTTAAGTATACCGTCTCGATATATACAGATGAAGATATCGTTCATAATAGAGGCACTGGTTGTGTCACTATAAACTGTTTCTATGTAATCAACTTATTTGTTTATTCGTCATTCAAAGAACCTTTTACAAAATAATATTTTTCAGAATTAATCCAGTGAACAGTTTAGAATGCAATACGTAATATGAAATATAAAAGAATAATAAAAACTCAACAATTTAGTGAAAATGAAATAAGGCTAAATATTAAAAAAGAAACATAACATCTCTACTTAAAAAATAACAGTTTAGATGATGAAATTTTATGTTATAAATATAAATATAACAATGTAAAGTTGAGAATGATTTAACATAAAAATAAAGTGGTCAGTGTTTAACTAGGTAATAATAAAAATAACATAATAATAATACTTTTTGAATGATACGTTTTTTAGAGCAATAGGAAAACTTAAATTATCTAAATAACATCTTTATTGTATCAGTTGGTTGGAAGAAGTTGCCATTAATTTGACAATCAATTCGCCGATTTACTTGCTTACTTACTTTACTGAACTTATGTATGTATAATGTTTTCAATAAATAAATAAATTTAAGTTCGGGATTTAAAAGAAAAATAAATTAATAAAAAGTTTATTTATAGATTTATTACGTCCACGTGTAGTATTTAGTTGACATGATAAAAATAAAATAGGAATTAATTCATTAGCTACGTAAACCTTGACGAAGAAGCTTGTTTGCTTTGAAACCGGTCGGTGGAAAAAAAAAATATTAGTGGTTAAAAACAAAGATGTTTTATTTATTTTATTATGAAAAATAGATAGTTTACTCTTCATTGTATCTTTAAAGTACTTCCTCCAAATACCCGAAACCGTTTTAAAGAGCGTGAGTCTTCCTATCGGTTTCACTCATACAAAAAACAATGTTTTTTTCTCGATAAACGAGTTACTCTTTTAAAATTTTCAATTCAATATATCGCGATTTTATTTGAATTTAACCCTGCTACTTTGTCAGATATTGTCATTTATGTATATTTTTTTATTTTTAATCTTGAAATAGGGCACACATAAACATATTATTGTGTGTATTCTAATTATAGCAATGTACATATTTTTATTTTTAAAAAAATTCAACATATTTCATAACGTTCTGTTTGAATTGTTTTTTTTTTCTTCATAAATGTTTTTTTCCATTTTATAATATTTTTTACTGCCTTAAATAAAATTTTATTTCATGACTTTGCCTTTTTTCTGAATGTGTATCTGATTTTTACATTTTCTCTGGTATTGTGATCATGTTCATGTTGGCTTTGATCATTTTTTTCCAAATTCTATGTTTTAAAAATAAAATTCCCTTACACAAATATCTTTGTGTTGTAAAATATTATTTGCTTATATGTTAATACTTTTAATTAATTTAACATCAACTTTACATGTGTGTATCGTATTCATGACCGTATTGTAAACACGAATGGTCGCAAAAACTGCGTGGGCATATATGTTTTTGATAAAATTTTATAAAAAATTACAGGTTACTAAATATAAGTTCTTAAGATGTTATGAACTAACTTAATAATACGAAAATAAATAAACAAATATAGTAAAGTATTCAAATAATATGTTCGCACAGAATAATAAGTAAGGGTTACTATAAACAAAATATTATTTATATGGGATGTAATCGTTAACACATAAATAATCATACCTAAATTAATATATGCGAAAACGCTAAACAATGTTTTAGCTGTAGGAACAATTAAAAGTCTTAAAAGCATGTTTGCTTATTTTTTTTTCCTTAATACTAAAGCTTATAATATGAAGAACATTACAAAGCCAGTAAAAAAATAATTATTTATTTGTTACTAACTTAAAAATTATTAATTTTTATTGATTTTCCCGTGCGCGATTTAAATATATAAATTTATATGGAGTGAACCGAGTGAAAAATATAATTTTCTGTCGAACGCAAACATGTCTTTAATAATCAGTCTTAAGATAAACATTGGAGCAATATGGACGTCGCATCGCTTGGGGTATTGTTGACACATCTACCTACCAAAAACTTGTTTGGGTGCAGCGTATAAAATATAATTCGCGAGTGCTCGCTAGCCTGCCTCTCATGAAATTAGGTAGATTGGAGTAATATCAATCAAATGTATTTCAATATTTAAAAATGCGTAATTTTATCTTTCACTAGAGCATTGCGCACTGTATGTCACAGATACGCAATGGGTGGCCACCAACTCATCCGTGTTTCAACAATGAAGGATCTTGGGGTAATCTATGAAAGCAGATTGACTTTTCATGCTCACATCGAAAGAACACGTGACCTTGCACTCAAGATGTTGGGTTTATTTTTCGAACTGGAAGGGTTTTTGAGAATCCCCGTACACTCAGAATTTTGTACAACTCGTTGGTTCGCTTGAGAGTGCATCGGTGATATAAAGTCCGCACGAAGCGAGATACTCCCTCATGTTGGAGAGGGTTTAGAAAAAAATTCTGAGGTATCTCTACATGAGGGAGTATGGTAGTTACCCGTGGCTCTATCCCACTGGATTCCTCTTGGGTATGCTTGGGACCAATAGTTTACAACTTAGAAGGGATGGGTCTACACTGACCCATTTTTTCAGACTGTTAAGGGGTTTCATCGATAACTCGGCCATTTTAGAGAGTATCAATTTTTATGTTCCTGATGGCTATCTCCGACAGCGTCAGCGCAGACTGTTTTACCTCCCGGTTTCCAGAATCAACCTGCCTCTGGTCATGCCGATTGGAAGAGCAGTCAAGCAGCTGAACATTATCACTTTGGAGATCGACATCTTTCACATTAGTGAAACTATGTTTAAGAGGCAAATACTCTTGGTATTAGAGAGTATTATACCTTAATAATGTCAAACCATTGCTCAAGGGTTTTTGGTTTGATATAAAGTTCCAATTTAACGTCTTAAATCCTTTGTTATTTGTTATGTTACTTTGTGAATAAATAAATTTGAATTTGAATTTGAGTTTTAGATGTGTAAAAGTAGATATGTTTAGAATTTTACAAAAACATGTACTTTTTATGAAATTTATTAATAAAAATAAAAATAAAATATATCAGAACATTTATTAAAAACATTAATAAAACGAATATTTTTGTATGGAGTTCAACTTTTTCTGTGATTCATGGCTTTTATCAAGTGAAAACTCATTCCTTGGAGTTGTAATTTGTGTTTTATAAAAAGCGAAAAGAAGCGGGGGACTATATCCGGCGAACAAGATACATAAACGAAATTATCAATAACTTAACTGTTTTCGTGACATCTGTGTTATTTTCGGCGCGGTTTTAGCGGCTGGTTTATTTTTCGCTCAGTACAAATCGCATTACTCATGTATTTTATTTCGATTTACAGTACTGCTATCAATTTTACTGATAATGATCAACAGTTTTTTGGAATAATAATTGATTAATTTTTTTAAATTTTTTTTTTAACATATTACAACAGAGATGAAGAACATTTAAGAGAAGGTTATTTAGAAGTCTAGGCATCTATAGGGCTTATGACCTGCCAATGGCTGGTTTAAGTGGCCACTTTACACACTGTGTAACACGTGTATTATGTATTTATTTATTTGACGGACTTATGCAGTCCATTCAAACGATGGTTAATGCGATTTCTTATAGTAAATACTGGCACCAATAAAATAAAATACAACTAAATAAAATTAAAGCTAGGACAAAAAAAATCAAAATAACTACCTCAAGACAAGATCCGGCCTATCTTAGTGATTTTTTAAATCTATAAAGACTTACACCAAAAAAGTCCAGATCTTGTCTCGAGTTTACAATACGACACAATCGGGTCATTGGTGCATTCAAGCCATAGTTTGTGCTGTGTTGATCGAGGAACAGCACATCATTTTTTCGCAACCGACGGATTATGCCGCTTGTTCCAGTAACGGATAACAATTATAGTACCGAGATTAGAGCACGGCTATCGGCAGAAAACAGATGTTATTATGGCTTGTTTAAACATCTGAGATCCAAATAGCTCACTAGAAAAACTAAGACCATTATTTATAAAACTCTCCTCAGACCGGTCAAACATATGGTGCCGAATGCTGGGTTATGACTAAAAGAGATGAAAATATGGTATTAGTATTCGAAAGAGAAATATTAAGGTAGATATTTAGTGCTGTCAACTAAAACGAAGTGTGGATGAGACGGTTTAATCATAAATTAGAGGCACTGTATGTCAAACCCAACATTGCACAATTCATCAAAATAAGAGGATTACAATGGTTGGGCCATGTGCACAGATGAATGATAACCGCACCCCAAAAAAGATTCTTTATACCACTCCGGAAGGCAGACGAAGCAGAGGCAGACCAAATTTAAGATGGCTGGATAATGTGGAAAGTGACATTAGAGCGAGTGGCCTGACGAACTGGAGAAGAGCCGCGGGGTGCAGGGACGAATGGAGTCAAATTCTGGAGGAGGCCAGGGCCCACAACGGGCTGTAGCGCCACTGATGATGATGATGTTCCAGTAACGATGGTACATCAATTAAGCCATTCGGTTAGTTAAACATAAATACGGAGTCAATGTTATTTCTACGTTTTTGTAGACTTGAGATTTTTAAATTTGACTCCATTTTTCCATAAGTGTAGTCTCTACGGTAATAGGCTCTAGTAATAATGTGACATTTAAATTGGAATTTGCAATTTTGTACACACAATTGGCAACTTTTCTGGTGAAGCAGCTTTCTTTAACGAAATAATTGGTTTCCCATTTTTTATATCTTCTATGAAACTTTGTATAAAGACATTATTTTTTAATACAGAGAGAGTATTACAATGATGATTTATTGTCAAAAGAGAAATAAGTCTTGGAAATCGGCTGGTAAAATAAGTAATTGAAAAAAAACGAGTATATAATATTGTAAAAAATGAAAGAAAAAATCAAAACTCATCGGTTAAAAGCAGTAGATACAAAAAAATATGGATAATTTCCTTGGCAAATCACTATTTTTTTTTTTTTAAATCTTATAATACCTAATATTTCTTTACAAAAATAAAAAAAATGGTTACAAAATATTTTGCATGGTCGTGAAGCTTATATGCTAAATATATATTATATTATATTATATGCTATATTTACTCTTAATGCTAAATATATATTTGTTTACTTTCTACGCTATATTTACTCTAAATGCTAAATATATCTTTGTTTACTTTCTATGCTATATTTACTCTTAATGCTAAATATATCTTCGTTCACTCTCCCTTTTACATCGAACGAAACATTTTTATCATTAGAACGTACAAAATGACCTCAACATAAAATTTAATTTCTAGAATAAATTATTACAAAGGTGACATATGAAAATTTAAAAAATACAAATAACCACAACAAGCCATCACGCTGTTTCCCCGTGGCGTTCTATCTGCTGTCCCAGTAGGCAGAGCGGATAGAACACACATCACTCTGTATTTGTATACAGACCTCGCTTTCTCTACATTCATACATCTTCTCATGCACGCACGCTGATTATTCCTACTCTTGACTTGTCCATCTTCTAGTATTTGATGGACTTGATCATGTCTTTCTCGGTCTTCCGCGTTTTCTGCACCCATCAACATTCGCACCGTAGATCATTTTAGCCGTTTTTTCGCTGTCCATTCGCTCTACATGTCCAAACCAACGCCGCACCCCTTTCTTGATTCTGTGGATAATGCATGTCTCAGCCTTACACAATTCACGGATCTCGACATTTGTGCACCTATCATACATCGTTTTACCACACATTTGCCCGAGGGATCGCATTTTATTAGCATTTAAATTGCAAATACATTATCTATAAATTATAATCTTTAAATATTTTTATTAAGTGTCATTTAATTTGTTGGTTTTTTTATTGTTATATGAAATATAGAAAATTCCTTATAGACAATACACCCGTTTAGTTTTACGATGTCAGTAATTATGTAAGTACTTGTATGTTCATTATTATATTTTTGTACCTTTTACATTATTTTTATATAACTTTTTTCTTTTCTTATTCTTTAAATTTAAATTTATCTTGTTTCTATTTACTTTATTTTTATAACTGTATACAAGTATGTGAATTTTTATTTTATTTGCAACTTCTAACTGCCTAACATTTCTTAATTTTTAATTGCTTTTATTTTGATACCGATAGTGTACTTAATCAATAGCTTACACCTCTGTGGAAAATTTTTATTGACTTTTTTCACTATTTTCGTTTATTTGTAATCTTATTTTTGGTATACAATATATGTAAAAACTGTTGTTTTTTTCCCAAATAAAAATAAATAAATAAATATTTTATAAAATAAAATAACAAACGTAATTTCACAACTTTACTAAAGGGTCGTTTGACTCTAGTGAATAAAGGTTTACCCTAAAAAAAAGGTATTTCAAAGAATAAGAAAAATGTTTGACACGCCAACTGCGTGTCTGCGTGATCATTAATCATTACAGCGTTGTACATAAAATGATTTAAAGAAAATAAAGTGGCCACAAAGCCGATAACAGAAAATCATTGGAGCTGTTCTATACACTTCGCCCTTTGAAGCAAAGGGAATTGGTCAGGGGTCCCACTTTGTTCGGATAGAAAGGCTTCGTGTAAATTTATAAAACGTGCTACAATCTTCCCTTTGCGATCTGGATCATTTATTTTATTCAGTGCAAACATATACCCGACTAAACCCACGAATTGGTAATTCGGTTGCGTTTACCGTGTAATCATTTTAATTGAACCAGTTGTGTTGAATTGCGTTGTAGTTTAAAAATCTGATGTAAATTAAAATACGATAATTATTTTAAGAAGCAATAGATATAGAGAGATTACGTTAATACAAAGATAATCAGAAATTACGACAGTACGTGAATTAATGTTTTTTTATTTAAACGGTTTTTCTGAAAATGAGTTGTAACTAAACAAACAAATTCTAATCAATGTAAACATGAATTTTAAATGACAAATAAAATTAAACTCAGCCGCAATTTCGTAAAAAGTCAAAATCGCAGAATTCGTGAATGCACCGAGCTGTAGGTTCATGTCAGAGGCGAATCGTCAAAATAAGCAATTATCTACAGCTTACATTTGACTTTCGATAATAATGTTTTATAGTAATTATGTTTATGATTTTAACAAAAATGGCGCTATATAAATTATCCAACTATAATTATACTAATAATACAATTAATCTTTAAATATATAAAAGGCAATGTTCGTGTGTGTGTCCTCGATAACTACTGGACCGATTGACGCGCGGTTTTAAGCGAAATGTAGATCTTTGCCATGAGCATATAATAAGCTCTGAAATCTTTAATTTATTAAGTAGAAAAAAAAATAGGAGCGTAAATGTTTTTTCATCGTTAACCAGGGCTGCATTTGCCGAGAATGCATAAATAAAGAAATTGGAAGGATGTGTTTTTTGGGTGTATAATTTTTTTTCCTAATGTTTACAAACAACCTTAGTTTTTAATGGATTCCAATCAGATTATTTCCTTAAATTTAGTATAATTTCTACCCATTTATGTCTTTTTATTAGATTTTTGGTAACACCAAAAAAATATTAAGTGACATTTAATACATTTTCGAAAATAGCATTCCTCAATAAATTGAACCCCTGTTGGTGAGAAGAGGAGAGTTTGATATGCGCAAAAATAACTATTTATTTTGAAATGAATTTTTAACAGTTTTGGAACTCAACCATAAACAAGTACCTAGGTACTTACTTAAACTTGTGGTAAATTTTTTATTACCTTCTTCCATATCCCCTCTATCCCACCTGCTGACAAGCCTCAAAATAGAAGCTTAGTGGGTTATTCCTTTAAAAAAACAAAAAACAGCAATATTTGAAAATAAATTATTTAAGTTCTGGAATTCAATCATAAACAAGTATCTAGGTACCTGCTTACCAATCAAAAGTTACACCATCTTTTTTGCGTTAATCTGAACTATTTTTAGACGCTTTTGCGAAACAACCAAGCATTAGGTTTTCGAATCAAATGTCAAGCTCACGTCAAAACCAGGCTGGCGGTAAAATAACGACTAAATACGCGTAGGGCAGGACTGAGCATTTGGCCATGTGTTAAGTGTCATAATTTTAGAGGGTTTCAGGTGCGTCAATGTGTATTAATAGGTCGATGTATTTTTTTTAATACTGAACCTATTTCTATGGTAACATAAAAGCCGTATGAAGTAAAGTTTTGTTAGTATACTTAATAATGTTTCATCTGAATAGGAAACGCGGTCTGACTTTTCTTCATACAAACATATTCGCATATATTCTCTCTGGATGGCACTAAAGCAGTTTTTACACACAATAGATATTTACCATTAGCGAGTCCCTGTTGTTTCGTTCTTAAAAAAATGTTTATTATGAGAACTAGAATTATCCAAAAACCCGTAAAAAAGCACATATCTGCTGTCTTCGAGCGTACGGAATACAAATACAGCTATTTTTTAAAAACGCAAAACGTACAGATACAAAAAAAATATTCTGAGACTCTGAGTTTAAAATAAATAACAAAATCGGTTCAGTTTTGAGGTGCGGAAAACGGGACAACGAAACGTCGATTTTCTCTATTCCAACAAAAGGTCTAACATGACTCGTATAGTCTGCATTTTTTGAAAAAGATAATTTAGAGTCAATCCAAACTCCTAGATATTTGATGCTTTCAACATTCTCAAGAACCTCTCCATCTAATTCAACACTGATCACTGTTAAAACAGCGTTTCTTACCCATTATCATACATTTTGTTTTTCCTACATTCAGTTTTAGCTTATTTGTTTTAAGTCATTTGGAGACTGTTTTTAATTCTGCATTTATTTCCCTTATTGCTGAATCATATTCGTTATCAGCTTTATTAGATGCGGAAAGGAAATGACGATAATGAAACAATTATTGATAAATAAATACTTTATTTAAGAGTTTAAAAAAAAAGTTAAATTTAAAGATGTTTACGGCAAAATTAAAATAAAAACGCTTGAATAAAAATATACCACAGCTAAAAGTATTTTTGTATTTAGAATATTAATATTTCTCTTTATTTAATTGAAATGAAAGTTATGATTTTAGCAAACATGTACGTCAAATTAATTATAGACAAGCGCGGCCTACGTTCTTACTACGCAATATATAATGTGCCTTCATAAATATACGAGTGTGATAAACCTCATGATGGTGCGAAAATCCCGAGATAAATGTTAATTTAGAGGTTTTCCGTATAAAAAAATCACAGGATATTGTTTCCTAATAATGTATCTACAAGTATTGTGGTCTATATATCTACTGTCTCTACATTTATATTATTCCGAGTATAAATCAGCAGTTTCCTTAATCCTGGAATCTTCGACTTTTCGTTTAATCCAATTTCGTAGAATTAGATCGAAATATAGTGGTTGCGTTAATAGAATCGAAATAGCCGTATAAAAATTAACACTGACTATATTAGGTTGGTAACGTATGAACTGATACATTTTAGTTTCACTTTGTCTTTATCTTTAATCTTTTTTAAAATTTGTTGACCATCATTTGATGATCAATATATTCTGGTTGTAAAAAAAACATACTGAGACAAAATCGTTTGCAACCTTTACTGCAATCTATGAAAATTCTTGATTGTTGATATTACATTCTTTGTTTATCAAGGCTTTTTAAAACTTTTTTAATAAAAACATTGATCTTACTTTTGCAGTAAATCTGTTTTCGTATAAATAATTATTACATGGAATTTCGGTTTACCCGAAAATTTTATTGCATTGCATGAGCGTGTATAAATAAACGATTTCACTAACATATTTATGTGTAAACTTATAATTAGAAATCAAACACTGATTTGAGTCTACTGAACACTTTATTTTATTTTTACAAAAATAAACATGTAAAAATAAAAAAACGAATTGACATTCGTTTGAAAATGCCCTAATAGGGCGAAAGAATTGTCACGAAGTTTTTTATTTTTATATGTTTATGTTTGTAAAAATAAAATAAAATGTTCAGTAGACTCAAATCAGTGTTTGATTTGTAATTATACGTTTAAATATGGAGTTCTACAAAATAAATACCAAATCAATTAATATTTATGTGTAGTTTATTATTAAATTAACTGACTAAAACAAAGGAAAAATACAATAAAATGAATTCCAACAATACTGACAGAACCTAAGTGTGATATATAAACATAATTTACGTTTATGTTGAAAGTCGTTAACTTGGTCGTGTTGGGACAACCGAAACCAGCGCTTGACGAAAACAGTCTGAATTTAGTTTTATAGCTGCCTGTGACGTGTTGTGTGGCTGCGTTGACAGGCCTGGCACCTGGTGTTGCAATTGTTGCAAGTGTTTCAAGTGTTGCAAGTGCCCATACTTTAAACTTCACTGGTACTGTATGCTATTAAATTTCAAATTGAAAATACAAAATAAAAGTTTCTAAATAATGAGTTCAAAAATTATATTATCTTTTTGCTAAAGAAAAACATTTAATGTTAAATTTAAGTTAAGTTAAGTTGTCATATGAAAACGTCAACAAAAAATATTAAAAGAAATATGTTTTTCACTTACATAAAAAAAAGAAAAATTCATTTTGGTCATACTCTTAGCTTGTAGTAAAAATTTTACGTAATTTAAAAAAAACTTTTCTTTCAAAATTCTCTTATTTCAGTTTTTTTTTGCTTAAAGTTTTTACACAATGCAATAAAATTTAATTACATTTTTTCTTACCACGATTTACTGAAATCTAGAGATTTCTCAAAACAGTTTAAGACCTATGAATAAAATTATGTATTTTATATTAATACTAAACTGTTTATTTAAAAGATAGACCCTCCTTCTAAAAAAATTGTTGATAATTTCCCTTGTATTTTCTTGTATAGTTGTATACTGAGAAATACAAATAACGACATATTCACATGTAAGTAAAGGTAATTATAAAATATTATTTAATAATAAAAACGTAATATAAATATGAAAACTTATAATTTCCAGTCAATGTTTATTTAACATTTAACTTTGAAAAAATCATGAAGCTTTTTCTTGCATTAAATTATATTAAGATAAACATATAGGTCGGTTCGTGGGTAGATAATTTGATTGACTATGTGGTGAGGAAACATTAATCGAACAGCTATTTTCAGAAGTAAGTCATTAACGTGTCACATTAAAATTCATTTTAGTCCAGAAACCGTAAAGGATAAATATCCACTTGTAAATAACATAATACGAATACCTACTTAACCTGTCACTATTTACCGTCAATCAACATTTGCCTTCAGCCACTGGCCTACTGTCTACTGCCTACAACAGTCCACAGTATATAATGTAGTATTCGTATAATACATAAAGGGCACCTTTCGTAACGTCGCCATGGTAAAACCGATGTCCAAAAATAAGGTCATAAATACGGAGAATTTTCTTTGTGACTAAATCCGGAACGTTTTGTTCTGTGTTTGCAATATAATTCTCTAATCAATATAATACAAATTAGCCATGTTTAACGATAAACAGATAATAATATGTTAACTTCAATTTAATTCAGCATTTATTTATAAAAATTGGTTTCATAAAATTGTATTGTTTTCGTAATACGATTTGATTATTGAAAACATCGACCATTTATTACTTGTCTATTTTTTAAATGCGCACAATTGATGAACCCGCTTTTATTCATTTTATGCATTTCATATCTCTTAAAAATGTATGTAAAAGTTCTTATTTCAGTACAATGATATATTAAAAGAAAAAATATTTATGGACCATATCCTATATTTATGTTTGATTGCAGATATAAAAGAAGTTTTGTATTCAATTTATGATATTTTTGACAATGAGGAACTTCAGCCCTACGGGAAATTGGATACAAAAAATGTTTTCTTGCGCGGAGTAAAAATTAGAGCTTTAAATTGTGACTTAAAGTTTCTTGAAAATGTACAGAAAAAATAATAAAAAATATTTTCATAAAAACGCACTACTTTAAATGACGTCACTGGTTCATGTGAATCAACCTATGATCTGAGAGCTATGGAAGATTTCCGGTCTGCTTGTCGCTTCTGGACCAATGGGAAGAACTGAATGAGAATAAGCGGAAATGAACCTCTGACGTTACACGCGGAGTTATTTCAGAAATACAAAACTTTAAAAAATCGTAGCGCCGATAATACGATATATAAAAATTAAAAAAAAAAAATTGACTTAGTTTAACAGTCTATTAACAAATAATTTTTTTTTTAAAAACCACTGAACTTCCTCATTCTTGATGGAATTTCATTATAATTACATGGCAACTTATTAAAATATAAGTTATAAATAAATTTAAAATACTTGGTACAATTCCACTTTATCATTTGAATTTCTAAGTATTTGTGGAAGTTTCCTGAAATGTAGTTTTATATTTTTTAACGCTAACCGTTTATGTGAGAACAACGGCAAATTGTAACTTAAATTTCGGTCCAGGACTCTGGCTCCTAACCAACAATCGTGAAATCATGTTACACTCAAATAACACGTGATCAAGAATCGCTGCAATTACAGTACGCTTAAAACAGGAATAATACATTTCAGAGACCGGTATGACAAACACAAAATATTGTAATAAAACCAACTAGTCGAAGCGAAAGTTTTTGCAAAAAAGTTTTCAGGCGTTGCCTAGTATGTGGAATAATTCGGTCAGATAAATCTCTTCACAAAAATAAAGGTATCAGCTCTTCTAAAATTAACACTTAATAGTGTAAAATTGTTATTGTTTTACTTAAACCAGCCAATAACAGATCATAAGCCCTGTATATGCCTGAAGTTCCATATCCTTTCTCTAAAATGTTCTTTATTCCTGTTAAAATTTGTTAATATTAATGAGGAAGTTAAATGATACCGAAACAGTATTTTTAAATATTTTTTTGGACATTTTACATTTCTTAAATTTAATTTAATTTGGCAAAATTTCTTCGAAATGTACAAAAAATACATATCGTATACGAGTTAGTTAGAGAATCATAAACATAGTAGAAAATAAAACCATTTCGTAGAACAACGAGAATAGAAATGTAATGTCACAAGTAAAAATGTACGTGGGTATTTCAAAACAATTTTTTTAAGCCGTCATTGCCTCAAAATATCTCGAATTATTGTTAATCCTATTTTTAAAAAAAACAGTGAACATCTTTATTAGATGATAATGTTATAATATCGACCATGTTTAGGATGAAGGCACCGCAATTCTGGAAACAGCGCAGCGGTTTCATTAATTCAAATGTGTTTTCAACCAATTGCGTGGGTCTTATTATACTGGCAAAATGATTAAAGAGAATAGACGTATGTAATAAACAATTTTTTATTTTCAAATCATCAAAAACAAAATAAATACACATGTTCGTTATTTTGTATGTTCATTTATTTACTTACACATTATTTATCTGTACAATATTCTGAATACTCTGAATTCGGACAAAGAAATTTCAGGTTTCTGTGCCCCAAAATATTTAATATGTTACCCAAACATTGCAAAACCATGACCCGGATCAAGTAAATAAATTTGTAAAAAAATGGTTACTGGGTTTAGGTAGAGAAAAATCGGACAATTCAATAAAAAAACATTCTTAAACAATAAATACTATAATTAAATATTATATAATTTTATGATAAATTAACTAGTAGGTAGTCATATTATTGTTTATTTTGTATAAAAATGTCTGCCTTAAAACAAATTGTACCTAGTTAGGCAGATAAAACACAATCCTGAGAAATCTATTACCTAAAACATGTAGTAGATAAAGAAATTGTATTTTTTGTTAATAAACAGAGATATTTGATATTTATTTGATATGTAATATATTTTCTTTACTAACTTTATATACTTTGTGGAAATCTGTTATTAGTTCTGAGTTTATACACTATACCTGTTTGTTTACTATAAAAATGTATGTAGAACTGTCGATTTCCCAAATAAAATAAAATAAAATATTAGTATCATTATTATTATTAAATATTATGTTTGTACTCTTTCATTTGAAATTAATTACACTAATGTCTTAGCACTCGATGACAAACTATTATTTAATTAGTTTATTGGGACAAAATATGTGTTAATACTTTTTTTTGTGATATATTAATATTAGATGAAAGGACAGCTGGAACTCCTAGCCTAAATCCTAAATCACCCTCTAGCCGATAACAGATCAACTGATATAAACAGAGAAGAAAAAGAAGTATTCATAGTGTAATAACATGTGTATTTTATTAAATAAAATAATAGTAAAAATCAAATCGTTTTACTGGAATAACTGTAAAACCTTGGCAAATGGTTTGAAACACCTTTAAAATAATAAAACAGCTATTTCACGAATTCTGATTTAAATCCTTTGTTCTGAACCCGGTCAACACCTCAGAGTACTAATGTGCCAAGCTATAGAGGAGCCCAAACGTAGGAAAACCATTTTATGACTATTGGATATTAAGTTAGCTTCAGTTTGCAGCAAAACAGTGGGCCGTACTCAGATCGAGAATTGCCAAATGGATATTAATTTGGATTGTTAATACTTTTAAATATGTACCTGTGTAACAGTAAACATACTTTAATTCACAATTTTATCCCCTAAATTGAGAAAAAATAGTATCTGAAGTAAATATGTTGATATAAGGAAAGTTTTTAAGCATCATAATACACGTATCGGGACAATAAATGCCAAAAATCAATTTAAATCGTGGGAAAATATTCGAAATCAATTACCTGTGAAAACTGACTCCTTTAACACATTTAACGCTCCTACTGCTGCAACCAAACATACTGCAATTCACCATAGTCGATTTTCATTTATTATAACGTAAATATCCAAGTTATTTTTAAAAAAAGGCAAGCACAGCGACAAAAGAATCCGCTAGAACCGTTATGCGTATGTTGTAAAACAAAACAAAATGGCCTCCAATTTGTTGCTAACGAACATCGCTTGCGTTCTATGAAACAAAGTGTCCATAGGTTGACGCATTATTACTCTGAGGTCAATACATATTTCTTATCTGAATTTATTTCGACTACTCGACCATAAATTAATTTTTAAGTCCACATTTCCTGAATATAGTATTTTTACAAGTAGGGAATAACGTTAAAAATGCATTATATATTTAGAGCTGAACTATCAATTTTATCAAATCAGTCAATCAATGTTTAAAAATGAGCACATACAAAACGACTTCAGTTGGCATCACGTCATATTGACGTCACGCGTTACGACCGCCGACTGGGCTTCTAATAAACATTGCGTACAAATTTGGCGCCGAAACGTCATACGTGCTGTTTGTCCCGCAGGGCGCATAACATCTCTTTTTTTAGGTAATTCAAAATATGAATATTTTAAACCTTTATAGAAAATTTATCCGACGTCGTACGAAATATTAATACCGTTACCATTGTAATTTTTGCTTATTTAAAAATAATAATAAAAACGTGAAAATACCCTGTTCGACGATCAAGCGTCAATTTTTAGCTAAGACGTTTTCGTGAATACGAAGTTTACTTTCCTATACAATTTCCTCTGCATTATGTCAAATAAAAATATCGAACCACAACGCGGGAAATATCTTCCATCTTTTCATCACGCGTCATTCTTCTTTTCCATATTTTTATTTCATTTCCTCCTTATTTGGCAATACAGAAAATCGCATGCACATAACAGTTATGGGCGCTCTCAGTCATTTTTCATATATAATTGTTGCCGCTGGATGCATCCCACGACTGAAAAAATACATGATAAAAATTAAATAATAATAAATAATGAATACGAATAAATACAGACAAAATGATCAGTTTTATTTTAAACCCCTACCAACTAACATATCCTTACCAGTCTTTTATAAACATCACCACTTTTTGTTTACGAAATTCACTTCAGATATTTTACCCGAGTTTTGAAGACAAAAAATAAAAATAAAATTAATGAAATAAGATTCGTCTTTTTATGTTTACCTGTTAAATAAATGATAAAAAGAACTTTATACAAAATATCCCTTTCGATTCCAGTCAATTAATAATCCTAATAGTTTGAAACAGTGAACTCGAACTTCGTTTATCACGTATTTTTTTGGGAACATTTCCTACCGAGGTAAAATGAATGTGCTAGAAAATGAGAATCTTTTTGTGGTCCAATGGGTTCGAAGTTCAAATCTGGCATTTTAGATCTAAGAGTCTGTGACACTACTAGGTTCTACATAATAAAATATAAAATAGCAAGGAACAATATATAAAATACGACAGAATCATATATAAAACACCACATAATAATATACAATAATAATTTGACAGTATAAATGATTTATAGATATTTTTAATATTTTTTGTTTTTTTATATTATTTATTTAGTAAAATAAATTAAAACAATCTATTGATTGATTAAGTGGCAAAGACGCTTGTCTCACGCATGGTAATTCTAAATTCGATTGCTGATGAGATCAAGATTATTGTACATTTATTAAGTCGATATCGGTGCTTACAGCTAAAATTGAGCTACCTGTCTCGTAGTACCAATAAGTTATCGAATCTGAATTAGAAAAATATAACAAAATTCGTTTAAATTACCTAAGAAAGGGTTAAAACTTGAATTTCCAAGTTAGTGTCGGTCGAATAATATGACACGTAATGTACCTGACAGATAATATCAACGTTGTAGTTCGCGAAATTTGAGAATATTCCTTCACGAATAAATTCAGCCGACTAAATAATCGCTCTTCTGCCGCTTCGAAATATTATCCTCAAAATAAATTGGGTTGTCAGCAATTGCCTTCGAATTTTCATACCTAACGTGTTGTTATCTGGTAACTCGATACTACGTTATAAATGGGAAAGCGATAAAATCGCACGGTAATATATTTTTTTAAATGACAATTTATTCTAAGATAATTTAATTAGAGTTTATTTTTTGAAAAGTCCATTGTCCATTTGATTTTTAACGTGATACCTTTGTCGCTGCCATAGCATTCATAATTTGTAATCTATTTTTGTTCCATACAAATGCATATATACATATTACAAAAAAAATAAAATAATAACGTATCCTTTTTTTCAAATTTCTAATTCAAATTCAAATTATTTATTCACAAAGTAACACAACAAATAACAAAGGATTTAAGAAGTTAAATTGTAACTTTATATCAAACCAAAAACCCTTGAGCAATGGTTCGACCTTATTAAGGTATAATACTCTCTAATACCAAGAGTATTTGCCTCTTAAACATAGTTTCACTAATGTGGAAGATGTCGATCACCAAAGTGATAATGTTCAGCTGCTTGACTGCTCTTCCAATCGGCATGACCAGAGGCAGGTTGGTTCTGGAAACCGGGAGGTAAAACAGTCTGTGCTGACGCTGTCGGAGATAGCCATCAGGAACATAAAAATTGATACTCTTTAAAATGGCCAAGTTATCGACGAAACCCTATGAGGCCATGGGCCCAGTGTTGAGTTGGAATACATCATAATGGAAAGTGGAAGCACGTACATAATTAAATAATAGCAAAAATTAAATATTTTTACATAAACACATATATTTTTATAAGCATCTGGACAACACGCTTAATAGTATATAAATCTATGCAATATCTCGCTGAAGTCTCCTGCAATGCTCTCTTCCGTTAAACAAAATCAAGACTTGTACACTCCTCCTGAAAATGAATCCAGGGCATTGAACACTCTCGGGGCCACAAAAGATAAATTCCTCTGAGCAATCGTCGTACGTGTTTTTGTTTGTATTTAGACAGGAAAAATGTTTCAGTATGTCGTAATTTGTGTAGACCAGCTAATTGAAGATAATTGAATTAACAAAAAAAACATATAAAGCATCGAAGCAATTGTATGTGCATACAATAATGTATTTTACTATGTATTTCACAATATTTTCACTATGTCAACAACCTTTATTTATTTTTTCAATGTATTGAAAATTGTTTTTTTTTTTGACTGGCTTAGAACGGGGTAAATATCCTTAATTACATAGTCAAAGCAACTATGTATAAATGTATAATTTTATGTTTATAGTATGATAATAAATCAATTTGTTTATATTTTATTTTATAACATTATTTACCTAGCGGCTTTAAACCTTTAACTGCATTTCTTTAGCTTATTTAAAAAAATAAAAATAAAATTGTTATTATTATTTTTATATATTTTTTTAAAACCAACTTAACTTCTTAACACAGTTCTGTATTTTATTTCTCTATATTGTATTTTTAATTTTATGTTGTTTATACACTCATCTTTTTATTTTTATTTTTATACCAACTATACTTCTTAACACTGATCCGATCTTTAATTTCTTGATATTGTATTTTTTTAAATTTATGTTGTTTATATACTCATCTTCTTTTTTTATACCAACTAAACTTCTAAACAATGTTCTGTCTTTTATTGCTTTATATTGTATTTTTTAAAATTTTATGTTGTTTAAATACTCATGTTTTATATAACTTCCATGTATGTAAAAGCCTTATGAGCGTGAAAAATTTATAAAATAAAATAAACATTTAAAAAATTGATACGACTCTTTAACTGAAGCACAACTAAGAAGTTACATAGTATGTGTTTAATGTGATCACTTTTAATAGTCGACAACAGATTATAAGTTGTGAACTCAATGTTGAATGAACTCTGTTGAAATAAATTTAAATATGAATAATTCCCTAGGGATGAAATCCAGCCAGTCTGCAAGCATTTGGACATACTCAAACATTGTTGAGTTGTGAACCCTGTTAATGCCTGACTTCATTACCTTAAAAGTAATGTTTTTATATTCCGGACAATAGTTTCAAACCACAATTATGGAATAAGCATTACAATTATTTTAAACGGGCTTTTAAGCAATTATGAATGTCTTATATTTATATATTTTAGCAAGTAGTGTTTAAACCGCAAGCAGATATAGACCCAATGCTCCCGCCAGAATGTGGATAAAACTCAGGTAATTCGATTAAAAACTAATAATAACAAATTTGGTCGAAATTGCGGGTTGAAATCATTTTCCTATACATAGTCGATATGTCAAATAAACAATAAATTATATTTTTTTACAATAATTGGTTTTTTTTTTTAATTCAATAACGCATTACATGCATTGTATGGATTGAAAACATTGACTGAGGAAAAAATGCTGGAGGATGCTGCTTATTCATCTTGCGTGAACGACTCCATTCTTCGGGTATAATTATTACCGACCGAAAGATTCTTCACAGCATGCAGGAAAAACATTTAATTCTACATCGGACAAGGAGGGAACGAAGGGTTTTGAAAAGCTTGTAGTAACAGGGACAGTTAAGGTTATAGCGAATACAATAACGGTCTCCTAGAAGATGTACTGACCAAATAAAAGAACTAACAGGGTCCTTATTGAAACAAAAAAAAAAATTCGGAGTTTTCCCATTAATTGAAAGGTTTTATTCTAAATACCGCTTCTGTTCATAGTAAAGATTTGTTATATTACATTATTCGTCTAGACTCTAGTTCTAGGTAAAGTGACAATCTATTCATCCATTTTAGGATATAGTCGTTTATTTGTCTTCTACCAAGAAAAATGGTTGGGATTTTGACATGTCATTTGGAAATAATACGTCACATAAACATCACAAACTGTTATATAATATCTTTTATGAATTTCTGAATATTTGAAAACAAAAAATGTAAGAATTTCTTAAAAAACATGAAAATCGTATTGAAAAAAAAAAACATTAAAATATCTAGGGAACAATTGGATATCCGTCTGGGTTGATAAGAAAATCGATATTTTCATAGGTAATATTGATCATACTGTGTTAATATTTTTTAAAAATTGTATTAGCACGTACGAAAATTAAATAATCGGCAAATAAATACATCAATGTATAATTATGTATTTAAATAGGTAGACAAGACTTTCTGAAAAAAATTAACGCTATTTCCCGTTTTTAATATTTAAACGTAAGTAGGACCGCTGACGTAGGTATAATAAATAGATCCAGTACTCCTATACTAGCTACATCTAAGATATAGAAAATAAAGAGTTGACAACAATTTGAAAAAAAAGAGATACTACGATACACATGCAATCATTAATGTAAGAAAAAGATATATATTTCATTAGTTTGTACATATTTCTGTGAAACTCGTTACCACAGAAACGACACTAGGTGGCAGCTGTCAAAAATTTTTTAAATGTGCCGAAAAATATAGAATTATGTACTTTTTGATCAAATTTGGTTGTATGTATTTACGAATGAAATGATACGTCCGTTTTGTTTTTGTCGTTGCCATAGTTGGAGTATAATTGAACATTTTTTCGTCACAAACAACGACAAATTTCTGCGCAGCATCATGTCTGACAACAACAACAAACAATCACGCCGTTTCTCCGTAGGGGTAGGCAGAGAAGATAGAACGCCATATCACTCTATCTTGGCATACATACCTCGCTTACTTTACATTCATACATCTTCTCATGCATGCACGCCGATTATTCCGACTTTTGACATGTCCATCTTTAAGTATTTGATGGACTTGATTGTGCCATGTCTTTCTCGATCTTCCTCGTTTCTGCATCCATCAACATTCTTTTACATGTCCAAACCAACGCATCACCTCTTTCTTAATTCTGTCGATAATGCATGTCTCAGCCTTACACACTTCACGGATCTCGACATTTGTGCACCTACCATACATCGTTTTACCACATCCGCCTGAGAGATCGCATTTCGACAGCATTCAACCTAAATTTCATCATCATTTTTCCAATTCCATACTTCGCTCCCATACATTAGAGTTAGCACTAGAACTCCGTTGTGAACTGCTAGTTTAGTCTCCTGCGATAAACATGTGTTTGCCAAAGTAGATTTCAGTGCACCGTTCACCCTGTTTCCGGCACTCACCCTCCTTTCAATATATTTCTCGGTCTTTCCATCCCTCATTTAGTTATATTTTCATCCCTTTCAAAAACAATAACTTTCGATTTATCAACATTCATAAGCAAATCGCTTTTCTTGCACACATAGAGATCATGTCTGATCATAATAAAAATCCGTACAGAAGACAGAAGGCAATTACCCACGACTTGAAATGACATTTTCTTCGAGCTATCAACGTGTTTATTTCATAATACTCGTATGTCATAGAGTAAAACATATAGATTTGTTTAGTACTTTAAACTGCGATGAGGATACGCAACAGCAACTCCATTCTCAAAACACGAATGAATACTGCTCTTGGATTGGATGAAGTTTCGCTCCCGGTTGCGAAATCGATAAATACAGTGAAGTGACTACTCACCCTCTGTGCTAGCGTCCTTCATGAGGTCCTGGAGCAGTTCGTCCTTGACCTCTATCCCGAGGTTTCTCAGCATGAACTGCAGCTCACTGAAGGTCACGTGACCATCACTATCTCGGTCCAGAAGACCGAAGGCCGTGCGGAGATCTGCAACAAATAACGTACTGTTTAAATACGTACTATCGAACTTAAAGTTTGATAACAAACTTACTGTCTAAAATCATATGCATTTAGTTAATTTATTTATTTTATAATTTAAGTCCGTATTATTATTATTTTACTTATTTAATCCATTAGATTATGACAGATTGTGAATCGGGAAGAATAATATTTCAAATGCATCCTACGACAGTAAATAAATACACAAACATGTACATACCCACATATATAGGTATATTCTCAGGTAGACAAATCAACAATCATTCTCCGAAACATATAAAAGGGGATAGCTGCTTAACTGTCTACATGTACAGAAAAATATGTCGATATTATGTGCAGAAGCCGTATACAGCAAACAACTTATCCTATGAATAAGCTGAATTCTGACCTGCATTCGTACGGCTTAGTTGTTTGGAACATATAAATGTATCTTTCAGTATATTTAGATTGAATATTATGCTTTCACAAACCAACTTATCAAATAAATTAGGTTTATAATTAAAATTTATCATTTAATCAAGGAACAATTTAATATATACAAAAGTACGTAGGATGCAAATACCAATCAAAACAGCGCAGGACTTAGAGGGGTTATGGTCTCGTAGGTAGTGTAGATTAGGAGGGCCAAGGTTCGAATACAGCTCTATCACAACTTGCTTCCCAATTTCTGACACGGATTTTTACCACTAAAAGAAGATGGCTCTAAAACCAAAATATTTGGGTAAATCATAGGAACGCAAATATGTTTTTTTTTCAATAGAGAAAAACTGTATTATTTGTAAAAATAAACAACTTTTAGTGGCAGTGAATAGAAATTAACTAAAATACAAGTTATAAATCGTTATATTTGAGTGTCATTTTCATATAACAATTGATTATATTGATAACGTTTTATTAATTCATTTTATCACTTCTTTGTATCTTTTTGTTACATTTTTATGAAAACTAACATATTTTACACCACCGACAAAAAATTATAACTTACAGAAAATTATCATTTAGACTGTGTAGGAATAGTTTAAAAAAGAAAATCAAATATCTTTTAATGTATTATTTGTAAAAATAAACAATTTTCTAGGGCAGTGAATTGAAATAAACTGAATTACGAGTTATAAATCGTTATATTTGAGTGTCATTTTGATATAACAATTGATTATATTCATAACTTTTTATTTATTCATTTTATAACTTTTTTGTGTCTTTTTGTTACATTTGTATGAAACTTAATATTTTTTACATCACCGACAAAAAGTTATAACATAAAGAAAATTATAATTACGACTGTGTAGGAATAGTTTGAAAGAGAAAATCAAATATTTTTAACTGCATTATTTGTAACAATAAACGATTTTCAGTGGCAGTGAATTGAAATAAACTGAATTACGAGTTATAAATCGTTATATTTGAGTGTCATTTTGATATAACAATTGATTATATAAATAACTTTTTATTTCTTCATTTTATCACTTTTTTGTGTCTTTTTGTTACATTTGTATGAAAATTAATATTTTTTACATCACTGACAAAAAGTTATAACTTAAAGAAAATTATCATTGAGACTATGTAGGAATAGTTTTAAAAAGAAAATCAAATATTTTTAATATCACCAGGCTGCTTTTTTAAATTAACATTTATAATTATTTTAAATACATTTTTTCCACTACATTTTTTTTAATACGAGTTCCGTCGCGGT
Organism: Micrasema longulum; assembly: GCF_059751315.1. Lineage (NCBI taxonomy): Eukaryota > Metazoa > Arthropoda > Insecta > Trichoptera > Brachycentridae > Micrasema > Micrasema longulum. The sequence goes on from NW_028277411.1 coordinate 115,939, forward strand.
AGTAACACGGTGCAGACGGCACGCAGCATCGATGATATATGTAAGTGCTAGAAGCAAACTTCGAAATCTCCATTGAAGGAATTACTGAGATATTTGCGAAAAACTTTGAAAAAAGAACTGTGAGATTTCTAATTATGCTTCGCCAACTCAATAGAGAATGCTAAGTTTGCGGTGTCAAGTAGTATAATGAGGAATTCCAGCTTAACCCGGTATAACATTTGAAAAATGATTTCGTGTACACGTGAATATTTAAAAAAATTAAAGTAGGATGAAATATCTCAAAAACGCACGCAAAAATAAATAAAAAATGTTGAAAATAGTATTCATTTTAAAATCGTAAATACTGACGTCACTCCTTATATCTACGTGTAGTATTTCCGGTTTCCGCTTTAAAGCCCCCGCACCTTGTAAGGAACGTTTTGACCATAGAAAAAACAGTATAATTTGTATAATTTGACATTCCAACCAGAGATTAGGTAAACGTTCGTAAAAACAACCATAACATAGAAATGAGCAAATTACGATCAACTAAATGAAGTAATCAAAGCAAAATTCCATAGATTCTTGTCAGGTCAGTGAAAGTAAGAACGCCAACCGTTCCATGACGTCATTACTGAAAAGTGATACACTGATTACAGTCATTTGGCGCGATATTTGATAAATGTAACTTTAAAAAATTAAATCTTTGTAAATAACGCGCAAATATATATATATATATATATATATATATATTTGCTTAGTTAAATGTTACGCTAATAGAAAAAAATAATTAGAAAACTGTGGGATTTCTCATTGAAATCTAATTTTGCAAGATTAAGAGACGGTTTTTAATTACGCTATTATTTAAGTAGGTGGGTTTTTATGTACAGTTTAATTTGGCATCAATAACTAATTGTTCGTTTTTGGTGGAAATTTCTAAGTTTGATTCTAATACCCTCATACACAGGCTAAACGCCGCAAGTGAACGCACTACACGTTTTTTATTTGATGACTTCCATTCGGGAAATTTCGACTTTAAAAATAAACCCCGTGAAAGACTGGAGACTAAGGTTGAAGACGAGAGATTAAAAGCTAAAATGGAACCGGCTCCTCTTAAACTACGACTGAGTTAGCAGCAATTTTCAACGCGAGGGATGAAACAATATTAAGTCATTTACATAAAGTCGGAGAAGTAAAAAGCTTGATAAGTGGGTTCTCCATAGGCTAAAAATGAATGGCCCGGCAAGCTTGCGTCGATGATTAACCATAAAAAAATATTCACAACTGTTAAGAGAGAGTGAATCAATAATATAAAAAAATAGTAGGTCAGAAAAAACAGGTAAAACATTAATCAAAATAAATATCGCCGCCGTTCAGGCAAAAGTCACCAACCCAAAAAACATCATACTGAAAAATTGCAATATGAAAGTTTGGAGACCACGCAAAAATCAAATTTTTGTGTTTTGAATGTTCACAACATAATTAATTATTTTTTCTTAATAAATTCCATTGGTAACTTTTTAATTACGACACATTTAAATATTCAAATTTGTTGCAAGAGAGAGGGAAAACATTTTTGAGAAGGGAATATGGGAGTCTAGTCATTTACAGGGCTTACAACCTGTCATTCGCTGGTTTAAGTGGCCGCTTTACACACTGTGTAACATTCACCATAGACTCCTTAGACCTTAGACTCCCATATCCCCTTCTCGAAAATGTTTTCTCTCTCTGTTGCAACAAATTTAAATATGAACAACTCCCTAGGGAGAAAATCCAGCCAGTCTGCAAGCATCTGGACATACTCAAAACGTTGTAACGTTTAAATATATCTGGAAGGTTTTTAATGAGGCAAGGTGGCTAAAATTTGGTTATCTAACTTTTGCTTGTTTATAATCTGGGAAATGCAAGCTATAAGAGTTAGTGACAGGAAGAAAATATTAGAAATATTTTTTATAATTTTGTGGTTTAAAATTATTTTTTATTTAAAAAGCTATTTTTTAACGTATTTCTTCAATGTTTTAATATATAAGGATATAAAGTCACAAGGTAAAAAATAAATAATTTCGATTGACGTGACTTTTCTAACTAAGTTACCTTGATGACGTTTGCCTCAGAAAGAACATAATTTTACGCTTCGAATGGCATATCATTTAACTCAATTATAATTTTTGGCTGAACGCCGACAATATATATGCAGAACATAATGACATCTTAAAATAAAAATAACACAATTCAGAAATGAAACAGAAATCACAATAATGCGTAATTTTGAAGTATGAAATGAAGCGATTATTCATTTTTTCCTAAAAAAACCTCGATAAACGTTAACAAAATTATTGTAATATATCTATTTAAACTTATTTGTACCGAAGCGCCTACAGTTTCAAAGATGGACATTATTTTTAACAGTGTTATTTTGTATTTATTTATTGACAATACTCTTGGTAAATAAATTATAGGGGACAAGAACTACACATCTGAAAAGGGAATGTTGACATTTTTCGAGGGTTTTTCAGAAAAACTCGAAACACTGGCAAATCTTAAGGAGGCTTCAAGCTTGGTGATGAAAATTTTTGTTGACCCTCGGAATTTGTCAGCCTAAGATCTTTTCATAAATAAAATTAAAAGGGTATTTAAAAGGGGCAGTTTTTTAAACAGGCACTAGATATCTTTTGGATTATAACAATTTATTCTAACTTTTTAAAAGCGTGGGATGGACTTCCTGAAATACCTGTTTTAAGCTTTGTTCAGTTTTTACTCTTGTTAAACAATCACTTAACGGTTTAAATTTATTTCTAAGAAAGTCTTATTTTTAGTATGATTTTTGTCGAAAATTGAAAAGCGTTTTAGCAATTATTTTCTTATTTATGTTACATATTATTATTGTACAAGCAGTCTATCTTGCTTGTAAAATAATAATATATATATTTCAGGACTTTTTCCGCAACTGCTGTCAATAAACTCTTAGGAATAAATTTTATTTGACAATATTTTATTAGTACACGTGTACCTAGAACTTATTTTTCACAAGAAGAGTTTTTTTTAAACATAAATGTCCAGAGTAATTCTGTGATTGAATTTATCAACAATGTTTTGAGTTTGTCCAAATTTTAGTAGACAATGACTGGATTCAACCCCCAGGGAGCTGTTAATATTAACATATTACAACAGACATGAAGAAAATTTCACATAGGGGAATAAGCGAAAAATTTGGACAAACACAAAACATTGTAAATAAATCCACCTCTTCCAACAAGAAGTATAACAATTGAAAAATATTTCAGGCGTCACCCAGTATGTAGGTGAAATAATTCAATAAAATTTAAATAATTTACAAAAAACATAAACTATTTCCTAGTAATAAATTATACGTAGAGAGTGGACTCCTTAATTTTAGAAAATTATATATATTTCAGTGCATAAAATATGTTTACTTGTATAGAGAATTGTTTAGTAATATAGTAATAGATTCGATAGTGTACTGTCAGTTCCAGGATGCAGAACTAAGCTCGCACAGAGGCACTCCTCACATGTTGGTCCTAGATCCTTCAATTTTCTAACCAAGGAACTACAAAACATCAAATCACTGGTACATTTTAAAGTAGGTTTGAGGTCTTGGATCAGCATGGGAGAATAGATTCTTTCTTTCTTAAAAAAATACATTCTTAAAAAAATAATTAAAATTAAAAATAAATGCATTTTGCAAATAAATCATGTTTTCGCAATATCAGCATACATTAATTTGGTTTTTCTTTTCTTTTTCTTTTTTTTTCATGTTCATGTCATACCATATATATAATATATGCTATTAACTTTTTAATAATTAAAAAAGGAATAGCCCACGCTCAGACGCTGAAGTCTTTGTGGGCATTTTTTCCAATTTATGTTCTAGCTTAATTGTAAGATCTATTTTCTAAAAGTGTATTTTAGTAATTATATTTCTTTGTAAATAATATGTGTATGGAAAAATAAACAAATGAAAAATAAAAATAAAAAATCGAATGAATCTCACCCGAAAAAATAAACGTTTCAGCTCTTGAACTTCACAATCGTCAACAGATAAAAGAACCGAAAGAATGTAGATGTTCAAATATAAGCAAAACGGTGAATGTTACATAATGTGTAAAGTGGTCACTCAAACCAGCCCTGTGGATGCCTAGGCTTCTATATTCCCTTCTGTAAAATGTTCCGCATGTCTTTTGTAATATGTTAAAATACATTTACATAAATTTCATAGTGTATGGTTTTATTGACCTTCGTCAGAAAATTTAAATATTACATAAAAATAGCACAATCACATTTTATGATATCTTACCGATAAAAATAATTTAATTATTTTAGAAATCTCAAACATTAAAAAATATAAAGAAACATACTTACAGAAACTATTTTTTCTTTCAGTTTTCGTAGAGGTATTCATATCGATGTATTAAAATTACGTGTCACATATTAACCTGTGTTCCACAAAAATAAACATAAGATTTTATTGGTTTTCATTTACAACACATGTTTTGTAATGTCGGCGCATGGAACACATAACTTTTCACAGATCTAGTAATTCATTTATTTTATATCATTAACTAAACAACCGACTTTCTTTCAAAGACAAACGCGACTGCTGCTGACTTGTGAGTTCGCGTTTCAATCTCGAAAACATGTGCCTTGAATATTCACAGGCAATGTTTACGACAGTTCGCTGATTCTCTTGACTCGTCAGATTTACAATCCCAAACGCCTGATAAGATAACCGTTTTGACGAAATACCTGCTAATGAGCTATGTAGCAGTGGCGAATGGTGATTTTATTAACAGGTAAGCTATTAAAAAATATCATTGATTTGTACCTACATAGTAGGTACATAATATAATGTAAGTGATATATACTATAAATTGCTATTTTTTCTGTGGTTCTGCGTGATACAACAACATTCATTCATCAACTCAAACGACGTAATTTCGTGATATATTGCGAAGTTTTATTATATATCCATTAATTTAACACATAGTTTATCAAAATAGCACAATAAATTCAGTCATTATAAGGTATTCTCATGACGATTGAAATGTCAACTGGTTGATTTGTTCAAGAAATGAATAATGCCAAAAACAGCCGCGTCGAGCGCCACATGTGTTGCTAGTCATATCTCAAAAATATCATCTTCAAAGAAAAATAGTCCTTAAGAAATAATGTTTAAAATACTGTTTTCCAAATCACGAATCTTTAAAAAAATTGTAAGTTGACTCGAGAAAAATCCCGCCACTGGGTTTAAGATGTTTAAAATATAGTACGCTTATTTGTATGCAGAAATAAGCTGGAGTAATCAGCTAGTTCCTTGGCTCATTGCTGGCGCTGAGCGCGTTTTATTAATATTTTTATTTTTATTTTGAGAAAAATACAAATGGTGACAATGATTTCTAAGAAGAAGTCATTATTTTTTTGTTTTTCTGTAAATAAAGTTACCATAAAACATTATTATGGATAGTCAAATATGTAAGCTGAGCATAATCGCTTCTATACACAGTTCGCCCCTGCTATGTAGTTACAGTATTAATCTCTGAGAAAACAGTTCTCTTAACGCTATCACATTCGTTTTATGATATTTAAAGGAAAAACTGTAATAAAGTAATTGTTCATTTGTGTGACCTTAACACGGAATTCTAGACAATAAGCCGCGGCCAATGTTGATTGAGAAATTATTTACCTCGCGGTGTTATAATTAAAAGGCTACGAAATCCCGGGTTCGATTCTTAGATAGGTAAAAAAAGATCTGAAAAGACGTTCTGGTAATATCTGAAGATGGCAAGTTACAGCGCCAACATTTACTTTACTTAAATGAGGAATTTCAACGGTTTTTAAAGATTTTTTTGTTAATAGACTATCAAACTAAGCCAAAACAAATATTTTTCTTTTCATGCATCGTATTGTCATCGCTACGATTTTTTAAATTACTCCACGCCGGTGTCACTAGTTCTCTTCTGAGAAATTTCCTGATTGGTGAGCTGGCTTTCCAGAAACCTATCACACCACTCTATCATCGGTTGATTAAAAAAAACTTGCGACATCATTTAAAGTAGTTCATTTTTATTGAAATCATTTTTGTTAAATTTTCATACATTTTATGAAAACTTTGCCGCACAATTTAATGCTTTAATTTTTATCGCGTGTGAAAAACATTTTTTATATCCCATTTTCATCTGAGCGTTCGCTTACTATGATTATGATAATGAGCTGAATTCCTGGAAACGTCGATTTGAAATATTGTTTTTAAATGTAGTTTTACATCGCAATATTTTGTTGTGCCTAGACTTAAAACTGAAGCGTAAAGAAGATCACCTTGCCCATATTTGACAAATGATTAAAATAGCTGGATTTAGTTTGCCCGAGCCGTGCCCTTTACACAACTGCCCACTGGGTGCAAATAGGTAAATGATGATTATCAATAAAAATATATAATTATAACTATTTTTACTATTATTTTGAATTTTAATATTCACCCCAATATTGACACTTATATTGCATAAGGCACTACACTTAAACATTGCAGTGTTACCTTGATAGTTTTTTTATGAATATTTTTTCATTAAAAACTAATCAAAAATGTTTTTGTATTCAAAAGTAAAACGGCAAAAACAAACCAAAGTACAAGATTAAGTTGGAAAGATTTATTTATCCTTATTATTAAATAAACATGTCACCGTCGTGTTATATTACAGTGTATATGAAGATACATGGCTTAACGTGGACCTTTTTCTCGGAACTCTGAAAACATAATATAACATATTTTCACTGTGCTAAGATTCAAAGATGATTTCAAACGCTGAAAAATATTTAGCTATTACCATAGAATTAATAGGGGCGTAGAATCATATTTGAATACATCGGACTGTGTCCAATAATTCCCCCACTATGCCTTACTTTCGCCGCGCGCATTCGTGATACCGCCGAGTAATGTTGCACGATGAGAAAAAATATAATTATAAAACAAATGTAAGGTAAAAAAAAAGCAATCTGTTAATTTCTCTTAAATTTTATTGTGCACGCGGAAATATTGATTGACACAACAGAGTAGATAAGTAAAGGGTCATTTAATAAGAGTAATTGAATGAATGAACTTTAAACTTGAAACAATTTTTTTTTTACATAAAACGGACATTTTTATATCCTGTTAAATAATAGTTGATGTTTTAAAGATAATATCGGTCATATGTCTATGATAAAGTTGTTTAACCCAATATCCAATTATCTTTAGTTCTCTCATTAGATGAGCAAAGTAGGGTAAAAAAATTTACTACCCTGGCAACACAAACGAAATGTTCATTTCGTTTCTTCAACAATTTAACAGATGGAAAAATAATTAAATTTTTAAGTAATGCATTTGTTACATACACATTCATTTGCTAATTACACGTGAAATGTGATTGCATGCTGTTTCTTTAGGATCCTAGCAGTATTTTTACACTTTAAAAGGACACGGCATAGTCGAATTCAAATCAGGAGTTGCGTACTGAGCGACGTCTACAAAAAAACTAATGGGTCAAAACGTAAACCTACTCATTTATGAGTAGTTTAGTCGCCTTCAGTTTGATGTGCGTATGCGGTTTCTGGACTATTCTTAATTCTATGGCTATTACTTACATATCTAAGCGATCTCTCGACACATGTTAGTTATTCTTTCATTATCAATTTTAAAACGTTCTTTATTTACGTTTATTTATATACGTTTTATTACTTAATTAATAACTGTTTGAAACAAATTATTAATGTAGTAATAAAACTTTCTTTTTCATACAATTCTTTCTCTGTTTTTGATGTGAATTATTATTATCTTATCTCTTTCTGATATTAATTTATCAAATATTTTTGTGTACTTTATATTATATTATTTTCACATATATACTTAATGTTAACTAATTTTCATTGTTTATTTTTAACAATAATTTGTTGATACCATTTTTTTATTCATATAAGTATATTAAAATGTATTTTTTTTTTGTTTGAATTTTTTACAAGTATTTACAATTTGCTTTTTAATTCAATTACTTTTATTATATCCATTTATTTTTTTTTTCTTTTTTACTATGTAAAGTTTAACTTTTTATTTTGCATGGCAGTATGCTTCTTATTGTTTCTAAATGTATACAAAAAAGCATTGTTTATCTTTTAAATTTTTACGCACTATGTTTGTACTTACCTGTATATTTTTTGTAAATGCCCCTTGGGCGTATTGTAAAATTAATAAATAAATGTTATGTGCTGACACATGGATACTTGGACTAGAGAGAGTTAATTATTCTTATGCTGATATAGAGTCAATGTTAAATATTTCTAGTCTACAAAAACGTAGAACCAATATTGATTCTATATATATTTTCGGCATACTAAATAGTATAATCGATGTTCCATCATTACTGGGACAAGTAAAATTCCATGTTGCGACTCGTAGGTTGAGAAATAATGAAGTACTATTCATCGATCAGCATAGTTTGACCCGTCTTTGTCGTATTGTCATACTAAAGACAAGATCTGGACTTTTTTGGTTTAAGTTTACAACGATTTAAACGAGCACTAAATAAATAGTCCAGATCTTGTATTGATGTCCCTTATGTTTGTCAATGCTTCTTTTCTTTTTTTTAAATGTTATTAACTATTCTTTCATTGTAATATTTAAACCATATAAATTGTATACATGAACAATGTCCGTTAATAAATAAATAAATAAATTTAGAAGTGAATACTTTCTACTAGTGTTTGGGGATATTGACAAAAATCATTATGAACAATTGATATTTTTATAATCCAGTACGATTAATAATTGTAAATACATCGTGCATATTATGGTGTTGAAATTATGAAAGTATTTTTTTTTATTTTTTTTTATTTTATTTTAGTTTTGTAATAGAATTTTGGATTTGTAAACAGAATAATTTGCCATAGACTAGTGGATCGTCATATTTTTTTCATGGTGATAGCTAGTGGAGCGATAATTGATACAAGCTATTTTCTACCTCGAAAAAAATATTATTTCATCCGAAAAATTCTTATTGATAAACTACAAAACTAATTAATTACCTAACTCATTTCTCCCTAACACAATGCCGCGGTTAAAAGCTAGTATATTTTTAATTAAAAAAAATAAAACACTAAAACTTATTTTAGTAGAGTGCCCGCCACTTCACCTTTCCAACACTAACACTTAAACAAATCATTTGTATATGCAGGTATGTAAATGTGTTAGTAAAATCACGTCGTTTGATTGGCTAATGTCCACTCCAAAGGGTTCTCAATATACCTATCAGTACGTCTCTAACTTTCGAATTGATCGTACGTCTGTATGTTTCAAGAAAAATACAATGACCACGATTGAAGCTACGAAGTTGGGACAAGGAAGGGCATTGCGCGGAGAAATCAAGGAAGTCGTGGTATATGTTTAAAAATACAAAGAAGCGTTGATGGTGGTAATTGTTTTATGTTAATATTAGTTTTAATGAACAATGAAAAATATTTTTAGTAATATTAATATTAATAAAAAATGCATTAATTATTTTGAAAAAGTTATTTTTACATTTTTTTATGCTAGCAACAAGATATTAAATATGTATTTTTACTGCCATTTATATAAACAAAACAAAAGAACGGTTAAGTTTTCAAATTGATGTGTATTTTTTTTTTTTTTCAGTGGTTTGGTCAGTTATAATGGGGCATGTAGCATATACAAATGTCGAAATAACGTTGAGTTCTGTCAAAAAATTGGTAAAAGAAAAGGTGATTGCACCAGGATTCAGTCGGATAACGTCTGCGGGTATATATGCAAAATACTAGAAAAAAAATGGGAACAGGACGTTGCATTTGATGATTTCACCGAAAACAGTGATTTGTTTTTTAGCGTGTCTGATGACGAAAGTGATGACACACCTAATCGTGATCAGTAGTTAATATTTTTAAGAATAGTTTTTGTTAAAAATAAATAAATAAATACTTTTTTTTTATTAATTAGTTTTATATTCGCTACATTTACTGCATATATGTTTTATAATTTTTTATAAATTGTAACAGTTTTTTTACTTTTTTATATTGCATTATCATTGTTATGTTTTATTTTCATTACATTTACTAAATGTGTTACATACATACATTTGTCTTATAGTGATATTTTATTATTGTGTTAGTTTTACATTATTATTATTTTTATGTTATATTTTCTAAATTTACTATATAAAGTGTTTGGTATATATTATATAATTTTATGAAATATTTTGTTTTAATTTTCCCTTGCCCTAAATCAATATTTACATCGTCTACATTTTTATATTAAACGCATATCTCAGACTTAAAATCAGACATATATTACATTGTTGCTTTATTATCCTGGTACCTATGTTCAAATCAAATTTCGTAAATAATGTTAAAAATAAATTATAATATATTTATATTTTTACACTGTAGTCTCCCATGAGCGTTGGAAAGGTTATATGCCTATAGCTCTACGTACTAAGACCAGTAATAAAATACGTTTAGTCAAGCTTGTTATTTTCTGTTTTTTATAAACTGTGTCGTATGAATGATTTGTTCAAATATTTAAACAACTGTACTGTTCTTATTTTCTTGAGTATGTTTTGTGTACCCAAAAACATAAATTAAGTGATTTCCAAGAGTGTATGCCAGAAAATAATATACCTAACGACTCTATTTACATACGCCAGTAAACAGATAAAAAGTTAAAGTAACAAAATTTTATGTAGCTGCAATACCTATTATCAAACGGAGAATGATTAAAAAAGACTATGATATTTATTGTATAAATATTTTGTCGGCCTCGTGGTGTAATGGTCAGCGCGTTTGCCTACCACGCAAGAGGTCTCGGATTATATTCCCGATATGGTTGGTATAAAATATTTATTTAAAGGGGTGTTTTCACACTGGAACATTTCATAGTCCGTGGACTGGTACCTGAAGCGTAAAACTGATCATGTTATCTTCATGTAACAAAAATGATCAAGATACGCTGCAATTGGTATACCAGTGCAGTGCCCTATGCACCATTAGGTGTGGAAAGGGAATGATGATGATATTAATATAAACATGGATTTTATTTATTTAGGATACATTTAAGGTAGACTTACACAGGGTGTTCTTTAAACCCTGTCACATCCGAAACCACGATGATCAGTATGGGCAAGAAGACATATTAGCATATTTTAGAAAAATATTTAGAACAAAGAAAAATTTTAAAAATAAAATATTTAAAAAAAACAAATGGTTGCTTACTTCTGCAGGAAGGAAGTAAGGGAGCGCGGCGCAGTATCAGACTCCCCCCTTTTCGTTTCACCCTTGCAGAAGTTAGCAACCATTTGCTGTTTTCGATATTTTATTTTTTTAAATTTTATTCGTTTTAAAAAAATATTTTAATGTGCTAATATGTCTTCCTGCTCATACTGATCATCGTGGTTTCGGATGTGACAGGGTTTAAAGAACACCCTGTATAAATTTATATAATATTTTGACTTTAATTTCAGCCATTAGGTATGTGCAAAATATATATTGTATATATATTAAAATATTTAAAAGTATTAAAAATACATTTACATAAAAAACATTCTCTAGGTGAACTAAAGCAATATTATTTATTCAAAGTACCTCTTGATCTTTTTCACAAGACCTTCAGTCCACTTTAGGGCGGTGACTACAAACGCCATCTTCATCGGTACATATCGAGACGGTATAGAGTAAAATCGATATTTACGTGCAAAAATGTGTATATTTGTATGAACATTTAAAGCATCTTTGTCGATAACCTGTAGATAAACATTTTTTTAAAATGCAAGTGTATTCTATTTCAATACAGAAAACTCTGTGGTGTTAACGCCATTCTTATACGTATTCTGTCAAGATTATTTTTTATACTTATAATTACATTATTCACCATTATTTTTTATGAAAATTAACCATGCAAACCAAATAAAATAAATAAAGTAAAACTGGGTTCGACTTTTTTATCGTTTGGATATAAAATTTGAGAAGATAATTTAAAAAAATATGTTTATTATACTTTTTCCCTTAGTTTGACTGTTTTATTTACTAACCAACGATCTATTTCGCCAAGACAAGAAATGTAAAAAAAAAACATCATTTTTATAAAAAAAAAGCACAAGTCTTATTTATTTCGTTCATTTACGCCCAAGGGTCATTTACAAAAAATCAATAAAAAAATTCATGCAATCATACATCAAAAATAATAATCATATCTGCAGTCGATGGAGCATAAGGCAACACATCGTCGGTTTAATTAGTTTTTGTCCAACATACCATTTTAAACGAAATTGAGTCAGTGTACGGAAGTTCTGAGAAAGCCTTTTTTAGTAAAATTAAAATCATTTTATCGTTTTAAAAGCATTTTTTTTTTATTGTTTTAGAGGCTTTTTAACAAGTCTTAAGTTGTAGTCATTAATTGTGCCTATTTCATAAAAAAAATTAAAGCTTTATTTCTGCAGATTAGTATTTTGGTCTGTTGGACAAAAACGAACTGAAGCGACGACATCAATACATAAAAAAAAATACTATGCTCTACCACGGTTATACAAACACGGTTACAGATCATAATTTAACAAACATGCTCGGTTAGATAAAATTGTAATACAATATCTTCCTACTATTTTCTTTCTGTCGGAACGATTTTTTCTATGTATAACTATTCTAATTTTTATGGATGGCTTCAGCCAGACGACATAATTTAATTCAGGATACGGCACTACCCGATGTAGGGAGTATCGCTTTAAGCTAGGGTTTCCTAGGACAGCGGTGCCCGTATCTTAACGGCCGTAGTGAACGGTGATGCGGTGGACAGCCGTCGTAGTGGTGACTAGAGAGTGGTTTTATTTTTTAACGGTGTTATCAACACCATTTTTATAGGAAACCACTCTCTAGTCACCGTTACGACGGCTGTCAACCGCATCAATGTTCACTACGGCCGTTAAAATACGGGCACCGCTGTCCTAGGAAACCCGAGCTTTACCCACCGTTAAACTACTGGAAGTCTTTCTTAATTCTGACCTTTCTCTTGACGCTCGAATTGGTAGAACGATAAGTTCATGCTTTTACCAGCTGAGACAGATTAAATGCATACGCAAAAATTTGCTAGTTGATGCCGTCCGTCAATTAATGAATGCGTTTGTAGTGTCTAGAGTCGATTATTGTAATGCCATTTACGCAGGTCTACCAATGAAAAAAATGACTCGCCTATAGTCTGTATTGAAAGCAGTTCAGTCATATCACTCCACTACTTCAGGAATTACACTGGCTACGTTTTCCACAAATAGATAGGGTGGAATACAAACTCTGTTGGCTTATGTATAAGTCACTGCACAGCTCTGCTCCAGAATATCTAAGGGAACTCTGCATTCCAGATGAACTAGCTGACAGACGTCTTACGCTTAGATCACCTACATCTACGTCGAAAAGAAAAGTTATTATACCTCTACGCAAACAGCGCACTAAATTCAGCAAACGCGCATTTGCAGTCGCAGGCCCTACGGCATGGAATGCTCTCCCAGCAGAAGTCCGAAACTGTGATAGTGGAAGTGATGTTTCGGAAGAAACTTAAAACCCACTTATTCTCTAAATCATTTGAATATATCCTTAGCATGTGGTGACAATATACATTATTTTTCTTAAATTGAAAAAAAAATACATCTTTATATAATCACTTTGTAAAGCGCTCCCGAGGTATTATATTACGAAAATGGCGCTATATAAGTTGTCCACAATAATAATAACCGTAAAATTGACATTTGAATAAAATTTTGGAAATTTTTAAGTAGATTGATCACCTACCTTATGTAACAAAAATAATCCAGATGCGCTGCAATTGGAGTACCATTGCAGTGCCCTGTGCACCACTGGGTGCAGATATACAAACATTTAGGCACACTAAAAATATTTCATGAAATAATATATCATATTTTGATATATCAACGATGATTTATTTCATTTTGAGAAAATGACGTTTCTGAAATACGGCACAATATTTATTTTCCGTATTTTACTCACTACCCACCTAGCTAGAAGTATAAAATACTAACGACATGTTACTTTGTGATGGTTTATGTTGGGTACTATTTGTAGGTGCTGAAGCTTTCTTGGTGAATGCCTATGGAAACTCCCCTATCTAGCCGTTAGTAATGGCGAAGTGGAAGTTTCATAATACTCCCATATCTTAGGTATAGTGTTTCACGAATAATGAGACCTTGTTGCACATAAAGACGAGTAGCTAATATTTTCACACTCGAAAACTGCCATAACAGCTTTTTGTCCCATTTTAAGATAATATTTCAAAAAGCGTAAAATGAACTTTGGGGTCAAATAATTATGATCGTGGTAGTGTCATAATCTCATGGATCAGAGGTCCAAGGTTCATATCCCACTTTGCCAAAACTTGATTCTAAGTTTCTGGTACGACTCTTAAATAATTAAATTACTAATGGACACAAAATTAGGTAAATCATTAAAAAAGCATTTATATAATATGGACAATGGACATGAAAAAGTTTTCGCTGTTTTCCGACAGATCTTGTTTCTCGACAGATTGTAAAATATATTTATTTAAAAAGGTGTTTTTACAATAGAATATTTCATAGACTGGTACCTGAAAATTAAGACTGATCATCTTACCTTCACGTAACAAAATTTATCAAGATACACTGCGATTGGTCTACCAATGCAGTGCCCTATGCACCATTAGATGCGGAAAGCGGAATTATGATGACGATAATGTTTCCCGACAGATGGTATTGTCTTACCTTTTTTACATCAAGCAATACTTCAGCCAAATTTATCGTGAATCTCCACCATTAGGCTTAAAATGACAGTATATTTTATTCCGTCGAAGCGTAAACAAATTATTTTTCATAGTTTTAAGCATGTTGAATTTTGTGCCATAAAATAAGCATTTATTTATTTATTTGTTTATTTATTTATTTATACACGGTTCAATGAACCTTTTACAAAATTAAAATAAAAATAACGAAAAAATTGCAACAAAAACTACTAAAACATCAATTTTACATTAGTAGAAAATAGTAGTAAAAAAACAAATGTAACATCTGTAACAAATACACTTTTCAATTTAATACCACTATTTTTTACTAAGTCAAAACGATTTGAAACTGGGACAACGATGTTTGATGTTTACATTTCAAAAGTTATTGTTGCAAAGAAGTATTTATGGGGAATTTTACTGGATTCAAAATCTGCAGCTGAAGCACATAGAAACACAATCACCATCATCATCACATCGTTTTCGTAAATGCGGTTAATATCAAAGCATTTTGTTGTACGGTAAAGTTTCTCGAAAATGTAAGAAAAAAATATTAAAAATTAGTTAAACAGTGTCACTAGTTCTTCCGAATCAACCAATGATATTGTTGCGATAGATTTTCGGTTTTCGGACAGCCATGTTTTTCAACGTTTAGTGTGTTTCAAAAGGCATGGGGTTTTCCTTTTAGATGTTAAGAAAACTCACCGACTGGTACTCATCACGGGCGGTGTTAATAATTTTCAAATGACAAAACTTCAAAAAATCACAGGGATGATAACACGCTACATAAAAATATTTTTTCAGTATTTTTTAAACTTCCGCGTTGATAAGATCTAATATATTTTGCGCATTAATGTTCTTACCTAAATTAAATAAACTATTTTAATTCTCGACGAAAAATCAAAAACTTTTTACATTTAATATTTTTTGGGAAAAAAATAAATTGAAGATGAGAGAAAAATTATTCAATAGCGTGAAACGTCCACAGAGAGAGGTTATCATGGTGGAAACTTGGGACTTTCCTTTATAAGCGATAATTTAAATTGCAAAGTATCGGAAAGTCGTTTCTTGGGGAACTTGGTGCTTTAATATGGAGATTTATTATGATACAATAATGAATGAATGCCTTTGTATGAAAATCGTGACTCGGGCTGAAGAGTATGAATCACAGCCTCATTTCACATTTAATGCTGAAGTTTGTAGAAGAACGCTGCGCCGAATGAACAAATAACGTTTCTAAATGTCGCTTCTTAATTTAAGTAAAATATCTGACTTGGGTTTGTTATATGGATTACGTGATCGGAATTTTACGAAACAATAGACAGTGTTAGATTTAAATATTTTTTCATGTAGGGATTTATATTAGGGCGGGTTGAGAAGTTTGACAACAAAGACTATTTCATCAGTTTTACAAGATGCGTGAGTTTGATTATTCCGTGCCATACTTAAGCAGTCGAAAGATGCGTCGTCAACATTGTCACAGAGTCTGCAACTTAAGTAAGCTGACAAAAATTGAGATGGCTTTTTATAGCAATTTTTTTATCAAGATCGATGATGCCAAAATTATATTAAGTCTGATTTTAAGACAACGTCCTTACCAAAATAATATTAAATAATAAACCCCGGATGGTTGGTTGGTTTGATAGCGTGTAAATGGAACTCTAATAAAAGCCACCTCTTCTTGGTGAGTTCAAAAAAGTGAAATGGCGGAGAGCTGCAAAATGTAAACGGTATAAACCCCAATTTTTTTATTTTTTTATTAATATTGCTTTTTGCGCATACTCAAAATGTCTTTAAATATATTTTTCTATCATAAGAGAAATAAAATCAAGTGCTTAGATGAAATTAAAAGTAAAAATAAGTTACTCGTACATTTTGAGCGAAAAATTGAAATTCGGTGTTTTTTGTATTTTTTTCCAAATTTTAGGTCCTTTGCATTACAATTCGTGAAATTTAGGATTGTTTAAAGTATATATATATATATAGCCCTGTTTAAATTTTATTATTTAAAAATCACTGATTTTGACCCACCCAAATATATGCATATATCTATGTATTTTTTATATTTATTCACAAAACTTTACGATACATTTTTTTGAAACATTATTCCCAACTCCACGAGACAGAAATCTTGCGCTGAGTTGGGACGAATAATGAATTAATTAATTTGGTTAAAGCTCAAGAATAATATGAATTTTCTGTATTAAGCACTTCATTAAATTAAATGATTTTTTGTATCCTTAATTGCTTTCCTTCCTTATGTTTATATCCAATTAATATATTTCGACGTTTTGTTTAGTGTTTTACTTTGTCAAATGCTTTTTCGTAATCAATAAAAAAAGCATAGATGTCATTTCTTTGGTCAAAACAGTTTTGCAGCAATATATTTATTGTTGTAAGCGCTTCCCGGGTACCAAAGCCATTTTTGAACCCAAACTGGGTGTCATTAGTGAGTGAATGCGTAAACAAATGTCATTTGAAATTAATGAATAAATTTATTCATACATATTTTGTTATTTTTTCAATTAAAATTATTGGCAATTCTGTGAATGTATGAAGTTTAGGTTTTGTTTTAATATATGTAGGTTCAAGCTTATTTGGATGCAGTATAGTAAAATGATTCTAACGCTATTAATGTCATCAAAATGTCATTAGTGTTAATGAAAACGGACAGTCGATTTTATTTAATTAATCCATCTCGATAGAACTGGTTGACTGAACGTACACTAGTTATATAAAGCTTATGTTGAGCTTTAACTATACTGAATATCCAACGTGATTAATTGAAGATCACTCCCACTCGTCCAATTATAAGAGTTTGTCAATTAACATTTATTACCTGTAATTAGATTAAATACTAAGTTTATTGTTACACAGTATAACTAAGACGGTTCATTCGATTCCCATAATTTATAATTAATACCGGCAAAAGTAATATTAATTGTATTCCTACGCAACGATATTTAAAAAAAAACTTATATCCAAGTAATATTTCCACCTTACTTTATATCCAGGCGAATAAAGAAACAGTTTTGTCTGTGAAATAGAAATAGAAAGGCTGAACGAGAAATATTGAACAATGTTTGAGTATGTCCAAATCCTTGCAGACTAGCTGGATTTCCTCCCTAGGGAGTTATTCATATTTAAGAATGGTGAATGTTACACAGTGTGTATGGTGGCCACTTTAACCAGCCAATGACAGGTCATAACTAATGTAAATGCCTAGACATCCATATTCCCTTCTAAAAATGTTTTCCCTCTCTGTTGAAATTAATTTAAAGAGAAATATTGATTTTAAGCTCCTGGACTGGAACCTGAAGCGTAAGACTGATCACTCTACCTTCATGTACCAGATGATCAAACTACCCCGCATTTGGTTTACCAATGCAGTTGTCCGGGTGGATGAATATTTTTTAAACGTGAATACATTTTTTTTACTAACTTTTATTTTGCCCATCTTCTTTTAATTGAAAAATAGTTCATTTCTTTATAAAATTATAATCAATGTTAGATATTTCGAGAATATCGTGGCAAAAAAATTGCAAAACTAATGTTGGTTTTCGTCAAAACTGACAAAATGGGCTTTATTTTCATAAAACGCATTTTGTCATTCTTTCATAAATGTAATTTGATGTAACTTTTCATGCTGTATCTGGTCCTAAAATGTTAAAATATTTTATTAAAAAAAAAAAATTCTAAATATTCCCATGTGTGACCTTTTTGTCTTTGAATATAATGAAATTCCTAAGCATAGTTAAGCAAACGAGAAAATTGGCTGCAATACATAACTCTTTTAAGTCGTGATTTATTTGCCAAAATAAAAAAGCATCTGCCGCAGTTGAGTCAGTATTTTTTTTCAAATTAAGTCACCGTTTTAAAAACATGACAGTTTATAACTAAGACGTGGGCGTAAAAAAACATAAAAGTCGAACACACTTAATTTCCTAGAAACTTTAATTTTAATTAATTGTGGAAATAGTGTTGCAAATGATATTTGTAGAAAATTCGTGTTGTATAAAAACTATATATCTTGTTAACACCAATAAAAAATGTGCATTACTAAAAATAAATTATGCGCTCGTAATTATCTTAAAGGTTCAAGACTGTAGGTCGATAAAAAGTAAGAAAATCATAAGATTTAGCCATTTTAAAACACCGTTTTTATCCAAGTCGTGCCATTTAAAAAAATAAGTATAATATAGGTAATTTCTTTTCGACCGGCAGATTACGCCTTTAAAATTTAGACCAAACTTTGGTACATTGGTCCTCATATAAAAACAAAGTAGTTAAGTAAAAATTATTTTTAATTAAATTTAAAAGAAAAAAACTAGAATACAAGCTATGGGCACTCACTATCGCCGCATTTTTACCACTAACCCCGTGCAAGACACACCGGAACTGCCCGACGTCGGCACGATCGGAGCTCGCCAGAATCTGCGTGTGCCCGGTCGGTTTCGGTTCAGTTGGCTTTTGCTCTCTCTTTCTAAAACTTACAAATATAACCCACATCGTGTGAATTCGTGTCACGGTTAATTCATTCAGTGTTGTACTTAATTTAGTCACATCTTTGTATATCTTGTATTCATCATATCATCTATTAAATCTCAGAACAATGTAAGTAAATCTTTCATTTAATTTCCCGCAACCTTGCAACGAAACTGCGGTAAGTCAAACCAACCATTTCATTTTAACAAAAAAATTCACTACATAATTGGGGTCACCAATTACCACCACAGTGTCACCAACTATTTTGCCACATAAAATCATATTTTGTCAATTCAATTTCACAGTAATACTACATACTATAAGTCAAGTTAGATGGATTAAGGTATACCTTGACAATAATTTAAATCTGTAAATCGCAAATACTGACTATCAGCAATTGAAAAATACACGAATAGAAAACAAATATTTATTGTAATATTAGAAAAACTTTCCTACATAAATAAAAACGAATTCGTACTGTTTTCTGCGGTTATAATCTTATCGCTAAACTAGTTTTTGTGGAGTTAAGTATTTAAATTATAATTATTTATATCGAATTAAAACTATAATCATAATCTTAACTATGTTAAAAGGTAGAAAAAGAACTTAATATATTTTTTAACTATCAGCATTTTAAAATGGTTACTAAGTTTTTGATACTGCATCAATTTTGTTTAAAATAAAGATAAATTTGCAGTAATGTTCTAATATAGTTTACGTAGGTAGAATGAAGAATTTCTGTTATCATCTGTCTTTTATAACGGAATTTGACAAAGGAAATAGCGACTGTGTTAAGGAAATACCAAACTGAAACACGGATGCTATGTAAATTGCCATATTATGGGCGTCTTTGTTAGTGTCAAGAAGCAAATTCCGTAAAATTCCATATTTAAATCATGATAGGTACCTAAAACTAAACATTATTAGTCAATTAATGATGCATACACGATCGTAGATCAAATAAAATGGCGTTTTAATTCGTAATTGTTTTCTGTGCCTTTATTCTCATATAGACTTTCATTTTAAGTAAACAGAAAATTATCGTCGTTTGTGACGCAAAAATGCGTTAATTACACTGCAATTGTAAAAAATAAAACAAACATATCATTTTATTCGTAAAAACAACCAAATGTTATGAATAGGTAGACACAAAACCGATAGAACCCTGATACCTACACACGTGAATCAACCTTCTACCAAGAACTGCGCAGTCCTAGCTGTCAGCCAGTCACCAGTCAGCCAGTTGCAATAATTAGGCAATGATACTGGTAGCAGAGGCGAACCATGTAACCGAAGCAATAATGCGCAGCTTACCATTATATTTGACTAACCATAATAATATTTTACTGTAACTTTATTTACAGAAAAACAAATAAATAATTAACAAATTACAACAGGGATAGAGAATACCTTAAATAGGAGAACATGGAAGTCAAGGCATTTACAGGGCTTATGACCTGCCATTGGCTGGTTTAAGTGGCCACTTTACACACTGTGTAACCTTCACCATTTTACATATGTTTGAGCATCCATATTTCTTCAATTCTTCCATCTGTTGATGTTAGTGAAGTTAAAGAGCTGAAACCTTTATTGTTGTGATGAGATTCATCTGACTGAATTATTTCACATACTAGGCAACGCCTGAAAACAATTTTTCAATTTTTAAACTTCTTCTTGGACCAGTTGGTTTCATTACAATATTTGAGTTTGTCCAAATGTTCATAGACAAAATACTGGATTTCACCCCCTCGGGGGTCATTAAGATTAATAAATTACGACAAGGATAGAGATATTTAAGGTATTATCTATCTAATTTATTATTTTATTATATTTTATTTTATTTGTTTTTTTTTTTCATGTTTGCACCACAACATGCCAGGAGGCCCAATTACAGTGACAAATTACAGCACAGAACACCCAGGCTTAAGAAAAACCACGTATTTAATTTTTGTGCCTTCACCGGGAATCGAACCCAGAACCTTCCGCAAGTGAGCCAATCGTCTAAATTGAGGCTTGAATTACGGAGGCCGCCATTAAATATCGTCGGTGGTTCGGCAATACCGCGTAGCCTCTTTCTTTAAAGAAAATGTTTTACTGAAATAAATTCATTATAGGGTATAAGACCGTTAGTTTTAAGTTATTGCAATTTTTATTTTAAGTACGAGTAATGATAGTTTTTCTGACACTCTAGCGGTATTTTTGGTTGGCTAAAATCGTAAGTAATATAATAACATAATGATTATTTTTTTCGCAAAATTTTGGGGAGTCATCTGCGAGAGAGTAACAGAAAAACTATGTGTAAAAAAATCATTGGTTTTTTCGAGCACCGCGTTTTCTCTTAATTTTGCAAACTTTTCTCGTTATTTTGTGAAAAACATTTTTTTTTCAGTTCGACGAATTAATAAAACATAATAAAAAATACAAATGTTGCCAATCAGAATTCCGCAACGTCTGACTCATCAAGGCAGGAAACCTTGAACAACAGTCTAATAATATAAAAGTACAATATTCTTCATTTGAAGTGGTATTGCCTCTTAAAAAAACATAGTTTTACTTATGCGAAAGGTGATCTCTAAAGTGATTATGTTCAGCTATCTGATTGCTCTTCCTACAGGCATGACTAGAAGCAATTTGGAAGCCGAGGGTTTTTTTTCAAAATGGGAGTTACTTATAATTACGAATAAGTGCTAAATATTACATGAAATAATGTGAGTAGACTTAATAAAAGCGAACATGCGTAGGTTAAAAAAAAGTAAGAGAGGTAAAAGAAACGTAGGCATTTTGAAAGGGATACTTAAATCCAGCAGTAAAAGTACTTATAAATACTATAGTTTTAAAAAGTAAAGAATTAACACTGACGTGTAAGAGATAGACACGTTGTTCCCTTACTAGCTGCATTTCAGATGTAGGAAAAATTGCGTTGTCCTCAACAATTAAAAAAAAAGATATGGCTAATTACGATACATGCAAACATTCGTGCGAGAATGATATACTGTAATATACATGTACATATTTCATTAATTCCGATTATTTATGTAAATTCGTTGCTATAGCTACGACTCTGGCTGTCGGTGTTTTTATTTATGTACTGTGAAATTGTAAAACTTATTGTCTACTTACTCAAGAAATTATATTGTTTTATAAATGAAATGATATATGTGTTATGATTATCACAAATGCAGAGCAGGTAATAGTAGTTTTAATGTTTTTTAAAATAAAGCCAAATTTAAAAAAAAAAATATGTATCGTTATGATTTATAAGGTTTGTAATGTTGAAATTACTCCGCGTGTGACGTCTCAAGTTTTCTTCGGTGAGTTATGCTGATTGATGAATTAGCGTAAACCGGAAACATATCACAACACTCTATCATTGGTTGATTCGGAAGAACTTGTGACGTAATTCGAAATAGTTCATTTTTATAATTTTTTTCATACATTTTCTTGAAACTTTGGTGTACAAAATATTAAAATAAATTTATCTATTTTTTTTGTTCTATACACCATTTTGTTTAAAGGACCTAAATTATATTGTTATGGTATTTGTTACAATCAATATAGTTTAAAGTTTCCGTATACCAAGTTTTGTAAATTTTCCAATAAAATCTATGAAATCGCCATCTTTGATAAATTAGTTTCATATTTTCGTTTAGAGTCACCGTAAGATAAAAATTACCATAGACTTTACAGAGGTCAGGGCAGTAGTTAGCTGCGGTGGATCGGCGAACTTTCTACATTGAATATATTTACTTCGCGTTCAGGGAACAAACCAAAGTGTCACAATTAGACGCTTATAAGGAGAATAAAATTTGCCCGATTTCAGCCAATTTGGGTATTTATTGTGAGGAGATTATTATAGGGGCGGAAATGTTTCTAGACGTTTACAGTGTGGTTTGATATGTAATTTGATGCACTTCTGAACGTCCTTCGCTACTGTTCGGATGCAAGTACAACGACATTAAACAGATAAAATATGTATTGAAATCGGTAGTCAGATGGCAGAAGGGACCATCTGTATTTTTTTCTGTTTTTTTAATTTTCAAAAGTTTTAATCAATATTTCAGTAAATACAAATAGAAAGAAAAACATAATATAGAATGATAATTCATTATTGAAAACAACACTAAAATATTTAAGTTTAGGGATTGAAGTCTTGAAATTGAGTCGTATTTCAGCTCTCCTAAACATTTTTGAAAATTACAGATGGTCCCTTCTGCCATCTGACTACCGAAATATTTGTTGGCATTTTAGCGCGCGACTGTGAAGAGGCGACAAAGAAAGTCTTGAAAGAAGAGAAAAGCAAAGAAATATAAAGCAAAGTATATGGTTCTATGAAAGAAATACATATGTCGTTCTTGTTAATGTTAATGTGTTTTTAATTTACTTTGCTCAGGTTCGCAGTTTGCTCGAGTATGCCTCTTCTGTTTGGTCTCCACAATATGTCACACATAAAGAAAAGTTTGAGAAAATTCAATGGACATTTCTTAGACATCTTAACTGGAGATGCAGGTATACCGATCTCAATTATATGTCTTCCTGCAAAAAACACCACTTGCTTACTTTAGAAGATCGCCGTCTACTGTTGGACATGGGGGTGCTTCATGACATACTCAGTGGGCGCCTTGTTAGTCCGGCTCTTTGGTCGGAGTTATCATTAAATGTCCCCGGCTACCGCACCCGTCACACGTCGAGCTCTCTATTTCATGTGCCAGCAGTTCGTACGAACTATGCCCAGAACTATCCAATTATACGTTTTGCTAATGAATATAATTTGAACTTTCCCCTTATTGATCCATTTGATTGTAAAAAAATAACATTAAAAATGCGCGTCTTAAAACATACTTTTTTGTCTTATACTTAGTTTCAATAATAAAGTCTTAATTTATCTTATTTTATTTTATTTTATTAAATTTTATCTCTAATTCTTAACATTTTATATATATTTATATTTTCGACACTTGACACCCTCATTCTAATATAACACCCACCCTAATATTTAATTGTAAATGTAATTGTCTACGAGTTGTAAATAGCTTACAGTTATAAAATGGGAATGAATACTAGATTTAATCCCCTGACAGATCAAAAGCCCTATACATTAGAAATTAAACGGATTTCCGATAACTATCGGGTATCCGGCCCAGTTTACTATCTGGTCGGATACCATATAGTAGTTTAATATCTGGCGGATACCTAATATTCGGTATATTTTCCTGAAAAAAATAAAGCATTTGGGGTGAAACTACGCAAAACCAGTATAATTATTTAATTCATAAACGTACAATCCATATTTATATGCAACTCATTAATCGATAAGTGATCATCAAATATATTATTAAAATGTTTTCATTCATTTTTGATTTATGCCCATCAAAAGTTTTTTTTATATAAAAATAAATCTTTTGGTTCGTATGATTTACCCGAATTTTCCATTTTGAGGGCTATTTTCAACGAGTTGTAAAGAACTCACCATTAGAAAATGGGAATCAAGTTAGGGTAGAGAGGGGTTCGAACCACGGACCTTTGAGCCGAGAGTCCGAGACAGTAGCCACGGAACCACAACTTGATTTTTGTTTTTAACTAAGAGAGAAATTCGATATCCGGCTATCCGGCTGGGGATCACTGAATATCCGGTATTCGGCCAAATCACTATTCGTTTCACCATTATTATAATTTAATGCTTAAAAAAGTTCATCTGCTTGTTAAAATATCTATCAAATTAAATAAATCAATATTTATTTATTACATAAAAATACGATGTGTTTAAAACGTGCCTCGGGAGACAGATCGTCGCTTTAGTTCGTTTTTGTTCAACAAAATAGAGTTAAGTGAACGGTAGTTCGGAGAAAGTCTTTATTTATAAAATTCAAATGAAAATTATTTTTTTTACTTGTATAGAGATTTTTAAACAAATTTTGTATTAATTTGTTGTCATTATTTATGCCTATTTCATAAAAAAAACTTTATAGCCCTATTTCTGCAGATTTGCGTTTTGGTCGGTTGGACAAAAACGAACTGAAGCGACGAGATGCTACGTAGGACGTTAGGTCGACTACAAGACGCACAAACTTTTCCACCATCCAAGAACTACTCGTAGCAATAAGCAAAAGGCTCTCCACAACACGCAAAACGAAGTCATATGAAATGAAAGTACAAGGAGCCATAAAAATGGTGATAACAATGGGAGTAATCTGTAAGTGGATAGTCTTCTTCAAGATGGACTGACGACATAAAGGAATGGTCTGATTTTTTTTCAAACAAAAGTATTCCCGTATTTTTTCCCTGGATTATGGCATGAAACAGTGATTTTTTTAACATACTTTTGAAATTTATCATTAACATGTATCTATCGTTATGTTTATTTGATAAATTGTTTTTAGTGGGAATAAAGACCATACAAAAACTTTTTAAAGCGCCTAGTTTTATCTGCCGTTTTATTGGACGTAGGGTAAACAAATGTGCCAACTATTTTTAAAAACGCAAAATTTACCGACACGGAAATTTGTATTCTGATGCTCTTTAAAAAAAAAAACCGCCAATTGATTCAGTTTTGGGGTGCGGAAAACTTGGAAGCAAAACGATGATATTGACGATTTTTCTTTGGAATGATCAGTCTGATCGGGAAAAAACAATGCTCAAATGCCTATTAATCAAATTTTTTAGCCACCTCCTATCCTATTAAATGCCGCTCTCCACTTGATCCAGGACCCAAGGGATGGAGGCGTATCAAACACATCTCTGAAGACAACGAAGCACGGCATTGAGCAAGACGAAGATAAAGAATAAGAAATAAACATGTTTACTAGTTTGATTCATTTAACGATATTCTTTGAGTTTCAAATTTTTAATTTGCAACTTAAATATACGCAAAGGTACCGTCGCGTTATTTGTATTTTACTTCAAAGAAAACGTTCCATAGTAAATAATTGTTTTCTAAACTTAAGAGTGCCAGAACGACGCCGACGCCGACGTGAGCCGTTGTTGAATCTGTGGGTTTATTAAATATTCCACCCCTTTGAAGAATAAAGGCGTAAATAAAACGGTTTGAGTCTTTTCATTACAATTAATACCTTCATCTTTGCCAAAATACAAATCTTGGAAAACGAAGAATAATAAAATTCACATTAAGCAGTCTGTGAATTCAGTAATGTTTATTTTTAATCTTACGTTTTAAATGTTTACAATTCACGCATAAATTATAATGTATTTAAATCTTCTAGTCAGGTAATAGCTCAGTCATTTTAGTTTACCCTGAAGATGGCCGGCTCCTACAACGGTAGCCGAAACGTCAGAACGAATCCAGCCTACACGGTATAACCCAAAAAATACGAAATATAATATTATGCATATTGAATCATGGACTTGGTTATTTTATTGGCCGTTTTATTTTTTCTTTAATAACAAATTGAAATGTAATTAAAGTTTAACTTAATTTTACATCAAATTTAATTTAAATTTAAAATAATTTAAATTTTTAACAAAAATAACAAGAGCTCTTTTTGGAATCCTCTATCTCTCCTTTATCTTACCTTTTTAAAGTTTAATCATCTGAATGTGTTTTGATTTCCTGAATGGCAGTGTAGAAACCGGTTGAAATTATTTGTTTTTGTTCAATCTTGTTATATTTATGTCGTATTTGTGTATTTATAACTAAATGTAACGCTAAAACAAATAATAGAAACCAAATTTGAAGTAAATTTTATGCCCTGATTAAAATTCTTTCGTATTATTTGTTATGTATTTAATATTCTCGGGTTATTTTTTTAGCCATAAATTAGGTAAAATATATCTGTATCTTAGAGGATAAAATGCGAAAGTTCACGTTTTACCGTTCTAAAGCTAAAAATGCAGGAATTATCGCAATAAGCTATTTGATGCTTGAATAAAACGACGAAGTCGTAATAATAGTTAAAAATATTTTTTTAAAGTTGAAATAAAAATCTGAAGTCCAATTTGTGTTAATGCAAAAAACATCAGTAGTCCCAGATGGCTACTTTAATATTTATTTACTTATTGTTGATATGGCCTAAGCCAATAATAACAGTTACATGAAGAAACACATGTACAAGAAACTAAACAAAAAGAACATATAACTATGTAGCAAAGACAAACCAGGTCAATCGCATAATGGTATACAATATATTCATAAACACGATCAACTTATAATACTTCGAGCTAAACCATGCAAATCCATCTTCATCCCACACTGTTTCAGTGGCGAAGAGATCTACAAATAGCAAGGAGATCTATCACTATAAATTCCAAGTTTTGCGACGAATTGACTAATAACATTCTGGACATTGGGGCATAAAAACAAAAGTTCATCTTAAGAGATTTGATAAATAGCAGATTTTGATTTCTGGTGACACGGTCGGGAACATGAAAATAAATTGAATGCAACAGAGATAGTGTTAACGAAAAGGTGGACTGTAAATGAAAAACGATTTTCATTCAGTTTTGTGATAGGGAAATATTTGAAAAAAGGATAGGAACATACAATGGATACATACGTTTAATGTGATGTGAATGTTCTTCAATTTCGGGCACTGGATGACAAAATGAACTATAAAATTAACAATGTTTTCGACGACGCGCGACGAATCCAAGCACTTTTTATCCGATTTTATGTTAAGTGAAAAATGTTGTTTTGTTTTGTTCTAAATCCGAATCTTCTAATTTTGAATTTCTTCTATCTTGATATTAGGTAGGTAACATAAGAATGGGTCAAGGGAAGGATGGGAAAGAAAGGTAATCGGCCAGGAATAGTTTCGATAAATGCTGTTATTTACTTAACAGATGGCACATCACTTATTTCAATAAGTATTTTGAAAATGCATTTAAGGTTCATCTCAGTTCTATGTTTCTCTAATGAAGACAGATTAAGAGATGGCTCTATTTTAAAATATGGAAATACCTAAATACCCCTTTGCAATCCGAGCAACCATGCCACGTTTCTTCGAATACGGTGTATGTAGAATGTACTATTTTTATCAAAATAATTATAATTTTACAGTGAAAGTTCTTTATAAATTAAACAACTTCATTTAGTTCAAAAGTTATCATGTTTTGAAAATCGCAAAATCAGAAAATCCTATTCCCTGAACGTTTCGTTCAATGTAACTACCGTAGTCCATAGTTTAAGGTACATTTTATTTTATTTTCAATATTTCGTGTTAATTCTGTTTTGATTTGATTAAGACAATTACTATATCGACAATAAAAGAACTAAATGACTGATGCACCGCAACGTAAATTTAGGAAGAAAGGTTTTTAAAATGATTTATTTTGAATCAAATCCAAAACTACGTAGGAAGACAGATGTTATTAAAAATATTCGAGCTATATAGGATACCAAGAATATGTTTTTTATGTAAACCAAATCCAAATCATACAAATAAATACAATTTTGTGTGATGTAAACCTGTTGATTTTCTGAACGTAGGTAGGCGTCGTACAAGAAGTTTTGGGATGTAAATGCCAAAATTTAGGTCTGACATTCATGTGTGTCGGTGCATACGACGAAGTTTTAAATTTTGATAAAAATGGTATATATAGATAACTTAATTTCGGTTAAAGTAGCGCATCAGTTTTTTATTTATTATATTTACGGCCTAAATCAATAAAGGAACATTAACATAAGAAACTGAACATAAATACATGTAGCTAAGACAAACTAGAACAATAAAATAATGGAATAGGGTTTATTAAAAAAAATACACGATCTACATTATTAATTAAAATAAAATAAACTATTGTAAGACGTCATTTCTTATTATGTACACAAGAATTGTTTATTTCTTTTACGTAATGGGAAACTTTAATGTAAATATATGTATTTAATTGTAAAAAAATGTATTTAGTTGTCACATTGTATTTTCATTTGTTATCTGAATAAAAAAAATAAAAAAATAATAATAATAATTTAAGACTTCGAGCTAAGTCATGCCGATCTTTCTTCATCCCACACTGTTAGTGGCGAAGAGATCTATGAAAATCTGGAAGATCTATCCAGAAGAATATCAAGTTGTGCGATTAATTTACTAATCTACACATTCTGGATATTGAGGCATAAGAGCGAAAGTTTCTCTTAGAAGATTTGATAAATAGCAAATTTCGACTTCTAGTAACACGGTTGGGAACATAAAAATAAATTGATTGCAACAAACATGGGACACGACTTATAGAATGTATTTTGAATATGCATATAAGGTCCTACTAAGTTCTTTGTTTCTCTAATGAAGCCAAATTATGAGATTTCTTTATTTCAACATAGGAACAAGGATTACCCTTTTGCAATCCGAGAAATCGTGCGACTAAACAAAGATGCTGGACAGACGCTGTATAGTCAATATAAGTCCTAGAGAATGAAGGCCAAATTTAAGAAACATATCTTAGATGGG
This sequence comes from Micrasema longulum, assembly GCF_059751315.1. Taxonomy (NCBI): domain Eukaryota; kingdom Metazoa; phylum Arthropoda; class Insecta; order Trichoptera; family Brachycentridae; genus Micrasema; species Micrasema longulum. The sequence continues at coordinate 145,609 of NW_028277411.1, forward strand.
GACGAACTAGCGAGCAGCAAAGTATTTCGATGGAATTCACATTTTTGAAGTCCGCCGTCATTCTATTGATAAACAAAGAAGTTTGAAAGATTTGTTTTAAATCTTACCAATGTGTTTACGATATGATAGTTTACTGTTTTAAGTGACACCAAGAGCCTTTATTAAAGAAACCATCGAAAGGGGAATTGTTGTTTTATATGTAATCAAATTGAATTGGTGTATTTAGTCGTGAGAAAGATATTATTTTACATTCGTCAATATTAAGATGAAGACCGTTCATATCGCACTATTCGTTAAAACAAATAATATCCATTTGAAAAAGAAGACAATTATTTGACGAGTTAATTAGCTCTCTTATCGTCGATATAAACTGTACGTGCGCTGTAGGTACTTGAAAATATATTTATGGACTTGTCACAACTGACTCTAGTTAATACAATCGAGCCGTGACTTGACTAGATTGATTTATTGTTGGCTCTGAATTCTAGCTACACTCCAACCTTACAAATACCCGGCTCCATACAATATGGAATATAAGATTATCTATGTAATCTATGTAGCAGGGACACTATTTAACCCGTCGCCATTGTATGTATTATATACCCAGTTTACGTTCCGAAACATTCGATTGCGTGTGTATTTATCAAATAAGAAACTATAACTAATGCGAATCAACGCAACAAGTAAGTTGGTCTTGGGGTGTTAAAAATATTATAATAAATAGAGCAATAGACAGCAATGCCAATGGGTTGAGGAAAATTATCGTATACGAAATGTCGTTGTAACTATCCATATAAATCGGTAACTGCGTTAATTAACAATCGATAAAAAGAGGGAAATATCACATACTACGAACACCAATAAAAATATATGAAATGGATTTAGAATGATTAATTGTATTTTCAAAATCAATATGGATATTGTGGAGAAATGTTTTCATACATAGATGTAAAAAATAAATTTAATAAAAATACGTTCGTAGAAAAACGCGACGTGTTTGGCCTTGGTTGTCAATGTTCGTGATATTCTTTCAAATAAACATGAATCGTGACGTATTAGGGGCGTGACCAATGGAATCACCGTTTTTGCGGGAATTCAAAATTACAAATATAAAAGTATTTTTTATGCAACTAATAATAAGTAAACAATTATTTTTTACTGGATAGTATTTCATAGACCTTTATTACTTTAAACATATAAAAAAAGAGATATTTCCCTATAATGAATGTCCCCCTAAAATAACGTGATCATAAATTTACATTGTGCTAATATCGGCCTCGTGGTATAGTGGTCAACGCATTTGCCTACCATGCGAGAAGTCTTGGGTTCGATTCCCGACATGTTCCATATGAAATATTTATTAAAAAAGGTGTTTTCAAACCAGAATATTCCATAGTTCTGCTTGTGTAAGAAAAGGTTTTAGGCGTATATATTGTTGTTGTATATTTAGTTATAAAGGTGCTAAACTTGCTTTGTTTCTTTGTTGTTCTCAATATGTGTTTTTTTCTAAAGTTATGTCCCGAATTGAGTAGTTGTAACTCCTGGGAATGTAATTCATACTTGTAAAATACTTGGTGTTATATGAATTATAAATACAAATAAAAAATAAAATAATCCCTGGACTGGTACCTGAAGCGTGAGATTGATAATCTTACCTTCATGTAACAAAAATGATCAAGATACGCCGCGATTGGTGTACCAATGCAGTGCCCTATGCACCATTAGGTGTGGAAAGGGAAAGATGATGATGATGATGTGTTACATACGTAGCATTAATATTTACTCTATGGATTTACGAAAATCAACTAAGTAAATAAATTATTTTTTATTACTGTGTTGGTAATTTGATCTCCGTGTCCGGGCGGATTAAGAATACCGTATGTAAAATAGAACCAAGGCCCGTATTACAATGGGAAGTTAACGTGTACTTTAAATTTTATCTACAAAATAAAATTTTAAAAACAAAAAGTTTTCTGTAATATATGTAATATTTACTTTAAAAATATATAATGTAGGTACGCAATTTTTTTTTCCAAACATGTTCACCAACGAAGATAATTTAAATTTTCATACACATATATCTATGAGGATTTAAGTATGAATATGTATTATTTTATGTATATTTTTTAGACACCATAAGTATATTATATAAAATCATTTAAATGGATGCCTCGACACGGATTGTGCCCAGTGAGGTATTTATATATTTTTTTAAAGTTATGTAAAACGTGAAACAAAAAAAATAAATAAAAATACACATTTTCGTACATAAATATCGAATACTTTATACCGTCTCGATATGTACCAAAGAAGGTAGTGTTTGAATTGACCCCCAGACCCCTGTACTCCTGGGGGCGTATTCCAATGGAAAGATAAAATTTATCTTCAATTTTATCTACCAACTAAAATCTAATTTTATGTACGAAAAATATAATACGTGTATATTTTTTTGAAAATATGTTCAGTTACAGGGTACCAACGAAGATATCTTAAATGTTCAAAGAAATATTCACATTTTCGTACATAAATGTCAATTTTACTTTAAACCGTCTCGATATGCAACGATGAAGATAGTGTTCATAATCGCGGCCCTGGTGTGTTTTCGACTCGATGACTACTCTCAAGTAAAAATCCTAAAAAACGAAATTGAGTGGAGCAAAGTCTGCCTCGTAGTGAAGTAGTTGGAGGGTTCACCTACCACACTCCAGGTCCTGGGTTTGATTTCCGAAAGGGCCAATATGAAGTATTTACATGATGAAGAGTTTTATATTCTTAATTTGTAGTGGATGACAACAACGTGGATAACTTATTCCTTTCACCCTGATTCCTTAGAAACAGAACCTTCATATTGTCGCCATGTGACGATAATATATTATGTTTGTCTACACGTATCGATGTATTAATGTCAAGGTTTCCATCATGTAAACACGTCACTCCATGATTCAGTTTTCTCTAAAAGAGGCCAGAGGGATTTCTTTATTTCCCCACGACGCGTGGAGTACGTGCTAGAAAGCAAAAAGAACCGATATTCCGAGAGGAAAATGCTTCAGGGACCTGATCGTTTATCAGAACCTTGGGCAGGTTTCATATATCTGCCTAAATTATGTAGAAAAGATTACACTGAATGCCTGACATCCGTGAGGACGACCAAATGACAAGGGTAAGAACCCCTTATCCTTCTCAATTGATACACACTACTTTCGGTCAAAGAAACACGAAATACTATGTTATAAGGATGTACGAATCGCTTCCATTTTCCGTTAAAACAAACTACAAGCTAATCTTTATATATATCATTTTTCTGTACGCGTGATGCCACTGAACTTCTCCTAAACGGCTAAACCGATTTACGTGCGGTTTTCAGAGAAATGTAGATCTTTGCACTGTGCGCGTTCGTAGCTATTTAAAATTAAAAAATTTAATCTAATATGCGAAAAAAAAGTTAGAAGCATAAATCTTTTTTTCATCGAGCTACCAGGGTTGCATTCGACGAGAATGCATGTACAAAAAAAAGTACGTTGTTTTTTTTGTGTTTAAAAAAGTTTGTTTTTGAATGTTTACAAACCACATTCGCTTTTTATGGATCCCAATCAGATTATTTCCTTACATTCCTTAGAATTTCTTCCCATTTATTTCTTTTTACTGGATTTTTAGTAATACTAAAATAATATTAAACGACATTTAATACATTTTTAAAAATCGCATTCATGAATATAGTGCTCCCCCTGTCGGTGAGAAGGGCCGAGTTTGACATTTGCAAAAAGAATTCTGTATTTGAAAATGGTTTTCATTAATGTTTTGGTATTAAACCATAAACAAGTACCTAGGTATCTTTTTAATTCAACATTTGATTAATAATAATTTGTATTTTTTAAATTCAATCATAAAGAAGTACCTACTCAACAATGAATAGTCTTTTTCCAAAATAATAGCAGGCAAGCCAACGTTCGGGCATTACAACGACTGTCGGGTCCGCTAGTTTAAAATAAACATGTATCTAATGTAAGCGGGTAGAAACTACACAGACGCAAGTCTACGAACAAACTAATTCATTCCCTTTAAAAAATCAATGATCATATTTTAACTCGAGGTAAAACTTTGTTGAGATACAATTTTAAATGTGTCCAAGGGACGGGAATTTTCCGTGAGGACTTGATTTGAATAAATCATACGTATGTTTGTATATTTTTGAAGTGGATTTCGTTTATATTTTCCTTTTAATTCTCCGAAAATTAACCGATAAAACATTATATAATTTAGAGATATAAATAAATAATATAACTTTGTTTTATGAACCACTCTTTTATTGTCACAACCGACTAGTTTCGGCAACTACACGTTGCCCTCTTCAGGGCTATATAATAACAAATAGGCATTTTAGTCGTTCAGGGTTATATTTTTATTTTTATTGTTTTGTCGATAATGCTTATCTCAGCCTTACATAATGTATGGATTTGTGCATCTGTGCTACAAAAATTAACTTAAAAAACGTTATGAAGTTGTTTATCAAAAACAGCAAAAGAATTTTCCTAATTACTGTGATCGTAACATGAAAATGAAAGCACGAATCTTGAACAAAATATGAATCACTAAATATACGCACATACGCAGTCACAAAAGATAAGAATTATTGTTTTGTTTAAAAAAATACTAGGAAATAATCATAATTATATGCGTCCTTCAAAATCGAGGACGTGGTTGTTATTTTTGTAAAAGTTCTATCAATTAATAACGTTAAATGTTGTTTTCAACATTTTATAACAGCAAATCACCAAAGAAACGACCATTATTTGGTATAATTCAATAAAATACGTTGTTATCTTTATGAACCAGAATGCGAATTGCGTGTAAAATAAAATAAACGTTATAGAAATATTTAAGGTGATGGAACGATTCTTTTGCTTTGCGAAATGAAAGAAAAATATCTTATCGGTTAATTTTCACGCATGTTAATTGCCCTTAATATTATTAATAAACAACATTAACCGCGTACTGATATTCTTTTATTGCATTCTTTTTGTTTCTAAGCAAAAAGTCTATCAAATTTTACTCACTTTTGCTATTATTTTTTGGATGTTATCACTAGTACATAAATACGTTTTATGTACCGACTATAATATGAATGCAATTTTTTTTAATAACAGCGTACTATATACTCGTATTATATACGATAGGAAAATATCACTTTTTTACAACTATGAATTTATAAGGGACTATGAAATACCGACAAGAAACAAAAACTTTTTGTACTTATTAGTAGCAAAAACAATATTTTTAGATTTATAGTTTTAAATTCCCGCGTAAACACTGTATTGTTTTGGCCACGTCCCTAATACGTCACGATTCGGTTCAATTTTCACAGTCGGCGTCGTTTATGACCGTTTAAATAGATCATCGTGTATCACGAATCTTTGCGTCACGATTGTCAAGGCCAATCCTTTCGCGTTTTTGTGGAGGCGCATTTTTGACAATTTTATTTTTTTAAATATGAATGAAAATATTTTTTCATAATATCTATATTGATTTTGAAAGTACAAAAAAATCTAAATTCATTTCGCATATTTTCATTGGTATTAGCAGTATGTGATATTTCCCATTTCTATTTATCATTCAGATTACTTATAAAAACAACATTATTTTGAGTCGATTGAGGAAATTATTATGAGAAAAAACATTTCAACTAAAAACCTAGTAAAATATCCAAAATAGCAACAAAAAAGTATTTTTATAATCGATCGTGCTTACTGTTAACGAAAAGGCGGACTGTAAATGAAAATCGAATTTCATTCAGTTTTGTGATTGGGAAATATTTGAGAAAGGATAGGGACATGGAATGGATACCTACCTTTAATATGATCTGAATGTTCTTCAATTTCTGGCACTGGATCACAAAATGAACTATAAACTATAACAATGTTTTTCACGACGCGCGACGATTCCAACCACTTTTTTATCCGATTTTATGTGAAGTCAAAAATGTTGTTTGGTTTTTGTTCTAAATCTGAATCTTCTAATTTTGAATATCTTCTATCTCGAGGTTAGGTAGGTACCATAAAGATGGGTCAAAGGAAGGATGGGAACGAAAGGTAACCAGGAATAGTATCGATAAATGCTGTTATTTACTTAACACTCACGTAGAACAATTTTTATTATGTATTTGTAAAATTACTTTCTGCTTTAAAGTAACAACTGTGTTTAGTATCATCAAATAAAATTTTATTCATTTTTATTATTGATTCGTTATCATAATTCAAAACTTGGTTGTATCTTAAAATTCCTTTTATGTAATAAAAGTTCCTTTATTACATGAAAATGTGAAGATCATTTCAATAATAAATTGTAAACCACTAATCATAGGAGGATTTTCGCTCGACACACAAATAATTGGGATAATTTGTTTTTTTTTATTTTATTGGGAGGTCTTCTATACGCGATATTCTTTATTATTAGATATCAATAATGAAATAAAGCTAAACTTAAATATTGGCAGTCAACGTTAAAAAATACAATAAGATTAACACTGATTGTCAACGAGTATGACTCGAGCGACGAGTGAATATTTTCACACAACGCATCATCTCTAACAAGGTTAGGTAACACCGTTCGAACATTTTTAATAAAATTATAAACTGAGTCATGTATGTTTCTGACAAATTAATTTATCTTTTCACGGTCTCAAAATTGTTTTTTTTTAGCATCAGAGTAATTCACAGTACACATTACGTTATTTCTATTTTTAAGGCTTCTTTCACCCCTTGAAACAGCTACTATGTTATTATGAATGGCCACGGTCGGATCTATCGCGTAAATCGCTTATTTAATTTATCGTACGAGAATCGAAATAATATAATAAAATTTACAATTTGAAAATAGGTATTTGTGTTGACGTTTTTTTCATTATGAAGAATAATTAAACTAAAAAACGTCACAAGAGAATCTCAATCTATTGTGGTATAGAATTGTTACAATTCAAATTATTATGTACAGTTTTATATATAAATGATTATATCGTTGTTTTTTTCTCTATTTATAAATCCGTAAGAAAAAAATATAACCAATAGTTCTACACGTATTACCTTCAAATTATAAATTAGTATTTAAAAGTTTAAATAAATTGTATGATACGTTCGAATGTTCTCGTATTATAAAAGCATATTTCGCATTAATATTATAAGTGTATATTTTTGCATAATATCGCATCTTAATACGATGAAAGTCCGTTATAAAAAAAAAGGCCCGTAAACCTAGGAATTGCAATATTTTATATTCTATATAAGTTACATGCCTGTTTCTACTAGAGATGTGAAGAAGTCTGAAATGCTGCTTGCTTCTGCTTTTCTTAATTATGTTTCTACGATTCCCCATTGTGCGATTTGTTGTATATGTATATAAAAATACCGTATTTTTTTGTTTGAAAAAAGTTTCGTGGACTAAGAATCAGAGACGTCCACCGTCTTCGGCTAGTGAAACGTGAATAAATCAACATTTGTAATCTAGCTTTTTTGTATGAAGATTTGTTTAAACGATATAATGACCGAACAAAACTTATTTTAAAGAAAAACGAGATATTGAGACTTGTTGAGAAAACGAGAAAAAGATTTAAGCATTACGATAAACTAGAAGACAAGGTATTACCATATTTACAAATACGTTAAATACCTATTCGAACGATGACTGTTTTCAGTGACTTACAGATAAAAATAAAAAAACAAAAGATATTAAACCCTAGAAAAAGTTCAAATTTCGACAAGGTAATTTTAAAATTTGGCTAGAACTACTACAACTACTTTAAATATCCTACCGAAATATCACATTTTTCAGGCCACTCCCCCTTACAACAGTAACCCTTATATGACCTTTGAGATAATCATGAAAATAGCACCATACAGATTTACCATAAAAATTATGAATAATAATAATGTTAAATGACATCTCCAATTGCTAAAAATGTTCTCATCTGAAAAAACACATTTAAAAAAAAACAAGATTTTTTTTGCTAAAAAATATTTAGGAATTGAACTGTGCTAACAAATAATGTAATATATGAGATGTTTACCGTTTAAGCTGGCGTCTGATGGATCTGGTACTCTGGCTAACTCCTCGGTGGGAGGCTGTGAGCTGCTTCCAGCTTTCCTCTTCGATTTCTTCTCATCATCCTATAAAACAGAAGTAATAATGATCAACATTTTACTCCAGTAAGCAAGTAGCAGATTACGCAATTTATTATCAAATGATATGACAGACGCCAAAAAATCAATCAATCATACCTTTAAGTTTCAAGAAAAATATTACCTTATAAATAACCTAATTATAACTTTTTTTTAAAAGATTTTTTTTTGAAAGTTATTAGTTTTCCTCGTTTTATTGAAAATTTTTACATAAGCATTCCTTTCAACAATTATTCAATTCCTGCCAAACTGCAAAAGCAGTTTTTTGCAGGGATTTCTCCCGTTAAATATTTTGGTAACACAATATAATAATGTTTACATAAAAATATAAAAAATCTGAAATATGTCAATAAAATAAAAGTAAAATTAAATTAAATACAAGTAAAATAACTTTTTTGTGATACCGAAATATATAAAAATAATAAACGCACACTTTTTTTAACACTGTTTTAAATTGTTTAGTTTCCCCCCTTTTTTTACTCACTAAACTTAGAATTTAAGAAAAATATTTTTAAAACAAATTTTACTTTATTTTTATTTATATCAGTATTATTTATTTCATCCGGGAGTCTATTTACTATGCGTGAGAGTGTATATGCCCTGGTCCTCTCTCCATACGTATTAAGTGCTATTTTTTCTATGAAATTTCCTTTCACTTCTTGGCGCGTTTCATGCTTATGTGATATCGGCGTTTTGTAGAAATCCATGAAGTCCTCTGTTACCAGGCGATAGTATATCATATTCTATACCGTCAAAACTTTACACATCGAGAAAGGATTTTCGTTGTCATTTTGACAAGTAATCATGTATTATAATCACAATAATGTGTATATGTGTTTGCGTATGTATGTGTGTGCATAAGTTTTTTTAAAAATTTCTACATATGTTCGTGCCGTCAACAATCAGTATACCCCACGCATTGACTTGTATACTTACTGTATATTTACTGCTAACCAATATATATTTAAAAAAAACTTTTTTTTACGTAGGGGAGTGCAATACTTTAAAAAGGGGTAAGGTTTAAAAATCGGTTAAAAATGTAGAAAGATGCCATTTTGCTAGGGGATAAAAATGTATAAAATGAAAACAATCAAAAATGGATAAAAAATCTTTAAAAAAAAGATTGAAATGTTTTATATCCTAGTGGTGGTTCAAGTAAAAAGTGTATGTGATTCAAAAATGTTTGTAAAAATCAATGTTTTTGAGATTCAATAAGAAAAAATATTTTATCTACTTCATCAAATTAATAACGATGCGGCCTTTAAATTATATATCTTATAGCGTGCCTCGATTAATTTTGTTTCGAAGAGTTAGTACAATTAATTTAGTAAAATTAATTTCAAAATCCATAAATAAAATTTTGAACGAAGTCTTTACTATTGCTATACACGCAATCATTCATAAAATATTTCGTGATAATTTATTATTACTATGACGTAGACAATAATAATTTTGGCGTGATACATTCAAGCGTTATAATACTTTCAGCAGCTACGTGTATTTTAAGTTAATTATATTACCTATTATTAAAATACGAATTGTTCAATTTAAATTATAAATTCATTATTCGATGCTCCTGAACTACTTAGCTCCGTTTGTTTAAACATACCTTCTAGAAAACTTAGACAGGATCATGTTTTTTACATAGAAAACGGTATTATTTTTTACGAGTTTTACTATATTTTACCCAGAATTCTCAGAATAGGTATCAATTACCCTAGTATTGACTATTTATTAACAAAACATCAATTATTGTTAGCTGATCCGAGGGTTGTCTTTATTTATGCTATCGTTGATAAAACATCCAATGTACCCATAGTTTTATTATTTAAATCTCAAATCGAGCCATTTTTCTTGAAAATATATTATATTAAGGTATTATCCGCAATCCCAGCAAAATTCATCTTTCTTTATACTGAGCAAATCACAAAAAAATAATGCAATAATAGCTTCAACTTCTTTTTCATATTTTTATTTTATTTTTATAACCAGTTAATATTTTATATGTAATTGATGATGAAATAATCATGATTATCTCAAGTAACAATAGTGAAATAATGATTTTAATTTTGGAGATTGACAACTTTGCAATACTTAAAGAGAGGTTGCCATGTTTGCAACAAACCCAATTACTTGAAAGTTAAGATTCTTACAAATAAAGTCATATTTTGAACTGAAAAACTTATAATTATTGTAAACAATTCTATTCTGAATAAGTTACAATTCATATATAACTTTTTTAAGATTTTCGATTTTGCTAAGTTTGCAGTGATACCCTCATATCATAAATTTTAATTTAGATTTTATTGTATTGTTTTGTATCTGTTTATATTTCATAACTTGTTTATAACCTTTACGTATTTTTTCTTTATTTATTTTTTTTTATTTTTATAAATCATACAACACAAAGTATAATATGTTGAATTACATTCCCAGGAGTTATAAAAACTCAATTCGGGACATAAATAATATTAACATTAAGAAAATAACACATATTGAGAACAACAAAGAAACAAAGCAAGTTTAGCACCTTTACAACTAAATATAGCACAAAAATATATACGCCTAAAACCTTTTCTTACACAAGCAGAATAAATATATATAAAAAAACGCTTTTAAGAATAAAAAAGTAGTGTATCTACTTAGGGAGATAAGGTCATTAACCTCACATGCCATGCAGATGATGCTGCCATAGTGATGATGAGAACATATCTATCTCAGTTAGTAAACATCTGGATGCCTAAGAAATGTCGTATAGTACAATGAACACATGATTATTGGAAACATAATTCGAATATACAAAACGTGTGTCAGACCATATATTTTTAGTCTGATATGAAAATACCCGTTAGACGTAAATAAAGCCAATAAATAAAAACTTGTACCAATCAGTAGACTCATAATTTCATATGAAAAATACTGAAATAAAGATACTGAAAAACTATTCGGCAGTTTTAATAAAAGCGAAACAATTTTAAACAAAATCACTTAGAACAGAACAAACAAACAAACAAACAAACGTTACTGTTTTATAATTTACAAAAAAAATTCGGATAGAAAATTGGGGAAATGCAAATGTAAAAACAGTCGTAATGGCGAATATTATACCTACATACTGTGTGTAAACGATCGTTTCAACCATCTAAGAAAATTATTTTTTTAAAACACTTACAAGACACCAGATCTGAATAGCTAAAAATAGTGATTTGACTCGGCGTAATTTATTAAGAAATATTTGTGTTTTCTTATATATTATATTTGGCCAGGAAAATATACATTATTTGTCAAAATATTCGTTGCTGTTTGCCAAGATCAATCAAGAAAATGTCTCAAATATCTGCGACATACTTAGTGTCATCAAGCTTAAATGCTCAAGGATACTAAATGTTAATTTGAATGGGATGCTTTAAAATGTTTTGAACGTTAAAAATTTATTTTTACGCTCGTCTAGAAAAAGAAATTTAATTTAATCAATACTTTTTTAAGCAAAAGAAAGTTAAATTATGTCCATCAGTAAATCAGAATAAGTACCAATTTGCAAATTCTCAGATGAGTAACCGATGTAATGCGCATTTAAATTCGCAAATTAAAATATTAAATCAATAAATATGATTGATTTTACGTAGAAGAAAGCAATACTAAAATATAACGAGCATTTTTATTTCGATATCTATTTGAATTGCCAATAATATTTGATATTCTCGCATTAGAGTTATCAATTATTTGCGAATTTTGAATCCGTGCTTCCGTGCACAAAAAACGAATTCTTGAAAATGACAGTTCGTAAATTATATTTAAAATAGGCCATAACCACAACCTATATTATTTTGTATTATTCATATTCATTATTTGAAAATAGACCCTTCATTTCAAAAGCCCTCGGGGCGTCAAATAAATCAAAATAAGTAAATAATACCTATAGAAAATTTTGGAAAATGAGTTATACGTACATTAGAGTGGGCCGATTATGCATGAGGTTTTTTTTTTAGACATCAAAGTAAAAGAGGTCTAAAAAGTTGCATTTTGATTACATTGAACGTAAAAATATTTTTTTTAAATATTCAATACTGCTTTTGGCCCTTAACTGAGGTTTGAAGTTTATAACTATCTGAACATTTTGTTAATTACCAACATTGAAAAAAAAAAATTTGTTAGTAAAGATACAATTTAATCCAATTACAAATTTAAACACGTTTTAAAACTACCGAAATGCAAAAAGTTTACACTCCGCGGAACTAATTCCGTTGAGCGCACAATGACAAACAACAAACAATGGCTCATTAAAACAATACTACCAATTTATTACAAAACAAAGTACAACTCACGCCCTAAGATGCTTATTTAAAAAGATTTGATGCACTGACTGATTTTCTTACGTAAATATGAAATGACAGCTGGTTTGGCGCAAAAAATTGACCTTTTTGAAAATTCCAAACTCTGGTTGAGTGTCAAAAGTAGTATTAAATATTTTTTAAATATATTTTTTGGATTCCGAGTAATCCAAAAAGCAACTTATTAGACCCCTTTTATTTCTAAATTCGGAAAAAAAAAATATCGGCCCACCCTAACGTACATCATTTTTATTTTTGATATGTTTAATAATATGCATGCTTCTAATTTTTATTATGTTGTATCTCAACTCAACACAGGGCTCTTGGCCTCATAGAGTTGGGGAAAAGTTATTATTTTTTTGTAAAATATGTACGAGTATTTGTATAAATAAATAAAATTAAAAAAAAACAGTTCAGTTTAATTCAGTGACACCTAGTGGTTTTTATTTATTTTTGAAAACATACAAAAATATGTTAAAGTAATATGTAGATTGCACTAAATATATAATATGATTACTATTGGTAGATTTTTAGTATTATTAAAATAGTACAAAATAACTATTTATAATATTGTAGCATACATACATAACTACGGTACACACTACAATATATAATGTTTCGAATAGTTAAATGAGAGGTGAATATTTATTTTTTAAACACGTATTAAATAACATATTACAACAGAGATGAAGAACATTTAAGAGAAGGTAATATAGAAGTCTAGGCATCTACAGGGCTTATGACCTGTCAATGGGTGGTTTAAGTGGCCACTTTACACACTGTGTAACATTCACTATTCTGCCTATATCTGAACTTGTATATTCCTTCAATTGTTTCATCTGTTGATTTTTGTGAAGTTAAAGAGCTGAAACCCTTATTTATGCGGGTGAGATTCATCTAATTGAATTATTTCACCTACATACTAGGCAACGCCTGAAAATGTTATTTTTTCAATTTCTATACTTCTTCATGGACCAGGTAATTTACCAACATTTACTTCTATATTACCTTCTCTTAAATGTTCTTCATCTCTTTTGTAATATGTTAATATAAACAGCTCCCCAGGAAGTTGAATCCAGTCCTTGTCTACAAAAATTTGGACAAACTCAAAATAATGTTGACGTATTAAATATTTAAGAATGTTGTGTTTTGTTTAATTGTTTTATACGCATATCATTACTTACATCGATTTAAAATGCAAAACTAAAGAAGTTTATTCAAATCAATCATTGCGAACACTTGAAAGAAGACGAAACTGGGGAATAACATATAATATTTACGTTTACAAGTAAAAGCTCGCGAAAGATGCTTTTCAGTGAGTGGCGTTGGAGTTGGCGCTTCGAAATATTTAGAGCAATAGAATCTTTCACCTCTTTTTTACAATTTCAGGACCCCTCTACATGTTTTTCTACAATGAAATAAATAAACCAATAACATTTGCTCTGGCATCTATTCCAGTTATCCTCGGCTGATATTTATTCCCGGGAAAATCAAACTCGGGTATTTTTGAGAAAAAGAAAATGTCCAACACGCCCACCTTTGCGGTAATGGCCGCTGGTTTAACGATCCGGGAGCAGAGAAATTAATGTCCCCCTTTTTATAACGACACTTTTCTTGGCACCGATCAGCCACCTTGGTAACGCCAAGGGTTCAATTAATTAATTCAATTATGTATTATTATCATATATGCAGAGCGCTGACTGTGAAAATTACACAATAAAGCTGATTAAATAAATATGTGTATACTGTCAACTAATTATACTTGATTATCTTTGTTGTCATACAAACAAGTTACTATAAATACGTTATTACAAACATGTTCGTTAAAACAAACATAAATTATTTTTATATTTTTTAAATTAAATAAAACATTAAAAGGCAGTACAGTGATGATCTAGAAATTAAAATCATGTTCTGTATTTGAATTTCTAAAATTTGAATAGAATAAATTATTTTTAAAATTAGGTCCGGTTTTGTAAACATATGCAAATAGCTTAATACCATTTAAAAGTAATATTTTATTTATATAAAAAAATTATATCGTTTTATAAATGTTTGTAGCGTACCTAGTCGGTTAAATAATAGTTAAATAGTTAAATATTCGATTTTTTCATGATTGATTAATTTTATCGATTTATTAACATATTACAACAGAGGTGAAGAACATTTTAGAAAAAGGAATATAGGAGTCTAGGCATCCGCAGGACTTATGACCTGTCACTGTCTTCATCTCTGTTGTAATATGTTAATATTACCAGCTCCCTAGGGGGTTAAATCCAATCCCTGTCTTCAAAATTTGGATAAACTCAAAACATTGTTAGTTTATTTATATTTAATAATTTTTTATTTATTTATTTATGCATTACGATCCGTTTTTCTCAGCGCCAATGTCGTATTTAACACTGACAGATATTTTTACACATTGTTGGGTGATTATTTCTTTCCTTTTTCGCTTAATTCATTTGCGATATGTAATTATTTCTTATATGTTTATTAATTACCATTATTTTTTACTAATAAGTAAAAAAAAACATATTTTTTACTGGACAGTACTTCATAGACCTTTACTACGTTAAAACGTAAAGAAGTGGCATTTTCCTATAGGAGCACCAATTCAGTGTCCTATAATATGTACGCATTAGTCGTGTTTTAATAGAACTTGTTTTCTTGGAGGCGTATAAAGCTTGTTATAATTATAATGATGACGTAACATCGCACTGCACTCTGCACTCTGCATCCAGAGTAGCGCTGCACTGGCGTGACTCCGCACTAGACCTGTGCAGAGGTGTGCCATATCTTCTTCAATATGCCATTAGACCCTAACCTTCGTTGTTGGCCCACTTCCATCCAATAGGTACTTACCCAATATATTGATTTGCGCTTTACTTACTTCAAATTGCACAGAGAGATCACATGCAGTAAGATTTATTTATTGACGGCATTTCTGCCGTTTACAATACATGTTATTAAAGAGTATTTATGATTCTACATACTAAAAGGCTATTTTAAATGTGTGTCCTCAATGGACTGAATAACTACTGTACCTATTTACGTGCTGTTTTTTCGGTAAATGACGAGCTTTGGCCTGGGTATATTTATAATTCTTATAATCTTCAATTTGTTAAGTAGAAAAAAAATTAGGAACGTAAATGTTTTATTCATCGTTCACTGAGCTGCATTCGACGAGAATGCATATACTAAATAATTGGAGGGATGTTATTTTTTTGTAGAAAAAAGGTTGTCTTTTAATGTTTACAAACAACATTCGTTTTTTATGGCTCCTAATCAGATTGTTTCCTAAAATTCCTTTTAATTTCTACCCATTTACTCCTTTTTACTAGATTTTCGATGATGTGAAAATAATATTAACTGACATTTAATAAATTTTCAAAAATCGTACTCCTACATGAAGTGTATCCCTGTTGGTAAGATGAGCAGAGATTGACATTTGTAATAAAAAAAAGAATATGATTCTTTATTTAAAAATTAATAACTTCAAGAATAAAATTATAAACAAGTACCTAGGAGCCTACTTACCATTAAAAAGGTACACCATTTTTTTATGTTTATCCGAACGGAACATATTAATCAGGTTACGTAAAAGTAAAGTTTAACGTTATCATAATTCCCTTTCCATACCTAATGGTGCATAGGGCATTAAATTGGTACACCAATCGCAGTGTATTTTGATATTTTTTGTTACATAAAGGCTAGATGATCATTCTTATACTTCAGGTAACCAGTCCAGGGACTATGAAATAGTCTAGAGTAAAAACACCCTTTTAAATAAATGTTTCATGTTAACCATGTCGGGAATCGAACCCAAAACTTCTTGCATGGTAGGCCAACGCGCTGACTATTACACCACGAGGCCGAAAGTTTATCGTTAACTTAACTTAAAAATTTAACTTTAACTTAATTTTATAAACTTTTGATTGTATTAATTTGGTATAAATTAATACTCAAATCTAGAAATAGTTTTTGAGTAGAGTTCAGGAAATGTTTAAACATAAGCAGAATGGTGAATGTTACACAGTGTGTAAAGTGGCCACTGAAACCAGCCAATGACAGGTCATAAGCCCTGTAAATATCTAGACTTCGATGTTCCCTTACCAAAAATTTTTCACCTCTCTGTTGCAACAAATTTAGATCAAAATAACTCCGTCGGGGGGAAACCCAGTCTGTGTACAAACATTTGGACAAATTCAAAACATATGTAGTTATTTAATACTCAGTGAACTTAAATTAAACGATTTCCAATTCAAGGAAATTATTTTATCTCGATCTTTTGATGTAAATTTCCTCATTTTACTAAGAATTCGATATATTCGTAATATTGTTTTTGTAAATGAGCAATGATAAATTTAATACATCAGAATATGGAGCATATATGAATTGGCAGTTCAGATCTGGGACTCTCAATGAATTTGAGCAAAACTAAGCTTATGATCATTGATCGAGCTAATAAAATAGCGCCATTATCCTTACTGCGCAACTTAGAAAGAGTCAACAATTTTATTTATCTAGGTTATCTCATCAGCGATGGCGGTGGGTGTGAAGGTGAAATATGGCATCAAAAAGGAGAAAGACTAACATCCATGTGCGAGAAAAGAATCTTGAAGTTCTTTGGGCATATTTCCAGGGGAAACTCTGATAGTTTGGAGAAAATTATTCTCCTAAGAAGTGTCGAAGGGACAAGGTCGCGTGGACGTCAACTGACAAGATGGAGCGGCGCAATCACTGAATTATCAGAATCATCACTGACGAATGCCTATAGAAGAGCACAAAACCGTTCCAGATGGAGGGAGACTGTCCACAGACGAGCCATGCCTGGAGTCAGGCGTAATCACCATCCTCAGACATGAGGCACGGATTGGAGAGAGAGATTAATTGCCAATTATTTGTATTCTATTGATAGGTTTATCATAATGAACAACCGTTCGAGAATTTTGACAGTAAAATAAAGTAGATGCTCGACTTCAATAAATTAGGTATCTAACGATGATTTTATTATTTTTTACAATATAATTAGATCGATTGCTGTTCTTCGTTATTTAGTTCATTTTAGAATGTTTGGTATGTTTTCATAATTTACTCTGTAAACGAATGAAGAATATTTTTTAGAAACGAGTATGCTAAAGCAATAAATTATTTTGTGTTAAAACATTTCAATCAATGTTGCTTAATATTAGTATGTAACCACTTACCGTCTTTCTATTTATTTATTCATTCAAAAGTACACTCGTTTATACATTAATCAACTTATTAAGGCTTTTTAGGCTGTGCCTGTGTCAAGCCATAATAATTATCAATAAAAAATACGTTGAAAAATTGATTAAATTAAATTATAATGAAATGTAATGCAATAGAATAACAATCCAGAAAAACAAAGTATAAATAATAATAATGAAATTTCAAAAAAAAAACATGTTAAAAAATCAACTATAAATATTAAAATACAAATTATACAGATTTAGATTCATACATAATCAATTATACAAATAAAGTATCATTGAAATCAATAGAAAAAAAGTATACAAAAACATAATTGAAACGATAATTGAGATATGGTTTCTAGAAACTCACTCTATACTGTAGTAAAAAATAAGAGTAATAAATAATATGCCAAATAACATTGAGTACTTAATAAATTAATAGAAAAATGCATAGTGAAAAAACATAAAAATATCAAGATATATAAAAAGCAAATAAAAGTATGGAAGGAAAGCAGATTAGTAAATTTCCGCTAATCTCGAACTTTTAAAAGATTGACAACCTCGTCCCTATCGATGTGCAGCAACCAATTGCAAATTTTATGTCTACCGGTTCGAAACGTACCCGTTTCTTCGCCAGGACTCTAATATCATTAACATGTAAATATTGTAGATACTAAAATCCTTTGCAACATTTGCAAAAATAATTATTTGTTTAAAAAATAATTTTAGCAAGTTTCAGATAGCATGCCTTGTCTTCGTTTTGTAAGTCCGTTCGTATACCATCTCTCTCTCATATTGAACATTAAAAAAATCTCATATCTCTCATCTTTATCTAACGCTATTTAAATGGTATATCGCTATCGTTTCCGCTACCCACGAACGAACACCCTGTGACTCTTGTGCTAACTACCCTTTTATCGAATTAGGATGAACTCTGGTAAATAAAATGCTGGCAACATTATCTTAATACAACCCTAAGTTAATTTGCATGATAAAATGTTTTTTCTTCTCACAAATTTTCTGATTTGCTTTGGCAAGACAATTAATTATTCAGAAACTTCTCAATGTCCAACAATTATTTTTGTCACGGCGCGTCGCGGCGAGCGAGCTCGGGGACATGACACATCATGACAGAATAACAGACGAAAGCCAATGTCGCTTGCACAAAACACGATAAACAGATTTAGAGTCATTGGCCAAAATGTAGATAGATACTTAGGTTCGTTTATTTGACTGTTACACTATCTTGTGAAGGTCAAAATCAATTTCGCGTATAAAAACTTCAATTATTTTTTTAATGCTACAATCTGTGGTTTTTACATCAGAATAATTTTATGTTGTATTGTCCTGACTTAACATAGAAAAGCCCTAGCGTCTAGGAGTAGGCCAAGAGCTATTTTCCGTCTGGACTGGCTAGGTGCTTGGATGTCAGGACCGATAAATATAATGTGTGTCTGTCCGAAACGAAATATTAAATTTATGCTCTTGTTCCAATATAAAAATTAACTTTAATATTAAAATTCAACATTGATCTTCGATTTTAATATTAAAATTATAATACAGAGTTGTACAAAATAAACGGCAACTTAATAAATAAAAAATAATTATATCATTAAAAAGTAATGACTAATAAATTATAAATTAAAGGCTTGCACCATCCATTACCATACTACAAGAAATAAATCATATCATAATTTTAACACGATTTTGAGGCTATTTAAAAAAAATCAGCACTAATCTTTATAAATACACTAATATATTAATTGATTGAATTGCTGAAAATGTTAGTTTATTATGTATTTTTTTAAAGCAATAAAGAATCAAGATATGAAAGAATTCAATAAATATGGATGTTTATATATGTGTATATAGACAGCATAGTAAATGTTTACAGAGTGTGTAAAGTGATAACTTAAACCAATTAATGGCGGTTCATAAGCTCTGTAAATGCCTAGATTTTCTTCGCAGGATGGTTTTACACATCCGTTAAAACATCTCATTTGTTTAAATAATATTAGGTTTATAACTTAACGGGGTTCAAACTGTCAGTAGGGTCGCAGTGAGTCACATCTTGCTGGAGGTTGTGATTCAATAAAATGCTGCGAACGCCCAGTTGCATTCCACCGGCAACTCTGGTGACTGGTCCTACTCGTTAGCGTCCACGTCGCGAACCCTGGGTAATGGGATCATACTCATAACGGTGTGATCGCAGCAGATAACGAGAGGATTAAAGGCGAGTTTTTGGCGCCTCAAAACCAACCAGCTAAGGGAAGGTAACCCCGACAGAAAATCAATCAGAGAAGGCAACGGGAAACCACCGTGGTCATCTTTTCCCAGGAATCACTACGGTGAGTAACATCAATAAGCAGTCGTCCTGGCTGTAAAATGTAAAATTAGCGCAAGACAGATCCATATGCTTTCGCTGTAGTGATCGCCAACATCGGGGGGACCCGGCAAGGCACTAGAAGAAGAAGATATAACTTAAAACTGGATTTTTTTAGGAAATTCGAGCATTTATTAAAGAAAATCTCATACATTTCTGTAATTTAAAGTATTGTCTACCGGAAGTTACAACATTTCTGGCCCCATCTTTCTGGCGTTTGCACATGGCACACAAAATAACCGTTCATCTTTTGAATCAAAGAATGAATCGAGCCCATTTTTGATGCCTGAAAGTGCATTCTGCATTGACCGAAACAAATGGAAGTCAGAAAGCGCCAAGTCTAGACTGTATAGCTGATGGGGTAGAAGTTCCCATCCGCTATTTTCCAAATAGTTTTTAATGGGTTGAGCGACATGTGGCCGAGCATTGCCATTTTGAAAAATCAATGTCTCGTGTCTGGTCTCCCGTTCTGGCCGTTTTCCCTTCAACGCTCACTTTAAACGAATCAGTCGTTGTCGGTACAGCCTTCCAATAATATTTTCACCAAGTTTTAGAAGCTTACAATGCACAACTCTCTTCTGGTCTTCATCTTCAAACTTTTTCGGCTGTCCAGGCCGCTCTTTGTCTTCGATATCAAAATTGACACCTTGAAAACGTTGAAACCACTCGGAGCACTGTGATTTCGCAAGAACATGTTTGCTATACAATTCCACGAGCAAATGATGACTTTCGGCAGCAGTTTTCTTTGCAAAAAAGTGACTCAGCAAAACTTACCGGAAATGCTGTTTTTTATTATTATAAAAAAAATTATGCACACAAGAAAATCAAACACCATTGACTGATTTTGACAGCTTATAAATAGAGCCTTAAAATGACATGTATGTCAATGATTTGCTACAGCGCATACACACGTGTTGACATCTAGTGTCGAATTCCGGTTTTTAAGTTATAGACCTAAGAAAAATACGTAAATATTTATATTTTAGCTTTCGTTACGTAGTTTATTATATTGCATGTCTATTGTTGCAAGAACGAGGAACTTCAACCCTACAGAAAATTAATAACAAAAATGTTTTCTAGCGCGCGGTAAAAATAAGAGCATTCAATTGTACGGCAAAGTTTCTTGTAAATGTATGAAAAAATAATAACAAATTTTTCAATAAAAACGCACTACTTTGAACGACGTCACTGGTTCATATGAATCAACCAATGATATGAGAGCTGTGAAAGATATCCGGTTTGCTTACCGTAAATGAACCAATCGGGAGAACTGAGAGAGAAGAACCTCTGACGGCACACGCTGAGTTATTTTATAAATACAAAACTTTAAAAAATCATGGCGCTGATAATACGATACAAATTACCAATTTTTTTTGACTGGCTTAGTTTAATAGTTTACTAACAAATTAAAAAAAACTGAACTTCCTCATTGGATTTATGAACGCATAGGCGGTGCAAGTGGTCTTCCTCCGCAATGTCTCCAAACATAATTATACAGAGATTACGAATAACAAAGCTTGGAATTTATATGAGTCAAATTATGAATTAACTTGTGAAATACTTCTCACTCATCACGCAAGTGCCAGAAGCATTGAAAGTGAAAATCCATTGTAATCATTTGTATTCCGCTTTCAAACTTGTTCTTCGTAAAATGAAGTTTGCATTTTAAATACGCTTTGATATACGAGTATAATTACGTAAACTATTAATGTTCTTATAGAGACTGACAGAATAAATATAACGTGAATAGATATTTGTGTCGTATTTTCTAACACTAATTATTTAACAAATTACAACAGGGACGGAGAATACCTTAAATAAGGGAATATGGAAGTCAGGGCATTTACAGGGCTTATGACCTGTCATTGGCTGGTTCAAGTGGCCACTTTACACACTGTGTAACATTCACCATTCTGCCTATGTTTGAACATCCATATTTCTTCAATTCTTCCATCTGTTGATTTTAGTGAAGTTAAAGAGCTGAAACCTTTATTGTTGCGAAGATATTCATCTGATTCATAAGGTAATAACAATTATAAGAATATAAGTTTTGTTTGAATGTATATAATAAAAGCTGGTGTAACTGGTGTAACCCTACTTGCACTTGTATATAACATAGAAATTTGTTTAGTCTCCCACCAGTCTGACGATGTCGGTCACGACGAAACCCGGTCACTGGTAAAAAATTTATAAAATAATTAGAAATAAAAGTAGAATAAAACTATAAAGTATTTTTATTATTATAATTGATATATAGTTAAAATAATTATTGCACATTCAATTAAAAATTATTATCTGATCTGAATTAATTTTCAAATTTTAATTTTACGTTTACACAAAATAATTTGGTTATTGCCAACTCTGTTGTCTTGAAGCGCTTAATTTTCATTTCAGAGCACTTTGAACATCTTTGGGGTTTTATTTATAAATGAGAGTATTGTTTGAACTTTTGATTGTTTGATAATCCTTTCCTCTGCCTTTTACATTACCTTGTTTAGTTTGGAACGCTTTACTATGAAAACACCTTTCAAATTATCGATCTACTTTCCTTCAATGAATTTCAATTTATCATTTCGCCCTAGTTCAACTGGATCCGTAAACTAATTAACAGTGAACCACAGTAGCGTCTGATTTGATAAGAGGATTGTTTGTATGGCTAGATTTGTTAGAATAATATTCTAATTAACTACATGGGCACTGGTTGATTGTATAATTTACTCAGCTGACCCCAACAACAGTATAACAAGCTAAAACATAATATAATCAAAACTGTTACTGTATCTAAAATGAATTATAAAATACTACGTAGTTACAAGACAATAAATTAACTCGTTCAATTCATTTTCTGTCGAATAATATAGATCATTGGATTTATTTTGAATTGCACAGCATGTGTAAAGGTGAATGGGTCATTCACGTCGTGGTTAAACATTCCTAAAGGAGTCAAACAGGGATGTGTAATGTCACCATGGTTGTTCAGCATATACATCGATAACTATATGAAAGCACTGAAATATTTAAAAATGAGAGCAAAAATAAGTGGTATAACTGTTAACGGTCTTCTGTAAGCGGATGATGCCGTGCTTCATGCTAGCAGCAAAGAAGACCTGCAATTCTTGGTAACAAAAGTCGACGATGTATTCAAGAAAAGCGATTTGCTTATGAATGTTGATAAATCGAAAGTGATGGTTTTTGAGAGGGTTGAAAATATAACTAAATGTGAGATCAGTGTGAACGGAGATATTCTGAATCAGATTGAAGAATTTATGTATCTGGGTTTAGTATGTTTACTAGGTATGGAAAGACCGAGAAAGATATTGAAAGTAGGGTGAGTGCCGGGAACAGGGTGAACGGTGTACTGAAATCTACTTTGGCAAACAAATGTTTATCGCAGGAGGCCAACTCTAATGTATGGGAGCGAATTATAGAATTGGAAAAATGATGATGAAAGTAGGCTGAATGCTGTCGAAATGCGATCGCTCAGGCGAATGTGTGGCAAAACGATGTATGATAAGTGCACACATGTCGAGATCCGTGAATTGTGTAAGGCTGAGATATGCATTATCGACAGAATCAAGAAAGGGGTGCTGCGCTAGTTTGGACATGTAAAGCGAATGGACAACAAAAAAACGGCTAAAAGGATCTACGATGCGAATGTTGATGAATGCAGAAAACGAGGAAGACCGAGAAAGACATGGCACGATCAAGTCCATCAAATACTTGAAGATCGACATGTCAAAAGTAGGAATAATCGGCGTACGTGCATGAGAAGATGTATGAATGTAGAGGAAGCGAGGTCTGTATGCCAAGATAAAGTGATATGGCGTTCTATTCTCTCTGCCTACCCCTACGGCGAAATGGCGTGATGGTTTGTTTGTTTGTTTGTTTGAAATTAAATATGAATACTTTACTTCAATAAACTTATAAAAACTGAAAAAGGAAATATCTTTTATCAGTATTTTATAAAAATACTTTAATCCATAAAGTTAAAATATGTTCATAGGTAATAACAGAAATAATTATAAATTTATATTATCACTTTTGACTAATGCCATGGAGATACGCTATATGTGCTGCTTATAGTTGGTTACGTGATTTTTCGTTTAGTAAATTCCAAAAAGGAATGCCACATTTTCACAACTAAAGATAAAAGCTCGCGAAATCAATATAATATCAAGTTGTTCAATAAGCATACTGGATCTGCATACCTTGTACCTATAAATGTACGGAACAAACTACAAAGCACTGTTCCACAGGCAATAGAGCTCCGTCAACGAAGTTTTTGATCTCATAAAAGCAAGAGCCAGACTTGAAAGTCTCTAGGAATAAACAAACGTCCTTTGGCATGATTCAAGCAATATTTAAAATGAAAATTAGAATTCGGCTAAACGGATTGAAATATGTTCCCTGACTGACAATCGCTGAGGAAATTATAATCCTCATCTGTAAATCAAGTGCTTTGTTTACTCATCGCTACCAAAATAATTATGTATTTCAAGAGATGAAGAAATCGAATAAAGGTGTTTTATAACATTTGTCACCAAGAAAAAATATCTTAAACGTATTTTTATTGTAAAAGTATACGATTTACATTTTTAAATCCTGATTTAACATTAAAAGATGGACATAGAACACGGCTATTTACTTTTTGTGAATAACATTATTTAAACTAATAGTTTTTCCCAAAGAATATGCATTTACTCAGGGTATACTATTTGAAGTACAATAGTGTTATGCAATTATCTGAAACTCTGCACTATCAAATTGACATGTTGAAATTTTCCGATGCATCATATATGACTACGAAAATTTCAAACAAATCCATTGAAAAATCTCCAAGTTAACACTAAAAACACTGCTCCTGAAACAATTGCGTTTAAATATTATGTATCTTTTTTGGGTGATATCGTGTATGTTGGATTTGATCCGACGTTGTGTTGACACAGTTTTCCCTGAAGATGGCTCCTGCAATGGTAGCCGAAACGTCGGATCAAATCCAACATACACGGTATCACCCAAAAAAGATACATAATATTGATAACAGTGACCGTGAAAACCTTCGCACCTATTTAATTGCGATTAAAGTTGATTAATTTTTGCTTCATGATTGCTTGGATTTTCAGATTCTGATCCTCAAAATGAAGGAAAATTATATTTCTTCAATTGCGAAGTTGCAGTGTAAGATCTATAATCTTAACTTTATGTAATTGAAAATAAATTTTCAAAATCAACTGCAGTGTGTTAGGCATCACTTGGTATGAAAGGAAAAATTTATTTGGTTGGGATTTAAAACATTATATAACGAAGCGACGCGACAGTTAAATAACCTTGTTTTTCTTCGATTTTTTATAAAGCACAACTAAGTTTTATAAAGTACGCAGCGTTGCATTAGTAGACGAATTAAATTTTAATTTGATTCATGGTTGTATTATAACGACAAAGTAATAAATTTAATCATATGCCTTTAAAAATAAATATTTTATTCACCATTCCACCTTGGACCGTGGCAAACGGAAGCCATTGCACTAGCAATTATGTTACTCGCAGAGAGCTAACAAACAATGCACTATTGTTTACAATATATGCTATAGCACGTCAATAAATATAAACGTAAATATACGTAAACGTAAATATAAATATGTGTTATAGCACGTAACACATATTTATATTTTTATCGTACTGTTTGTTTTTAAAACGTATTTAAAATTATCCTAACCGAAAAAAAAATATTTTAAATAACGAGAATCTTCAAAGACATTGTCAAATAAATAGATATTTCATCTATTTACCTCAACCAGAAACGTTCGGCTTGATGACACAAGAAACTAATCAAAATGCGAGGAAAAATAATTTCTCAATGATTTAGTGTTCAGAAAAAGAAACATTATTGCGCGGTAAATGTTGCAGAGAAATGTTAAAATGAGCCCGTTTGGTTAATAATGGCCACATTTCTGGCTGCTTATCAAAGTCACGCCAGTTTTAACTATGAGAAAATATATCTGATTGTGTAAAGAAACGTTGCAGACAAATCAATATCATTTTATTCTCTTCGGGAGATATTTTGAAGTAGTATTTATATACGTATGCGTAAAAGCACGTGTACGCTTATGCGTAAAATAAAATAGCTTGTGTTTTAGTTTATGGTTAGTTTACGAGTCGACATGTTTACAATCGTGATTTGATCATGTTTGTAATAGTGTGTACTTAAAGTTTTTTTATATAACCGGGACAGGGACAGCTTATTAAAGATAATCTTAAAACAAAGTATGCAAAAGAATGAAAATGTTACATTTGATTCCCGATCGTAAATCTGATAAATAGATTACAGACCGTCAACAGAACTATTAAGGCTTCTTTTTATTATAGTGAGAATACGTTGAAAATTTAATTTGTAACATATTACAATTATTTTTACTGATTTGGATTCTTTTTGTTGATCAAAACAAAGATTTAAGAAAATAAAAAAATTATATAATATGTTTCAAACATGTATATTTACTTTTTAATATATTTTGCAAAAGTTGGTGGCATAAAGAGTTAGTAACATTTTTAAAAAATCAAAAAAAATATGAAAATCGTAATTCTGAACCATGTATTTTCCTGGGTCACAAACTGCATAATAACCTACCAAAAAAGACATCGTGCATGAAAATTTAAGAAATTTAACCAGGTTGTAGTCCCGTGGCTACTTATCGAAGTCTGAGATTCGAACTCTGCTCCACCCCAACTTGATTCATATTTCCTAGTGCTGAGTTGAAGATGGCCCCCAAAATTTAAATGTCGGTAAATCATAAAAACGAAAAAATATTTATTCAACAAAAAAGTAGCGCAGTAATAGTGAGGCTCATTAAAATGTTTATAGTCAAAATTATTATCGTTTGACTTTTTCGAAATATATTTATTACGGTGATAATTTTTTGGTAATTTTTACTTGGACTAAGTGTTTAATGCGTGCAGTTTTCCTTTAATGGTTAACCAAATTATTTTATAAAAACTGTGAGATTAATTTTTCACTGTTTTTGTAATCAGATTGCACTTACAAAACTCCGCAAATACGATATGTAAATCGATACTTTTGGCCGTCTTTGTGATATGAACCTTCCCGTGCAGCTACCGAAGTTATTTAAGAGACATTTTGCTTTATAGTTGTTCTAGTACCGAGTTGTTGGTAAACCCGCCTAAAGCTATAATAATTCATTCCCGGTGGAAATAAGAGAAGACTCCTTAAACCAGTGCTTCTGGTCGGGTAGAGGGTAGACGACAAGCTTGAAGATTTCTCACAGAAAATAGAGATTTCTTGTGATAAATTACTTAACTTTGACGGTGAGTGATTCCCTCATTGTTTTGATTATTTCTTAAATTACTTGAGATAAACTAATTAATTTAATCAAAATATATATATACACCTGTATATTTTACAAAAATAAAATAAAATAAATATATAGATATTAGATAAGGTTGATAGTTTATAAAATATCAAAAATTTTATTCTGCTTTTCTAAATAATATAATCGTTAATAGTCTAAATAAATTGAAAAATAAATTTTGATCAAATATGCGTGTCTTAAATGAGTTTTTTCAAAAACTACCTTGCAAAATTGTATGAAGTCCAATGTTTTCTGAATAAAAAAATAAAAAAGCGCACATGTTTACGAAGTTATGGGCTAGTGACAGACTCCAGATCTCATGTCCAAGATCAGACTTCTCGAAAAACCAACCAAATGAGCTTCGTCACCGTTGTCATTCACTTTGCGGCACCTAATGATGCATAGGGAAGTGCACTTGTACCCCAATCGCAACCTATCTCGATCATCTTTTTTTTGAAGGTGAGGTGAAGATAAGTCAAGTCAGTTTCTAGTTCTAGCCAAGTTACGATGAAATATTGAAGTGAAAAAACAAATTTATTGAATGGCGTAATGAACCATCTTGGGAATAGAACGTACAGAACAGAAAAAAGAACGAGAAAGGTGAAGATGCACATGACAAAAGTCATAATGACTGCGTCTCGTTAGATGTTTTAATATCTGGTGAGTTTGAATTTTATTTAACTTTTTTCAGTGCTCTAAACTGCGATCCCCCGAAGAAGCCAGCTATTTTTCTACTCGCAAGAAAGTTGCATATTCAAAAAAAATGACTGTAACGCTGATGTAGAAGAACGAAATCTATAATTGAAGATATGTGATTTGGCATTCTTTTCTTAAGCATACGCAAAACGAAGACAGAGCAGCGTAATCCTCTTCTCCCTGGCTCCATAACCCGGTGAGTCCAGAGTCTGGCCTCAATGGGAACATTCTGTGCTGCCACCATGTTCTGGAAGTCTGCCTCTACCTCTAGTTTGAGCTGGGATGTTGTTGTTTATTTTATAAAATATACGTCTGAGATCTACATCCATTGCGAGATATTTTTTGTAGCTGTAATGTATTTATTCAGATAGTTGATAATTAATGTAGAACGCTTACGTACTTAAATGTATACTGCTATTCTAGAGTACATAATGATTCTATGCATTCCAGGGTACGTATTCTGATGGGAAGTTAAAATTTGTCTACAAAGTAAAATTAAATTTTCTGTATGAAAAATAGAATACGTTAACAATTTTTTTTTCTAAACATGTTCAATTACCGGTAACCGACGAAGCTATATTGAATTTTCAAACTAATATACACACTTTCGTACACAAATTTCGATATTAGTTTATACGGTCTGAGTATATATCGATGAAGATAGCCGTTCATAATCGCGGCCCAGATTAATTCATTGAAAGTCGTCTAACGCTTCGATCGGCCAAATTTAAACTGAGGCAATTATTTTACCTCTGATCATCATCAAACCCTCACCCGCACACAGTGGTGTCTAGGGTGGTGGGTATGGTGCTGCATTCTTAAATAAAATGCAGCGTATCTCTATTATCTTTATCAGGAAGGTTACGTGAACTTTCTTACGCGCCAGTCCAAAAACAATGAAAACCCGGGGCCTTAAAAGCTCGGTAGGTGAATGCGCACTACAAGGCGGACTTTTCTGTAGTCGATTTTCTTTTTCAGAATTTTTACCTGAAACCATGAAACAAGTAAAATAGACTCATCCACTTATATTTTAATATACGTTATACATTTTAAATACATGGTATACTTTCATTTATTTATTTGCAAACTACAGCTTTCATCCTCTAATGGGCATCTTGAGACTGGTTGTTTGTTGAGAATAGAGTTGTGGACCCGTGGCTAGTGTTGCGGACTCACGGATCGGAGGTCCGAGGTTCGAACCCCATTTACGCCAACTTGATTTCCATATTCTAAAAGTGAGTTATTTACAACTCGTTGAAAATGGCCACCAAAATTGAAATATTTGGGTAAATTATAAGAACGCCAATATTTTTTTCAAAAAAAAAAAATGTTTTATATATGTAATAAAATTTCATCAAGAATTGTCAACAAAGAACATAAATTGAAACAAATATGATGTTTCAAAATATTGAAAATTCATATTTAATATAAATCATTCTGATAGTCTTTAGTTACGCATGTCAAGAAAATAAATTATATTACTTGAATTCTTCTAGCATATAATAAATTAAATGGACAGTCTAAATTTATTATCTAAAACGTCCTTGATGAATATTTTTTACGAAAATGTCACTGTATTTACGAAACCTACATATACGAGGGTTTTTCAGGGCTATACCGCGAAAATTCAGAGAAACGTTTTTCATGATGTACTTTTAAAAATATGCTAAAAAATTTTTTGGAAAATTGCATTTTTGAAATATTTTTTAATTCGATTTCAAACGTATTTGACCTACGAAGCGGTACACACCGGATGCGGACAAGAGTAGGGGCTGGGTAAGGGAGGGATAGGAGTTTCTGGAAGAGATGCTTATTCGCGACATTGAGGATTGTCTCGAATTTCAATTTATAATAAGTATTATTTTCATAAAAAAATTTAACTTTGAAAAAACAATTAATTTTTATTTTTATAGTTTACCAAGAGGACTGTTCCTTTGAAATTTCGTGGTTTGACCCTGAAACATCGTGTACAATAAGTAGAATTACTTTGTTATTATAAAAATATGTATAAAACAAATATATTATAATATAAATAAATAATGCACTATGAACAATTTGTATTATATTCATAATGCCTTGGTATGAATAAAAATACGTTTAGTGAAGTGATTGATTGAACATCTAAATATCTGCATTTATAAATGATGCAACATGATGTACTAAAATAGTGAATGTAAGAATTCTGAGATTCATTTATTATGGCCGATTAACTGAAACACTTTGGCAAAACATTTAGGAAATGTGAGATATATGTACTTGGATCATAAACAAATGTGACAAAACTATTTATACATTTAATTTAAATCACACGACGATCCAACACGTTTCATTATGTTATACATACGTTCTTTCACATTCCAAAACTTGATTCTAACATGTCATCTATCTTAGAATAATCATTAAATTTACGAGCGTTGTGTTATAAAACGAGTTTGAATAGATTACGTTTTCCAAAATCAAAACATTTAGGAATAATAATCACTATTTTATTAAAATATAATTTATTTCAAAATATTCATTATTAAACGTTTTGACCAAGACGAAACGCTAGTAAAAAAGTTTTATACAAAAAAACATGCTTTTGCTGTAGAATATTTATTCGACAATATTTGTATTTTTTTTCAGGGCTTACCAATATATGCTTGAATAATTTTTATAGCGCCATTTTTGTGAAAATCTGAAAGGGCGCTGACAATAGAGACAATAGGATTTTTATAGCTCATGAAGGCCATATTTAAGTAAATATAATCAAAATAGTCAAAATTTGACATCTGTTCTCAGTTGTCATCGTAAGGTTTGTAATTTCATCATGAATCGTTTCATGTTGCCCCAGCGTTTGGGAATTGTTAAAATATTCAATCGAAATTTGAGAAAATTTGTTGCTACTTAAAGAACATTCCTTGCAAAATATGGTTGTCATTCTGCTCTTTCTCAGCTCTCTATTCGTCGCATAATTCAAAAGTTGGAGACTGAATCTGCTCTACACGATAGTAAGCCACCGGCGCGACTTCGTAGTGCTCGTAGTGGAGAAAATATAGTCCCTGTCCGAGCAAGTGTGGCAGATAATGATAATGTTTCCCTTTCGCGCCGTTTACATGAGTTAGGCCTGTCCACGATGACTACCTAGGATGCTATTCTACATCGGATGTTTAAAATATCACCCCTGTGGAATTTTGCGATTAAACTTGAGCCTACATCCGTATAAGATGGAATCGGCACAAGAACTCAAGCCAACTGACCATCGTTCGCGTCGAGGTTCGCTGATTGGGCTCCGGAAGAGATAGAAGGAAATGCCGATTTTCATCTAAAAATCATATTCTCAGATGAGGCTCATTTTGTTGGAACGGCTACGTCAACAAGCAAAATTGCCGCTATCGGTGTAAGTCGAACCCTCAAGTGATTGATGAGGTTTCGTTACATCCTGAAAAACTCACTGCCTGGTGTGGATTATGGTAAGATGGCATCATGGGGCCATATTTTTTTCAAAAATTAGCAAGGACGTACCGTAACTGTGAATGGTGAGGGCTATCGTGCCATGCTGAAGGTTTTTTCCTTTTCCCAAATTAAAGGAATTGACGAAGACGATATTCATTTTTAAAAAGACCGCTCAAATTAATATATTAATTAATTAATTAATACAGCGGGCGATGTGATGAAGATATTGCGTATAAAATTAGGTAAATCGGTTATTTCACGAAAAGATCCTTATAACTGGCCACCAAGATCTTGTGATTTAACACAGCTA
This sequence comes from Micrasema longulum, assembly GCF_059751315.1. Lineage (NCBI taxonomy): Eukaryota > Metazoa > Arthropoda > Insecta > Trichoptera > Brachycentridae > Micrasema > Micrasema longulum. The sequence continues at coordinate 177,515 of NW_028277411.1, forward strand.
GACTATTTTCTGTAGGGCTATGTTAAAACACAGGTTTAGACCAACAAACCCTAGAATCATGATACCATCAGAAATGCAGCAGTCATCGAAAATTGGCGTCACCGGATCAACCGGTGCAAAAGAAGCCGTGATGGTCATTTGAACAATATTTTGTTTAAATCATAAATGGCATAATACGTACCATCTAATAAAAATCATACCGCAAATTTTTTGATTGAATTTACTAAGTTTTATTTAAATTTTAAATCCTATCGTCCTTATTGGGAAACCCTATACTTACATTACATTTACTATTTACAAGTAAGCAGAAATAAGAAAACAGTATTTAAGAAATATTTTTTTATTTTAATATTTGATTTACGACAAAGGTTTCTTTTATTAATTCTTATTCTGATTTTTTGTATAAATGCACTATCTAATGGTAGATAGGTCACATGCGCTTTGTAGCTGCAAGACGTTTTTTGTATTTAAAAGCAATACATTAACACACCAATTGCAGTGTACGTACTTCCATCAGTTGTTCCATGAGGGCATTTAGATGCCAAAAAATATATGAACCATTCACTTTTTAAAAAATCAAGTAAGAATTACAAACCAAATTTCGTATCGTATCGTACCTCAGAAAAATAATGCGTAAACGTATAGAGAAGCCCTGCAACTATGTTTCATAGAACGCAAGCAATGTTGGTTTTTTGGTTAGCAACAGATCGGTGGCCATTCTGTTTTATTTGACAACATATACATTTACATAAAAATAATATTTTCAGGCGTTGCCTAGTATGTAGGTGAAATAATTCAATTTGATGAATCTCACCCGCATAAATAAAGGTTTCAGCTCTTTAACTTCACAAACATCAACAGATGAAAGAATTGAAGGAATATAGATGTTCAAATATGGGCAGAATGGTAAATGTTACACAGTGTGTAAAGTGGCCACTTAAACCAGCCATTGACAGGTCATAAGCCCTGTAGATGCCTGGACTTGGACTTCTATATTACCTTCTCTTAAATGTTCTTCATCTCCGTTGCAATATGTTAATTAACTAAATATCTCATTTCCTCGGGTCTGCGGTGATGGCAACGATACAAAAATAATGTTTTTTTACCGGCTTCAGAGGAATGTCAGTGTTAATTTTTAAGCCTATTTTAATTTGTATTATTTCTGAGAAAGCAATTATGAAATCCAATCCTTTCTTATTGCCAGTTAGAATGCGATAATCGTTTTTGAGAGCGACTGATTGTAAATTGTTAAGTTGAATTTTATTATGCAGATGTCAGAGAGTATCGGTGAAATATAAGAAATTTAAATATACGCTGATTTATCAGAGTAATAAACTTTATTAAACTTCTATTAATATGAAGTATTTACAGCGAAGTACGTAAAAAAATATTCGTTTCAAAAAGTCTTACTTTTTCCAACTTAACATCTTGGATATAAAAAAAAAACTTCTATTCAAGACTCGAACTTTCATTTACAAGTTAAAAAAACTGAATGCTTCCTGGATATTTGTAAAATGTATTAAATGTAATTATCATACTCACAAGTACAAGAAGTGGGGGTGATTTCAAGTTTCCTAATATGATACTGACTGGAACTCAAAACAACCTATGTATATATGTTTAGTGGGTTGCCAGAATGTTTCTAGGAACCTGGAGGCATCTCCACTTTTCAATCAAAATAGGTACTTTGTTTACATTTGGGATAAAGAGTATATTAATATTATGGAGAATCATTGATGAATTTAATTATTTATATAATATAGTGTTATGCTAGCTAGTAAGTATTTTTTTGTAATATTGTATATTTACAAGCTAAATAAATAAATTATTTAATTTTTATTTATGTTCAAAGCATTAACTCTGTGGTCAAACATAAATGTTAGGAAATATTATTATTTGACCAGTTACCGACTTTTTAAGTCTACCGGTTTTGACACGACACAAATACATATATATATATATATATATATATATATATATATATATATATATATGGCACATCAATATGGTAAACAGTAAACTCAAACATTCGGAAAATCATCAAGGAGTTTCCTACTCAAATCCCTCCCACTGAGGAAAATTCAGTCCTTAACTACATTCTAGAAAATAGTTTTTGTCCTTGAGAGCTTAATACGCTCTTCCAAAATATTGAACACTCTCGGTGCGATAAATGAGAGATGTCTGAGCAAAAGTCGTACGGGTTTTAGGTATGACATAATTCATGCTCTGGAAAAACCTCGTACGGACATTTTGCTGAGACCTCTCCTTATTCTTCGATCAGAAGTGTGTAAGTACTTCTTTTAGGTACAGTTGTCTCATATCCAGCACCTTCATGTATTGGAACAACTGATCTGACGGGTATGTTTATTATTCTCAATAATGATTTCTGTGAAATTATTAGAGGCTTTAAAATGGATGCCGCACAACCCCCCCAGCCAGCTATTCCATAGGTCGCAGTGGATTGAAACAGAGCAAGATACACACTTCTGAGAGTGCCAATATCCAGAATGTCTCTAAGAGAGCAGAATAGATGGCACAGCTTTCTCAACCTAGAGTTTAGTGACTGGACCTGAACCTCCCATCGCAAATTCCTATCAATGATAACACCAAGGTATTTTATGGAATCTACCGTTACATGATTGCCTTCTGGGGAACTGGTAACAAGACAGACATAACAAGAATACAAAGACAACAAAATAAAATTCTTAAACTAACATACAACCTACCCTACCTGACCTCTACGACTGAACTGTACAAAAAAACACACCAGTTTGACATAAACTACTTGACTAAAATTGAGACCTTAAAAATTGTGCACAAAATAACACTGGGAAACATACAAGACGACGACATAATATTAGTCAAAAATGCTGACATACATAAATATAACACTAGACAACAAAAACACTATCATATTGAAAAAGCAAAGACAAACACAGGACAGTCAAAAATACTACATAATGGACTTAAACACTACAACGACCTACCTTACTACTTAAAAACTTTTAATGGAGACAAATTTAAAATCAATCTGAAAAAGCACATGATGACTGAACTAACTAGACTAGACGAGACATAAAATGACTAGACAATATTAAATTTCTAATGTAACCCTAACGGGTTTTTTAAAATTGTAAATAAATAAAAAATAAAAAAAATATGATATTTTTGTATCTATTGAAGCTGCTAGGTATTCGTTTATCGCAATTTTACACATCAAGTACTTACTTTTATTTTATTTTTGTATTGTAATTTAAGTGTTTAGCCAAAAAACGCCTTATTCTGTCACTGAACTGAACTGAAATATGCATATAAATAAAAAAAAAATATTAAAAAAGCGTGCAAATCAAAACGAGTATATTTTAAACCAAATAATGTTTTTTTTAATACGACTTTGTTAGAAATGGTAGAGGTGGAGGGTACGGACTAAGAACTATAAATACCGCGAAGAATGTGAAAGAAGATTGAGGTGTTTGCTAAAAAATTATAACCAGAAATAAAATAGGAAGCAGATGTTGAAGACAGTCAAAATTTAGTAATTATTTGATAAAAACACGCATTTTTACCTATGTTAAAACATTGTCTAGTTTCATCAATACCAAAAACTTAAATACACAGTTTAACTATTAATCAAATATTATTCAAATTCATTAATCATTTAGGAGAAAAATAAGTGTAATAAATTCAAACATATTTCAAAACTTTAGCCAAGTCTATAAATTTTGAGACTTCAACATAATTTTAGAATATCATAAGAACCTATTTATCATTTTGTGTGTTTTATGATAGCGTCCATTGAGCTATAAATAAATATAAATACTGTTCATTAAAGCTTAAAAAATATGTTTTTGCAATGTGAGGATCTGAAAAGAGGCCAAAAGACCTTTAAAACGGATCAGGGTAAGTTGGTAGGTCTTTCGATGTTCCGATATATTTTAAATCCCTAGGGAGTGAAATCCAGTGTTGTGTACAAACATTTAGACATACTCAAAATATCTTTGATCATATGTGCTTTCGTCCTGTTTGTGAAACTAAAACTTACTTATATTTTCACCCATGTTTTTGTTAAATTCGTTTGAGCGTTTTTATTACTATAAATAAAATAAATTATTATTAATATTTAAAGCATTAACTTTGTGGTTAAACATTTTACTAAATGTTATTAAATATTTGAATATAACCACTTATCGACTTTTCCATGTCTACCGATTTCGAGACGTACCCGTCTCTTCGTTAGGACGCCAATTAAACCAACATGCAAAACCCACTAAACACCTTCACCATAGTTGTAGGACAAAAATATAAAACCAACACGATATGCATTTGAAAAAGCACATGCACTGGTTAGGACAAACAGGTACAAACGGTAGACATAGAAAAGTCGGTAAGTGGTTATATATTATTACTTACATGTAAGTAACAATATTACATGTAAGTAATAATATATAACCACTTACCGACTTTTCTATGTCTACCGTTTGTACCTGTTTGTCTTAACCAGTGCATGTGCTTATTCAAATGCATATCGTGTTGGTTTTATATTTTATTCTTATTTATATATTATGTAGGTGCATATAATGTATATTTGTATGTTCTATTTGAATTAACTTACGCGTATTGTCATACCTACTATGCTTTATTGTTGACGTTACATTGTATTCACTGCATTGTGTGGTTACCTACCGTATTGTATGGGACTCGTTGCACATTATTCATTCAGTGTGTATCAATTAAATTTTAAAATGAAATGCTCTTTTTTCAGAATAAAGTTTAGAAATTTACCACACTTTAAACAATAGATTTTATAATATTTCTTAACTTAAATATTTACAAAATGGTTTCGAAAGTAAATATAAAATATTATTTTTTATTTTATTTTTATAATCAAACCAAGCTCTTTCTTGTACACTTTTCAATGTCACTACAAGTTTATTTTTTTATATACTTACGCACCCTCTCCATCATTCATTCACACACGCACATGCACACTCTCCCTCATTCATTCACACATACACACATTCACATACACACACATGAATACAAACGTCTCACATATATACAATTACGTAAACTCTTTTTCTTATATATTATGTATTATTAGATTTACAGTGATTTTTTTTAATTAGCTCTAGTATTGTTATTATGTTTCTACTTATTTTTTTATGTAATAACTGTACAAATATTTAATAACATTTAGTAAAATGAATTAATGAAATATGAAGAGGGGTAAGGTCTTTTAGTGCCTCGCGTGGCTAAAGCTTGATCGTTTTATATTTCATTCTATCGTAATGGAGTAGAAAAAACTAACGATTTTGTGTTTTCTTTACCACTTGGAATAAAATTAAGACCAGTCGTGACTCAACAAGATGTAAGGTTCTTAAACCCAGTAAACACATTAACTCTTTCTCGGAACATCACATACACATTTATGAAAGGCGGAGACATGTGAATTGTAAAAAAATCAATACCTCATTAAATTGTTTTTGTGTATTTATAAGATAATAAACAACCTTTTTTCTTAAAATAATGTTTTGAGTAAGTAGGGTTGGGTGGGGAGAAAAGTGCCATATTTTTACTTTGGATTGAATAACTCGATTACCGACTATTGCGTTATTGCAGCATAGTTTTTGTTTAAAAAGTTTTAGTTACTACCCAAGGTAAAAAAAATACTGCCATTTTTTTTTAAGGAAATTGATTGACACTTTAGTGAAAAGTACCGGGGTGCTGAGTCACACGCGGAGTAATTTCAAAATTACAAAGCTTTAAAAAATCATAGCGCTGATCATAGAATTAAGAATAGTCCAGAAGGAGCGTAGAATCATATTTGAATACATCGGACATTGTCCGAAAATCCTTCAATTTCGCACCACTTTCGCCACGCACATGCTTGAAGTCACCACGTAATGTTGCCAGATCGCGAACAATATAACCGTAAGATAATTAAATATTTTTTTTAATCAATTCGTTTATTTCTCTAAAATCTTATTGTACACGCGGAAACATTGATTGAAACAACAGAGCATATAAGTAAAGGGTCATTTAATAAGAGTAATTGAATTAATGACTTAAAAAATGTAACAAATTTTATTATATATAAAGCGGATATTTTTATGTCATGTCATGTCAATTATATATCATGAGCAAATTAGCGTAAAAAACTTGACAACCCTGGCAACACTAACAAAATGTCCATTTTGTTTTCATTGACAATCTGACATATGGAAAAATAATTTAATTTTTAAGCAATGCATTTGCTACTTACACATGCATTTGCTACTTACACATGAAATGTGATCCCATCCTGTTTCTTTTGATTCCAGCAGTACTTCTACACTTTACAACGATACAACACGGTACAGTTGAATTCAAATCGGGAGTAAAGTAATGATCGAAGTCTCCCAAGAAACTAATGGGTCAAAACGTAAAACTACTCCTTGAAGAGTAGTTCAGTCACCCTATGTTTGATGCGCGTATGCGGTGTCTGGACTACTTTTAATTCTATGGCGCTTATAATACGACACGTAAAAATATTTGGCTAAGTTTGATAGTCTAATGAAAACTTTAAAAATTATAAAACACCACTGAATTTTCTCATTCACCCATTAGTAGAGCAATTCGCTTTGTGAATTCGGCTTCTGCGCGTAATATACACATATTTTTCTATGGCAGCTATCTGCTTTCTATTCATTAACTTTTAATTATTTATGCTAGTCTACGTTTACAGTCTACATTAAGTTATTACCCGTAAAGTTATGCTGACAATAATTTATTTTTCAATGAGTAAATACCCATTGAGAAGGGAATCCAGAAGTCAACGTGTGGAAAAATTGAAGAAATGTGAATATTAAAATAAACGTAGAATAGTGAAAAGTGAATACTTACTAATGAGGATCCGATAGAGCACTTGAAAAAGAAGAAGGTGAACACTTGTATTATAAAATACGTAAAGCGAATCAAAGATCTGTCAAAGTAAACAAACGCATAAAAATCTCTCCACATATAAAGTTGAATTACAGTGTTATAAGCTAGTTTCGATAACTTTACATAATATTTTACCACTGCAAAGAATTAACACTTTAATGTGAACTATTTACATCAGCAACATCAATAACTGTGAGTACGTAATATACGATTGAAATTTTCAAATTTAACAAATTCACTATAAAAACTACTGTCATTATTGTCACATAATATTTTATGGTAGCATTAAAGTTTTGACAGTTGCAAAACGACCATAGAGTAAAAGAAAATTTATGATCATGGACAATTTTGTACCTCAGAGGCAGACGGATACAAATCTAAACGTAAAATGTTCAAAACATTTCTAAAGAATCTACTTGCTGTAAGTTATTTCTTATTATTTGTAGCATTATTTTGTATTTTTAGTATTTTAATACATCGGTTCTTTCATTATAAGACTGACATTTTTTCAAACTGAATGGACATGATCATAAACTGGATACGAAAATCGAAATGTCATTTCATCAAATTCTGAATTTGCATCTGTCTGCCTTTGGTACATATGTAAAGACAGAAAATAGACATAGATTAAACGGACAAAATTGAAATATAAAACTGAAATTTGATTGGTAAAGGAAGGTAAAGCGAGCAAAGAGTACGCACTTTTAAAGAAAGCACCTCGCGATATATTCGAAACTTATGAGGGTTGTCTAAGTTGACCAAACCACGATTGTCATCATTATTTCCTTTCCGCACCTAATGGTGCAAAGGGCACTACATGGTACACCAATTGCAGCGTATCTTAATCATTCTTGGTACATGAACGTAAGATTATCAATCTCACGCTTCAGGTTCCAGTCCAGGGACTATGAAATATTCTAGTGTTAAAACACCCTTTTAAATAAATATTTTCTGTCAACCATCACGGGGATCAAACCCGAGACTTCTTGCATGGTAGGCAAACGCGCTGACTTTTACACCAACATGCCGACAAATTGTATGGGCTTTATATGGCCTAAACGGTATGTCTTATAAAAACAGTTAAATATTTTTTGGTAGTTTTTATATTAAAATCGATAAAAAATAATCATCTGTTACAATTCTAGGACTGTTATAGTAAAAGTTAGTATTATTAATTTACTATGTTAAGTGATAATTAAACTATTTTCAAGTGTATTTGTTTTTGTCGCTAGATGTCATTTTATAAATGATTTCATTTATGCCGTCAAATTGGTGCCGTATTCTTAAAATCAAGATTTAAATGTCACTATCTAAATATTTGAGTTGTTCCTTTCTGCTTCTTCTTTCCTTCCTATTTCCTCCCCTCTCCTAGTATAATGTAATTTATTTATTTTTAGGTCATTTTCTTTCAAGTTTTGTGTAAAATTTTAAGTTTTAGTATAATTCCTTAGAATATGTCCATGTACTTGTAATTTTCTCAAACTGAACGGTTTGAGTAGGTAGGAAGAAATTGCTTTACGGCAATATCCCGCCCTTATATGTATATATATTGAATTTTGTGTGTTTGTTTTGGTTTCATTTTATGTTTTTTCGTTTGTATGCGTGTATTTGCTGTATCCCAAATAAATAAAATGAAAAAAAAAAAAAAAACGAACCAGTTAATGACAGCTCATAAGCTCTGCAAATGCTCAGACTTCACTAGTGCCTTCTGAAAGCTGTTATCTGTCTCATTTGAAATGATTTTATCTTTTATTACGCCACCCCAGCTCTCTGCAATAAATCTATTAGGTATGAAAAACGCCTCGTTTCTATGGAAATTAATGGTGTTTCGTATTGATTTTAACGGTTGATTAATCTGTTAGAACTTCGTCTCATGAACGTGACGCGTTACCAAAGTGTAGGCTTTACGTGCAGACAATGTTTTATTGCTTATCAAATATTAGTCTTCATATTCTGCCCATAACAAAATGTTGATACACTATACACTACTTATATAACTTTTTAAGACGTGCAATAATAAATACATTAAAGTTTTACTTCATTATTCTTCCTTTTTTTCAAATCGCATTTATTTTCGGCTTATTGACACCTTATAAATATATAATATATAACCTTATTTACATCAATTACAGATTGATTAAACTGTTTTTATATCTAAATTAGTTGCAAAAGAGAGGGAAGAGAAGAGAAGGGAATCGGGTTGTGGTCCCGTGGCTAGTGTTGCGGACTCACGGGCCAGAGGTCCGAGGTTCAAACCCCACTCTACCCCAACTTGATTTCCATATTCTAGAAGTGAGTTATTTACAACTAGTTGAAAACGGCCACGAAAATTTCAATATTTGTGTAAATTTGAGAACGCTTATATTTCGTTTTAAAAAAAAACATGGAAGTCCAGGCATTTACAGGGCTTAAGACCTGTCATTAGCTTATTATAGTTGCCACTTTATTTTATTTTTAAACATCTACATTTCCACTACTCTTCTATCTGTTGACTTTTGTGAAGATAAAGAGCTGAACCTTTATCATGTGGGTGAGATTCATCCGGACGAACAATTTTATTTACTAAGCATCGCCTGAAAACAATTTTTCATGTGAACATATTCTTATGTGTGCTCTAATAATAACCTTGTGTATATATTATAAACATACATGGAGCTTCTCGCTACTATCTGTGGCCCAACAGGGCCATAACAATAGGTCCTGTCGGATATACAGATCTCGTGGCTTCCAAAAAGAATTTCAAGGCCTTTAAAAAGTTTTGTTATCATTTCGGCAAATTGATCATGTCCAATCGATTTAATCCCAATCGATTTAATCCCCTTCCCTCTCATCTCAATCCAATGAAGTATATATTATGTACTTCTGGATTACTTTCTTTCAGCACAAAGATGCTAAGGTTACCAAATTTCAGAGAGCTCCTTAGGGCAGCTTTTCTCGTTTGACAACGAGCAAATTTTCCGTGTATGTGGGCTCCGCCAAGGAGACTTATGTCCTCAGATGCGGTGTGCGGTATATGGTGGGCAAGCTATACAGGGTGTTCATTAAACCCTGTTACATCCGAAACCACGATGATCAGTATGAGCAAGAAGACATATTGGCATATAAAAATAATTTTTTAAAACGAATAAAATTTTCAAAAATAAAATATCAATAAAAGCAAATGGTTGCTTACTTCTGCAGGGGAGAAACGAGGATGGGGAGGAGGGAGTCTGATACTACGCCGCGCTCCCCTCACTTCTCCCCTGCAGAAGTAAGCAACCATTTGTTTTTTTAAATATTTTCTTTGTTTTGAATATTTTTTTTAATATTCTAATATGTCCTTTTGCCCATACTGATTATTGTGATCAGAATGGTGAATGTTACACAGTGTGTAAATAAGCCACTTAAACCAGCCAATGACAGGTCATAAGCCCTGTAAATGCCTAGACTTCCATATTCCCTTCTCAAAAATGTTTTTCCTCTCTGTTGAAATGAATTTAAATATGAATAACTCCCTAGGGTTGAAATCTAGCCAGTCTGCAAGCATTTGGACATACATTGTTAAATACATCATACATCAAACATTTTAAAAATATAATCTGCCTATGTTTCAAGATAAGTTTTATATCTTTTTCTTCACAAATGTCAACAAATGGAAGAGTTGAAGAAATGTGGATGTTCGAACATAGGCAGAGTGGTGAATGTTACACAGTGTGTAAAGTGTAAAGTGGCCACTTAAACCAGCCGATGACAGGTCAAAACTACTTAAAATCGTTTATTTTATTTTTTAACTTTGTAAATGCCGTATAAGAACGAAACAATTGTATTTTTTTTTTGTTTTTTGTTCAAAAATAAAATAAACGATTTCAAGTAGTTCAACAATGTTGAATTACTACCTGGTAAAAAAAGAAGTATAAAAATTGGAAAATTGTTTTCAGGCGTTGCCTAGTAGGTGATTTGGTTCAGCCAGATGAATTTCACCCACGTGATAAAGGTTTCAGCTCATTTACTTCACAAAAGTCAACAGATGGAAGAGTCGAGGAAATATGGATGTTCAAACATGGGCAGAATGGTGAATGTTACACAGTGTGTAAAGTGGCCACTTAAACCAGCCAATGACAGGTCATAAGCCCTGTTAATGCCTAGACTCTCATATTCCCTTCTCAAAAATGTTTTCCCTCTCTGTTGAAATAAATTTAGATTACAAGTAGACTCAAATCAGTGTTTGATTTTACGATTAAATAATAATCTGGAGTTTTACAAAATAAACACCAAGTCAATAAATACTTTTAAGAACCAAACCACCGTGTTTTTTAAAAATACATTACCGTTCAGATTACACGATGTTTTAAATAATGTTTTTATTTTTTACAGAATATGTTTTGTAGAAAGCAGTCATGTCTTTATAATATCGTAGGAAAATTCAGTACTTATAACTGATAAGATACTGTAAACAAGATTGATGAGTTGAGTAAAACATATCCATCAAGATTATTGGGAGTTGGAAATAGGGGATGATTTAAAATCATTCATCAAATAAGGCTTTCGTCTTTAAAATAAATACACTTACGCTTATCAGATAATCAAGACATTCATAAAATGCCAGAGTTATTTTTATTTGAAAGAATTTGTAATTTTATTTTATTAAAACGAAAAATGAATTAACTAATATTAATATACCTTCGTGTAAAATTTCAACGTTTATCAGTTCACGGTTTACCTCATTCTCAAAGCACTCTCTTAATTTCTATCAAAAATAATTCCTTCTGTGCTAACTTATATATTTCGCCACCAAATAGTTCACTCAGACACTCGGTTGGCCGGTTGGTCTGTTCAATAAATGCCGCCATTAAATTTTATTTTATTTTTTTGGATAACCAACAGCTATAATTATCTTATATATATATATATATATAACAAAACAAATAACAAATTATCCAATTACAGGTTTTCACAAGTAGCATCATAGTAGGTTAAAAAAGATTCTCGAACATAAAATGAATAGTAATTCAATATAAATCAAAAAGAAAATAAAAAATACTACGAATTTTTTCGAAAGCAAACGCCGTACGTCATTAAAATTATTTGCAAATAAATCTATGTTTAATGATTTATTTATTACATAAAAATTATTTAAAGTTAGCTATAAATATGAATTACGCCTATAATTAGATGAATTGAATAGCCAAGCCATTCGTTGAATGATTTAAGAAAGCTAAACATTCAACGTAATGGCTGGTTGAAATGAAAACTAGCCCTTTGCAAACTACTTGTATAAAAGTTAATTAAAAAATACCACTAGGACATTCAGCAGATATTTCTATTATGATTTAAATTGTCAGCACTGAGCACTGGCTGATTCCATTCAAAATGAATAATTCCAAAAACGGCCAATTCGAACACCACATGTCCTATGTTATACATAATATGTCAACGGTATCCTATTGAAGAAAAATAGTCCTTCGAAATTAACGTTTGAAATACTAGTTTCCAAATAGGGAATTTTCAAATTTTGTTTGTAATCTGCAAGATGTTTTAGTACTTAAAAAGCTGACTGGGTTAAAATGTAAAATAAAGTTTACTTTTTATATGGAGAAATAAGCTGAGGTAATCGGCTAGTTTCATCGTTTACTGAGAACGGGCGGAGCGCTAAGCGCACTCCGTAGATGTTTTTTTTGTAGGAATATATAAACGGTGGTGGTGATTAAATAAATAACAATTATTTCATCTATTTTCAAAAGAAGCGCAGTTACTATTATTATTATTATTTATTTATTTATTAATTACATTATACGTACATTTGTTAAGGACATAAAACATTATTATCGAAAGTCAAATATAATGGTAAGCTGTGCATAATCGCATATTTGGACGATTCACCCCTGCCTTCCCGTCTTCCCGTCTACACGCACGAGCTCCGGTATACGAACCGGTTTGCGCAGGCAATACTTAGGTAAAGCCTCCACGTGCAGAAGACCCTTAAGCGACTTTCAGCCCTTTCAATAAACGTTGCTTTCCACGTTTTGGCAAAGCGTCCATTCAATTTAATACCGGTATTTAATGAACAGTCTAGCCGCCCAACTGAGTGGCTGATTTGACTATTTGGCAGCAACATGCACATGGCCACGCGGCTCGACTGTGGCCTCATCTCCCATCCACTATCAAGTTTGGTATGTTTCTACAGTAGCACTCTTTAAATCAAGCCCGAACAAACATTTCCTTTCGTTTTCTTAATCTCTCTTCTTTTCCTTTCTCTGTGTTTACTTTTCCCCATTGAATGCCAAGGTAGACATAAATTAATTTATAAACACATATTGCTAGTTTTATATTTGTATGTATTTTTTTTCTCATGTACATTTTAAAACGAAAATTATATATGTAACAACTTTAAATATTCTGACTGGTTTTAGAAAACAAGTGTTCATTTCTAGGCTTAAAAAACTAACAAAATATTTATTTATTACCGCGAACTATAAGCAATAAATTCTATGATGTTAATTAGATTTTAATAATTTCATTTAATAGTATTACAAAATAAAACAAAACACAAAAAAAAACGAAATGATGTAAAATAATAATTGATTTCACATATTTTTTTATAAATGTATTTAAAAGTGATACGAAAAAATTCAGAAAATGTTTCAACATAAAGAGTATACAAAAAAACCCAATTAATAAAAAATGAACTTCTGTTCTCTCTACTGGAATATATGTACGTATGTACTATAAGTAAGAGTAGTTTTTATATATTTTTGTTTTCTTTTTCTTATTACTTCATTTTCAATTTGTTGCTACTTTTGTGTAAAATATATCTCTGTTCTTTATATATAAATATATGTAAAACATGTAAAAGCCTACAAGACGTTTAAATAAATAAACAAATAAAATTAATAAATAAATATTGAAATATTTAAGTGAATATTTTTATTTTTTTAATATTTAATCGGTTTGTTATAGGTTACCTTCGCCTTAACCGTTGAAGATGTATGTTCCAAAAACTTTTAGCGATTTGTTTTCTTTAATACAGAAAATCACAAAATTATTGGTGTAAAAGTTTATTTTTTATTTTTGTTAAAATATTGTTCAACGTAGGTACTAGGATTAAATTCTATTTTTGTTCTAAAATTAAGTGTGCATAAGATAATTATCGATACTTTATCAAATACGTAGAATATATTCCATATTGGCTGCACTCCATTGAAAATTTTGGTTGTTATGCCAAGAATATAATTGTAAGCTAATTAGGTGTGGCAAGATAGCTGGCATGGGTGAAAACCAGAGGCGAACCGTGTATAGAAGCAATTATGCACAGCTTACCATTATATTTGACTAACCATAATAATGTTTTATTGTAACTTTATTTACAGAAAAACAAATAATTAATTACCATTTATTTTAAATAATTTCCACCGTTTGTATTTTTATCCTAATATAAATATACATTTTAATAAAGCGCGCCCAGCGCCTGCGGTGAGCCAAGAAACTAGACAATTATTCCAGCTTATTTTTTCATACAAATAAGTACACTATATTTTGAATGTATTAACCCCAGTGCGGGTTTTTTCTCCTAAATTAAACTTGCAGATTACACAAATTATTTGAAGATTCTTGATTTGGAAAACAGTATTTCGAACATTATTTCTTAAGGACTATTTTTCTTTGAGATGGCACTTTTGACATAAGACCATAATTACTTTCATGTGTCATATTGCAGGACATATAGCACTCTACGCGGCCATTTTTAGCACTAGTAATTACTAGAATAATGCGGCCAGTTCACATTTCAATTGAACACTCAATATTGACTGAATTCATAGTGGTATTTTTTAAATATTTTTTTTAATGAATTATATATCAAAGTAATTTATAATATATCACGAAGTTACATCGTTTGAGTTAATTTCATGGATGAGAGTTGTTGTATTACTCAGAACCACAGAAAAATATCAATTTATAGTATATATTACTTACATTATTTTATGTACCTACCTCCTATGTAGGTACAAATATATGATATTTTTTTATAGCTTACCTATAAATAAAATCACCGTTCGCCACTGGTGAAAACGCTACATAAATAGACGCGTATTAACTAAATATTCCAAGAGAATTGAAAACCTACAGATGGTACTCAATGGTTCTTACATTTTCAAATTGAATAAAAATATTTTGGTTCTTATGAATTATCTAAAGATTTCAATTGTTTATCCAAAACCTATACTGGTATCAAACAGCTGAAATCAGACGCGGAAACGAAATATCAGATGCAATACCCATTCAGCGGGGAGTGCGACAAAGTTGTATGCTGTCCCCTTTGCTTTTCAATTTGTATTCTGACTATGTTTTAAAGAAAGCGTTGAACAGCAATGAAAGAGGCCTGAAGATCAATGGAGTTGTAATCAACAATATCAGGTACGCCGACGACACTGTTTTGCTGGCGGATACCATTGCCGATCTTCAGGAGTTGTTTAATAGTGTGGATTTGGCGAACAACTGGGTTTAACAATTAATGTTGGCAAAACAAAATGGATAACATTTGGCCGCCTTGATTACTCCGCATTTTCTCTCAAATTAAAGGGTATTGACATTGAAAAGGTGGACAAATTTAAATACCTCGGCAACATTCTAACAGAGACCCTAAACCCAGATATAGAAATTAAATGCAGAATTGAGACAGCAAGAGCTGCTTTTAATAAAATGAAATCCCTCTTCTGCAATTCTAATCTCAACTTGAAAATAAGGCAAAGATTAGTAAAATGTTATGTGTGGTCTGTATTGTTGTATGGCTGTGAGACTTGGACTCTGAAAGTGAACACTATGAATAGGTTGGAGGCTTTTGAGATGTGGTTGCATCGCAAAATGCTTAAGATATCTTGGACAGACCTAATAACGAACTCAGAAGTCTTAAGTCAAGCTAGAACGAACAGAAAACTCTTAACCACCATAAAAGTTCGTACAATTTCTTATCTGGGACATATAATGCTTGGAGAAAAGTACCACTTGCTTTATTTAATTCTGAAAGGCAAGATTGAGGATCACAGAGGGGCTGGAAGAAGACAGATGTCCTGGCTGCGAAATATACGAGACTGGACTGGCTTCAGGACTGTGGAGCAGATTTTCCGGGCAGCACAGGACAGGGAGACTTTTGCCAGAGTGATTGCCAACGTTGGGGATACCTGACAGGGCACTAAGAGAAGAAGAAAGATTTCAATTTCGGGGACCATTTCCAATGAATTGTAAATAACTCACTATTAGAAAACGAGAATCAAATACTGAAGTGATAATATGAACATTCTCCTAGATACAGGACATTTATTTATTGTATTATAATAAATCTCGAAGGAAGATGAGTCTCAACGTCAGAGTATGATTATATTATACCGTCGCTTTAGTTCATTTTTGTCCAACGGACCATTTTTAACTAAACTGAGTAAAGTATACAGGAGTGCTGAGAAATCCTTAACTTATAAAATTCAAATGAAAAACACCTTTTTTTAAAATTGTTTAAGGGGTTTTTTTAAAGAATAGGTTGTGGTTATAATTTATGCCTATTTCGTAAAAAAAACTTTAAAGCCCTATTTCGGCAGATTTGTGCTTTGGTCTGTTGGGCAAAAACGAACCGAAGCGACGATACGTTGTCAGTATTTTCTTTTTTCTCTTTTCTTTTTCATAAATGGATTTTTTTTCATATTTCTTTTGAAAATTACCTAACTGAAATTTCATTGTAATCAATGTGGAAATAAACTTATGTATAAAAAAAATAATACACTTGACACTTTGGAACATACGTTTTTTTATAAATGAATTATATAAAATATTAAAATAAATACTCGTAAAATATGAATATTGTTACTCTGTATTAACACAAGTACACTTGTATTTTTTTGTTAAAAAATCGAAATGTGGAAAAAAATATACGTTCATATGTACCTACATAATTATGGTATAATATTCCCAGTGAGTTTGATAATGCGCGTGCTGTTTTTAGTTTTTTTTTAGTTTTTTATTAATAAAAAACATTTTTACTTTTAACAAACGTTAATTATTATTATATTCAATATGTTTTTTTTTGTAAAACTAACATTATACTAACATATTTAAATTGATTGGAGGTTGTATGCAAAAAATATGATCTCCAATAATTTTATTAATTTTCAGCAACAGGTAAAGATTGTGATATTTATTTTTTCATAGAGAATTCATTCATACATGAGCTACATACGCAGTCACCAGTGCAATAAATGATTGTTGAAGACGTCTACGTCAGATCTCTAGTTTAGTTTTATTTCTTTAACTGTAAAATTTTTGTTTCTTATTTTACAAAGTGATTCGAGAACCAAGAAAACTCGATTGAGTTTTTTCCTAGAAATGTATAGAGTAGGCTCCTAATACGATTTGCGTTTTTTCTTTTCTCACGGACGACTCAATACGACTTCAAAACACAATTATTTTAAAGGTAAAAGCTTTCTCTTTTATGTTATCGCAAGTTTTTAAAAGTGTGTACATATATTGTGAACGAATATTTATATTTTTAGGGGGGGTTTATCAGTGAGAGGTTTATAAATATTTTTTTTTTTAAAAAATACGGTAAAGCTATAATCTTCGCTACAAAATACTTTGTCTTATGCCTTCGATTTTAAAAGCGTGGACAAAAAATAACATTTGTATGCGAAGCGCGGATACAGACAGATAATCCGCCGTTCGAATTATTCCCATACGAATTTTTAAATCTAGAAAGGTTTTTTTCAATTTCTTTTTCAAGGGCGACAAATTTCCTGTTTCTTATAGAACTCGGGTTATGTAGCTACTAATACTAATGTAGTAAGAGGTGGTCTCTTCCCCCTATCACCACTCCCCTTTCTGGTCCCCCAACTCCCTCCGCCCTTTCTAGTTCCGGCATTTTTACTTTTTATGCTCCATTTTCCTCGACCGGAGAAATACGAGATCAATGGAAACGCTCGTTTGAAATATTATTGTATCTTCAGTTTAAAATGTTTCTCTATTGTAAAGTTTATGATGAAAGATTAATATATCTATTTCAAGTCCTCCTTAAAGATGGTTCCGACTATTGAGTACTATTTCAGCACTACGTAGATCTGAAATATTCAAAAGATGTTATTTTTTCTTTGAAAAGTTTAAGCGGGAAATGATGCCAAACGGCTGTGTCTTATTTCACAAAAGATAGAAAATGCGTATTTTGAAGACAAAATCAACAAATTTAACCAACCAAATCATAACTTATAGCCTGTGGTTTAATATTACCTCGCTGACAGACTTCGAGACGGGCTTTAATAATGGTATCATTGAATTATTTACAAAATAACTCAAATATCTGTGCATATTTCATGTGACAAAGGCTCGATTCCAATGATAGTTTCTAACAAAATTTTAAATCTCTGTTTTTGTACCACATTATATGTTACATTCAAATTTTTAACATGGTACATGATGGAATAATTAAATAATAAAATGTGTGACCAACAATTAAAATAGTTACATTAGGTATTATATATATGTATTACAATATTAAGACAAGAAAATAACAATATACGTAATGTTATATGTATGATGATACACAGATGCACAATTTTATCACAAAAAACAAACTTAAATTCTTGAAAAAAAAATAAAAACAGCATGCAGTAAGTATTTTTAATAGTAAATATTCAATTTTACACATTCATAGACACGCCCTATTTCATTTATGATATGTATAAATGCATATACACTGAAACATCCTGTGGTTATAAATGCATTATTATAAAATAACAATTTTATTTAAATTTCCACGTTTGACATCGGAAGATTAAAATATTAAAAGTTTTGACTTTGACAGAATTTGCATTTATACATTTGCATTTAGATACTTCGTAGGTCAGATAATTTAGTATAACATTACATTTACAGATATTTACTTTTTAATATGAATAAAAGCTATTTTACATTCATCAACGGTTATATCAAAAACACATTTAAAATATTGTACTAAACTTTATTTGTAAATGTGGACTTCCGAACTTCACAAAACTTAACAATACATCTTATAATATACATAAGATGAATAAAATCTAGAAAAGCAGTAAGCCACCGGAAAGACATATTATTTTATAGCATGTATTATCATTACAAATATGAGTAGAGTGCTTTAGTTGATTTATCAGCTGTCCACAAGAGCTATAACATATTGTGTAATAACGAGAAATCACACCAATAAATAAAGAGTCGAATCTCTACCAGTATTTATTAAGCGTGATACACTTTTTTATAAACATTAACGTTACCCATATAATTTACACCAGAGAAGACGCCGCGCCGGCGAGGGAGTGTATTAAATTTTCAAACTTTCAATACGCCTCGCGTGATTATTGTGGGGAATCGATTAATCAAATAACGGGCATAATAATCGTAATAATATTATAAATAAATAAATTGTACTGACCTTCCGCCTACTCCGGGATGTAGTGGCCATTCCCTGAAAAGCATTCATTATTTATTACATGGCCGTGGCAACACATCACGGCTCAATGTCGCCAATTTTCTACCACATTAACGAACTGAGAATTTAATATTTTGGCTCCTTTAAGTTAAGTCTTAAATTTCTTGGACAAAAACGAATATTTAATTCAATACGTTGTAGATTGACCTACAGAACAGCTGTTTTGTGGATTGTCCTAACTTATTATAAAACTAATGCCTTATAAATAGTAATTGATCTTAAAGACGCCGACGCAAAACTGTATAATATATGATTATAATAATTTTCGATTGCATTTATGGAGATTATGTGCGTTCAAATTTTTGTCATTCATTCGACTAAGTTATCGAATGTTTGTATTGATATTTTTATTTAATTTGGGTGTCGGTTTATTAATATGGTACCAAAATTCATTTTTTTCGTTTTTCTAAATTATATTGTAACGTTATTCTATTGCTTAACCTATTTATTTTGTATTACACAGATCCAGAGTCTGAATCACAGTGACAAACAATAGTTAAGTGTTTGTCTTGAGCATAAGTTAATTACAGTCCAACATCGCTTGTTTCAAAAAGTAGCGTGGATGCTTGGACTAGAGAGAGGTAATTATTCTTATGCTGATATAGAGTCAATGTTAAATATTTCTAGTCTACAAAAACGTAGAACTAATATTGACTCCATATATTTGTTCGGCATACTAAATGGTATAATCGATGTTCCATCATTACTGGGACAAGAAAAACTCAATATATATTCCGACTCGTAGGTTGAGAAATAATGAAGTACTGTTCATTGATCAGCATAGAACAAACTATGACCTTAATTCTCCAATGACCCGTCTTTGTTGTATAGTTAACTCAAAACAAGATCCGGACTTTTTTGGTTAAAGTTTACAACGATTTAAACGAGCACTAAATAAATAGTCCAGATCTTGTCTCGATTTCTCTTTTGTTTGTCAATGCTTCTTTTCTTATTTTTTTAATGTTTTAAACTATTCTTTTATTTTAATATTTAAACCCTATAAATTGTATACATGGACAATGTCCGTTAGTAAATAAATAAATTACCAGTGTTTTAAATTGAAAACCAAAAAAAATATCACTGTATTTGTTTTTATTCTTTTATTATTCGTTAATTATTACATAAAGTTAACTGATTATTTTTTATTACAAATATTAGAAAATTTTTCTATTAAAGACCGTGATTATTTACGTATTAAATAATATAATATTAAAAAATAAAATAGGATAGATATTTTTAATCCTGTTTAAATTAAAGCAACATGAATGAATATAAAAGCAACTTTTACCTACCCTCATAGTTTTGTATTTTGTAAGAGCTTTTATTGCTGACCAAATGGCCCTATTTTTTCCCTTAACTTAGGATCAACTAATTTTGCTAGCCGAGCTTAAAAGCTTTAGCGTTTACATACACGGTAAACCGTTAATTGGATTTATACAATCCTTTAAATTTTGGGGGATTTCTCAGGCAAATTTATAAAATGATTTTTATTTAAGAGAATCGAAAGAAATAATTTCGTCAATTACCTCTACCATATACAATAAGTGTAAAAAATAATCATAACCCACGTAATTATAATCCAATGTAAGACCAAACCTGAAAAAAATTTAACAATGCTCGTATGTTATATACAATTTTGTTTATTTTTCTTATTTAACGTTACATTTTCAATTCACACCAACATTATGTCATTCGCCAATAAATAGCTGATTTATTGTGTTTTTGTTTCGGTAGGAGTATTTTTTTTTAAAAATAGTTTACAATGACAGGAAAATGCTTATTTTTACCACTAAAAAAACCGACCTAGTGTGGTATTACTATAAATATCAGTTTCACGCCTCTAATACATCGATAATTTATTTTTTTGATTGAATAATTCATGCTTACTGGGAACAGAAAAGGCATTTTACGAAAAATTTGAGATTACTACTACTAACATCACACCATTTCCCCGTAGGGGTAGGCAGAGAGAATGGACCGCCACACACGTCTATTCTGGCATACATTCCTAGCTTCTTCCACATGCATACATCTTGTTATACATTCCCTTCGATTCTGACTGCTTTTGACATGACCAGACTTAAGATTTTGGTTTATCTGATCATGCCACGTCTTCCTTGGTCGTCCTCATCCCACGTTACCGTTCATTTTTGCCAAATATACTTGTTTAACCATTCTTTCTTCGTCCATCCGTTCTACATGACTAACCATCTCAGATATCTTGTCTTAATCTTAACATTTATACTTGACTCAGATTTACACTCTCGCCTGATTTCATCATTTGTACAATGATTTCCCTTACATTCGTCGAAGAAACCGCATTTCAACCGCATTCTATCAACTTTCATCCTTCTTCTGCTTGTTCTATGTTTTACTTCCATACGTAAGTGTTGGGACTAAAACTCCATTATGCACTCCCAGATTAGCTTCGATTGACATATTTTTATTAGCAATTACTGTGCTTAGTACGCTGTTCATTTTGTTGCCCACTTTCACTCTCCTTTCAACATCTTTTTCTCTTTCTATCTCTTGAAAATCGGAGATAAATCACTAATACAATAGAAAGTTTACCAATGTATCGCATATTGCGGAGTAAAAGAGTAATCCTAATACATAATTGTCTATCTTATACTCTTTACGTCTCACTCTCTGTAATATAGATGTATTCGGGAGCGAGAGAGACAATTTCACGCGTCTCACACGTGAACAGCAAAGTTTCTAGTACTTTTCCTAAGCGCTAGTTAGTAGCTTCCTAACTTTCGTTAGGGGCGGTTTGTTCGCTTGCTCTGCGAGCATGAACTAATGGTTTTTTCATGTTTTTGGCAATTAGATTGAAAATACTATAATTTTTTACTTCAACTAATAATAATTGAAGCAATTGCCTATGATAATTACATTTTTCTGATTAAAAATCTTTAATTTTTTGCATGTGGAATGACCACACTGCACCGTAACACGCGGATGTTTTTCAGACAGTAAAAAAAAAGTTTTTAAAAAATCACTTAACAGATTCTGTCTACTGGAAAAACCCTCTAAATGATCAAATTTCAGCAAGCAAGTTTCTTGCTTCATCAACTGATAAAATCCTCTTAATCATCCCAGTTTTGATTTCAAAGTTGTCACGCATAAAAACACAAAACATTTTTTTTTTTTTCTGGTGAAACCCGTTGATTTCATTAACTAGATTTTTCTTAAATCTCATCCATTGTAACAATTTAAAGAAACTTAGTTGGTTTCATAAGTATGTATCAGGTCCAAAATATGTTGAAAAACTGTTGTTGAGTTAAACGTTCAAAATTAATTATCTCAGTATAGTCAATAATGTATTTAGGGGGTTTTACTATTATGCCGACGAGATATTGTCGGCGCGATGATGATATTTGTATAATTTTGAATGAAAAGAGGTAGTTTTAATTTTAGTTTTTGTTATTTTCCTTTTTATAATAATTATGTTATATAGTATGTTTTTACTATATTTTTGCTATGACTTTCGTTCGTTTAATCGTTTGACTTTCGTTCGACTTTCGGTCGACTTTCTTTCGTTCGTTGACTTTCTGCGATTATTATTCATTAATGATTGTTTTTAAAACTATCAAACGACGAATATTAAATCGTAAATATAAAGGAACTTAAATTTACTGCAAAAAAAAAGGAAAAAAAAATAAAAAAGGCAATATGGAAGTCTAAGCATTTATATTTATGGCTTTTCGTTGTCTGGATTAAGTGGCCGTCAACACACTTTGTAACATTCACCATTTCGCCTATGTTTAAACATCCACATTCCCTCGACTCATCCATCTGTTGACTTTTGTGAAGTAAAAGAACTGAAACTTATTGATGTGGGTGACATTCATCTAGCTGAACTATTTCACCAACAACAAATGGAAGAGTCGAGGAGATTGCGTAAAGTGGCCACTTAAACCAGCCAATAATAGGTCATAAGCCCCCCAAATCTCAAATCTCTTCTGGAAAAGGTTTTTTCTCTCTGTTGTAATAAATTCAAATCTTAACTTCTCGATGAGTGAAATTTAGCCTCGTCTACAAAAATTTGGACATACTAAAAAACCAATATACAATTGAGAGAATTTTAATTTAATCAGCGCTTTTGTGCATATTAATTAATATAAAATATTTTTTATCATTAGCATTGACTTTATCAAAGGTTCTTGCCATCACTCCATTTATTATCCATTTGATGAATGCTTTATTTATATATTATAAATACGTTTTTAAAATAAATATTAGCGTTCTAAAGATTTATCACAATATTTCAATTTCGGGGGCTATTTTCGACCAGTTCTAAATAACTCACAATTTAAAAATGGGAATTAAGTTGCGGTAGAGTGGAGTGCGAACCTCGGACCTCTGATCCGTGAGTCCTCACCACTAGCCACGAGGCCACAACCCGGTTATTGAGTTAAGAATAACTTAAGCGCTTACTAAGCTTATTTACAACAAAATTTTAAGAACGTCCGATCGTTTGTAGACATAAACTGGATTTCACCCTACGGGGAGTTTTTAAAATTAACTTAATATAACAGAGATGGAGAACAATTTAGCGAAGGAATATGGAATTATGGCACCTACAGGGCAATTACCTGTTATTAGCTGTTTCAAATGGCCACTTAACACACTGTGTAACATTCATCAAATTGACTATAGAAGTGAAATCAAGTATTTGTCTACAAACTTTTGGAATTACTCAAAATATTTAATCAACTGGTCCACGAAAACGCATAGAAATTAAAAAGCTTTTTTGTGTATGAGGAATAATTCAGTCAGATTAATCTCACACAAATCGATAAAGGTTTCAGCTCTTTGACTGACAACGCAAAAATCAACAGTTGGAAGAATTGAAAAAATATGGACTTCAAACATTAGCGAAATGGTAAATGTTACACAGCGTGTAACGTGGCTATTTTAACCAGCCGGTGAGAGGTCATAATTTCTGTTGTAATGTGCTTTAAATGTTTTCATTCTTCACTAGTAATTTCTGTTATTTTACCCAGTTATTTGTCACACACCGGCATGATAATAAAAATACGCTTTTCTTATTAGAAAACGAGTAGGAAAATATAAATGTGGCATCGCATTGGCAGCCGGGCTAGGAAAGAATTTCCCATTTACAGTCATCGTTTAAATTTAGAAGTGTTTCAAGTTACTAAGATAGTGGAATAATGTCATTTCCGGGGGGAAACTCGGCAGAGGGCGCGCCCGGGGACATCCTTCCAATCTACCGGAAGTGAGAATCAAGGTCACCCAGAGCGGAAATCCGATCATTAAGACCGAGCTTACGATATGTACGTAATTATTATATTATTGCCTACTGCGCAGGGGTTGGCTTTATTGCTGGCGGGGGCGTGTTGGGTGGTTCATTTGTCACTACGAGATTAGATAAACACTGCGGATACTACATACAAAGTTACACGGTCTATAGCAGGGGTGGCCAACCAGATGAGACCCGAGGCCTGCTTTTTACTGCCCATGTTCGTGCACTATGTCATTCATTATACCTCTATTCGCATATAGAGCACTGCATTAGAACACCAAATGTTACGTGAAATGAAGGTGAACAGTCACAGAATTCAGGATCCAGTCCAGGGACTACGAAATATTCCAGCGTAAAAACAAATATTTCACATCAACCCTGCCAAGATTTGAACTTTGGACATCAAAGGGTCGTATTTATCAACATAACCATGGGGGTAATTATTCCCGTTTTGAAATAGACCAATCTCTTCATCTGTTTTTTTTTTGAGAAACGTAGAACTGAGTTGGACCTTATACGCATTTTCAAAATACTCAATGCTTTAAGTGATGTTCTGTTACCCACCACATGCAATATATTTTCAAGTTCCCAACCATGTCGTCAGAAGTCAAAATCTGCTATTTATTAAATCTTCTAAGAGCAACTTTTGTTTTTGTCCCAATATCCAGAATGTGTAGATTAGTCAATTCGTCACACAATTTGAATTTTTTGGGATAGATTTTCCGGCTTTTTGTAGATCTCTTCGCCACTAAAACACTGTGGGATGAAGATGGATTGGCATGGTTTAGCTCGAAGTCTTATATGTTAATCGTGTTTATGAATATATTGTAAACCATTATTTAATTGCCCTTGTTTGTCTTTACTACATAGTTTTATGTTCTTTTTGTTCAGTTTCTCGTATATTTGTTTCTTTATGTAACTGTTGTAATCGGCTTAGGCTGTATATAATAATAAATAAATAGTGTATAAGGTTTTGATTATAATAATTCAAAATAAACCAAAATTTATCATGTTTTATAAAATGCAAAAAAAACGTTAGCAAATTAATTTCGACACGCCCCGTTAAAATAAAAATTATTAGCCAATAGGAAAATGTAACTTTTTTTGCATTTTTTAAGTTTTAAAAGTCTATGAAATACTGTCCAGTAAAAAAAAATTAGCTAATTATTAGTTGCATAAAAAATCATTTATCATTCCAGTGGTCACGCTCGCACCCCTAATACGTCACGATTCATGTTTATTTGTTCCTGACCATTAAAATTCGTTTAGAACAATATCATGAATCTCAACGTCACAACAATCAAGGCCAAACACGTCGCATTTTACTAGCATCGTATTTTTATTAAACTTTTCTTTAACATTTATGTATGAAAACATTTCTTCACAATATTCAAATTGATTTTGAAAATACAATTAATTATTCTAAATTCATTTAATATATTTTTATCGGTATTCGTAGTATGTGATATTTCCCTATTGTTGTCCTTGCTCGTTGTAGAATGACTCATTATATCGCCAGAAGTGATTCTGTTTTCAGATTCCCTAAAAAATTGGGAAGAGCCCAAAAATATTTGACATTATGTAAATTTCCTTGACCCCTCTACGAGTCACCTTCAATATAAAACTAATCTAAGCCACCGAAACATAACTAACTGATTGGCGCCAGGTTATGGCTAGTTTATGTAAGATGTAAGTATTTTTACATCACTGCAATATTTAACTGTTCCTGTACTGGCACTTGAAGCGTAAGACTGGTCACCTTTTCTTCATTCCAAAGATGATCAAGATACGCTGTGTTTGGTAAATTCACACAGTGTTCTATGCACCATGAAGTCCGGAAAAGAATATGATGGTGATGAAAAATTATTTCTTTTTTACGTAAAAAATACGTATTCCTACGTAAAAAATCTTTTTTATATAAATACGAAACGTTTTTAATAACACAGAGGAAAATTTTAAATTCAGATTTTTTTATTACTGTACTTGTTTTATATTTTTTGTCTGTATCCAGGCTGATGGAGAAGACATTTTAGTGAGTGAAACAGAACCAGAACCCTGGACAAGTGTTTTTGACCCGATGGCTACTCTCAAGTAAAAATCCTAAAAAAGAGTGGGGATAAGTCGGCCTGGCAGTGCAGGGGTTGGCGCATTCGCCTATAATGCTTGAGGTCCCAGGTGCAATTCTTAGCAAGGTCAATGTTTGTTTTAAAGGTGGCTTAACATTGCAATATTTCTCTGTCTCTGGACTAGTACCTGAATCGTAAGACTAATGAGCTCACCTTCGTATAAAAAAGAGTTAGGCTGATGTGTTTGATGTTTCAATTAAGTGCCCTGTGCATCGTCTACCTTAAATAGTTATTATTATGTAGAACGATTTATACGGCGTTTTTTTCGTAAAAGTCAATAAATCAACTCTAAAGGTAGTATTTTATTGTTTTCGTGTGTTGGGGAGCCATCTGGCGCGCATCGCTTATACTGATATTGTATCGAGGCGCCACGACACAACACACAAAAGAAATGTTATTCTACCCATATAAGTGATACGCGCCAGATGACACCCCCACGCACCACTCTACAACATACGAGAACAATGTTATCCTGCCTCTGTACATTGAACATCCCAATACGCCCTGCAGCTACGACTCTTTATTTACGTATTTTATTTTCTTTTTTAAACTATTCCAATTATATATTATTTGAGCAATAACTATACGTCTTGCAGCTACGAAGCACGTGGGTAGTTGGAATTCTGGCTCCTATTTACAAATAACATAATTTCTAAATTATAGTTTACTTTAAAATACGTTTCCAGGAGTTTGATGTTTCATTGCTTTTAAAATAATGTTCTTAATATGAAAACACTCTAAAATTAATTATACTTGTAGAAATTCTAAAATAATAAAGTACAATAAACTTCCACCGAGAATTTTCGAGTGTTTTAATATAATCAATGAATAAAAGAGCAGTGATACTTAAACCCACAAATTTGGAATAACAAGTACCGATTTCATCGCTTTCACGGCATCTTCGAGACAGGTATGTTTATTATACCATTTATTATTCTTCGTTATTTTTTTTGTTATTGACTTATTTAGAATTTTGTAGTAATTTGGATATGAATAAACGTTGTAAATTCCCTAACAATGAGACAGGTCTATTGATGCACAAATAAGAAAGTACAGTGCTACGGAAAGTTGGATATAAAAATAGATTTCTTACGAGCGGTAAAAATCAGAGCATTGAGTTGTACGACGAAGTTTCTTGAAAATGTATGAAAAAAAATAACTACTTTGAAGGACGTCATTAGCTTTTCTGACTTTTTTTTACTTGTTTATTTTTCCATACATATATTATTTACATATAAATATAATTACAAAAATACACTTTAGAAAAATACATCTTAAAATTAAGCTATGACATAAATTGGAAAAAATGCCCACAAAGACTTCAGCGTCTGAGCGTGGGCCATTCCTTTTTTAATTACTAAAAAGTTTATAGCATATAAATATGGTATGACATGACCATGAAAAGAAAATAAAATAAAAACTTAATTAACATATGCTGATATTACGAAAACATGATTTATTTGCAGTATACATTTATTTTTCATTTGAATTTTTTTTTTTTTTTAAGAATGTGTCTATCTGTTCCTTCCATGCTAATCCAAGACCTCAAACCTACTTTTAACTGTACCAGTGATTTAATGTTTTGTAGTTCCTTAGTTAGAAGATTGAAGGATCTTGGACCAACATGTAAGGAGTGCTTCTATGCAAACTTAGTCCTGCATCCTGGAACTGACAGTACACTATCTTTAAATTATTACTAAACAATTCACTATTCAAGTAAACATATTTCAGGCACTGAAATGAATATAATTTTCTAAAACTAGGGAGTCCACTCTCTACGTATAATTTATATGTATATATATGTTTTTTGTAAATAATAATTATTATATTTTTCTGTACAATTTCTATTGAGCTACTATGCGCGTCCAAGACTCCTCCCCACCCTAGATTGAATTAAGGCGTAATATACGATTTTCAATTTTTCTTCGGTTAAGATATTTTTCAGTCTTTGGAAAACAACCAATAAAAGAGTGTTGTGATAGATTTATGGTTATCATGAAGCTAACTGGCAATCAGCAGAACTCACCGAAGAGAACTTGTGATGTCACACGCGGAGTAATTTTAAAATTACAAACCATTAAAAAAAATTGCGTGAATAATACGATGCATATTTTTTTAAACTATTGGCTTAGTTTGATAGTCTTTTGACAAATAAATAAAAAAAAACACTGAACTTCGTCGTTGTAATGTTTTGAATCCTTGCTATACATATTTATTGCTCTTAAAGTTAAAACGATTCATTTTTCTTGATATTTCTCTTATGTATTTTGGCTAATACCAATGTGTTACTATTTTACAACAAGTAATTTACTATTACGCAGAATCAAATTTCACATAACAAAGGATGTTTTCGTTATCTACAAACGAAAATTAAGGCGTAGAAAACATCTTTAGAGAAATTGTTTTTAATCTACTTGAAATTTGTATAGAATATAATTTGATATAATGTCTATTTGATATGAAAATAAGCTATTGTATCCATGAAATCAAGGATTTGTTATTATTTGAGAGAAACAATCTAAAATACACGATTTCATAATTAATAATATTTTCCCTAATTGTAATGTAAATCAATTTTAACTGTAAAACATTTCAATAAATGTAATATCAAAATTAACTCAACGCATGTATAATTAGAATATGAATATAAGTAATAACAATTTAAATGCCTATAATATTCATATAGCACTCAAACGATTAAAATTAAACGAAAAGCTGAATTTTGAATTATAATAAAAAATATTATACATATTTATAATCAATATTATCAATCTATATTTTAATGTTTGTCTTTATTAAAAAAATCGGTATACTCTGAGGTAAAAGCGTTAAATAATTTGGATTAACATTTTGAATTGATCCCCAACTAATTCTTAAAAAATAATATATTTTAAACTGTGGTTACAAGTCAACATCATTATTGTTTACTTTTTGTCCAGAAAATCAACAAAAAAGAAGCCATAATATTAAACACAATTTAAATCTAGACACACTATATTAAAGCCGTTACAATTTAATCCTTAAAAAAACTAAAACTGAAACTTTAAAAAAAGTTATGGTAAATATTGAAAATTAAAATCGAAAAGAAAAGTTTAACTTGTCCTTTTTTATGCTACCCGCCGTTATAAATCAAAATATCTGACTAAA
Source organism: Micrasema longulum (assembly GCF_059751315.1). Classification (NCBI taxonomy): domain Eukaryota; kingdom Metazoa; phylum Arthropoda; class Insecta; order Trichoptera; family Brachycentridae; genus Micrasema; species Micrasema longulum. Next base: position 207,453 of record NW_028277411.1, read on the forward strand.
TTTACAAAATAATCTAAGATAAAAACGGTTCTTTTTTATTTTAACTGTGATTTTTCAAAGTATATACATAATAACAAATTTACTCATTAATCCGGCGAATCAAATACTCACTTTTTTACAACTTCTCACAAACCTAACGAACACAGTTGATAAACAAAAGAACACAGAAAAAGTTTTCCCGATCTACGGATTCGGACTTCGAACGCAGATAAAATCGGATTGTTCCCGAGTAGGTGTAGAGCGCTCTAGTGGTAGCGAGCGCACTGATATAGCTGGCCGCGGGCGGCGGGCACTGATCCACCCCCGCCGAGCTTCCCGCGCGCTGCTCAGGCGCCACTTGCGGGAAAATCTCAAACCGAAGCGCGCTGACAGCTATCTAAGGGCGCGCGCAATACAGCGAATTTGACCAGAATGTATATATTATACATAGTAATTAATGGAAAATTCATGGAGAGATTCTGAGCAGACACCTTTTAAAATTTCCATAATAACGAGATCCTTTGTCAAATTCGCGCTCTTCATTCACAAAACGACGCCGTGAATTCGACTTTTTTTTAATCGCATTATATTTTTAATTTTCTTTTAGTCATTGCTTTGTGCCTTGCGCGATTATTTATCTATTTATTTTACAGAAATATACGCCAAAATGAGTAAATTAATTATAATAAAGATAAAGTTTAAAGACAGACCACCAAAGTTTCTAAATAAAAATCATACATATTATATTATGGTACATTTTTAAATGTGTGCGTGCTTATATTATGTAAAAGAGTGGGTATCAAACAAAATAAGAAAATCAGAACTATGCACACTTTCAAACTAATTTTAATAAATTGTTTTAAAAATTAAAAAATATGCTTCAACGTATACAATAAATATTATATAACACTTAATGTTTTTCTCCTCCTTTCTGTAAAATGTTCTCTTTTAATTTGTTTTTTACCACTTTTACCACTCGTACTTTACTTTTAACTTATGGAGTTTTTTTTTTTCATTTCCTCTTTAAGGTTTTTAAAAAAAAAAACAAATATGTTTTTACAATCATTGATCAATAAGTCCACTTATATTCACTACACACTCTCGCATACGACACAATACTCACACACCCATACACATATGCACACACCCTCACACACCCTAAATATATATACTCACCCTTACTAACATGTACAACAATAATAAAACTGATACACTAAATAAGAGTACGCATTGTTTTTTATTTATGTTATTTTATTGAGACTATTATTACTAATTTATACTTTATTTATATACATTTAAAAGAAACTTAGTACTACTACGAGACTTTATTAATAATCTAGTAAAATTATATTCGATTCTATAAATTGCATCTATCTTAAATTAAATTTTATTAAAATTAATCTTATATAAATTCTAATAAACTGCTTCAATAACATATAATGAAAACTAAATTTTGGTCTATATAGACTTTTTAATTTTTCTTTTGTGGCTATTAGTGTTCACATATAATTGGTGAAAGATGTTATGTGTTATTATTTTTTATTTTATAAATTGTATTTATATTGTGATATCTTTTACTGTTTGTGAACTAAAAATAAATAAATTTATAATTTTGAAAAATATGTTTGTTTTTGTTCGTTTTATAAAATAATGTCGTTTAGCTATATGTTCTCATATTAAATTAGAGGTGATAATTGGAAATTCATCATTAATGTCATTTTTCCACTTTACATGGAATGCCCCATGTGGAACACTTAATCTAATTCTCCATATACTTCTCATAAATTAAATATAAAAAAAATATTTTTATGTATCTTTTTTTTCGAATGTCCCAAATATTATGATAGCAAGCCTCATTAATTATTAATTATTCGCGTAATTTACTTTACTGAATTATGTATATATTTATGTTTCCCGATTTCCGGCCGAGTAAAAAACTCCCAACATCACAAAATAAAAGAATACAAAAATTATAAAGAATTAATTTTTTGAAATGCTGAAATGGTAACTAGTATTTTTTTTATTATTTATGTATAACTATTTGTTGAACCACGCAACAATTGAAAGAGTTAATTTCATTAGGGATCTTGGCGTATTTTTTGATGATTAACTTACATTTATAAAACATATTGACAATATTTCAAATGAGGCGCTAAGTATGTTGGGATTTATTTGTAGGGTTACTAACAAATTTTAAAGTATCACACCAATCAAGTCACTTTATTCTCCCTTGTTAGAAGTCGTTTAGAATATGTTTCTCCAGTCTGGTCGCTGGTCGCCCCATTATCGTGTACATTCTGATTCACTCGAGCGCGTCCAGAAGAAATTTCCAAAACATATTAATTTCAAACTTCATATTCCAGCTGCTTTATTTAATTCAAATCAATTGTTATCTTCAGCAAATCTTTTAAAACTTTCTGATAGATGAATCCTAACTGACCTAATATTACTTTATAAAGTGATCAATTCATTAATTGACTGTCCTGATTTGCTGGAGTTGGTGGTACCCGCCACAGATCTCCTTTTTGTTCTGCAAGTTCTATGACCAACTATCACATGCACTCGCCTATCCCTAGGCTCCATAGATATGGTAATCAGTATGAGGACAAGGCTGATATATTTGGTTCTAGACTTGATAGTTATAAAACGAGTCTGATTTCTTTTTTCTCTCGCATTATTATTCTTAAACTTTTCTTTATATTAAAAAATGTTTTTCCTTTTTTTGTTTTTTTATATTTTTGTATTTATTTCGTCAATATTTTTGGTTGCTAATGTGTATTTACCTACTTGTTACTATTGTTATAGTTATGCAATTTTATGTTTTTTTTCATATATATGTTCAATATATGTTAAAAGCAATTTATGCCGTTTATGTAAAATAAATAAATAATTGCAATTATACGTATTTTCTACTTCGTATTACGTAGTTTAAGTGCTTTACTTATTTATAATTTTTTAACTAATTAAATTTGATCACCTTCACTGACATGCATAATTGTACATACGTATATCAATATTTAAGTATGTCCAAATTTTTGTAGGCAAGGCTTTATCCATATGCTAAATTAAAATGTTACCAATATGGTACTAGGAAAAAAATATTTTTGCTGTCGGGTAATACCATACCTTTAACAACTATTAGACCGTTTATTCCTTATCCATAATCAAATTTATCATACTTATATTTAATTTCTCTAGAACTGCTATTGTGTCTGTACCAAAAGTAATTTTAACCTTACGTAAGTGATTAAATACTGAACACGAATTAATATCCATGGAAATCAAATTAAGGGGTATGCGGTAGAAAATTTCGGTTTTTAAATATTATTATTTTATTTTCAAAACAAATGATAAGTTGAAAATGTGACATGCCGGAGTTTGAAACATGGTTTTTAATATAGAGGTCATTAAATTGTCATTATATATTTTTTTTAATGTTTTGATTTACCAAATAACATGATTTTTTATACCAAAAATTATTATTGCATCGTTTTTGTAGACAGTACATTCTATTTCATATACCATTAAGTAATAGCTTGTCCGGAAAGGGCGAACTCGCCGCGAAACGTTTCACGCGAATTCACTCGCGTGTTAGCGAGATAATCGGCGCCAATTCATAGCGTCCACAAGCATCGCGCGAATTCAAGATACGCGCGTAAATCGCGTGCGCTTCGCCAGACTCGACTCGCGCTTGATTCGCGCGTATTGCGCGCGAATCGAGATACTAGAGACGCCTTGTTGCGTCCAGTTGACGCCAACTATATAATCTGTGGTTGACGCGCGAACTCCAAAGCGAGTGCTTATATCAAGTGCGCTTCGTTCCACTCCATGTTTTCTACTGACTTACTTCGTCCTCAAATGCTAGCGCGTTGGTGCGCTCCTTCTGAACGCAACGGTCGCGCGTATTACGCACGAGAGAATCGCAGCGCCCTTTCTGGACAAGCTCTTAAACATCATTTGCTTAAAAATTATTTTTCCATAGGTCTTGTACTCAATGTATAGTTGTGGAGTACTAATTTTAAAGAAGAAGACTTAAGCACTTTAAATTTAACTTGTAATTCGACAGGTAATATAAAACAAAATATGTTTATTTTTTAACTCTTTTTTTTATTTTTATTTTTTTATTTATTTTTCCTTTTTAAATTCTAAACATTTTTTTTTTTAAATTCCCGCCAAACTGCAAAAGCAGTTTTTTTGCAGGGATTTCTCTCTTTTTCCTTCCATATATATGAAAGATTCAGTGCTACCATCCTTTTCTTATCCTCTTTACATTCATCCCCATCCTAATTTTATTTTATTTATTTCGAATACAAACAGATGTACAGGTTAAATGAATATTTAAAAAAAAAAAAAAATTATATAAAATGTATACATAGTAGGGCCTGCCATCCAATTATATGTATTCACTAAATACTACTGTAATAAAGCGACGACGGCTTGAAGTTTAAACTATATAAATAATAAATATACTATATATTAAAATAAGATAAATATGGACAAAACAAGGAGATAGTGGAAAGGAAAAGAAGGACATTGATAAGGAGTGGTAAAGGATGATTGAAGGAAAGTGAGAGTGGAAAATTGCATTTGATTTAATGATTAAACGAATTATGAATGAAGAGCATGAATCAAGCCTATTAATTCTCTTCTGTACATATTGTATGGAGTGTTAAATATATCAAGACTATTAAATTTTTTGTTAAATGTTTCACATATACGAGGGATTGTAGAATGTTTCCGATGATTAGTTTTAAATTTACGAATATAGAAAATATCAGAGAGTCTAGTTGGCCTGGAGGGGACACGGTAAGCAAGTAGATTAATGAGTTCCGGGGAATCGAATTTATTATTGACAATTTTATAAAGCAGGATCTGATCAAACATATCTCTTCTGTGTGCTAATGAAACAAGGTTATAAAATTTTAATTCTAATTATGTATGCCGACGACCTACGATATTTAAAAAAAAATCGAACCGACGCATTATCTAACAAAGACTAAACTACGACCTAGCTGTGTTGAGTAATTGGACAAACACAAAATTATTAACACTTACTGAAAAAAATGTAATATGACACATTCCAATCTAGGGAAAAATCTCATAAAATAGATACTACTTACATAAATGATAATCGACTGAATAAAATAGGACATATAAAGTACTTTGGACTTACAATGGACAGACAATTGAAATGGACAATTCATATCAATAATTTAACTAGCAAAGTAGCAACATTATCGAGTATTTAAAAAAAATCTAAATCTTTGTTCCGAAAACAGAAAATATTTTAATGTATGAAGCCTATGTTTAGTCTAAAATATGTTAAGTGCAACAACTATAAGGAACTCGAAACAAAAATGGCATAAAAAGACTACGACATCAAAATAATATATAAAGCTAAAATATGACCTCCTTTATCTAACACTAACCAAAGAACTCTTAAAACTACACCATTATATAAAACTGTACTTTTTCAACTAGAATCCTAAAATTGTATTCATAAATTAGGCACTGATGTAATAGAAAAAATGTAATTGTAATTGTAATTGTAATAAACACAAGAGAGATAGAGAATACCGACAAGGGCAATCGAGACAAATAAATCAGGGACTGGAATAATAACATAATATTCAATAAACTAAACAAAAGACAAAACTAAACAAAAGACAACCTCTACAAAAGATATTAAATATATGATTATTATAATAGAGTATGATTTTTTTTAATGTTTTGTTAAATTAATATAATAATCCGTAAGGCTTTATAAATAAATTTCCAATAAAAAAATGCTGCTTCATTTACTAACCCAATTCTACCCAAACAATATTTCGTAATTGTTGGTTCATTACAAGTACCAGAAGTAAGTGTAAAATTGACTTAAATGGTAAAGAAAGATCTCAAGGGATAAAAAAAACTACAAGTCCAGTGGTCGGTAAGATGAGGCCAACAACAACAGTTTAGCTAAAATAAAGTAATGTAATAGCAGAAACATCCTCTTTTTGAAATATAAACCGTGGAAAGAAAAAAATAATGCAACTCTCATATAAAAAAAAAATTAAAAAAGATGAGGCCAGCAAGGGCTGTGTGATTGAGGGCCAGAGGGCCGATAAACTAAGCAAATTTTCTAACATGTAACAGTCGGGAATAGCCAAAATTAACGTATCTTTTCCATGTAAGGATTACCAGTTTTAGATTATTCTTCACTATGTATCGTGATGTGTATTGTTAATTTACACATTTTTTAAAAATACTTGTAAGAACATTGTAATGAAGAAGTTCGTTTCTATGGGTTTATTTAAAAAATCTTTTCTTGCATGCGGAAAAATTAGATTATTCAATTGTACGGCGAAGTTGTTCGAAAAAAATTCATAAAAATGAACTACGTCACAAGTTCTCACTAATCAACCGATCAACTACGGCGTTGGATAGATTTTTCAGTTTCCGGGAAGTCGGCTCACCAGCCACGATAACAAGCGTAATCTCAAAATTACAAAACATTACAAAATCATAGCGATGAGAAAAAATATTTTTTTACTTTTTTTTTGTTTAACATTATGTATCTTTTTTTGTAATCCCGCGTAAGTTGTATTCGTTCCGACGTTTCGGATACCATTGCAGGAACCATTTTCAGGGTAAGCTAAGTGTTTTGTAGAAATGTGTTTGTGTACTAGTAATTTGTACCATGTCGCAGTCGCAGTCGGCAGCAGGCATATTCCGTGTCATTTTTGTGTAGTGTGTGTAGTGCCGGGAACCATGTCGTTGCCGACTTTGACACGGCACAAATTACTAGTACAGAAACAAATATTTGTTTCTGCAAAACATTTAGTTTACCCCGAAGATGGCTGCTGCAATGGTAGCAGAAACGTAGGAACGAATCCAACCAAAAGTATACACATTGATAACAGTGACAGTGAAAACCTACGCACCTTTTTTGGCTTAGTTTAATAGTTTATTAACAAACATTTATTTTTCAAACCACTCAACTCCTCATTGACAGATGTAATGTAATGTATACATTGTATACATTTTACGAAACTACATATTTTTTTATACGTCGTGTTTTATTATTATTTTGAATCTTTTTAGTCTTAAAATAGTACAAACATAATATATGAATTTCCTAATATTAACATATTTCTAATTATTATTAAAATATATACTAATTATTAACATTTCTATTTCTATTTTCTATTTAAAGCCACTCGAATACAATTATTTTTTTAAGCTCAACTTATCTGCTACACACATATTTTTTTAACATACGTTTAAATGAAATTATATTTTTTGTTCTCTTATTTCTAATAGTATTTCTGTAATATAACTGTAAAGCTCGGTGCATCAACTAGTTCTGTGACTTTGTCTTCTTACGAAATGGCAGCCTTACTTCATTTTTATTTCTAGTTTCATATCAGTGTTCACATTGATTAGAAAAAACCTTTTTAGTCAACTTTTTAGAGGGATTAACCATTATTCATTTTGTGAACAAAAAACATCACATTAAAATATATCAGTTGAAGTATCGTCATAATTTTGTTTGTTTCAGCATCAACTTCATCTTAGTGTATCTATTTTTTCTCAAAATTACTTTTGTATTCTGCGGAACAGTAAGATTATTGTTTCCTCTTCAGTAGCCAAAAACAAAATACTGGCACAATAATTTATATGAGGCACAAAAATGGGATTATATATCATCCTGCACGAATCTGCACTTCCAGATCTTCTGATTCTTCCCATAAGAGAAACCTTCCTTGCTATCTTATTCGTCAAATATCTCGTATTCTGGGAAAAAGTCAATATAGAATCTAGAATAATCCCCAAATATTTCATCTCTTTAACCTCCTTTAATATTTCCTTATCCATCACTATTGTTGGTGAAATAGGGATTTTTTTATTTAAAATGTTCATAAACTTAGTTTTATTTGTATTTAGCTTAAGTTTATTCTTCTTCAACCATATTTCGATATTTTTAAGGTCGAAGTCGATATACTGTAGATTCATAATTTAGTACGTAAAAACGCGCTATAGTTGCGTTCGGAATACCAGCCCACGGCATCATCCGCAAATAATCTTATTTTACAGTATTAAAAAATTTTCACCAAGGCATAATGGAGATAATAAATAGTATAGGGCCATATATATACATATATATTACGAAAAATTTCTTGGATCTATCAACCTGGAAAATTATAACCGCGGTGGGTCTGTTTTGAGAAGATAAAACCTTTGCTTAGTTTAATAGTTAATAACAAATATGTATATTTTTTAAAACCATTAAACTTTCTCATTGATAGATATGAAAGTTTAAAATATTTATTTAAAAAAAAAAAAAATATTAGCGTTCTTATAATTTACCCAAATATTTCAATTTTTGCTAGCCATTTTCAACGAGTTATAAATAACTCACTGTTAGAAAATGGAAATTAAGTTGGGGTAGAGTGGGGCTCGAACCTCGGACCTTTGATCCGTTATATGTCATAGAAGTCCCCGTATAAATCAATGATATGTTTTATGTTTAGATATTATAATTAATTCGATTTTTTTAGAGGAGGGAACAGTCACATTGAATCAATTTAATTTATAGATGGAGAGCATGTTATTCTCTGTTCACATTCCATAGACTACAGATAAGTAACTTATTGAAAGCAGGCCAAATTTTTCACGTGCATATTAAAAGATCCATAACAACTCGCGGTCACTGCCAATTTTTATGTCAACACAGTTTGTAAACAGTTGTTGGTACTATAACCGGCTACCGCACTAAAAATAATCACGTCGTAAATGCCATATTTCTTATAGCTACTTTAAATTCATATTTTTACTCATTCTGCTTGCAAAATGTGGGATTGGTTTATTTACTTTCAGAAATTTCAGAAAATATCAATGAAAATTCGAAGTTGCATGTATTTGTTTATTAACTGAGATAAACAACCGTTTTAAAAGAAAATGTGAAGATTTATACAGACACCTTTTTTAAAGAAATAAAATACGTTCTTTCGATTGACCGAAATATTTACATTTTTGGGCCATTTTCTGTTTGTCCTATATACCGTGTTGGAAAAGTTGGAAACAAGTTACGCTAGAGTGGGGTTCGAGCTGCGGACCTCAGGATCCAGAGTCCACGACACTAGCATGTAACCGTAACCCGTCTTAATGTTTATTTGTTTTTTAATTGCATCTTTAAATAGTGCACACATAAACATATTATTATGTGAGAAATACATTAATTATCCAAAAATTAAAATCAATTTACTTTGCATTAGCCCAATCCATCTTACAGTATGGAATAATCTATTAAAATAAATATTTTACCGGTCAAAAATGTACAAAAAATAATTACAAAAGAAACGTTTTCCATTGTTATTTTAAAGGAATCGTTTATTTTCAATCCGTAAAGACAACATACATAGTAGTGTTTCTACGTCACAAATGTACGCGATCTAGATCAATTGGTAAAATCTTAATTCCAAAGTTAAAAACCACTACAATACAACATCTTACAGAAGAATATTTTTCTTTAATGAAATGAACAAAGGAAATAAAAAAATAACTGCATTCTATATACGAGTATATTCTATAATCCTAATGAACGAATCTTCTAATTCTTCGAAAAATTATAATTTTTTGCGATATTTTTCGTCACCGCCCTCGGAGTAATAACGCGCTACAGCTATAGAAATGCCGTTTCACTTTCTTGCATATAACAAAAGCATTGCGAAGTTTTGGTTTAACAACAAACATGTAACGGACGATTTCGTCGCTGTACTTGCAATTCTCGACCGGAGTACCTACGGCTCATTGTAGGGACTGGCCGAAATTAGAGTTTCAACCGAAATCGAGACCGAAACTTATTTAAATAAGTTACAACTCCCAAAATTAGGCGTTTTTATTGTTAAACCTTACGAATTCACGAAAATAAGTGTTGAATAAAATAAACAATGTTTGTTTTTAGCGCTTTTTGGTTTGTTGTTATGTTATACATATAACTTATTTATTTATTTTTTTTTATTTTTTTATTTTCTTTTATTCATGAAACATACAGTACAGTTACAAAGTTTAATATTTTACACAATTAGACTTAATTCTAATGGACCAGTGAAGTTTCCATATTAAAAAACAATTATATAAGACAATAAATTTAGGTCAATTTAAAAAACTTCTTCAAAATTAATGACACATTACAGTAAGAGCAGCAATATATTGATTTTATTAACATATATAATATAAGTAATTAAAAGTAGTTTGAAAGTATAAAAACATGCCAATGGCAGCAGAGAAAAAAGAAAAAATAAAGAAGGAATAACAAGTATAGCAAGTAATCTTTAAAATTTGAAAAAGCAATATAAGGAGAAGATTTTAAACCAAGAGAAGTCGATAAAATTTCATTAAAGCGATTTTAGTAGTAATACAAAATTTCAAAAGAGAAATTTGATTTATAATAATAATATTAATGTATGTAATGATGTTATATGTAACGGTTCTTCGATGGACGCCATTGGGAACTTTTAACTTATTAACTTTAAAGAAATTACAAAAATATAAGTATAAAAGATCGTAGAACTACTAACTATAGTTAACAAATAACAAAAACCAGCATAGTTTTAATTTTTCATGTTGGACATTGGTAATACAATAACTAATTATTTGAATGGACAATAATCCAGTGCTCATGTTTATACATGAATAGAAATGTATATTTGAGATACCTCTGTACAAAAAAAAATATAAAACTTTTCTAGAGTCTGCTTGTAAAAAAATATTAAAAACTGGTGGTGGGGAAAATCGAAAGCGCCCATCTAACGCATATAGATGCCAATAGTGTAATCCGACACATTTCTATCGCAGGTTTTGACTGAGCCGAAGATTCGGTCAAATTTTGGCCGAAACAGAAACCACGGCCGAAATTCGTTTTGATGGCCGAAACCGAAACTTCGGTCGGTCACTAGCCCATTTTTTTGCTGTAAACTATAGCCAACTTCGTGATTGATAATCTTAGTGCTTTTATGACATGTAAATTTCGAATCCATCATTGCATCGAAATATTACATTTTACTTACTTTCGGGCGGGTGAAGTTCTGTGTGTGAAATAAAACTTCTACGGTACTTTAAGGTAAAATAGAAAGCGAATGCAGATAAGTCCGCCTCTTAGTGTAGTGGTTAGCGCATTCGCTAACCATGCCTAGGTCCCGATTCCTGGCAAGCTCGAAATGAAATATTGTTTTTTTATACACTCGAGTCCTTATTATTGACTCAAATATTTAAATTTCAGACCATTTCATAAAAGTCGTAAATAACTTGTGCTGGAAAAGGGGAAATCGAGTTATGGTAGAGTGGGATTTGAACCTTGGACTTTTGGCCCGTGAGTCCACAATACTTCCGCAGGACCGCAACCCGATTTAAAAGGTTGTTTTACATCGCAATGTTTCATTGTTCCGGGACAGGCACCTGAAGCGTAAGACTGATTACGTATCCTTCAAGTAACGATCTTACGCTACATCTGGTTTACAGTACCCTACGCTCTACCGGGTATGGATAGACGTGCGATGACTAGATCGCGGGGATGACAATTTCAATACTGAACGTAAATCATAAAAGGTAAACTTCCCGCAACGCCTTATCATATTTATTAAATTTAATGCGCAATGCATACAAATGTACGGCAAATAATAATCCGAAGCGGGATATTGAAATATTATCACTTCGGTAATATTATTTTCAAGTGTGTGCAATATATGTATAAGGGGACCTGCTGTTAGAAGCTTCTGTTTACATACACTCCTGTCGCAACATTATTGTCCTATGGCGGAAAGGTAATACCTACATATAAAATATATGTCTACTTTCAAAGGTATTTCTAGAATCGCGCAGTGTATTTTCGTATGTTTGCTCTGAAAATGTCCCATATCAATGAAAATATTCTATTTGTAAACACAGGCATGTCTATGAATGTTTACCATCAGAAAATAATAGAAAACAGCGTGATTTGCGAAACAGAGATTTTGCAAACAGCTTTATAAAGTTGTCGATAGATGGCTTCAGGAATGAAGTTTTTTAAGATTAAAAAACTTCTATAAGTACATTTTCATCTATTTTTCCCTAAGTAAACATTATCTTAGTATGAACTCTTATCTAATAAAGTTGTTGAACGTTAAAAATATTTTTTTATATACCTTTTACAAAACGACCTTTTTTAAGTCATGTTGTATTATATTACATACATTTTCTAGGATCTGCCAACCTGGAAAATCATTGCCGCGGTGAGTCTGTTTTAAGAAGATAAATCTTTTTATCAATACTGTTGTTTATTATACGATATTATTTTCAAAAATTGTAGCAGAACTCTGTATTTAAAAGGGAAATGAGTGAAAATAACAATTGTCTTTGTAGCGCTTTATTTAAAAAATAGGCTGTTTTTGCATAATTTGGGAAGATAAAACAGACTTAGTTTGATTATATTTTAAGAATGTGAAAGCGCTGACATCTAAATATTGAATACAATTGGAATGAATTTACACGTGTGTAAATTTATACATCGGCGGGCTTACGGTAATTATTATTTTTTCGAAGCAACCAGTAAAATTTACGAGCATCTAAGCGATTTTTGTTCCCGCTACATTTTAAAATTAACATTAATGTGATTCCCAAACTAATGTAGATTCATGTTTACATAACGGTATATAATAATGTCTCGGATCGGATGAGTAGAAACAAGCAGCATAGAGCCATGAAAATGCAGTCTACGAAAATAAATATATACACTAAGTGCTATTAATATGAAAATAAGCAAAGCCTTACTTTCGGCTTGGACAGATGAAAACACCAACACACACACATGCTAGTCACCGAATCACTAGATCTAGATGATGGGATACATTCCCAATTTGCACGTGCCGAGACTACAATAAAATGAGAAAGCACACGCCGCTACGTACTTCAAACTTGTTGTAAAGCGCCGAGAATATCATTCGTAACGGCGGGAAAGGGGGGTTTATTTTGAAACGAAAAGCGCGAGTAGTCGCTTCATACTGAGCTCGATAGCCAAACCTGTGTTTGATGTTTGGCAACAACACACAAACTCAACACCTCACTTTGAAAGGGTTATAATATTTGCACTTAAAAAGAGAGATGTCTGCCTCTTGCAGTGGCGAATGGTGATTTTATTTACTGGTAAGCTTTGAAAAAATATCATATATTTGTACCAACATAGAAAGTACATAATATAATGTAAGTAATATATACTATAAATTGATATTTTTCTGCGGTTCTGTGTGATATAACAACTCGCATCCATGAAATCAACTCAAACGACGACATATTATTGTGATTTTACATCGCATAACATGCGAGACCAGCCAACAAAAGGCGCTGTCAAAGAAATTAAGAGATATTGTTCTCTTTTCCACGCCGACAGCCTCCAAACTAACATGTGACATTGAATCCCTTAAGTTCATGTAAGTTGTTCTTTTAATTTTACATTAACTGAAATCGCATCGAAAGTTTACTACATCCATTCTTCCGTACTAAAGAGAAGTGGAAAGTAAATCAATATACTTATTTTTATCACTAATTAAAAAAATGCAATGAAAAAAATGTATATTCCATCAACAATGAGCAACGCTATTTAAAAATGTTGGTAAGGGGGATGTTCAAAAGAATAAATTTTAAATTAATTCTTTAATTTTCTATAATTGGCTTACTTTATCTATAGTTCGGTATGCTTTTCATTTTGGTTTTTTTTTTGTAGTAGTATTAAGGATAAGTGAATAGAATAACGATGCGACGTCGCCATGGACAAACGGATGGTCAATTTTTTTTCATGACAATAGTTGGAGGACCGTCATATTAACGATTTGCCTATTAACAAATATATAGGAGATAGAACAATGGGGAGTGTAGTATAAAACTGTTTAACTTAATTTAAACAGTTTTAAAGTGAAAATTGAGAGGAAAAAAACTTAAATCAATTTTTTTAAATCATCAAAAACTTATTAAAAAGAGCAAGTGAATCTCAAGTATGCACATTAATATTATCTTATTTGTTTATTAAACTATGTACTACCTACCTTTTATTAAAATAATAAATAAATAAAAAATGTAATGTTACCCGAAGACAAACCTCAGCTTTGCGGGAACAACAAAACTATTATGCATGGTTTTTATTGTTAAAAAAAATCATTATTGAAAAAAAAAATTGGTACAGGCTACTTTCTATCCCGAAAAAATATATTATCGGGAATCGTTTTAATGCCAAACGACAAAACTAAAGAAGTACTCTACTTGTTTCTCCCTAATATCACGTGAGCGAAGCGAAAAGAAGAAGGCATTTTTCTCCATTCGTTTCGGCTACCATCTTCAGTGTAAACTGTGTATTTTGTAGAAAAAAAAATGTTTATGTACTAGTAATTTGTGCCATGTCGCAGTCGGTATCAGGCACACTCCGTGTCATTTTTGTAATGTGTGGTGCCGGGAACCATGTTGAATTTAATTTCAGCCCGTCAAGCTCGCAAGGTACGAAGAAGATTAAAGAAAAAGATATTACAAGAGAGACTGCATACCTACCATTTGTACGAAATGTTACTGACAGGATAGCTTAAGTGCTCAAGAAACAAAATATTTTAACATTTGGGACTGAGGGAAAAATAAAGGTCCACTTATTTAACCCGAAAGACAAAAACCCCCTGAAAACTGAAGCAGTTTATAAACTGAGCTGCTGCGGATGTGATAAAGTGTACATTGGACAAACAGGGCGCACAGCAATGAAAATAATAATTAACGAATATAAAATAAAGTTCAAACTAGGGCATCCTGAAAAATCTGCAATATCGGAACACTTTATAGACACGGGACATCTTTTCGCCATCAAACCAAAGATTTTGCATAAACCTGAAAATAACAGAGACAATAATAAAAGAGGCAATTGAAATGCACAAACACCCAAATAACATAAACAACGACGATGGGCTGAAATTAAACTCAACATAGTTCCCGGCACCACAGACTACAAAAATGACAAGGAATATGCCTGCTACCGAATGTGACACGTCACAAATTACTAGTACTTGAACATATATTTTTTCCTACAAAATACACAGTTTACACTTAAGATGGCTCCTGCAGTGGTAGCCGAAACTTCGAATCGAATCCAACTTACACGGGATCACCCAAAAAAGAGATATATTAATATGCACGCAAAAAATATTTCTAGATATACGCATTTTACCACTATTTACGTACATGCATTTTAAGTATTCTGTCATAAAACACATTTTCATTTTCCTAAATAAATTAAGCTTGTTAGAGCCCTTTCAAATGAAGGCGAGAGAATAACTCCCACGCAGTGGCCAGCGAACAGCCATTGTTCCTCCTTCATCTTCCATTCTCTGCTCTCAGCCTCTTGTTGTTTTGCCGGCATCATGAGGCCAGCGGCTAATTTTGAACGCCGATACGAATATATCGATAGAGCGTCGGCTGAACTGAATCTAATTCAGATGCGACGAATGGGCATCGGGTCGATTAGGTTCGAAATAGTTTCGACGCAATCAGCGAGAGTGCCAAATATAAATCATCAGTCTCACGGACGAAACTGCTAAATGCGTTATAAAAAGATTCCACAACAATGCTTTATTTTTCTAGAAACGAAATATGCAATACGGTATTTTGCGTCCTAATATATCTCTAGTATGTGCGAGTATAATGCGCGTTTTCATCATGTTTGAATGCGCGACATCTCAGTTTATTAAAAGATCCGTGTCATGTTAACGGGATTCAAAGCTCTTTGCTGTCATGTCCTCAAAATAAAAATAGAAAGTTTAACCCTTTATAGGACACCAGAACAAAGTGGTACAAAAATGTACCACCAGAATGATGTGTTTATTTTCTAATATTTCTTATTAATAACAATTGAGTCACAAGAGTATTGTAATAACTCACTCTGGTAGGTCAATCTTCCACTCAGCTTTTTCAAATTCATTAGGTATTATTGTTAAACATTGTTGTTAAATCCACCTGGTCCATGAAGAAGCATAGAAATTGAAAAAATAACATTTTCAGGCGTTGCCTAGTATGTAGGTGAAATAATTCAATTAGATAAATCTCACCCGCATAAATAAGGGTTTCAGCTCTTTAACTTCACAAACATCAACAGATGAAAGAATTGAAGAAATATAGGTGTTCAAATATGGGCAGAATAGTGAATGTTACACAGTGTGTAAAGTAGCCACTTAAACCAGCCGTTGACAGCCCTGTAGATGCCTAGACTTCTATATTACCTTCTCTTAAATGTTCTTCATCTCTGTTGTAATATGTTAAAATTCATTAGGTTTATGATATTAAAGAAAAACGTGTTTTACTAGATTTGCAAGACATAAATCAACACAAAATAGTGTCCTATGAAGGGTTAATGCGGTCGTATTTTAGCATTAAATTTGTTTTCAGAACAAAGATGATTATCAACATGAATACATTCAATGATTTTTTTATTTAACATACATCAGCTATATATTTATAATGAAAACAACGATAATTTATAATTTCCATGTAAATAAATAACTATAATATTATATAAATAGCACACGGAGAAATCGACTGAAAAACACTGAAAATGAAAAGCATATTGCCTATAAACTAGGAGCTAAAAAAACATTGCAATGAGGTAGTTCATTGCTCCGGAAATTGGATATTACAAATGTTTTCTTACGCGCCGTAAAAATTAGAGCATTTAATCGTACGGCGAAGTTTCTCAAAAATGTATGAAAAATTCATAAAAATTGACTACTTTAAAACGTCACAGTGAACAACTGATAGTGACGTTACGGGCGCAGTATTTAAAATGAGAAACTTTAAAAATCTCAGCAATCATCATAAGAAATATATATTTTTTACTTAGTTAAATCCTGATAATGTTTACTTTTGTATGGGTACTATTGTGTACCATATTTACGTGTATACTTATTAAAAAAAATTAAAAAATATTATTATTATTACTATTTTTTTATTATTATTTTTTTGAGACAAAAGAATTTTATTGTTTATATTATACTTATATTTTGCACCTCTTAAATAAAAAAATATGTAAATTCTTTTCCTTTAAAAATTTTATCTGCACACATTGTTTAATTATTATTTTTTATCTAAATATGTTATTTATACAATACTCCTGTTGTTATATATAGTATTAATTAATTAATTAGTTATGGATAACTTATAAAGCGCCATTTTCGCAATAAAATACCTCAAGGGCGCTTTACATGGTTATTCTATTGTTGAGTTAATTTAATTGTAGCTTTTAAATTTGTAATTTAATTAAAATAATTTATTTTGTTGTCACGTGCTACGGATTTATTCAAATGATTTAGAGAACAAGTGGGTTTTAAGTTTTTTCCGAAACATCACTTCACTTTCACAGCCTCGCACCTCTGCTGGGAGAGCATTCCATGCCATAGGGCCTGCGACCGCAAATGCGCGTTCACCAAATTTAGTGCGCTGTTTGCGTAGAGGTATAATAACTTTTCCTCTCGCCGCAGACGTAGCTGATCTAAGCGTGAGACGCCTGTCAGCTAGTTCATCTGGAATGCATAGTTCCCTTAGATATTCCGGAGCCGAGTTGTGCAGTGACTTATACATAAGCCAACAGAGTTTGTATTCGACCCTCTGTGGAAAACGTAGCCAGTATAGTTCCCGAAGTAGTGGAGTGATATGACTGAACTTTATAATTATATAATATAATTAAACATAATACTTTCCAATTTAATTTTGAAGTTTTTTACATTATGTTGAAGTGTTTATATTATTTTTAATATGTATCTTTTTAAGGTAAAAGGCACTGCGTGCCATGTATATAATAAATAAATAAATAAATATATTAACAAATAAAAATGCATAAAAAAACACTGAATTTCCTTTATTAATAATTTAAATAAAAATAAAACAACTTTATTTTAACCACTTATTTTTTTATTATTTTTTACCGGTCGGTTCATACCTTGAAACTTGCGGATCTTCGAAACAGAACAGTAAAAAAAAATGAGGTTACAAACAAAGTATTTAATTTCAATTTCAAATTATTTTATCATTAAATTATTACGATCCGTTTCCCGTAGGAACACATTATTTATCCTCCAGTGAGCACATTAATAAACAAAATTATTGACAACTTAATTTAAAATCGTTAAACGAACAATATCTTGTTCATGTGGTACTTTATTTATTACAATTTTAATTTAATTACATTGATTCGATCGTATAAATGGACCATTTTTTTGTAATTTATTTATTTATTTTTACTATTAAAAATTTCAGAACCTTCATGGCAAATCATTTTTACAAACTTAATCCCACCAAGCCAGATAAATTAATTCATGATAATATATCATGCAGTCATAAAACTATACTAAGGAGAATTGGTGCGTAGGTTTTTACGGTAGTGTTATTAATATGTATCTTTTTGGGTGATCCCATGCAAGTTAGATTCGTTCCGACGTTTCGGTTACCATTGCAGGAGCCATATTTAAGATAAACAGGTGAAACATCGGACCAAATCCAACTTACACGGGATCACCCAAAAAAGATACATATTAATTATATTAGGGAAAGTTTTTTAAAATTATTTTTTTATTTTAAAACGTCAAGTACAAAGAATAAGTACTTTGACGGACTTATTGCTGAAGCAATATCTCCCAGCCAGCCAAAAAACACACTGTTCGAAATTTTGTACTTATTTTTTTTATTAAAAAATACATACATATATAATATATTTAAAAAAAACTTAATTAATTAAAAATAACAGCTGTTTTACAATGGGAAGATAAAGCTTGACATATAAACTTAATAAATGTATATTATGCTGTATAAGAGAAATTTTGTGCCCTTAAAATATTTGTAATAACCCACACATTTATTTATGTACATCTTTATCCCAATCAAAATGATTATTTTTTAATCACAACTTCTGTGCTGATATTTATTATTTTTTCTGAATAATGTGTATTTTTTTTACATAAAAGAAGAGTAAGTAATTCCATATTTTTTTAACTTTTCATTTACCTACGTGATATTCTTGGTCCAAAAAATATATCAATGCGAGTAAAATAAACGACATATGTTTTTGGACATACATTTATAGAGTTGAGGTAGTTATATAACCTGAAGTTATCATTGCTTTTAAATTTAAATCGTATATTATATTCATTTCCGTTAAATACTAGTGCAATGAACTGCAAGACCGCGAAATTTGAGATTCAAAATTTTATGAACAAGATAGAAATGTGTAAAATATTTGTAAAAATACATCTGCTGGAGATATGCCAGAAAGTAACTAAGTACACATACCTACATGTCTACCAATACTTGCCATGCCCGTCTTTATAGAATAATGGTTGATGTACAGTGCTATCATTCTTAGAGCCATATTTTCATTATTGGATATATATATTTTTTTTAAATAAGCTTTCGCTGTTTTTTCGCGAAAATTAATGCTTCGTTTTTTTTTTTAATAGTAAAGAATTCATCATCAAAAGTATTGTATATCCATAGCGACTACATTCTCCCATCTTTCTGGCAGCATACAAATACCATCTCGAAAGAACGACTCATCTTTTGAGGTTATCCACGAAACGAACCATTTTTTGGCATCTTCATAAGAATGGAAGTGCTGCTCAGCCAGACCATGGGTCATCAATCAGCATAAGTGGTAATCGGAAGGAGCAATGTCGGCGTTTCCAAATATGTTTAGTCTGGCTTTTAATCATGTGGCCGAGCGTTATCTTGCTGCAAAATTACTTTGTCGTGTCTCTCTTCGTATTGCGTTTTCCCTTCATTACTAGGCTCAAACGCATCAATTGTAGTCAAAAGCGAGTTCCTGTAATGGTTATATTGGGTTTGAGGAGCTCATAATACACTAAACCCAGCTGATCCCAGAACTCACGCGAGAGAGAGGTGGTCAAGTTAGTACAGGACATTGGTAAAATAAACTAGATTAGGACTCTAAATGCCGAACACTATTCTAATGGAACGAAAGGCCTGTCGATGACTGTCAACAAGCCGGCTTCTCCTGAAGAGTTTCAGTAAAGTGGTTTCAGAAGAGAAACTCACAAGAAAATCACAAGAGCAAATGCTAGAGATGTTTCTGATCCCTTAAACCATGAGCACTTAAGGTAAAACAGAAACTTATTAATAACAGAAAAATGCACCTTTCATCATACGTCATACTTGTGACGTCACATCACGTCGTAGAGTACTTGAGACAACTTCAGTCAAGTGTTTGCGAATCTATGAGTTTTTATTGGTAGTTCCGTCACTTCAATATAAAAATCTTGTAACCCCGATTTTTCATCCAAGTTCTACAAAATATGTGAATAAAAATATCGTATCAAAACGTCAAGTCGTAAATCAAAAAAAATTAATTTTCTCATTTATTTTATTAACATATACGACACAATTACCTTTTACGAAATTTTTAATACGAACATATTTAAAACATTTAAGTTTGTAAGTAAAAATTCTTGATGGATATTCATTGTAATTTATTATATAAATAAAAGACGGGTGATACTTTGACTTAATTATCTTAAATATTTGTATATAACGACTTTTCTATGTCTACCGGTTTCGAGACGTACGTTCGAATGTAATTTTTTTTTTTAAATGTCCAAATCATAGAATCAAGAATAGTCCAGAAACGTAAATAGTGAGTAGGTTTACGTTTTGACCCATTAGTTTCTTTGTAGACGTCGTTCAGTACGCAACTCCCGATTTGAATTCAACTATGCCGTGTTGTGTCCTTTTAAAGTGTAAAAAATACTGCTAGGATCTTGAAGAAACAGGGTGGTATCACATTTCTTTATTATTATTATTATGGATAACTTATAGAGCGGCATTTTCGTAATATAATACCTCAAGGGCGCTTTACAAAGTGATAAAGATATAAATTTGTAATCATGTGTAATTAGCAAACGAATGTTTATGTAGCAAATGCAGTACTTAAAAATTTAATTATTTTTCCATCTGTCCGATTGTCGAAGAAACAAATGAAAATTTCGTTAGTGTTGCCAGGGTAGTAAATTGTTTTACCCTACTTTGCTCATCTAATGAGAGAACTAATGAAAATTGGTTCGGACTAAACAACTCTGTGGTGGACATTTGACCGACATTATATTTAAAACATCAAATATTATTTAACATGATATAAAAATTTGTTTAATATTTTAAGTTCAAAGATCATTAATTCAATTACTCTTATTAAATGACCCTTTACTTATCTACTCTGTTGTGTCAATCAATGTTTCCGCGTGCACAATGAAATTTTAGAGAAATTAACAGATTTCTTTTTTTTTACCTTACATCTGTGTTATGATTTTTTTTCCCATCAAGCAACATTACGCGGCGACATCACGAATGCGCGCGGCGAAAGTAGGGCAAAGTGGGGGGATTATTGGACACAGTCCGATGTATTCAAATATGATTTTACGCTCCTTCTGGACTATTCTTAATTCCATGGTCCAAATTATTTATTATTTTATTGTGTAAAAATAAATTTTAATATAAAAATTATATTTGTAGCAGGGCTAGATTTTATATATGTTTTAGCCAAAACATTAAACATTATAAAAATATGTCTTAAATTGCTTTTTTTAAACATGTGTTTTGAGAACATATCTTTTTTTAATTTTTGAAGAATGGCTGAAATATTCCAAATACAAAAGAAATGTTCATATTTTTAGCTTTATTTCTCATAAATTCCATTTTATTGATGACGCAGTGGATTCACAGTAAGAAATAAAGTGTAAATTAGCCAACATTTTATCGAAAATTGACAAAAGATAGGCAGCTGTCGGGAGGTCAAAGAGCGATTCTTGGTTAAAAAAAACAGAAGTTGCTGAGGACATATAATTCAAAGTAAGCACAACAACATACACCATCTAGAGCTGATACTACTGCGAAAAGACCCCAAAAATGCTTAAATGTTTGTGTAAATGAATCCTCTTTTAAAACGATAAAAGTCATTGAATTAATAAGCTCGCCCAGACTCAAAATGTGCTGTCAAAATGACCGCTGCAGAAGTAGCTGTGCGTTCGTCAAGTCAAAGAAACGTTTCAAACACTTAGACATTAGTGAGTGCTCACAAAATAGTAATTGGTGTTACAGATACTTCTAGAAAATTAACTGGCGACGAACCGTTATCATATTTTACGGACTCTAAATTTATAACACATTCATACAAACTATGATGGGAGTTTACCTGTCTTTGGCTGGTTTAAGTGGCCACTTTACACACTGTGTAACATTCACCATTCTGCCTACGTATGAACATCCACATTTCCTCAACTCTTCCATCTGTTGATGATTTTAATAAAAACAAACTATTTTGAACTATGTCACAAGTTCTTTCGAATCAACCAATCATAGTTTTGTGATAGATTTCCGGTTTCCGGTAAGCCAACCCATTCATCATGACAACTCACGGTAGAACTTGTGGCTTCACACGCAGAGTAATTAAAAAATTACAAAACTTAAAAAATCGTAATACAAATAAAAAAAATCATTGAACTTCTTCATTGCAGGGCATCTGGATCATTTTTGTTACATGAAAGGTAAGGTGATCAGTCTTATGCTTCAGGTTCCAGTCCAGGAACAATGATATTGTCTGTGTAAGTTCAATACCGCGTATGAGCCAAAAAATCCAAATATGTTTTTTTGGCATTTTCAATTGAATGGGACAAGCCGCATTGATTGGTATATTTTGATTTCTACAAAATCACAGTTTTTTATCCCTCCTGAACATCTTGACAAACGATTCATCCGCGATATTGAACTTTCATAGATGATATATTGCTGCATAGAACCACCTTTAAAACCGTTATTTCACATCCACCCTATCCGGAATCAAATCCACGACATCGAGCTCGGTAAGCGAGCGCGCCAACCATGGCGCTACAAGGCTGACTTATCTCCACTCGATTTCCTTTTCCAGGATTATTACCCGAGTAGCTAGAGTGGAAAACACTCGCCCAGGTTTCTGGTTCTATTTCACACACAGAACTCTATTCTTTATCCGTTCGGAGACACAAAGTTATGCATAACTGGAGTTAATTTGCAACTTATGTAGCATCATCCACGAAGTGAAATATTCATGAATTATTCAATTGTACATGCAATAAAAAAGATTATAAGTTGTTTTTAATATATAGTTTATTAGGAATATAATATAAATGTGAAAATACAAAACTTCTACTTCAAAACTTATACATTTGAGTATTCAACAGTAAAATAGTTATTCCAAGAGATGAAACGCACTAAAATAACATTACATATTTTTCCCTACATAAAATAATTGCAACTTAATCAAAAACATTATCACAGAATAATAAAACAAACATTTGAAATGTGTTTATTTTTAAAACTCTATTTTCTTTTAAATTATAAAATTGATAATAATATTTGGATTCTTATTTAAATAGGGTATGTAATACTTTGAATAATAATACGGACTTACGACATCAACATGGAAACATTTAGGTTATAATTAAAAAAACATACTTATATAGGCAGAAATCTCAACAAATACAAATGAATTATTAGGAAAAATAGAATTCTAGTCATTTACGGGATCATTGAATGGCCGGTTTAAGAATAACTTTACACATTGTTTAATACGCACTATTCTGCAACACTTTTTAATATGAGTATAATTCATTCATCTCTGTTGGGATATATAGATAAAATCCCAAGCAAGTTAAAATATAGTTAATGAAAGTTAAGAGCACAGAAAAAAATAATTGTTTTTCGACCTATTATTAACTGTAGGATAAAGTTTTTTTTCAATCATCAAATACATACACTCTATTCAAATCTTTAATAACCTTTGCTTTATATGCGCGTTACAACAAGTTTTTATATGAATTATTCAAATGTGCATGCTTACACAAGCAAAAATTGTATGTTTACTTGGTTCACCGACAGTCACAACATATTAACATAGGCTTATTAAACATTCGAAAGCACTGTAAATACCACTAGTTTTTACACCTTTATGTGGTACTTTACTTTGGTAAATAAGTTTATTTAAATTTATGAAAAACATTTTTTTAGGTGAGTACATCAATTAATTCAATAAATATTTTTTCTTAGTATGTTTTAAGCGCAAATATAATCTTTAAAAAAAGACATTTCGTACATCGGTGTTAGTTAATTTTTATTTTAAGTATTTATTTAAGATTTCGATTAACCCACAAAATTGATGATAATTTGAATTGGAAATAATTTAGATGCAAAATACTCTCTTAAAATCATAATTTAAGTCAAATTTTAAAATGCCTCAAGATTCATCTTAATAAAATATCAATGATGAATATAATTAATGTAATATTTTTTTTTTACTTGTATTTTAACCATTTTAATCCGAGCCTATTTTACATTTAATATGCAAAAAATTCTAAGCAATTTAATAACAAAAAAACAGTAGTTTATATTTCATCATTTATCTTAGATAATACCCATTGAGTTTACGTAAATTGAGTCAAAAAAATGTAACTGAACATTACGTAGTAATTCTCAATGATACAATTTTTTTTTACATAAAATCCTGTATGAAAATTTTGAGTTCAGTTATTGGCCCTGAGGGATTAAAAAGGTTAAATGAAAAATTAAGAAAAAACAGATGTGTGTGAAAATAGAACAATTAAGATGTCCACAGTGAAATCAATGGATTACTTAAAATAATTATTGAGATTCTTCTTCATCATCATCAGCTTTTCTTTTACTGGCACCATATCTCCTGTCAGAATCTGTACACGGAGGAAGATACTTTTCCCATTTTTTATGATTTAGTTCATCAAAATTATCACAATGGCGGGCGATATCCCTCAAGTAAGTAGCCAAGTAGAGCAACTCTCTGTCTTTATCTCTGTTAAGGTGGGCTTGCCTAAATGCCCTTATCTTCAAACCGGTTTTAGGATTCATTATGAAATTACGCCTGATGTCGTCAAACATTATGGTATTTTTCGAACTGTATTGGCTAAATTTTCCCCAAATTACTCCAAGAGGTTTCACCTAAAAGAAATCGGTTAAAAGGGACGTAAAATATTTACAAGTCTTATGACTGGGCCCTGCTTACAATGGAAAGTTAATAGAGATTCAATTGTCTATAAAGTACAATCAAATTTTATACACTAAAATGTGTATATTAGTATGAAAATTGGATGTTTCTTCGTCGGTAAAAATTTATATTTTTCATATGGAGAGACATACTTTAGAGACAATTGAAAATAACATTGTAATACAAGCCTCGGTGAATTTTAATAATTCAACTCGTCAATGTGGTAGTAAAATATTATTTATGTTTCAAAACAATATCATTATTGTATTCAAAGGCCCTGTAAAATAAAAGAGATTTTGTCTAAAGCCAGAGAAAATAAAATATAAAATTCAGTTTTTCGCTAGATAGTCACAGATTTATTTTCCATCATTATTTTACAAAAAAATAGTAAATAATTCAAAGCATCTTCACCATACACTGCGCAAACATGGAAAGCAGCTTTGGCATCTTTATTCCCTTGATAGAACGCAAACAGAAAGAGGTGTCGAAAATGCTAACTTTTGTCAACTTGACATTACATTTAGAAGGCTTGTAATTAAATAAAATAATTTTTATAACGTAAAAGCAAATACAATATCTTGCAGAGTAGAAAATTTTCTTTCGAGTGACGTATAACCTTTACCATTTTATGTTACTTTCGGTGCTTTTTTAATTTTTAAATTAGGAAAAAACAGACACAACTTATGTTAACACCCAAAAAATATCAATTTTTGATACAGAATATAATTCATTATGTATGTATATTTACATTGCACTAAACCAGCTCCATAATATATTGAACTTAAATATATGTCCTTATTACACAACTCCCTTTTCGCTATTTTGGTAGTGCGGGTACTGTGTTTATTTATTGTTTTTATTTTAAATGTATACGCTAAAACATTGTATCTTTAAAGTGTCGGAAATGTATGGACAATATTTGGTCTTGTAATGGTTAGCATGCAAAAGGTCCTGGACCCAATTCCTGAGAAGCTTGACATTGAATACATGCTTAAAACTGTGTTTATTTGATCTTTTTATGTAAAAAATATTAAAGCATGCTACAATTGACGAATTATGGCAGTTCCTTTGGCAATATTAGCTCAGAAAAAAATTTAAAGGACAATAAAACTTACATCAATTATTCCATATTTTGGAGTGTGTACTGTTATCATGGCAAGATGGTCTAAGTAAAACAAAATCTTGTAATCTTCATGGGTAGATATACCGAGTAATTTCATTTTTTCTTCAATCCATTTCATGCCTGTCGCTGACCAAATAACTATATCGTAGTCTTTATAGGCAGATGTCAAAAATTCGTGGAGAAATGGACGCATCAGCTCATAACCTAAAACAATATAAAAGATTTGTTTTAATACTTTTGCTGATAAATTTAAATTAGAACATTTACAAAATAGTTTAAAGCAATAAGAATTTTGTATTGTTATGCCTGAAATATAATGAAATCTGTATAAAATTTTAATATACTAATTCAAATAAAATGTATTATCTTAAAAACTTAAATTGGTAAAAAAAAATCACTCAAAAGGCCAGTGCATGTTCATGGATATAACTATTGTTTTGTTTCCTTAATTTATGTATGTATACATTTGTAGTTTTGTTATATAAATAAATAAGAATACCATATTAACCCAAATATAGCGTGATATTTTTTACTAAACATTTTTTTTTTTAATATTTGCATTATATTCTGGGTTAAGGACGTGTCCAGATGTACTACGCACACAGCAAGGCTTTCTTGCCTATCATAAGCACAGTTTATGTGTGTGTTGGTTTCGTGAGATTTGGGGGCAGAAGAGTGAACGTGATGCACCGAGTAAAAATCATTTAAGCGACACTGACAAGCATACCTGAGTAAAAAAATATAATTTACCTAATATATTTTTTTTTCTTTAATTTCTGATCCAAATATATAGGCCGCATTATATTCAGGGTAATACAGTTCTTATTTTTAAAAATATATTAAAATATGATAGAGAACATAAAATATGCACATAATCTATAATTCTCCAAAAATTATTTCACCCGATTTCAAGTTAATGAGCTTCATTGAGAATTGACATCATAGCTTATTCAAAAATTAATAACATGATGATAACTTCACTCAAAATGTTCATTAATAGTTGAATCCGTTATTTGTGTACAAAATATTGTGGAGCAATAATAAAAAAAATCCATAATTGAGGAACGTTTTTAAAAAACACGATATTCGTTCCACGTGGATATTTGGGTTTTTTTATTCAACACGCATCGATTACCTGAAAGAAAACTTACCAAAACGTACTAAAAAACAACATAAAAAATATCAAAGTCTAATTGTTGTTTCAAAACCCTTATGATCTGATCCCAAATTTCAATCATTTTTATTGGGTGTGAATGAAATATAAAATAAAGCTATAAACTACATATAAATTATAATCCCTTCAGGCTTAGTTGTAAGGCGTAATTTTTAAGAATAATGATGGTGCACGCGATTTGACACGAATCAAAAAAACCTCACCTGAAAAATTACATTTTAAGCCAACATCAAGTTTTGAAAAAAACGGTCCTCAATTAGTAAAATGTAGAATTAAAAATTAGTAGAATGAAAAAAATAATAATCATAATAATATATCTATTAAAAAATATATATGTAAAGATATTATTCACAGTCATTAAATGTTATATGTATTACTAAACTTGAATGTGCTTGAATTAATACAAAACTTTTATCGTTACAATATTTTAACCATTATTTTTACTACTCAATTAAATAATTTACTACACAAGTAAATAATACAATAGAATAATATCAAATTAAATAATTTACTACACAAGTAAAAAATACAATATTATAATATTAAATTAAATAATAAAATGTATAAGATTCATTGGATCATATTTTTACCTGTTTCCGCAGCAGATCGATGATCAAATAGTGTATAATCAATATCCAATACTAGGAGATTTTTATCAGGTCTCGGTTCGTTCAGCATATTAATTTTATATTCCTTAATTCTCTTCTCAATTTTTTGAAGATATATCTAGAAACAACACAATGTTTACATTGGTGAGATAATTCAAATTATTTTCATTAAAAATTTATTACATGTATCTATTTATTTTATATATATTATTTTTCTGTTGATTTAAATGATACTCTTATTTTGTTTTTTTTTTAATACTACTATATTTTACTATTATTTTGTTGATTTTAATGATACCACTATTTTGTTTATTTGATTATGTGTGATTCTTAATTTTGTATAATTTATATTTTAAAAATTATTTCTAGTTATCTTTTTTGCATTGTATTCTTTGGAATTTGATTATTTATTACATTTACCTTTTTTTCTAGATTGTTATTCTATGTCATAATAATTTGATCTATTTAATTTTACGATGTATTTTTATTGTGGCTTGACACGGGCATAGTCTAAAAAGCCTTAATAAGTTCATAAATATTTAATTTTGTAATTTTGAATAAATAAATAAATAAATAAAAATAAATAATTAATAAAATGAATATGTTAACATTTTCAAACTATAAGACGTTCACAATAATTTTCACACCAATTAATTTATTATTTGCATACATGCAACCCAAATCACTTTTTTATAGACAGCTGGCTTTAAAATGAACTTATCTTTTATAAATAATGCCATTGTGCCCGGGTAATATTATTATTATTCTTCTTCTTCTTTTTTTTGGCCTTTTCACTTCTCAACTCGGGTGTTCTGGCCAGTGTTGAGTTTTTGTTTTTTTTCTTACATATTTACACATGTGTTAGTAATATAATATATACAAGTTAGTGTGTTAGTAATTAATACAATATACAGCCTGTAACTGGGGGGGTGGGTCATCGGTGGCAGAGCGATGAGGACCTCAATGCCTATCGATTTAACCCCCATGTATATTCAGCGATATTCAGTTGTTTTAAAGTTATTCAGATTTTTAAGAATTTTTAATGCAAATCCGATTTTAGGCTGAATGTCCCAAGTGTAGCCAAACTATTAAGTCTACAATAGTTTTTTTTTTACAAGTAGCTCAATAGTAGGCCTTTTATCATTCAATACAGTTTTGAGTCGTTATTTGATTTAATTCCAAATAAAAAATAATCTTTTCCAAAAAATATGCAAACCCAATTAATTTATTATGCATAAAAAAAAACATTAAAAATTTAAAATCCCCCCATACAAAAATATCATTTTTGTTAAAATTATAGATTGTAATATAAGCCGACCCACGATATACATTTTATTCCAAAAGAAGGAACATTAAAAATATATATATATAACGAAATATTATCCACCTCATGACATACTGGTTAGCGTGTACGACTTACTTACACGAAATATCGGGTTTAGTTCCTAACTCAGTTTAAAATTAATAATAATTTTTGAAAACACTGCATACGATGTTTGAATTTAATGTTCTTGTTGCTATAAGGTGAGAAGGCGGATATTTTATATTTTTGCAGGTATACACATTTAATAATAATTATAACTTATATTATCACTAAAAAAATACACATTAAGTTACTAACTATAAAACTAAAATTATAACTATAATAATTGTTATAAACAAATCTTAAAATAACTCAACCTTATTCAGCATGTCATCAACATCAACCTTATAAAACAAATTGAAATTATTTTCTGAATTCAATGAATGTATATTTTTTCTCAGATTGAATTAACCACTGATAAAGAAACTACTCCATTACGGACATTACTATTTTAAGTAAAAAATCTGTTTCCTCATTCATAAATAGCAGTTCGACATTTGATTAAAATAGAAAGACACAATATTTCTGTGTTTAAATCCCATGCAACTTATTGTAACATTTCTTGCACCATGTAAAACCAGCATAAGGTGATAATTTAAAAATACCGTTTTTAATTTCTTCTAGAAAAAAATCATAGATAAAATTACTTTCATAGAAGTGATTAAAACTAAAACATGCACGATACACATTATTTAAATTTATAATTATTACATTAGAATTTTCAATGGCAATCTCTTCGTCTTCGATATCAAGATCATTAATTACATCTTCAGAACCAGTCGGCATACTACAGGCGTCTTTGATAGCCTCCTCCAGAGAACCCATCATCATTATTTTGAATTTAGGCTTTAAATTTGTATCGCCGAGGGTACAGCCATCTTCTGCGGATTTACCTAAAATAAATACAAATACATAAATACCATTTAACAGAAACCAAACTCAGAGATTATAAACGAGACAAACAAATTATAAATACATTTATTTATTCTTAATATACAGTACGATAACATTGTATACAAATTTGACTTTGAGTTCTCTTTAAGAGACTGTCCAATGTTCAAATCGCTGTCTTCGTGGTGATAAAACTGAGTCACAATATAATAGTTTTAGGAAAAATTAACTTTGAAGTTGACCAGTTAACCAAAAATATATTTTACATTCGTAGTACCGACATTTATTGATCTAGGGTTGGGAAACCTTTAAAAAATATTAATTACCAAAAAGCTTAGTACAAAAGAGATATTAATCATTTTTCGGGGTCGTTTTGCCATCAAGATGGTGGTTATTATTCTTTGTTCACATGTCAAGGAAATATTTTTTCAATTGACTCTTTTTTTCATTGACTTTTAAAATCAATAAATTTCCATAACTAAGGTCCAATCATTTTATCGAGATAGACGAAGGCATTTTTTTCAAGAAGGAAATAATGAAGTCCGCGTATTAATAGAGCTTATAACTCAATTACTAATAAATTATTACCTTATTATCATGTCTCTCTTTATTGAGATAGAGGGCTTCAGATATTTGACCTGTGAGTCCGCGACACTACAACGGGTTCGCCACCCGGATATTAAATTGCTTGAAATTTTTCGCACATACTATGTTAAATAGACTGGGATTAATATATCTTCTATGACTCCATTTAATCTCAATGGTACCAATATTTAATTAAAAGTATTAATTTATTACCATGTATGCTGGCGGGCTCATACTAATGAATTCAATTGTAAAATATTTTTCATTCTACACTCACGTAGGCTACGATTTTTTTTACCCATTAGTACAAAATGATCACTCGTACAAGCATTATTACTATCCATTCTAGATTACTTAGATGATTTAAGCTGTGAACTGCTTGATAAACACAAACAATTTGAGAATTCATGAATTAGGTATATATTTGGTCTTAGGAAATATAACCACATATATAATTATCATAGGCAACTGAATTGGCTCAAAATTAGACAGCGGAGAAACTATCACACCTGTTACTGTCACTTCTGTTTACTCTACTTCATAGTCCTAACTATCCAATATATCTTCGTGAAAAATTTCAACAATTATCAGGTTTTCCCCTTTATTCTTATTATCAAAGCACCTTCTCAATTCCCATCCACAATTCCTCCTTCTTCTCTTACTCATATAGTGTCCATGAGGCTAAACTGTAGAATTATCTCCCACCCACTATCCGAGATATAGTGGCTCTGTTTGAATCACGCCAAAATAAACATCTCATTTCTCTTCCTTAACCTTTTAGGTGCCAAAAGGGAGATATCTCACGCATGGTACAGTGTAACATGAAAATTTGCATGTAAATAATCTAGAATATGTTTTACTGCCAACTTGACAGACTGCAATGAATAAAGTTACCAATCTACTTTTGATTCCGCATAATATCCTCTAGAAAAACTTATCCCTACTGATAGTATTTTTCTTTCGCAAAAGCATTCCAAAATCTGCTGAATTAGTCTGGTATTGAAACGATTGATCTCTCATCTTTTCCTCTCCCTTTGCTCAATTTATCACATTAAACACTAGTATCAATATTAATTCATTTATATTGCTAGTTCTATTTACGCCTGAATTTTTTTTTCATTTCACGAATACGTTTTGGAACTAAAATTAAATTTTATTATTGGTTAGGAAGAAATTTACATTTGGCAATAAGCCCATTAATGTACAAATACGCATGTATAAAAAGTTAAATAAATCGATAAAAATTTAAAAATCAAACGGATTAAAGCCACTACATTTTAAAACGGACATAATGATATGAAAAAAATATCTCATAACAGGTGATGAGATATTATTTCAGGACAAAGCTTTTATTTTAATAAAAACTCGCACAACATGTGTATTCATACCGGTCCGATATTTATAATTATTTTTTATGAACAAGTTATATTAGCTAGGGATAAAAAGACAAGAATTTCTTGATTTTAATAGAAAAATTGTACCGGCTTTTGATTGGAATAAATGTTGGTTATAAAATAAACAGCATCTTTCACTCAGGGAGAATTTGGCAATTAAAATGCTTTACACGATTTAAAGACAACAAGAAAATTGAGAGATCAGGATACATACCCTTATATTTGATATTGAGTAATTTCTGGCGTGCACACCGAACGCCCGTCTGTACTTCAATTAATTCCTTCAATTTTTTTACAGTGTCTTTTGAACATAAATCATTTATTTCATACTCTTTTCCACTCCATTTCACAACAACAGGTAGTTTATCTGTATCCATCGTAAAATAAATATTTCAATCAACGTTGATAAGTCAAAGCGTCACAGTAGGTATTATAAAAATTGACAACAACCGCGACGTCAAAAATACACAAACACAACCGACGTAAACGTGCATGAACTTACACGTTGGTAGACGTGTTTTTGAACTGTCAAATTTAGGATGAAATAAGGTGTTTGACAAGTTAGCCAACAAAATAATTAAAATATCATAAGCAATAATAATATAGATAAGATTGCCGTTTTTAAAATATTTTATGCATTCGCAGTATTCGCACATTCGCAGCTTGCAACATTAAAGCTCAAGTAAGAATGGCAGATGAAAAATTTTCTGCTGGAAAAACAAATGTCACTTCAAAAAGAAATAACAATTCGTTTTCCCGAGGATATACATTAAAGAAAAGAGCACCATCTAGAGCAGTTCCTAGAGATAATGATGTATATATCACAAAGAAAACTAGTTTCCAGGTAAACATTGATTTAACTTAAATCACATGTTGCGTGTTGATTATGACTGGTCTTCATAAATTAATCGTCTGATTTATATTTAAGGCTCAGTTGGAGAAGTGTTCAAATCTACTTCTGAGCGGGGAAAAGGAAATATTTTTACATGGTTTGGGAGCCGCTATAATCAGATGCCTAAACTTGGCATTGCAATTAGAAACAGCATTTCATGGAACTTGTCGAATAGAAGTTAATACTTCAACCCAAGATTTAATAGGTAAAAATGGTGATTAATCTACCTTTTACCAAGATAATTATGAATTGCCTTTAATTTAAATGTGGATCTCAATATTTCAGATGACTTGGAACCTACGACGGATGAGGGCGAATTTGGATCTCAAGTTCGACACAATTCTGCCGTCCACATAAGAGTATATCGAACAGCTTGCTTAGAATCTTAGTGGACTAAAATCAACATAAAACAAAATGTTCTTTACCCTCAAAGAAATAGTTTCGTGGATTGGATTAACAGTGTTTGAAATCTGGATAAATCTATTGGCCATTACAATATTTTCAATCCTACTAGCTCTTAAGGTAGATGGAGTTATTTCAGAATCTTGGTGGATCATATTTTCTCCACTTTTTATCAGTGATGGCCTGAATGCATATTTTTGTGTGATTATTTTTATTCGCCTCAATTTATGTGCGTCGCTCAAAGCATCTCTTTACCGGGCATCATGGAGTTCAATATTCTTGGGTCTAACTTTCGTTTTCAAATTCCTCCTCTGCAAAAAGTTGACAGGACAGTCGACAGTAGATTATAGTGAAGTCTTCGCTCCACTGTTTATACTTCTACAATTGATAGCCGTCCGTGCTTGTCAACTTCATCAGTAACAATTAAGTGTTTCCTCCTGTGTAAACGACTTTTAAAAGTAGATAAACTCGATTAATTTCATATTGATGTTAATATTTCATTATTTTAAATTCCTCCTCTGCAAAAAGTTGACAGGACAGTCGACAGTAGACTATAGTGAAGTCTTCGCTCCACAGTTTATACTTCTACAATTGATAGCCATCTGTATTTGTCAACTTCGTCGGTAACAATTAAGTGTTTCCTCTTGTGTGAACTACTGTAAAAATAGTAGAGAAACTCAATTTATTTCATATTGATGTTAATATTTAATTATTTATAATAAATGATTAAAACATAACAGATTAATTATTATTTTTTCCGGCAACCTGTTCTTTTAAAATAAGAAATACAACAGTGCAACGTGATGAAAAGATAACTTCATTAAAATTGAAAAAAAATAAAAATATTTATATATTCAACTTATGCTAGCATGAAAGAATGTTTTGTTTCAAGATAACTTTTTATTTAATTGATTATAGAAACAGGTATGTAACATTTTGAAAAGTGTAGATTCATCATTAAAAACCTTAAAATAATAATAAAACAATTTATTTTTTGTATGAACTAGCAGTTTTAAAAATGGACATTGCTGTTTATTAAGCGTAAAGGTGGATCAATCTAATTTTGCATATGGATATTTCTAAATTTGCTACTTAAAAATGTTGCCATTTTTTGTCCTGTGTGTTATTGGCTGATTATTGAATTTCTAATTGTAAAAGTGACAACGCTACAGTGTCATGTATAATTTAAATACGATTTTACTTTATTATAAAATGTTTTTGAAGCACACTGCTGTTTAGATAGGTAGATTTTTGCGCAAACTTTATTTTGGCATCAATAACTCATTTTTCAGATTTTGTGGAGATTTCTAGGTTTGCTACTGGTACCCTCAATGTCTGATTAAAAACACCCAAAAAGTTATTGTATGAAATTTAATTTATAACTGAAAATGTTCATATTGTAATGAGGGAGCTCAGTGCTACAGGAAATCGGAAATAAAAATAGTTTTTTAAATAAGAGCATTAAATTGAACAGCAAAGTTTCTTGAAAATACATATATTTTTTTGAAATACTTCAATAGAAACTAACTACTTTGAAGTAAGTCACTAGTTCTTCCAAATCAACCAATGAAAGTGTGTTGTGATAGATTTCCAGATTACGGGAGGCCAACTCACCAATCGGCAGAACATACCTAAGAGAACTTGTGACGTCACACGTGGAGTAATTTCAAAACATTAAAATATCATTGTGCTGATAATACGGTACATAAAAATATGTCTTTTTAATTTATGACTTAGTTTGATAGTCTATTAACAAATAAAAAAAACGCTTATTCTAACTTCCTCATAGCGTAGATTCTTATATAATATATTATTGCTGCTCTTTTTTTCAAATAAGCATAAAGTTTAAAACCACTTTTGATTTGAAAAACGTGCCAGAATACCTTTCAATTCTTTTTAAAACAAAAAATCACCATATATTCCTTTATTGTAATCAGCTTAATATTCTTTTTAAATTTAAAGTTAAACAAAATAATAAAGTTATCAGATCTCTTGAGGACCGCTGAGGACATGAAAATCGAAAAAATGAATCGGGTTGTGGTCCCGTTGCTAGTGTTGCGAACTTACGAATCAGAGGTCTAAGGTTTGAATTCCAGTCTACCCAAACTTAATTCCCATTTTCTAATAGTCATTTATTTACAACTCGTTGAAAATGGCCCTAAAACTTCAATATTTGCATAAATTATGAGAATGCAAATACTTCTTTATTTAAAATATTTATGTTATTGAAAAAATGGATCTTAAACTCAATAAATACCCGGGCTTCCAAATTGTCTTCTCATAAAAAAGGTTTCTTTCATTTGGTAGAATTTCAAAAAAAAAAATATTTCTTATATTTCTATACCGACTTAAATATATTTCAGTGTAATTATTACTATCAAACTTTTTTTTTACTGTAGCTATATAATGTTAGTATTTTTTATAATATTGTGATTTGTGGCTGATACTTTTATTTAAATTTATTTCAACAGAGAGGGAAAACATTTTTGAGATACTTTTATTGCTTATTCTGCTTTTTTAACTTTTCACATTCTTTCAGCATCTTTTGAACTTCAAAGATTGCTAATATTAAATTATTGATCCATTGAAAAATAAAAAATTATTACTGGCATGAAAAGGTAGTGTTTGTTTTTTTACTTTAACAAGCCAAGAGGCCTAATTACAATACAAATCATTCGGGAAAAGAAACAAGAACAAGGGGAAAAATGTTTTCGAATACCTATATATTTTTTTGTCGAAAGAACAGCCTAAAAGATTTACGCTGCGAATGTTGATGGATGCAGAAAACGAGGAAGACCGAGAGAGGCATGGCATGACCAAATTCAATAAATACTTGAAGACGGGCATGTCAAAACTCGGAATAATCGGCATGAAAAGATTTATTTATTGATTTTGTTTACTAACGCCCAAGGGTATTTACAATACATGCTAACATACTTGAAAATAAAATACAAAATATACAGCAAAAAGATGTGAAAGTACTTAGAAAAGTGATGGTAAAAAAGTTATTATAAAAAACAAATATACATTTTTTATACATATATTTTATCATACATCCAATCTTTTGTTCACTTTGCCCGGCTAAAAAGGGTACATACCCCGTTTCAAGCTAGCTGAAGGAAAACAATAAAAAACAGTTAGCATATAAACAAAAAATGCAATAGTAAAATTAATTTTGTAAAGCAAATAAAATAAAAAAAGTTTTACGGTAAGCAAGAAAGAAAAATGTGAGTATGATACGAGCTAAACATACCTGTTTAAAATATTCAGGCATTAAAATCTTTTGTCCCCGTAAAAATAAGCAGGTATTTTTGTTTTAATATATAAAATTAACCCTTGTTTGTATTGGGAAAAAACGCGGCGATGTTTCAAAATATTTCAATACGAATTTAAATATAACTTTCCAATACATTCTATTGTTTTCTCTAATCTGGGGTTTCTCAGCAATAATGCATTTAAATATAACATTTTGGTTCATGTCAGCCAATTCTCAAAAGAACCCCATTTTAATTACCGCCTTTACAAATAAATCCATTAAAATAAATCCCCAATTACCTGAGCCATTACTAGGTATCCACAACTTAACAATAAATATTGACCCATGTTTTCCGCTGGGGAAAACATAACCTTTTTTAATAATAATTTGTAAACCTATGGCCATTAAAATAATATTTGTATTTTAAAAACTTATTTAAAACTAACAAAATAAAATGCATAATTAATTCCTCAGTAATACATACAAACCTTTCTTCTTCAAATTTCATACATCTTCATTCATTTGCGCGCCGATTATTCCAACTTGCCACATATTAACTTAAAACTCTAATTGACTTTTGCGCCATCATTTTCTAATCCGCACCCGTGGTACATAAGGCACTGCACCAGTCGCCAGCGATTATTTTATAATATGTATGAAGGTATTTTACATCCACCTTGCCAGGAATCGAACCTAGGACCTCAAGTATGGTAGGCGAACGCGCCAACCACTACACTAGCAGGCGAATCATTTCCAATTTTTTGAATTAATGATTCCTATCTAATCTTCATAGGTATAAGTTAGTTTAATAATTTAGGTTCTCATGTTTAGTATATGTTTATTTTTTAATTAATTAGTTTTGAACGTATTTAATTTTATATACATTCTAATCTTAGTTAATTATAATTTAGTTTTATAAGAAATAATATGCAGAACATAATATTTTCGTTTTAAATATGACGCGGTGTTTATAATATGTGCGGAAAGGAGACAATGAGTTTTAGGCAATAAGCGAAAGGGAGAAGGAGAGACCTCCTAATTTGGGAGTTATAAAACCACCCCAAATGGTCGGAACAAATGAGTCGGAATACAGTCGGGAAGAAGAGTCGACCAAGAGTCGGTCGATAGTCGGGAGAGTGAGTTGGGTCGACGCGATCGTACCGTCGATCGCGGAGACGATGCAGCGTGGAAGTCGAAGTTAGGGAGTTTAAGTGCAGTGAGTGTACAGGGTAGCCAGTGCTACGTAGCAAGCTCGTGGAATCTGACTACTCCACGAGGGTCATCGGAGGCCGCTTTCCAACCGCGAAGGTCCCTCCACATCCCGGACATCCATCGTCCTCCAAAAGGAACGCCAGTTTCCTGCACCGCCAGCGCGTGTTCCCAGCCCACGGCCGGCCAGTCTTCCAGCTGACTGTCGCCGTCACCATCGCCACGGGACCGAATCCCGAGAGCTGCCCAAGGCTCTATCTATGGCATATCTCCGCCCAGGACATCGCCCAGCATGTGTTCGTCCGAACACAGCATCCAGACCACCATCCGTCATCTCTCCACATAAGTGAAACCACCATTGCATTAGAATTAAGTTACAAAGAAGAAGAAGAGTGACAATTACGAACTGCATTAGTGGAGGACCTAGATCTGTAAGTATTTTTCTTTCTCTCATGTTTGTAACTAGTTCTAAGATTATTCCCATGTTCTAATTAAATAAACATAGGTACATAAAACATTCAAGCTTTTAAATCATCTTCCAATTTACTCGTTTTCAGAATAGATTTAAGTTTCTTTTATTTTCTTTTGGGCTTTAAATTCATTTCGTTTTAATTAGGATTATATTATCATGATGGGGAATAAAAATGGAAACACATGGCGAAGTAATTTTCTACACCACATATCCGATAAGGCACCAGGAAGACGCGATCTTCTTATTCATCTCAAGGTTCCGTTCGGTGGATGTTCCCGATTTCTCTCAGTTAGCGGAGAGACGGACAGCTTCCGTCTATTCCTACGTGCGAACGCGGAACTTAATTTTTCACAGCCTCCGAGATGATTAATCTCATCTTAATTTTTCTCTCATCGCCACTCCCTCAATAACCCAGAAACTACCCCATAAAAACACGTAATTTTTCATTAAAAAATTTACCCCCCGTGATAAGTAAAACATAAATTTTATGATTATTAAATCAAGCAAGCATATTATGGTGAAAAAGAAGAAATAAAAACATAGTAAAGTGATATGGCGTTCTATCCTTTATGGGAAAATGCGTGATGGTTTTCTTGGATTTTTTTTTCGCGTATAGTCTATGCTTGTCCATTCCCACGTTTGCTCTATGCCTGTCAACTGTCAATTTTTTCCATATTATCTGTGCACTTTATTGGAATCCAAGCTCAAACGAAAACATAGATTTAAGATTTTTTTTAAAAATTAAAGTCAATTTGTTTTATAAAAATATCTAAAATGCCGAAGAAACGAAGGAATTTAAACACCAGTTCAGACATTTATTACAGCCCCGATAAAAAAGTTAAAGACCCGAAAGGTACGTGCCCTCGAAACATACAATTATAAAATAGTGTTAGCCGTTTATTAATTTATACAATTTTGTATCTAGATGATGTAGTGTGCATGGCGCGCGGAAGACTGAAAGGAGCATTACAAGACGCTCTAGACCCAAACATAGATGGTGATTCGTCGAACGAAAATACTCCCTTTAGACCGTAGGTCGACTTTCTCAACACGTTTGGATATCCTACTTGAATTTATGCCAGTTGTATAATTGATTTCGCTAATTTAGTTATGTGCTCCCCAGAAACGCTGGCTTTAGTGATGGAAAGTTTTCTTCCATTTCTAAAAGGGAATTTAATGATTTGTCAGGAGACAATGATGAGTACGGCTCGGACAAAAGCGATAAAAAAATTTCTTGCAAGAAGAGGTTGTTATCTCCAAACAGATCCAATTCTTATGTCATGAAACTTTTTGACAGAAGTGTAGACCTCGCACAGTTCAAGGAAGACACACCTCTATATCCTATTTGCCGAGCCTGGATGGCCAATCAGCCACGAAACTCCTTTAGGTATGAGTATTTCCCTATTTTATCTTTATCGTCCCTATTCGCATACGCCCGGACAGGGCAGAAAGCAATGCATTCACACTATCATGAAAGTAATGTGACCGGTCTTACGCCTAAGGTTGTCGGGGTTGTGATCAAGTTGGTAGCGTTGCGGACTCGCAAATCATTGGTCCAAGGTTTGAACTTTGCTCTACCTTAACTTGATTCTCATTTTTCTAGCATTTAAAAAAAATATTTATTTATTATATCGTACACATAAAACTATACATTAATATAAAGTTGCATTTACTGTGTAACTAGGGTAAATAACCCTATTATAAGATAGTCGTTAATTCCCACTTTATTAATTATTTACAACTTTTAGAAAATGGGCTTAAAATTTTAATATTTGCCAATATTTCACGTCGACCTTCCCAAGAATCGAACCCAAGACCTCAGCGTGGTAGGCGAATACACCAACCACTATTGTAAAGGGTGGGACTTATCTCCATTTCCTTTTCTTTTTACCCGAGAGAAGTCATCGGGTCAAAAACACTCCACACACTAAACTGCAATCTTCATTCGCCCGGACACAGACTTATCCGTATTTAGAACATCCTAATACTAAACTATTTAAAAACAGAAACAGATTAATTATTTTGACAAATATCTCAATTGAGATGAAGGAATCATTATGGAACATGAATGTGTAATGTTGAGCTTTCCACATCTTAGAATATTCTATATTTGTATGTATCTAGTGAATTCTGCATGTCTCTGTTTATTTTTGATGAAGTTTTTACTATGCAGAATGGTGGATGTTGCACTGTGTGTAAAATGATAATTTTAACCAACAAATAGCACATCATAAGTCCTGTTCACTTTCCACATTTTCTTCTTTAAAAAGTTCTCCCATCTTGATGTCTTGTGTTGGATTTTAGGCCCAAATCTCCGGTACCAGAGTTGGAAGATAATTCCTTCTGTAAGGTAGATCTCCCCTCTCCAGAGGGG
The DNA here is from genome assembly GCF_059751315.1 of Micrasema longulum. Lineage (NCBI taxonomy): Eukaryota > Metazoa > Arthropoda > Insecta > Trichoptera > Brachycentridae > Micrasema > Micrasema longulum. Next base: position 248,262 of record NW_028277411.1, read on the forward strand.
CCCCCGGTGCCCCGTGTCCCCCCTCTATTACCCGAGCAAATTCACAATGGAAAAATCAACATTAATCTTAATTACGTAAGTTTACTTTTATAATCTACTTTTATCATTACTTAGATGCAGTACTGTCATTTCAGGTAACATCAATATAATATTTTACCAAAAACAACATAAATACATTAATATTTTTCATGAGCATTATAGTAATTGATGTAAATAAGAAAATAATCTCTTTTTTACATACATATATCACTTTTTTTATAGTAAATATGAAGACAGCAAGAGTGGTACCCTGTTTTCAAATGTTATTTTCAATTTGTACAATCTTTTTTGGATAATCCCATGTAGCTCAGATTCGTTCCAACATTTCGACTACCATTGCAGGAGTTATCTTCAGGGTAAACTATGTGTTGTGTAGAGAACAAATGTGTTTATGTATATATAGTAGTTTTTTACCGTGTCGCAGTCGGCATTTGGTACATTTAGACCCCGTCCGCTGAGTCCATAAAAGGCTGAGATTCGCGCCTGGACCGGTCATTTTGCCAGGAACCGCGGCGCACACAACAGCTAGAGTATAATAAACATTACAGAGATCCTTTTCAGAGCCACAATGTATTTTTATAAGATCTTAATATTATATAAAATTACTGAATGAAGATATCCTACACTATATAATAAAACAAAATATTGATATTCCAGAATGAAATGACCCCTCCATCAATAAATGTTTTGTTAGAGTTACACAAAGCTCGCTGGTCAGCAGTACGAAGGAACTGGTTCGAACAATCTGTAAAATACGAGAGTCGGTATGCCCAAACTCAAGAAATACTGAAAGAAATGGACACCAAGTGAGTGTACTACTTAAAATAATTAATCACTTAAGATTTATGGAAATATTAGTTAAAACTTATGTTTTTTTTTAAAAATCAATAGGAGTTCATATCATTTATGACAGTTGCTTTATTTTATTAAAACAAAAGTTTTTAAAGTACAACAATTGATTATATGTATTACAAACACAGAAACAACCCAGACATTGATGTAATTAACACATCATTATGTTCTGAATTTTTAATACATTTGCTTAATAATAAAATGAAAAGTTTTCTCTCATCCAAATTCACCAAAAACTGACCATAACTACGAGATGGTGAACAAATAACTATAACATGTGCTGATTCCATTTCCATGGATGAAATTGATGCATTTTCACAAACTTTCACTTTGTATCTACTTGGGTTTGAAAAAGTTATAGTAAAAGTATGTATAGATTTTTATAATATTGAAATAATTGAAGAATTGTATTGTATACACATATTTTTGTTAATTTTGTTTTTTATATACTTTCAGTTCGTGAACACCTGGACACATCGAAAACAAAATTTAAAAATATATTTGATAAACTTTCAACACATTTTTTTTAGTATATGTTTTTTTCTTCTTCTTTTCATAGATTTTAATTTTTATAATTAACAGAGTACTTTTTACAATACTCAAAAAATTATGTATAAAACTGTAATTACATAATAGAAAATCATAGAGCTGTTTACAGTTTAATCCTCAATTCCACTAATGAGCAGTTTTTCTTTCTAAAGACAGCTAGTTCATTTTAAATTATACCAAGAGACTTTTGTCGGTTAAAAATAAAACACTTTGTAAAATACACATATGTGAAATAAGTTTAAAAGATATTTAAGGGTAAAAATCATAATTTTCTACATCATTATTTTGTGTAAATTCAAATTCCTAGCTCACTGTTTATGATACATAATGAATATCTGTTTATTATTTGTGCAATTATAAATGTCCTGTGTTTATGTTTGAATTTATAATGCATACTTGCATATTATAAGTGAAAATTGCTTGGTACATACACTTCCACTTGTTTATTCAATCTGTTAATGCTTTCACCTTCTAAGGGTATCTTCAGAACGGTTAACATGTTTTAGATTTATGACATAGATTAATAAGGATTAAAGCCTGATTACAGTGGTGAATTACAGCCCAAAACACCCAGACTTGAGAAAAAACTAATTTCAATTTTTGTGATCTTTCCGGGAATCCAACCTGGAACCTTCCGTGGGCGAGGCAAGCGTCTAAATCATCACACCACAATTATCACAGCCGAAATTCAAATAAATAATATATCTTTCAATCAATTGTATAAATAAGATGCTAACATATTTTAATGTTATTTAAGCTTTACTATACAAACCATTGGTAAATAAGAGCTATCTGCAAATGTAAAATTTATCCAAAATACTTTCCGTTTTTACTAATGAAGTGTTTTTTTTAAACATTTGAATAGAATACACTATTAAACATTATATTGACAAAGCGCTTTTATCATTATACACTTTTACAACATACAATCATGTTTTTAATTTATTTTACAAGGGTTTATGATTTTTTTACATTTTTATAAATAAATATGTACATGTTATAATTTTATGTTTAATGTTTCTACATCTCTAATGGAGCGAAAGGGAGTTCGTTTTACAATAACATACTTTTTTTTTCATATTCCCGAGAAAGAATGGTGATTTATTTAAATCAAAGGGAAATCTTTTTTCTTCTTAAATTTAATAAAATAGTAACTTTTTTCTCTTTAAAAGCTTGTATTATAGATTTTTTTTAAAAATTTCTTCTACTGTATTTACACGAAATTCTTTAAATACTAAATTAGATATTTGTTTTTATATACTTTATACTTTTTGGTAATAAAAATCTATTTTTTGTGTAACTTTTGTAAATACACTTATTAAAGGGACCGGTGGGCTAAATTGTTTTTAATCCATGTTAGTCCCAAGAAAAAACTTTCTCATAGGCAGTTTCTGCATTTGAACAAGAAAACTATATATATTCTGTATTTCAAGATCTTATATATCCATATTATATTATGTGAATTAGTGTTATTAATGTAAAAATTTAGTAAAATTATTATTTCACCAAAAACTACACGTAATTACTGTTTTGTATAGTGGTTTTACTTTTTTAGAAATGCATATTTTCTAAAATAATAAGTATATAAATAAATAGGTCTTAAGATTTTGTTTAAGACTTTAATTATTAGGAGTACAACTTTGCTTCCGCTGTTTTTTTTTACCGAAATTCGAGGCCTTATTGTAAAAAACTTGGTTATGCATTTATGATTCAAAGTTTTTTCCATTGCTGGTCACTACTTTCTGGCAGCATTCCCGTGTTGAAAAAACCGGTCATCTTTTGAAGCGATCCATTGATTAAAATAAGTGATTGTCAGAGGGAGCAACGTCTGGAGAATACGGCGGGTAGAGTAGAAATTCCCGTTTCAACGTTTCCAAGTATGTTTTGACCACTTTCGCAACATTGGGTCAAGCAACTGTTCACAAGCAAACAAACACCGTTTAACATCTCTCGTTTTAAACGCGTACGGCAACCAATTTCCTTGCTTCTGAATCATACCCATGGTTTTAAGGCATTTTGAAATTGCTCGTTGAGTCACTCCCAATGATCGTGCAAATTCTTCTTAATTTTGACACAAGTCTTCATTAAGTAATGCCTCCAATTTTGCATCTTCGAAAATCTTTTCTCTTCCACCGCTTCCATCTCTTCCATGGCGGTCTACGATGTGAAAATCACAGGCTTAAAGCGTTGAAACCACTCACAACACGTTCTTTTACTAATAGCGACCTCACCATAAGTATTTGAGAGCATTCAATAAGCATCAGCCGCAGATTTCTTCATATTGAAGCAGAAAATTAAAACGATAAGAGCAAATGATAAGAATTTGGTCCGTAAACTGACATTTTCAACAAAGAATACTTCATGATGCAGACATAAATTCAACAATGTTTTGAGTATGTCCAAATGTTTGCAGACTGGCTGAATTTCCTCCCTGGGGAGTTATTTAGATCTAAATATGTTGCAAAAGAGAGGGAAAACATTTTTGAGAAGGGAGTATGGAATTCTAGGCATTTACAGGGCTTACGACCTGTCATTCACAATCTACAAAATTGTTTTTCGTTGTTAAAACACAGGCAGAATGGTGAATGTTACACAGTGTGTAAAATGGCCACTTAAATCAGCCAATGACAGGTCATAAGCCCTGTAAATGCCTAGACTTCCATATTCCCTTCTCAAAAATGTTTTCCCTCTCTGTTGCAACAAATCTAGATGCAAATTGACTAATGTTTCTATGAGGTTATGTTGACAGATGTTGATTATTGCATAATCTATTTATTCCGACCACTGCTTACCGCTAAAACCATCTACAGAAAAACAGCGGAAGCAAAGTTGTACACCTAATATAAAAAACTATAGAACTCTCATTTGATTTAAAATAGAAATTCTCCTTCGGTTGAATGAAAAACAAATGTGTATCAATATATAATTGTATTTATAAACTGAATAAATAATAATAATTTCCAAATAATTATTTGTTTCTATTTGTGTGTATCCTTATTTTTCTCTCTTTCTTTTTATTTCTTTTTGGTTGTGCAATTTTATTTTTAGAATTTGATTTAGTCTTTATGTCGGCACATAATTTCTTATTTTGGGTGTCACATTCATTTTCGTTTTTTCTCTTCTTTGACTGATTCACTTCAAGTTTTGGACAAAATGCCTTCTTGTGTCCCTTTTCCTTGCAATTGAAACAAATCTGCAATGCATAAATATTTTAGCAACAAAAAAATATCAGATAAATTAACATTACAAAAGAAAAGAAATAACATTTGTCAAAATGTATTAAAATAACGTACACATATGTATATTAGTTAACATCTATATTGCTAGCTGCTATTAACCTCTAAGAGATTTGAGTTTTTTAAAGAAAAAAGTATGTATTTAAAAGAGTTAAGTTAAAAATTAAAGAAATCTACAATTTTAAAGAAGTCTATATTTAAACCAATCATCCATAGAGGCACTGCCATGTCCTTTATCCAATGGAAGGATTTTGACAAGTGACTCTTTACAATGTACGTCCATATTTCTCTATGTGCAAATTATTTTAGTGTACACGGTATGGCCATATTCACTTAAAGGTTAACCATTCAACTGATGATTTTTTTAATCTCAAAAATATATTTGCATTTAAATTGTACATAGCTAGTGCAGAACAAAACAATTTATAATATTGCGGTAGATATAATCATTGCTGAGGGATTATACAAAATTATCCATGGTATTAATTATCCAAGTATTAATACTTTTAATAATAAATATAAAACATACCTGGTCTATCAAAATAATCCCACAATCATGTTCTTTCAAGCAACACCGGCTGCATTGATTGCAATGTTCCCATGATTGTTTGACACACCTTTGGCACAGGTCACAGTGTTTATACGTGCTTCCATTTTTACTCGGGCAACATTTGCAATTTAAACAGTGTTTATTCCAATTTCCGACCCACTTGACACAAGGTTTACAAAAGTGATACCCATCTTCAGATTTCAATTTGAACTTTTTCAGTGGTATATTTGTATAGAAGCGCACAGGTGATCCATGTTTCAAAACTTTGTCTTTGAAATTTGAATGATTTTTATATGTCACCTGTTAAAAAAAAGTCGATCACTTGTATTTCCACCAAATATTATGTAATAAAAAAAATGGTGTGTAATAAATAAATATATCAATTCAATAAAACACCTTCATAGGAAATCAAAGTTTATGTATTTGTTTTATCGACTAAATACTAAGTCTCTATTGAGAAAACGTTTTTCTTTTACCCTCACCTCATTTCTCTTTTTATAAATAAATGCCCACATAAATCATAATTTCAAAATATGTAAATGGTAGATAGTGAAAAATAACTCCATTACAATGTACTACGACTATCACTCCATTTTCACATAGGGGTAGGTGGAGAGGATCGAATGCCACTCGTGTCTATCCTGAAATACTTAGCCTCTTCCACATTTTCATCTTGTTCGATTGTGTCTGCTTTTGGTATAACCAGACATGAGGTTTTGGTTTATCTGATCATCACACACACACATCTTTCTTGACAGTCTTCGTCCTACATTACTATTCATTCTTCTCATATATTTTCAACATGCGGGTCGCGACTCCCTGGGTCAGGGACACAAACAAGAAAAAAGTAAAAAGCAAGGATGAAAAACCATTCTATGCTTATTGACCATGACGTTAGTTTCAGATTACACTAATACAAAGGGCCGTAGGTACTCAGATAGACAATTGCAAGCGCTAACCGAAACCGTCCATTACACGTTTGTTGTTAAACTAAAAACCAAAAGTTTGGAACGGCTTCTCTAGAGTGAGGGCAAACTAGTATAATAAAATTAAGGTCCTAGGAGGAGCAGCGTAGTCAGATCTTGTTAAGCCTCGTTCGGGAGCCTCACAGTCACAAGACAAAAGTGAAGTCCCGGAAGGGGGGAGGGGGTGACATGTAGCGTCAGATCTTTTTATATTTGGTTCTACCCTCCTCCAGAACCTTCATTTTTTGCCTTGCTCTAGACTGCGACCCCCCTCAAACAAAACAAGAGTTGATCCTGGGGGGAGGAGGGGGTCGCCAGATATTTTTCTACTCGTAAGGGGGTCGCGTATTCAAAAAAGTTAAAAAAACACTGTCTTACCAATCTTTCATCATCCATTGTTCCACATGACCAAAACATCTTAGTGATCCTTTCTTAATCTTATCAATTATACCTGTCTCAGATTGTCAAAATTAATTTGTAGCGGTTTCTAATTAAAATGTCATACCTGGTAATCGCTCATCTCTAAATCGGGGATGTGATTTTTAATTTGTGGTTCCATAAAATACGGAGAAACTAAGATAATTGGCAACAATGTCTCGGTATCAACACTAAGATCGTTTACTTTTCTATGGAGATTCGAGATCTCGCTCAGTGTTTGACCGAGTGGTTCAATTCGTCCACCGAATGGTGGATCAATAATAATACACAGGTTGTCTTTCCTGAAACAAGATACAATTCATGATTTAAAATATTAGTATTTGGGGACATTTCAGCAGATGGAAAATTTTATGGGAAGGGAATATGAAAGTCCAGATATTTACAGAACTCATGACCTATTATTGGATGGTTTGAGTAGCCACATTAAACATTCACCATTCTGCCTTCGGTTTGAGCATCCATGTGCGTATTTCTTCAATACTTCCATTCCAGTGTTCAATATAACAGATTTCGTTAAATTTTAATACCATTAGATGTGTTTACTTTTAAAGTAAAATATTATTTTATTATACTCATTTATTTTAGAAAAAAAAAACTAATTGAACACCGTCATCCATTTATTTATTTATATATTGTAGATAATTTTTATAGCGCCATTTTTGTGGAAATCACCTTAAGGGTCATAATCACAATAAACATACCAACATGTCTTGCAGCTACAAAGTGCATAGGCAGTTGGGATTTTAGTTAGAAATCTAGACCCCATTTTAATTTTACAAAAAAATGATAAAAAATTTAAAATAATCATTTACAGACAGAAACTAGATTAAAACATGTTCCGCAGATACAGGGTGCATGGGCAGTTCGAAATCTAGACCCTATTTACAGTTGAAATAGAAGTTAGAAATAAATGTTTAGTAAATTTTATTTACATAATATGGAAGCTAATATTACTAAACGTCTTGCAGCTACAAAGTAGATGGATGTATGGGATCCGCAACACTAGCCACGGGACCACAACCCAATTTTGGCAGCATTAAGCCTACTTTTATCCTTGTTTTTCCAATTCCATACTTCGCTTCTATACAGATGGGTTGGGACCAGGACTTCATTGTGAACTGATAATTTCAATTAATCTAAATCATGTAAATGCCTAAACGTATTCCCCTTCAAAAAAGTCTTCACCTCTGTTGAAATATCTATAAATGTTGATAAACACTTCTTAAGGGATAAAATCCAGTAATTTCTTGTTTTTAATGATTTTGACATTTTCAAAATATTATCAATATTAATATCCTGATAGATATATTTTACAGGCTTAAAAAATTAATTATATCATCCATGTAACCATAATATTATGTCATAAGACACCATATATATATATATATATCTTTTTTTGTGCATTGGTGGTTATTCGCCATCTTGCAAAATGTCATAATCCAGAAAAATCATTTGATTGTTATTTTTACGATTAACTTACATGTCTTAGATTTTAATGAAGCAAAAGGCAATCCCATAAGCCATAAAATTATTTAATGTTTGCCTAAAATTAAATATTATGTTTTATTCTATTAATTATTCACTAACTGTGATTATAGGGCAATCTTACATACAAAAAGAACATTAGAAATATTATTATTTATGCAGTAATGTTGTTTTCTCGCCCTACTGCAAAATTTGAAATTCATGGCTTATTACATAGAACAACGACGCATATGATTTTCTTCAACTCTAGGTGAGAACGGTTTAATATTTTTTTGACACTTTTATGTCACAACTTGATATGTACACAAGTATACTATTTGATACTTGGGTTAGTTATGAATATATATTTTTTTTCAAATCTGGAAAAAAAAGCCTTCAATATCAAATATAAAAGAAGGTCAATGTGGCATTTTTTACAAATCCGTCGTTGTTCTACGATCCCGACGATATTATGGCTGTATAGCTTCTACACAACTTACTTATTACACTGAAGAAAATATTCAAAATGTTTTAGTTCTTCGTTTCCATTGAAAAAGTAGTTATTGAATATGTTATAATGGCAAAATTTGTTTGCATCATAGAAATTTTTATGACGACTGTCCATGTCTAATAAGATGGAAGACATGCCATTCTGAACACCATTCTGCTGTATATACTCGTGCATTCGAGGTGTTCCTAAACAAATTATGTTTCTGAAAATAAATAAACATATACATATATGGTTAGTATACTATTGCTGTACCTTCTACTCTATACTTGCGCAAAATTAGATATAATTTTATGTGCTTCTTATTTTGTATTTTAATCCGTTATTTAGGAACACCACAAAAATGACAGTTTTAAATAGAATATTATGTGTAAATTTGTCTCTTTGAAATTCATCACTTGTTCATAAAAAGACAAAATGTAGTAATTAGATGTAATAAATTGTAAAATAACTAAATATAAATAAATACATTTTACAACACAGATGGAGAACATATTAGATAATACAATAATTTATATCGACGCTGGAAAGGAAAAAGTTACCAATGGATATGTAGTAACTTTACAGAAGAACCAATCAAAGCTTTTTTTATTTATATAATAAAAAAAATCTAATAAATACGTATTATTTTGCCTTGATTCCTACATAATTTAAATAAAATTTTAAAATATGAGATTCTTTATTCATTTAAAAAAAAAGTAAAATTGCTACAAGTCGCTTGGTAACTGTTTCCTTTCCAGTGTCGATATATTAATCTTAATAACTCCCTAGGGGGTTAAATCTAGACCTTGGCTACAAAACTTGGACAAATTCATAATATTGTTGATTAAACCAACTTGTCCAAGAAGTATAAAAATTGAAAAATATTTTCAAAGAATGTCAGAAATAATTCACTCAGATGAATCTCACTTATATCAATAAAGGTTTCAGCTCTTTCAACTTTACAAAAATCAACAGTTGGAAGAATAAAAGAAATATGGATGTTCAAACACAGACAGAATGGTGAATGTTAGTGTAAAGTGGCCGTTTAAACTAGCCAATAACAGGTCATAAGCCTTGTCAATACCTAGACTTCCTGATTCCCTTCTCTAAAGAGTTCTCAATCTCTGTTGTAATATGTTAATCTTAATAATTCCCTAGGGGGTGAAATCCAGTCCTCTGCAAACATTTGGACAAATTCAAAATGTTGATAAATAAATTCTTATAGGTACCTGGTACAAAGATGTTAAGAATAATACCTACTTATGTCTAATAAGCTGTTTTTTACTTTTAAATTAATTATATACATTTCATCTATTCAATTCTGAACTATCCTCAATGCCAAAATGTAAAATGTGCAGGAGAGCGATTTTTTCAACTTCACAAACGGTACGTTCCGGAGTATTGTAAACGCCATGTTATTGTAAAATTGTTGAAAGCGAGGAAATCCTGTGAAGAATTCAAAGTATAATTGTCTTTTAAGAGTATCCTAGGGGTTTAGGATAGATTTCATTTTAAAAGTATTGCATATTTGGCATTAAAGATTATACAGAAATGAAGGGATTTTCTCGGAGAATCATATTCTGTAAAAAAATACCAGATTGAAAAATTGGCATATAGGATAGTTAAGAAGTGAATAGATGGTTTTATAGTAATTCTTAGGTCTGCCAATAAATATCCCAGTCTTGATTTCTTTAATAAGTTGTCTTCTTTCGTACAATCACTGAATCAAATTCAACTATAACCATCTCTCTTTTTTATTTCCATCTATCTAGTCCAATTTTATTCCCTTTTTTTTTGAACCAACACAGTCATAGTTATAAACAATACATACAGAATAACAACAAATAACAAGACCAATTACGGGTTTCATATAGTAACAAAATATAAAAAACAAAACATACAATTCGCTAGGGGTGAAAGGAAGTGGGATTGGACAATAGGGAAGGAAGAGAAGAAGAAATAGTAAGTAAATATAAAACAAAGGAAAAATAAATAAAAATATATATAAATGTACATTTACAACATACATACATATTCAGCAAGCGAATCGCCCTATTAATGGGTGAATTCTGACTTGCATTTGTACGGCTTCTGGGTGTGTAAAACAGTGGGTGAGATCTCTCTCTAGTAACATACAAACTGATCTCTTTCATAGGTGCGAAGGTTTTTACGGTCGCTGTTATCAATATGTTTCTTTTTTAGGTGATACCGTGTGTGTTGGATTTATTCTGACGTTTCGGCTCCCATTGCATTACTCAGTTTACCCTGAAGATAGCTCCTGCAATGGTAGCCGAAACGTCGGAACACATCCAACACACACGGTATCACCCAAAAAAGAAACACATTGATCTCTTTCAGTATATTTCGATTATATATGCTTCCAGAAATCAGCTTATAGAAATGTTTTCCAAGAAAATTTTGAAGATGAGATTTGAGGGTGTTGTAATCCAGCACCCTTGCTAGAAATAATGATGGATACAAGAATGGATAATAATTATTTTCTTTAAGATATAATTATCGCAAAAATTTATTTCGAACCTTCTCTATTTCAAGGATGTGGTTTGATTCAGAAGGGTCCCAAATTGTGGAACAGTATTCTAGTATGCTGCGGACTAATGTATCATACAATAATGTCTATTTTTCCATTAAATGATGTATTCCCTGTCCTTACGTTAAATGCTCACCGGGTGTATATTTAAATAATATTTTATGTTAAAAAAATATTTATAAAACTTACTTCAAATTATTATGAACTAAAATGTTAACGACAGTTTCAATACTTTTATCGGAGAACAAGTACTGCGCTTCCTTCTTATCATTTTCAAGAGGTTTCAGTAAACTTGATGGATTTGAAAGTAACATCGGGTTACTAATGCGCAAGACATCGTGGTGTACATGGGAATTATAATCTTCAGACACCAGAAATAAAAGACTGCATGTGTGGCAATAGGCCTTGTCACTATTAGATGCTGCTTTCACCTAAAAATAATAATAGGTTAGCTCGGACTGCAATATTATCACTCCCAAATGCATGCTTATTATCAAATTTTACCCAACCTTTTCCAGTATTTGTTCTATGTCATATTGAGAAGACACTGGTGATTTTGGTAATGGCACGTAATTTTTCTTTTTCCGTATCCAGTCTTCTTCGCGCATAAAAAACGAACAATCTTTTCGATTTCGACATGCTGAACAGGCATAAAATTTTGCGTTTTGCCGGCAAAACAAGAGTGTGGGCCCATGAGTACAGACCGGATGATCTGAAAGATCTTTTATTACAACTTGAACACTTTGGTTACCCTTCATATTTAGTAAAAAGGCAATTCACAGTATAAGTTGAAAAATATATAGGTTAAACCATGCACTGACGATCGCAACTCATGTCTTCGACACTTCAACGTCATTTGTCATACTGACAATCACTGCCACCAACGGAACGGTATTTTTATGTTTGTATTTTGTATTTCATAAAAATATGCCTCATTTTTTTCTACCATAGAACTGTGACCCAAAGACTAAGGATCACCTAAAGATATGTACCTAATAAAATGTTTGGATCCATTCCATTCAAACTTTTGACATATCTATATTCATAAAACTCTAATAAATTTTAGCCCATCATTTTCTTATCCGCGCCCGTAGTACATAAGGCACCAGCGATTATTTATAATACGTATGAAGGCAAGATGGGCAGTTTTACGTTTCAGGTTCCAGTCCAGGAACTACAAAACATAGCGTAGAATCTCATTTAAAATCAATATTTCACATCTAACTTGCCAGGAATCGAACCTGGGAACTCAAGTATGGTAGGCGAATGCGTCAACCACTACACTACATAGGAGGCGGATCAATTCCATATTTTATTAATCATTGATTCCTTTTCTCATCTTCAAATATACATTATCAAGTCTTGGTTTATTATAATTTAGTTTTATAAAAAATACGGATAGTTAATAATAATTTTAAATTTTAGTAATAATAAGTAAAAGTGTTGAAAAGAGACAATGAATTTGAAGTAATAAGTGAAAAAGAAAAGGAGACAAAGCTTTGCTCGGGCGATATTATAAAACAACCTCAGACAGTCGAAAAAGTTAATCGGAACAAAGCAGCCGTAACAAAGTCGTAATGCAGCCGAAAGCACTGTCGGGAAAGTGAGCGGGTCTACGCGATCGTACTTTGGTCGCGAAGACGATGCAGCGACAGTCGGAGAAGGTTGTCAGTCGTCAGTCGGGAGTCAAAGTTGAGGAATTGAAGTGAATGTAAGTTGTGTCGAAAGGATCCTCGGTCTTTGCTGGAGAGCACGTACAAGGTAGCTAGCCGTGCCACGTAGCAAACCTCGTGGATTCCGACTGCTCCACGAAGGTCATCGGAGGCTGCTTTCCAGCCGCGAAGGTCCCTCCACATCTAGGACATCCTCCTCCAAGGAACGCCAGTTTTCTGCACAGCCAGCGCGTGTGCTCCAACCACGGCCACCCAGTCTTCCAGCTTGCTGTCGTCTACCAACGGGATCGAATCCTAAGAGCCGCTATGACTCTATTCATGGCAGATCTCTGCCCAGGACATCGCCCAGCTTGTGCTCATCCCACAGTATCCGGACCGTCATTCGTCAACTCTCCGCATAGTGAAACCACCGCGGTAAAATTATGTTAGAATTAAGATAAAAGTGAAGTGACAATAACGGACTCCTTTAGTGAAAGGGCATAAAAACTTAGCGGCCCTTCCTGGGGCCTTTCGATATATTTACAGCATAGGAACTTCAGCTTATGTATGCGAGGTACTACCTCTCTAATAAAGACAAGTATTTGTCGCTTTCGGGGGTGTTCATCGCCATACTAGAGCACGGTATAGAATAGTTATTAAAATATATCTAATAAAATATTGTCGACTATCTACCATATTTACTGCGTCATACAAGTTATTTCTGTGTATATATTTTTGAATGTCAACCGCCACGTGGTCGGCAATGAACTGCGGCCGGGTAGCGAGAGGGGGGCGTCCTTATACGTGGCGCAAAAGAGACCGATAGAGTGGGCGAATGCACTCGCTATCTCTCTCGCCACGTGATTAGCCAACCTAGCGCCGCCGCACGGCAAAATATGTTGTATATATAACACCACTAAGGACTTTTACTCTTCACTTTGTCTCCCTGCTTCTCGACTTCGCTTCAATCGGACCTCTTCGCCACCTGGCATATTCGACTGCCACTACCCTTTGGACTTGCAACACGGATAATCTCTGTTTTGGATTTTGGACCCCGGATAAATTTGACCCTTGGCTACTTTTCCGGTACACACACGCCGTTCCCGCCGACGGATCGATACCGGCTTTACAAACCGGTTGCCTGCTTCAGGATTGCGGTTGCCAGTGCTACCTACTAGTGAGGATCTACGCCCGGCCATTCTGCGGTGACACCTGCACCTATAGTATACAGTTCTTGTGATTGGCGCGATCGCTACGGGAGAGAGAGTGACTTGCCGCGTCTGTTACCGGGCCATTGGGAGCGGATCACAGATTAATAGTACGAGCGGATAAAGAAATTATGATGATTATAATTTTTCAGAAATTCAGAAAGACAGAAAAAATTATGAGCAGCGAGCAAATTTGTATTATCTATGCCATGAGAAAACTATCAAACTAAAGAATGTTCTTCGTCTTCGTTGTCTATGGCAAATCCAGCTTCGGCAAGGCAGGTTTAGGGAATTCAAGGTTGATCGATTTGAGTTTTTTTCAAATAATCGGGTATAATAGTTGCTTCGTTTATTTGTTTTCAAAGAACAACATATTCAGAAAATGAACGGAATTGTACGAACGGCTTTACGCCTGCCTTCACTCAAGAATCTCGTAAATCCGATGGTAAACCGCTCTCTTTTTCCGGTAAAACGTGACTTTAACCGGAGTTTTTGGCACATGTGTAGTGGCTCAAAGAGCGAGAGTCTTGCATCAGTATCAATCCTTCATAAAAACACAACAGCATGTTCTTGTGGCTGTGGTATCAAGCGTATTCATACTAAAGGTAAGCAATATGCGTGATTTGAATTTATTTTTAATTTTCAATTATGTGAGGTTATGTAACTTGAAACGCCTTTTCTTGTGTTTCATTCCTTTTAAGCATTCTAATGTTGCGGAAAAATAATTTGTATTCAAATATGTGCCGCTTCCCATTGTTTGGGACTAATTTTCGGTTCTATTAGCGTAATTTTCGTGATTAAACTACTGCATTTATCATTTCGCCGAGTCTTTTTCTTATTGTTATTTTGCACCCCAACAGGCCAGGAGGTCTAATTACGGTGGTGAATTACAGCACATAACACCCAGGCTCACCGGGTATCGAACCTGGAACCTTCCGTGCGTGAGTCAAGCGTCTTAACAGCTACGCAATGGAGTCCGCTTAGTATTGCCGTTTAACTTCTTAAAATAAAAAATAATGCCTATTTTTGTATTTATGAATTCTTAAAGCATGTTTTTTTTTTAATCATAAAAAATATTTTCAATGACATATTTACATACAACCATGTAGAACACTATTAATCTACAAGTCTAAGCATTTACAATTTAATTTAAACACATTTTTCTATTATTTTCTCCTTATATTTACATCTGACTCCCACACTACAAGTTTTCAAAAGAACAAGGTGCAACAACTTTTTTTCAAACATTAATTCAATAATGTGTTACAGTAATATTATGTACTCATTTTTGGCCCTTCTTACACCCCTTGCGTGTACTTACTACTCAGTAGGCAGATATGCGGAAGGTTCTGGATATCGGAAAATGATGTTGTACATCTGTCTGAGATATTGAAAATTTGTTTTACTGAAAAACAATAAACAGTAACTGTTCAACTGAATTTGTGTCCTTAAAATGGTACCAAGGAGTAACAATCCTTGCCACTGTTTTTAAAGTAATAAAAATATAAAAAAATGTACTTTTTTAAATTCATACATTTTATGATATTACACACATTTTTTGTACACTTTGCCCAGCTAACAAGGGTACATACCCGTTCCAAGGTAGGCAATTACATTTTAATACATAAAAACAATTAAAAAGTTTAAAGAAAGAACAGACAAATAAAATATAAACTTACTAGTAAACACATATCAGTATGAAACGTATTCACTTTTAAAACAGAAGTCCGGTGTATCTAATTTGATGTCAAAAATAGCACTTGAATTATTTTATCTAAATGGTTCAATATTCTTCTTCTCCTTAGAGAGATTAGTCCCATTTCGGGGAATCCCATTATGGGATTACGGGCGTCCCATTATGGGATTAGTCCCATTTCATTCGGGATCAGCTAAGAAAGGCGAGTTAATAACTAAACATTACCAAGATTTTTCTTGCCTAATTCATTCGCCTACTTAATATGTTTCTGAAATTATATTTTAAATGAGTTTATAATAAATAAAACAATCATCTTAATTCTCTATCTGCAGTTTTGAATTGGACGTAGTTATGCAGAAAGCGTTCAACCCTCAAAATGCTAAAAATGAGTAATGCCGGTTTCGATAGCATACTACGATTTCTAACCCACATCACGGCTATTTATGTTATATTAACTTTTAAAATGTCCCTAGTGGTTTGACTGTTTTCTGCGGCTCTTTTTTTATTTTTATTTTTTAATTTCTTTAATTGGCAAAAAAGTATAGCACTTGGAGCTTGGAAATTTTCAGCACCTAAAAATATCGTAGTATGCTATCGAAACCGGCATTAAACTCATTTTTATCATTTTGAGGGTCGGACGCTTTCTGCGTAACTACGTCCAATTAGTAAGCCACCTTCAGCGTATTTAATTAATTTGTTACATAAAGGTAAGGTTATCAACCTTACGCCTCGCATACTGCCAGTTCAGGCATTATGAAATATTTTAGTGCCAAAACTTTTTTGATCAATATTTTTTTCTTAACCTTCTCGGGAATCGAACCTTACACCTAACGCACGGCAAACATGCTAACTACTACCAGGAGGTAGACAATAACAAATTACATTTTTGAAAATATACAGGTGCCCTTAATTTTTTGTATCACTTATATAAAGTTGTTTAAATATAATAAACGTTAAGAACACTTATTATAAAGTTTTTATTTTATAATAATCCGTTTCCCCATAGGGGTGGCAAAGAGGATATAACGCCACAACACGCGTACAGACCTCGCTTCCTCTACGTGTCTTTCTCGGTCTTCCTCGATTTCTGTATCAGTTAACATTCGCATCGTAAATCAATCATCTTAATTTATGTGTTCGTTATTTTATATGTGTATATTATTATGTAAGCAGACATTGTAGTGTTGGAATTGTAGAAGGGGAAATTATTGAAGAAGAATGAGTGTGTATGTTTGTAATGGTATTATGAGTAGAGACTGGATTATATACAATTTACAAAATAGTCTTAAATTAGTCAGCAGCTATTGCATATACATTTGTATGTTTTGGCTCTTTTTACAGATTTTAGCATATCTTACTGAAAACCCGCATATTTGCGATATTTTTACAGATCGTAATAGTTGTAGCCAACCTAAACAATGAAATGTACGGCTCGTATGAGCCTGAATTGAAATTGCCAGAAATACTCCTCCCGCATAAATGTAGAGAAAAGTTTGAAAACATTTTACAAAACAACCCTGGCTTTGAACCTTTATGTCAAATTAATAGTTTTATCAATGGCACGGGTGAAATTTTACCTGAGACAATATGTGATAATAAAGCACTTTAGTGCAAGCACTGCCTGGTAGCCCTTGGTGGGCGTGGAAGGTTCATTCTCAATTTATAAATAATATTTTGACTTATAGAAGGCACAACCACACGACAGAATTTTTTTTTAAATACGTTGTTGTTAACATTAATGAAAATGTTTTTTTTTTTTTAATATTCCATGTTACACATTTTGACACTTTATTTTATATTTCAGCCTTTTTATATTGCATATAATCCGGTCTCTAATTATGAGTGTGAATGTGACGATGTATAGTGAATAAATGAGAGGACTTATTAAATTGTCCGTCTTTCCGAGAAAACTACTTTATCAGTCTAAAAGTACGACATAAATGTAAATACAGTAGTCTCGATTATCCGACCTAAACCGGCCGCGGCAAGGTCGGATAAGCGAAAAGGTCGGATAACACGGAAGATGATAAAAACGACATTGAAAATGTGTTACATTATTTTATTTGCACATTGAAAACTTTTCAAATATGTACATGTAACATAACTGAATGTAACGAACTAAAACATTAAAATGCAGGCAGCTCCAGCTGCTCTGCATACTTAAGTGCTATTTCTAGAGCTTTGTGTCCTTCGCTGTGTGAAACTTTCTGTTTTCCTCCAACGCCATAGCACTGAGGACTGTGGACTTTTGCCTGGTGCGCGAATATAATGCGAACAGTCGGGTTAAGGAAAGGGGCATTGCCCCGGTAGGTCGGATAACTCGGAAGGTCGGATAATTGAGACTCTACTGTAATGTGATTATTGAGTTGTGCAACATTTTAGTTAATTTATCTTTTTTTTTTCTCATTTCAATTAAATAATACATAAATGAAATCCTTGTTTTTCTACTCAGATACTGAAATCCCTGCACCAAATGTCCAACATCCTGGTAAGATGACTTTCTTATCCTTCTTTACCTCTCCCAAACCTTTCCTATTATATTCTACTGTTATTATTTACAACACCATCTAAACATAACCCCTCAGTAGAAAAATTCAGCAAATTTTTCTTAAATCAACTTTTTTCTCATTTGAGCAAAAATGGCAACCATTTGGTTTTTATTTATGGTTTGCCCCGAATCATTTATTACTTTGGTCAGTCAAATAAAAGCATTGGGAACCTGTCCTCCTGCTTTGTTACTGATTAAATTGGGTTTGGTGGAACTTTAAAAAAAATAAAAATATTCTGTGTAAACTTAGTAATATAACAAATAATAAAATTATAAAAAGATTATGCGTATTCCCTCAATCTTGACTAAAACATTTATGTATGTTAAAAATAGAGAAAAAGTTGTGTTGAGTAATTGAGTTCAATATGTAATTAACCATGTACACTTTTTTATACTTAGATACTGATACCCGACCACCAAAAACCCAACTCCCCGGTAAGATAAATTCCTTATCCTTATACGTCTCAAACCATTCCTGTAAATAATAAAAGTATGCAACTGAATCACAGTAACAGCATACGAAGTTTCCTCTATTTGTAATGTAGTTTTACTCCGTGTAAGGTGTTTTTAAAATTTAATTCATAATAATTTTCACCATTAATGAAATTATAACCTAGGTTTATTTACTTATTGCAGTAGGAACGATTCAATAAAAATTGTCGTACAGAGACAGAACTAACACCTTTCTATTGACATGTTTTTTTAATATCACGTTTCTTCTGGAGACGTGCACTCCATAGAGGCATTCGTGCAGTTTCTACTGCCTAGCCTATACTTGATTATCACAAAAATATCAAGTCTTCCAGAGCCGTCAATGAAATTAATATCAATATATAATATACCAATAGACTTGTAATTTGCATATGTTGTTTCCGAAAGACTCGTAATATTTTTATGATAATCAAATAAGGTTGGCAGTAGGCACTGCTTAAGTGCCCAGTGTTCACAAACCTGTGATACTTAAGTTTTGTGTATTATACAAATAAATATTTTTTACATCCAGTAAAAAAATATGTATTCATGTACTTTTGGCAAAATAATGCTGGGAATCTGGATATGGACAATAATAATAAAGGGTTGTATACGCTTCATAATTTGTTTTCCCCTTTTAAAATTAATGATATTTTCAGGTGAAAGAGAATTGGTCGAGTTTTTAACTGAAGAAATCTTGGCAGAGAAAAAAACACAGAAAGTCAAAACCATTCCAAGCACTTTTGAAGGATTCCAAGTTAGTCTCAGCGGAGCAGAAGTCACCCTTACCAGAAAATCAAATGATGAAACGTATGTACCACTATTTTGATCACATCATAAAATTCACATAATTTCGTTTTCCACACTCAGTGATGGGGCACTGCACTGGAACAACGTGTCTCTATCATCTGTAACGTGAATGTAAGGAGATCAGTCTTACGCTTCAGGTATTAGTGCAGGAACAATGAAATATCGCAGTGTAGAACCACCTTTGAAACCAATATTTCACATTAATGTCCACCCTCCCAGGAATCAAACCCAGGATCTCAAACATGGTAGGCAAATGCGCCAACCGTTACACAATGAGATGGACATCTCAGCAGAAGTATTATGGAAATTCCATTTTACCAACACAATCAATCAATAATAATAATTTTTTTGCAGAGTAAACATATCATTCAACGTCAACCACACCGTGGACTCGGAGCCATCTGAAATGGAAGAAGGCACGAGCGAAAAACAAGAAATGTCAGAGATGCGATCAAAACCACAGTTTGAAGTTGATTTCGTCCGTGGAAAGTCTACACTCAGTTTTACTTGTAGCTTTATTCAAGATAATGAGCCCACACAGGAAGGTGATGGCTACAGTAAGTAGAAAATATCCCTGTTTTTGTAAAACATAAGTATTGTAACAAAAGCTACACAGCGTAAGCTAAAAAATATTGATATGGCACTAGGACAAAGCGTAATTTGGTAATTACTAAGTACATAGTTTTATTTATTCAAATGGAAAAAAATACACCTGCTTTTGTATTTGTTAAAATCACACTAATTATAACAATTATTATTTATGTTTTGTTTTTTCATATCGATGGAGATTTGAAAGTATGTACTATCTAAAAATTTAGATTTTACTAGTGTAAATTTTAAGTATTTTATAATTTAAACATTGTTGCCCAAATTATTACTTTCCAATATGTAATACATATTGGGTATTGAATAATTTTTTTAACTGTGAAAACACTTTGTGCAATGGGGTAGTGATTAATGACTGATTTATTGCAGTTAAGAAAAACATTTTAAAAATAAGATAGAACCATTTATATATTAATACATATAGACATGCCCTCTTATGACGCTTAACTTATGCCCAAGCGCTCAGTCATGCTCAACACGTATTTAATCGTTCTTTGACCGCCAGCCAGGTGTGTCATGAAAGTGTGTAAAAACTTTTCGTATAAACATTGTAAAAAGGATTGTGTAACTTTTCATTGATAAATATTATTTTTTGTAAAAGTCAAACTACATCTTGCGGCGCATTTGTGAAGTTTTTCTTACATACCAGGGGTGCACTGATACGAATACGTTTTTTAAATATTATAAATGTGATGATGTAAAAATTTATATTTACATATAAGTTAAAAATACTGAATACCAGTCTGAAGATGCCCATTAGAGGGTGAAAGCGATAATTGGTCGACCAAGTATTTTTAATTAGTACAAAGGAACAAAGTTTTAATTACCATCATTACAAAGGAATTCCATCAAGAATTGTCAATAAATAATTTCAATCAAATAATAAATGTGAGTTAATATTATTTTTGCATTCACCAAAATCCAATGAAAAGAAATAAATTAGTCAAAATTATAAGGAATCAAAAGAAATAATCTGAAAGTAATCCAGCAAAACTAATTTTGATTGTTAACTTTAAAATACAAACTTTTTTAAATACCAAAAATGAGTATCTAATTTTTTATCGCAAATTCATGCTTGTTGAATGCAGCCCTGGTAAAATTAACAAACTCAGTAACTTTAGGTACGTTTTCGTGTCACTACTTTATAAATATTTAAGTCTATAGGGCGCGTCTATGTCTTTATTTATTTTTATTTTATTCAGAAAACATACAGTCATACATAATAAGTATTAAAAACAACAATTTTTAACATAAAAAGACCAATTAAGTATTAATAGTAAATGGGTAGAACATACTGACAGATCACCGACAATATTTTTTCTACAGGTAATAAATATTTTAAATCTGTCCCTAATCTTAAGTCTTCAAAATATTTGATGGCCTATCTAAATTTATCTATTGTCTTACCAGTAATTACTTTGATAAACCAGTCTGAGTGTTTATCTTTATCTTTTTTTACCATCCTCTGGATATGTTTATGTATCGGATATGGATAGAAACAATAAGCTTTTCGACGTTTCAGATGATGTATTCGGTATCGATGAAATCACCATGTACGAAGGTGAATGGAGTGATAAGACCTATGCAGTTGCTGGCGATGTTCTTGATGGGGTAAACATTCACATTTACCTATTTTATTCAGACTTTCCTAGACCAAACTGACAACACTATGTAAAACCACACCATAGCAAAAAGCCACGACTCGTCACATTCCATGTTGTGTCGTATATTATGCGTGGTGTTTCCGGAAAGTAATGTCAGTGATTTTTTTTATGCGACTGTACGTTGGAGCGTGTGTACACCGGTTGGGAATGGTAGTGGGGGAAGTCAGTAGTCTCTCAGTCTTCTCCGGAGAGTGAGGACAGGCGTTTATGCGGAAGTTGTTTTGGGACCTTGTACAAAAGTCAAAATGCAGCGCTCGGTAGAGCAAAGGAGTTTATCAAGTTTTGCGTCAAACTTGGCAAGACTGCCGCGGAAACTGTTCAAATGATCAAGAGAGCCTTTAAAAATGTTCTGTCGAATCAGCAAAAGGTCAGCGTCCCCTCTCCCCAAGAAGACCAGGATGAGTAGATCCAAAATCAAGAGGATGCTTATTGCGTTTATTCCCAGATATTTAATGTAGTCAACTGGTTTTAAAATTTGGCACGAACAATTAATATCAAAGGACTGGTCCATCACGAGTTTGTACCACCTGGGGTGCTATTTTGAACCGCCCTCGCGGCACGAGAAAACAGTTTTTCTCGTGTATTTTGTATGTAAGTACACGAGATAATTTGGCCGCGAGAGCGTTTGGAATACCACCCCTATTACAACTGTGAAAAACAAATTTTACGTCGAAGTGCTAAAAAGACTGAAACACAGGATCCAACGCTTCCAGCCGGACATTGTCAATGACTGGAAGTTGCATCACGATGATACGCCAGGCCCACAGCGCCTTCCTCGTCACCAACTACCTGGCCAAAGCAGGAGTTCCGGTAATTCCCCAGCCTCGCTACAGTCCGGTCCTGGCTCCCCCCGACTTCTTTTTGTTTCCACGCCTGAAAGGACCCATGAAAAGAGAGTATTTCAACTATCATGGGGATCCAAGCTGCACCGTGGCCTTAAGGAGCATTCCAGACGAGGCCTACCGTGGCGCATTTGATGCCTGGAAAAATCGCTGGAGCCGATGCATCAATGCAGGAGGAGCCTATTTTTAAGAATTTTGATGTGTTGTAACCAAAAGTTTAATAACTTTAAGAAAAGTTTTATAACTTAAAGAAGTTATTAAAATTTATTTAAAGGTAATCCGACTCACTGACATTACTTTCCAGACACCCGTGTATTGTCTTTTTTAGTACAAAAAACTTCTATGAAAAACCTACTTGAAAAAGTGAAGATTGCTTATGTACCAACAGCTCAATTTGTTGCACATCCTTAGACTTGTCTCATATAATAAATAAATAAATAATTGAATCCACGCCTACATACTTTGAAATTTAAAAAAAGTATGTTTAAATTATATATGCATACTTACCATATTTTTAATGAAAAAGAGAAATTTTTGCATTCTTATTATTTATCAGTTATAGATAATTGCACTAGAAAACAGGAATCCAGTTGTGCTAGAGTGGGTTTCGAACCTTGGGCAGTGTTTATACGCTACACTAACACGGGACTATTTTTTATAGTTGATAAATTAAGACCATTTTGTTGTTTACTACAGAGATAAAAAAATAAATAATGAATCTGTAAAATGAGCATTATTTTTAACCCTCTTTACATATTATATATACATATTCTACTTGTATTAAAATAGTTTCTAAGTGTGTTTTTCTTTTTCTAGTATCTCTACGACCTTTTGATGAATTTGCTTGAGGAGAAAGGCATCAGTAATGAGTTTGCAGAGAAGTTAGCAGATTTCAGTACAGTTTACGAGCAGTCAGCGTATATTGGTCTTCTAGAGAGTTTATCTAAATTCACAACTGGGGCAAAGTAAACAATCTCACACTATCTGTAAAGATTTAACATTCTCGTAGGTATGGTGTAATATTAAATTAGTTCATTATTTTCATGTTAAAAGTTGTTTTTATTTAGAATATCTATGTAAATGTACTGTCGCACATACAAATAAATATTATTTCCGCAGTACAATCAAATGTGTTTTTTTTTAAATATTTTTTGTGTAACCCCAAAAAGTTGGTTATCATTTCAAGATATATGCGCACATGAAGGTTGCACATATTAAGTAATTTTTAAAAACTTAACATATGGTGGCAACCTTGATAACTCTTAAAATAAAATTGAAAAACCAGAATGATTTATAATGATGGAAGAGAATGTGGGGTGACATAGATAATTATTTAAATTTGTGATGCCGATTTGGTTGAAGTGACAATGTTCATATGGAGAATGAACATTATTAAAAAACAATATAATAAATTGTTGACCTTATGAATGAAGAAATTAATTAATTTTTTGCCCGAAGTATGGTGTAACTAAAGTTTTACTTATTGATTTCTACTGTATAATATGCACTGGACTACCGTGCAAGAGGTCCTAGGTACGATTCCCGACATGGTTTATTTGAAATATTTATTTTAAAATGCATTTTTACACTAGAATATTTCATAATCCCTGGACTGATACCTGAAGCGTAAAGACTGATCATCTTACCTTCAAAAATCAAAATGACGCAATTTTTTTTTCTTCAAATATTTTTAACAACGCACGTTACACTATAATAGGGGTCAAACCTTTGATTATATGCTAGTTTCGAAATATCTAAAAAGTTAAAACAATAACATGAAATATTATAAACCTAAAGTAAAGACCATAGTTAATATTTTGAACTCAGGGAAAGTAAAAGGTTTCTTAAAATTACAATTTATTTCACACACGAAGAATGTAGTGGGTTCACAATAAAATACAAAATAGATATGCTAACAAGTGGTAAACTAAAATGCTGGTGGAGGCAGAGTAGGGCGAGTGATGTGCCCTTATATTGGTGCATCGGGATAGATGGATAATAATTTACTGTCGTCCTTGCTGCTCACCAGGTGTGGAGATGCATGCGGAAAGTTCTATATACTAACATAAGTGATAAAAAGATTGTTGTATATCTATATATAGTAATCTATTGATGGGTGAATTGATTGTGTTTTAAAACTATTTTTTTAATTAATTTTCACGCCAATAAGGCTTTTACATGCATATTTATTTACGGTTCCATGAACCTTTTACATAATTTCAATAAAACCAGTGAAAAAAATAGCGTAATATTAAAAAAATAGCGTAATATTAAAAAAAGAACAAAAACATCGAGAAAAGTATACAATGGTAAACAGTATTTATATGTATAAAAAAATAAATATTGCAATCTGTAACAAATATAAATATTTACCTTTATAAAAGAAAGGTAAATAAAAGAAAATAGCAGTTTTAAGAAAGAGGAAGAGAAGAGAAAAAATAGAAAGTGCTTTAAAAGGAAAGTTAAAAAGTTTACTTCATGGTTTATATAAATATTAATAGCAAACGATAATAAATGTAAAAAATAATTATACACACAAGAGTAAAGAGTTAAAACAAAAGTGCATATGTATATAACATAATTACATAAATAACATATAACCCAAGAAATACTGTATAAACCAATAAAATAAAGTACAGTATTCAGAGTAGTTATAGAAAATTATCAAGAAATATGTAGAGTATCCTGTGAAAGGGAGATTTAAAGAATTAAACTTTTATAAATACAGTATAAAAGTTTGAAACAGCTAGGTACATAATATAATACAATATAAACAGTTAGGTAATGAATCTAATAGCTTTATGAATAAACAAAAAAAGTGTGTTAATCTGTATTAATTTATGTTTGATAGGGAAAATAATACAAAGCGTTTTTTTAAATTTACAAGGCTTATGTTAAAGACATCAGTATCTGCATATTGGTTCATAAATACATGCATCCGTAGTACTGGGGAATTTGAGCTGTAATTAGTTGATGATTGACCGCAGTAAAATAGCGTATTACACCGAGTGAGTCAACCAGGTACTCGCATAATAATAAAATTGATGAATGGACAATGAGGAGGTTCGATATAGACTATTAAACTACTCCAAAAATTATTTTTTTTAAATTCTATATATACTTATCGTAGTATCAGCGCTATGATTTTGAAGTTTTGTATTTATGAAATTACTCCGCATGCGATGTCAGAGGTTCTCTTCTGCTTATTCGCTATCAGTTCTGCCGATTGGTCCGTTTACGGTAAGTAAACCGGATATCTTTCACAGCTCTCTTATCATTGGTTGATTCATATGAACTAGTGATGTCGTTCAAAGTAATTCGTTTTTATTATTTTTATTGTACATTTTCAGGAAACTTTGCCGTACAATTTAATGCTCTAATTTTTACTGTACGCAAGAAAACTTTTTTGTATCCAATTTCCCGTAGGGCTGAAGTTCCTTATTGAACATTGATGTTGTTATTTTAAATAAAAAAAGCAAGTCTCATAATTTTCCTTTGTTTTCTAACGTATATTCAGATAACCATTTAAGCATGTGTAATTTATATTAAACTGGTATATTATTTAGTTTAAAATTGATTAAATGCAAACATTTATGCTGAACTCTAAATATATTTTAGAGGATTTTTTTTAGGGAGACCGGTATATGCAGATTATTAAAAAAATTATAAAAATGTATGGAATTAAATATTATATATCTCTCAAAAGTTTATTAAATTATTGGACTTTTAACTCCTGTTATATTTTCAAACAATTGTTTGGCTGTTTCAACCTGTAAACCCTTCTTTTTAAAGAAGGCTGTGATCTTACTGCAGTCTCTGAATAAGAAATATAACGAATCGGGATGTTCTGGGCCCATCAGTTGAGGAAAATCAATGAACCAACAGAGCTCTTCGTACCACAAGATGTTTGCTTGCGAGAGATCCGCGTGGACCAGGCCACCATTTTCATACAGAGTACTTATAAAATTAACTACTTGCTCGTAAGCTGACTTCCACTGACTCAATTTCAAGTTTGTATATTTTATTTGCTGTGCTGGTTTTCCATTACTCCCCACAAAAGACATAACGACTATATGTTTCTTGGCGTATATAAAGTCTGGACATTTCAATCCTAGCTTCTGTATCTTCATAATATTATTTTTTTCTCTTTCGGCCCACATTTTTACAATGTTTGAGTAATTTGATTTTAAATACAACTTTTTAAACTCTGAATCGTAATCTGCATAGTAATTTTGATTTTTCTTTAATTTATCAAACGCAATTTGAAAAACTTTTACTACACATTCTTTAGGATGACTGGATATTGATACAGAATTGGTCTCCGCATGATATAAGACAGATTCCTTACCAGTAGCAATGTGACAAATCACTTTCTTCAGAACACCTTTATTTACTAGTTCGGAGAGTCGGAAACATGTTGCCTCATCAATTTCTGAAATACCAGGAGTTATTTTGTCTCTTGCATGGATAATTTGTATATTAGAATGTTGCCGTGGCTTTAAATCTGCTTTCGAAGTGATGGAATTTTTTGTTCGAAATTTTACATCATATTCCTTATATCCACACGAAGTTATATAGTCATACCCATCGTCAAATTCTTCTTCATCTTCAGGTTCTAGATCCAGATTATAATTATCCAGATAATTTTCATGATGTTCGGCCTTTTCCATTTTGGGCAGTTTTATTTCTGCTCTTGAATACTCTTGATCCAGCTGATGTAGAAGTCGGTAATCAGGTAAACGAGGATCCGTTGGTATTTTTTTTGTTAATGTAAATTAGTTCGATTTGATTGAATAAACGAAAAATAATATTATATTTAAATGTAACTAAACTTTAATAAAAACTATATATATAATATATACGAAACACTTTAAAATGCGAAAATCACGAAATATCGATAATTCAACTGCTCTAAACGTAATGACGCAATTATCAAAGATTATGTGAATTTGATAAAGTACGAGATTATAATATATAATTGGAACAATTAAGTACTGATAAAAGCTTTACTTGCACAATGTTTAATTTCGCCTCAGCTCCTAGATTATATACTTATATTTCCGTAGTGTTGCTTATCCTGCCTGGAATTTCACAACGAATTGTAATAATTTTGTAGGGACGTAATGCTTTTTATCGGTATAAATCTGAATCGATATATTTTTATGAATATATTTTACTATTAGAAAATAACCAGAAAATTAATAAATGAAATACTTAACTTTTCCAAATATACTTAAATTTGACGTTAATAGATGAGTTGTGGTCCCGACGAATGTGCTCCAACTTGTTTCCCACTATGCTTCCAAAATTTAAATGTCTGTATCGTAGAATTCTAATGTCTGTATGTAAAAACCTAAATATCCTAAATGTTCTTAGATACACAATTTTTTTGGTGATTGATTCACGATTACCTAGCTCTTGAATAAATTACAAGCCATATAGAATTAGAATAGTCCAGAAACCGCATGCGCGCATCAAACTGAATCCAACTCAACTACTCACAAATGAGTAGTTTTACGTTTTGGCGATTGGGTACTCTGTTGGACGTGGCTAAGTACGCAGCTGCCGATTTAAATTCAATAATACCGTGTTGAGTCGTTTGCAAGTGTCAAAATACGGCTGGGATTAAAGGGGAATAGAGAGAAGCGAATTCACAAGTAATATTATTTAAGAATTCGATTGTTTTACCATCTGTCAGATGTTAAATAATTATAATACATGGACATTTTGTTAGTATTGCCAGGGTGATCGAATTTTTTACCCGGCCTTCTTATAAAAAGCCTTAGTGTAATATTAACCGGTTTTAATTTACTTAATTACTAAATGATTACTAAATGTTTTTTTAAGTTTGGCTAGGAAAAGTACCTGTTTTTTTTATAGTCCAGTCAGTAAAATATTTTTTGATTTAAAATATAACAAAACACAAAATTATCTTATAGGTATTTGTGTATACTGTTCACGGTCTGGCAACATTACGGGGCCACTTCACACATGTGCGCAGGCGGGATGTCGGGTAAAGGGGGGACTTTTGGATACAGTACGATGTATATAAACTTGGTTGTAGGCGCCTTCTGGAATATTTTAATTCTATACAGGATGTTCTTTAAACCCTGTCACACCCGAAACCACGATGATCAGTATGAGCAAGAAGACATATTGGCACATTAAAATAAATTTTTAGAACTAAAATCTTGAAAAATAAAATATAGAAAAAAATTTAAATGGTTGCTTACTTCTGCAGGGGAGAAACGAGGAGAGGGGGGGTAGTCGGATACACCGTCAACCGACGTCCGCGCCCCCTCGCTTCTCCCCTGCAGAAGTAAGCAACCATTTGTTTTATTTAATATATTTTTTTTAAATTTTCTTCTTTCTAAATATTTTTTTTAATGTGCTAATATGTCTTCTTGCTCATACTGATCATCATAGTTTCGGATGTGACAGGGTTTAAAGAACACCCTGTATATTTTATATTACAAGCGTGATGTATCACATTACAATACTTCGCATAGCATTGACCTATTAATACAACGACGCGCCCTAAACCCTAAAAAATGACACTTACTGATGCCCAAACACTCAGTGATGCCCAAAGCGTACTTAGACGTTTTTTGACCGCCAGCCGGGTGTGACGTGGGCTTGATGTTTAGGATCAAAACCAAAATGCCTGTTTGTGTTGTGAAAACGTGTAAAAGCCGTTCGGATAAACATTGTAAAATAATGGTGTAAAACTTTTTACCGGCAAGAACTTTTTTATAAGTGATTGACAAAGCTTTAAATGATTAATATCCAAATATAGCAAAGATTTATTTTAAAAGTCAAATTACGCCTAGCGGCACAAAAACGAAACTCTTCTAACTGGGTTGCACTTTTAAGAATACAGTTTTAAAAATATAATAAATTTGAGTTAATAATATATTATTTTAGCGTTCCCCGACATCCAGAAAAAACAAATAAATGGTTCGAAATCTAAGGAAAGAATCTGATTGGGATTCATAGAAAAAAGAATGTTGTTTGGAAACATTTAAATACCAACTTTTTTATATCCTGAAAATGGGTATTCCCCCCACTTTTTGTAGTGTATGCATAGTGTATGCTTGGTTTAAATAAACAATTTCGGTAGATTTTAACAATAGGTACGTTTTCGTGTCACTACTTTAAAAAATATTTGAATATGTAGGTCGCATCTATGTGTATTAATAGGTCGATGGGTATAGTGTATTTATAAGTCGATGACGCGTACTTATTTTAATTGTAATTTAAATATTACCCATCCTATTTTATTTTATTACAAGTGGAATAATTTTCCTAAATCGAAAGATTAACTGTGGACAATCTTTGAATGTCGTGGAACGTAACTTCTATACCATTTTCTAACAGAGTCACTTTTGTAACTAATTGAAATACCCTCGAAACCGAAATATGTATGTCCTACAGTACCACATAAACATTTCATGCAAATAAAATCGAGTGACATGTTTAAAAAAAAAAAAAATAATCATGTAAATAAAACTGTATTTAAATAAAGTGTAATCACTGCCTCTATTCCCCCGCTGCTTGTCTCTATTGGCCCTCTAAAGTCTGTTCATTATTACAAGAATTTTCAAATAAACAAACCAGCCGCGTGATACCTGACGGAGAATAGCCTATTTCACACATATCAGCTTAATCTAAACGGCACGGTAAAATTATAGTGGATTGATGTTTATTAGATTCGTTAGTACCTATTTAAAATGATATTATTTAAATTTTTCGTTTTTTTTTAAATAAAACTCCATAGTTAATGACTTTAGCAAAAATAATTAACATATTATTTGAAAAAAAGAACTATTAGTGTTCTTATAATTAGCTCAAATCTATTAACTTTGGTGACCATTTTCAACGAGTTGTAGAAAATGTAAATCAAGTTGGGGTACAGTGGGGTTTGAACCTCGGTCTTCTGATCTGTGAGTCCGCAACACTAGCCACGGGACCACAACCCGATTCAAATAATACAGTAAAACTTAACAATTGTTTTTAATGGTAATTTTATTGAAATCATCATTTAAATTTAGCAAGTACTCTAAGGCAAAAATCTGCAAAAGGAAATCGACTTAAGATTAGCCGGTCTCATGGTGTACAGGTTATTGCGTTTGCCAGGCATTAAATAAGTAAATAATTGTAAAACAATAAATATCGATCCACCGAATTGTATACGTCTGTTTATCATGCCGTGTAGATTTTTGCCATTGTGTGAAATGGGCTAATAATGCAATATCATGTAGTGGGCTCATGGTTTGCACGTGCACAGCGGTTCAGTCTCCAACCCTCAAGGCATCTCTATTCACCTCCTCGTCTCCATTAACTCCGATGTATAAATTTTTTTATGCATATTCTAAAAACGAAAAATGTATCTAAAATGTCTTAATACAGTATCAAATATGCTTACTACAGTAGAATATGAATTTAACAACCAAAAAAGTCAGAAACAATGTATTTTAGTTACTTTTTTGCGATTTACAACGAAGTGTGTTTACTTCCGTTTGGAGTAAAAAAATTACCCATCATCAACAGCAATCTTTTTTACCTTGTGTTTCATCCTCTCTCCTGAGATAATATATAAATAACTTATACAGCTCTATTTTCGTAATATAATACCCCAAAGGCGCTTTACAAAGTGATTATCAATTTAATTTTAGCTTTAAATTTATGATTTAAGTGAAACAATTTATTTTGCCTTTGCATGCTACGGATTTGTTCAAAGGATTTAGAGAACAGGTGGGTTTTAAGTTTCTTTCAAAACGTCACTTCTCTCTTACAATTTCGCAAGAGGATTCCATGCCATAGGGCGCTGCTTGAGTACAGGTATAATAACTTTTTTTTATCTGTAATGCATATATTTTTTTAGATATTCCAGAGCAGAGTTGTGTAGCGACTTATACATGAGCCGACAGACATTGTATTCCATCCTCTCTAGAAAACTTAGCCAGTGTAATTCCCGAAGCAGGGGAGTGATATAACTGAACTTAGAGATTCCAGAAATAACTCTCCACGCAGCATTTAACACAGCATTTACCAATGAATAAAATGACACGCTTGGTGTCATTTTATTCATTGGTAGACCTGCGTAGATACCATTACAATAATCAAATTTAGACACCACGAAAGCATTTATTAATTGACGGGCGACATCAACCGGAAAATTTATGCGCATGGATTTAATTTGTCTCAGCTGGTAGAAGCATGAACTTATCATCCTACTGATTTGAGCATCAAGAGAGAGGTCAGAATTAAGGAATTGTCGGTGTTTAATGATTAAAATTTTTACTGTACCCCAAAATTATCAATGTTCAGGCGGATGAAGAATACAGTTCTGTTTGTAAAATAGAACTCTGGATAAATGTTTTTGATTAGGAAAAAAATCCGTAAAAAGAAATTGAGTGGAGATTAATCCCCTTCAAGGTTTAGTAGTTAGCGCATTTGCCATGCAAGAGGTCTCGGCTTCGATTAACCTGCAAGTTGAAATGTTGAAATATTAAAATAAAACTTTTATTTTATTGGTTGGTTGGAAGGAATTGTCATTTGGTAATAAGCCCGCCAATGTGCAAATAAAATTATGTACAAAAAGTTAAATAAATGAATAAATATATTTATTTTATAAAGTGATTTTACAGTACTTGGACTGGCGCTTGAAGCGTGACTCATTTTGCCTTCACATATTAAATGATTGATATGTACCGCAATTGGAGTACTAATTATGAGACATATGCACCATTAGCTTAAGGTAGGTGAGGGGAATGATGAACAAAGATCCAAATGGTGAATAAGGTTAGTAATATTTTACAAATGTAACAGATCATACAATATCCATTATACAGACAATATCCATTGTAATAGAGGTAACCACATGCACATGTTTTAAAAAGTTTGATTTTTTTATAGGCAATCCATCCTAATTATGATTTCTGTCAAGTGTAAAATATAATATACCTATAGATATGGATAGTTTCAGGATCAAGGATGGAGAGGAGTGATGATATGTTAATAAGGTAAGTATATATTTTTAAGGAGTACATACTATCCTTACCTCTTATTGGACAACCGAAGAATGTGGTCTGGAGTCCTGTGGTCCGGACCACATTCACACCATGGACTTCCCACATTAATTTTGAATGGGTGAAGTAATTTAATTCCTATGTAGTAATTAGAAAGAATTTTATTTCAGGTCCATTTCACTTGGTGACATATTGTGGGGAAGTCAAGTTATGGTAGAATAGCGATCAAACCTGTGTTTTGATCTAGAGCAGTCAATAGCCATGTCAATAACTTTATTTAATTTTTTCACAAACCAAAACCATTATTATTTTTTAATTAAATTAGGTAATTATTTTAAAAGCTCTTAGGGCATAAATAAAATAAAAGATTTGACAACTATTCACCTTTTACCACACAATTTTATACAAATTCTGATTAATAAAAAAAAGTAGACAAGGAATAAAAAAAGGCAGACACAGTTGAAGGACTATGAATGTAGAAGAAGCTTGAAATGCATGTCAGGATAGACGCATGTGGCGTTCCATTCTCTCTGCCTACCCCTGCTTGGAAAGGGAAGATGGTAGCAGAGGTAAAAATAAACAAATAATACGAAGCATAAGAAAAACAAAAAGTAATTGCTTGGGTATTAAATTTTTTTATAATACATTTCACAATATATTTTTTTCTGAATTTTCGATCTTCTTCAGATTTATAATTTATAGGCAACTCGATATTCAAGAGGTTAATATATTCATTAATATTGACCAGCTAACTTTTATCTAAACTCAACCGGACAGTGTTAAAATACATCTCCGCATTCCTTCTGTACGCCACAAACTCGTTCCCCGACTATAGATACATTTATATTGTGTAGATTAAATCTACAATAATTTTTTTTCATGGAGGTTACACGGTTATTCCGTATTTTTATTTTCTTTGCTTTTTTTCCACATTTCTTCAAATTCATCTCGCAGTCCATCGTGCTGAATATTGAAATCTGTAGTTTTTGAGGACTGGGGAGGTCTTTTATCTATTTGGCTCTCATCCCACGCAAAGTCGAACGGATACTGCTGCGGCAAACCGCACGGTAAGCCTTCCTCGTTCTCCTCCTGCATTTGATCTATCTGACGGCCTGACACTCCCTTACAATGTAACTTCTCCCGGATGTCCAACTCGCGTCCCTGTAGCCCGGTTATTAGTTCAAACAGCTCCTCAGCAGTTTTGACATCGGGAACACCCTTCTTTTTGAAAAATGACGTCACATTACCGCAGTCTCTCAGGAGGAATTGTAATCCACTGGGATGGTCGGGTTCAACTGATTGAGATACATCAATGAACCAGCAATGGTTGTCATGCCACAGAATGTTATACTCTGATAAGTCGGCGTGAACTAGCCGCCCTTTGTTAAACAGAGTGTCCATGAAATGCACCACTTGTCGGTGAGCAGATCTCCACTGCGAGGAACTGAGTGCCGCTTCTCTGATCTGCGGGGCCGGTCGATGGTTCTCACCGATGAATGACATGACGAGAATATGCTTTTTCAGACAAATCATCTCAGGGCATTTCAAGCCCAGCTTCTGTATTCTCATCATGTTGTGCATCTCTTTCTCAGCCCACATATTGATGACTTTTCTATGATTGAGCTTAGAGAACCGCTGTTTGAATCTATAATCATCTTTGATATACTTTTCCCTAGTTTTGAACTCATTCAAGGTGGTCTTAAATATTTTGATTGCGCATTCTTTGGGGAGAACCATCGCGATGTATGAAGGGTCGCTGTCTCCGTGTACTACGACAGATTCCTTACCGGTGGCGATGACTCCGTTCACTTTTTCTAACATTCCGTTGTTCACGAGTTTGTAGAGCAGGAGACGTGTCGGCTCATCGACTCCCAGAACTGCGGTGGCTTGACTCTCTTTTCTGTCTAACATCTTGTTTCTCTTGGAGCGCTGAGACCTCGAATGCGCTTTGAGGCTGTTAAATACTCGGTTGGATAACTGCATGTCGAAGGATCCAGCATCGCCCGTCTGGAATTCGGGAGGAAACTCCATAACCTTACTAGCATTTCTTCTAGCCGAGATAGTCTTGTCATGTTTGGTGACAACTTTTCCACCTTGAATCTTGTATCCGCATGGTGGGATACTGGCGTATTCCTTTTCGTTAGATTCAAAATGATCCCATTCTTCCCGTTGATCTGTTTCTTCTTCGGGCTCTTGAAGTAATTGATCAGGAAATACTTCGTATTTGTATAAACCATTTCGTTTCATCTCGTTGATTTTTATCTGCTCAGAGTATTCTTTGTCGAATTGGGCCTGTAGAAGTTGAGCTATGGTTAAATCTGAATCACAAAATTCTGGTTTTGGTTCTTGCACAAAATCTGCGAGTAATCCGGGGGGAATGTCTCCATCACTATTTGACACGTGATTATCTGCCACAACTTGGGCATACAGAACATTTTCTTTGGTGTGAGTTTTTATAATTTCTTCGGCCATAATTATTTGTTGTCGAGTTAGTTCTAAATAAACACAATTACAAGGATTTTTTTAACGTAGTCGTAAAACTTGTAATAAGAAAAATCACTAAGAAAATATAAATAACTAGAAGCAAAAATAGTAAAATTGACTTTGACAGCCAAAAGGTGAACAGACAAGTTTTGACAAGCAAAGTATGTTGGTTTAGTTAGTTGGCTAACTTGATGAAAGTATTTTAGTTTTCCTGCGCAATGTTGTAAAATGAGGATGCGCAAATTTTTTCGACTGCCGATTAAATCGATATAAATTATCCTCTCAAGATGATTTTGCGGCCCTGTTTTATGATATTTTGACCTAATGATGATTCGATGACGAGAAATATTTATGTTACGCGAATATAATAAATACACTTAATTAATGCGTATAGGATATCTACATGCAGTCATGTTCTTTTTCCAAGAGAAATATGTTTTTATTTATATTCAACAGTGATTAATTTTACATATTGAAAATAAGGTTGAAAGACAAACCAGTGAAGTTTCTAAATAATAAGCATACATATTCAATTACGGTACGTGGTGTGTATAATATGTATTACACAATATATTACCTACGTAAGATGGTGTATTTGTATAAAAGTAAAGGTTCGGGTGTGTGTAGGCATTTGCGTAATCAAAAAGCTAATGGGATTGTAATAGCTATCAATGATTATGTATTGCAGCCAAAAGCATTCGTCGTAATTCA
The DNA here is from genome assembly GCF_059751315.1 of Micrasema longulum. Lineage (NCBI taxonomy): Eukaryota > Metazoa > Arthropoda > Insecta > Trichoptera > Brachycentridae > Micrasema > Micrasema longulum. Next base: position 284,116 of record NW_028277411.1, read on the forward strand.
ATTTTAAATGAATTAAGGGCACGTTAAATAATTTAAAAAAATAAAAATAAAAAAATGTTTTTTTTGGACCACAACAGGCCATGAATCTTCTCTATCACCTAAAGCAAGGGTCGTCAACCTTTTTATGTCTACCGCTTTTGTTTATTTTTCATGCTTAAAATTTCCCCACCGCCCACAAAATAAATTTCTACGCAGTATATGGGTGAAAAATTTCTAGAAGGAATTTAGGAGATTTGAAAAAGCAAATTTTTATAATCAGTATTTTACTACAACAAAAAAAGAGTATACATTTATTAAAAAAAATATAATAAATTTAAAAAACCAAATTTAATAACTAATGAGAACCTTTTGAGCCTGATGCTATGTGACTAAATGTTTTACGTCTGGTTCAATTTTCGTTAAAAACAAACGAACGTTTCCTCTTTCAGTGATTTTCAGACGATTTCTTTGTTTTGTCATGATGTTATTTATCACACTGAAACCTGATTCAACAAGATAAGATGTGGGAAAGGGTAAAGGGAAAGGGTATCAAAATGTTTTTTATTGTTTCCTACATTTTTGGATACAAATCGGGCAGTTTTTTATTTTGCCAAAGTTTTTGTGCGGTTTAAAACTTTTATTCTAAACACGGTCAACATGATGAAGGGGAAGAAATATTTTTTTAACTTTAATTTGACTGTGAACGTAAATTTTGGGGTTGTTTTTTGTTAATTAAGTTTATAAAAACAGCTATGTTCTAAATATTCAAATTATAAATATATTACTTCAATGAATGCAAGTTTTTGATCACATTTTCTTGAGTAAGTACTTTGAAAAACGCGAATTTGAACTATATGCACATTCATTTTGATTTTTTTATGCTATTGGTATACCGGTTGTCAAATTATTGGCGAGCAAAGCAGAGGTCGGAATTGGCATATTGTTGAGGATTATATTTTTATTTTTTAGCAACACAAAAGAAATTTCAAGTCGATATTTCTATAAAAGCAAAAATAAATTATTTTAAAATGTCTTCCAATAGCTCTACAGTAACCAAATCTGGCGAAGGTATTTAAGATTTTTTGTAGAATTTGTATTTGTTTATCCAATAACACTAATTTAAATAAGTAAAAAGAAAAGCAAACGTCGGATTTTACTCCAAGTAATGAAATAAATCCTAAATACTTCTGGATATCTTACTTAAAGAGTGCAAAGAAATATAATATATTTAAATTCATTCTATTTTTATAGGAATTTCACTAATGTTTATTTAAATCCAATTACTTTTCTACATTATTTATACTATTAAAAAAATTTCAGGTGTGTTCGAAAAGAACGCGTAATTCTATAAATATATTTTTGTTTTGTCTAGGATTTTTGTCATGAAAATCGAGAATTTTTTTTTTTTTCTAGTATTTCAAGTATTTCTTTTTTCAGTTTATTAAAATTATTATGACTTATCTCCATCAATAAAAAGTAAGTTTCATTTAATAACAAGTAATAATTGAATGGAAATTTAATGATGGATATTATTTATTTTAAATTAATATTCATGTTGTTATTTATTTATGTATTTTTGTAATCTGTAGGCCTTTATGTAATTGATGATCGAGATACGCTTTGGAATACAAATGCAGTGTTGTATGCACCGCTGGGTGCGAGTCGGGGGGAATGATGATATAAAAAAATAAAGCTATTTTTGGAAAAAAATGTATTTTTTAACGGACACTATTCAACAAAAGTAGCTCATCACAGTTGTATCCACATAGCCAAAGTAAACAGACAAATCATCACGCCGTTTCCCCACAGGAGTAGGCAAAGAGGATAGAACGCCACAGCATACAGACCTCGCTTCCTCTACATTCATACATCTTCTCATGATTATTCCTACTCTTAACATGTCCATCTTCAAGTATTTTACGGATTTGACCATGTCTTTCTCGGTTTTCCTCATTTTCTGCATCCATCAACTTTTGCAATGTAGATCCTTTTAGCCATTCTTTTTCTGTCTATTCGCTCTACATGTTCAAACTAACGCAGAACCCTTTTCTTGATTCCGTTGATAATTAATGTCTCAGCCTTACATATGGCGCTCTATCATCCATCGCATCAAAACAACTGTCACAAAAAAATTCACACCAGCCAAACCGAACTCTCTCCAGCAACGACACTTTGCATACTGACTAAGAAAACACAGCTCTTTATGATCCCACCGGCAAAATACGGTACTACAAAAACTCCGCCTATCACAACATTGGTTTGGTTTCTTTTATAGTAGTATCTTCCCCTCGTATACTTGATTGAACCAGAGTCCTGGACGAGTGTTTTTAACTCAATGGCTACTCGGATAAAAATCCTGTTAAAGGAAACTGAGTGCAGATTAGTCCCCCTCTTTGCTGGTTAGGGGTCCCGGGTTTGGTTCCTGGCAATGTTGAAATAAAATATGTATTTAAAAGGCTGCTTTTCATTGCAATGTAACACTAGGTGTGGATAGGAAATCGATGAAGAAATTGAAATAACGGAAATAATTAACTGGCCTTATTTTCATATCAAATACTTATTGTATAATTATCCACATTTATGAATGGTGTTTGGTTTCTTAGTTAATAAATTAATATAAATATGTGAAAACTATAAGTTCCTTTGATTTTCACAGTTGCTCAGATGCTCAATGAAATTTTTTGGGTTATTGTGCTGACAAACGACACATGGCACAATAACCCAGAAAATCTCACGTAGACTACACATGCATTGAATTTAAATGATGTTATTTTTAGGTGGGTCCTTTATCCCAGCGTCTCAACGGCCTGATGGGACATGGAGAAAGCCTCGTCGAGTTAGGGACGGTTATGTACCACAAGAAGAGGTTCCACTGTATGAGAGTAAAGGAAGGCAGATAGCCGCCCGGCAAAATAACAACTGTCCTGTAGGGTTGCCTCCGGAATACATTGCCGAGGCTAAAGCCAGAAGAGAAGCCAAGGAAAAGGCTCAAATGAAATGCCCGATTCCTGGCTTAATCTTGAAAAATGATGAGAAAAAAAAGAAAAAAAAGAGTGGTAATCTTATTATATCAACAATATTTTTATGATAGATATTCAGCAATGTTTGAGTATGTCCAAATGCTTACAGACTGGCTGGGTTTCCTCCCCAGGGAGTTATTCATATTTAAATTTATTTCAACCGAGAGGGAAAACCACTTTAAATATGAATAACTCCCTAGGGAGGAAATCCAGCCAGTCTGCAAGCATTTGGACATACTCAAACATTGTTGATTTAACTACCTAGTAAAAGAATAAGTATAAAAATTGCAAAATTGTTTTCAGGCACCTAGTAGGTGATTTGGTTCAGCCGGATGAATCTCACCCACGTGATAAAGGTTTCAGCTCTTTTACTTCACAAAAGTCAACAGATGGAAGAGTTGAGGAAATGTGGATGTTTAAATATGGGCAGAATGGTGAATGTTACACAGTATGTAAAGTGGCAACTTAAACCAGCCAATGACAGGCATAAGCCCTGTAAATGCCTAGACTTCCATATTCTCTTCTCAAAAATGTTTTTCCTCTCGGTTGAAATAAATTTTAATATGATAGATATTTAGACAAAGATCGACATAGACCTAGGCACATATTACAACTATTTTAGACATTACTAGTTCTCATGAAATGAGTTGTATGCCTATCGTGAAGCAAATATAATAAATTTAAAAAATACTGGATTCCTCAAGATTAAAAAAAAAATTGATACAGAAATCTATCCAATCATTGGCTAAACTTCCTTATTTCATATGCAATTAAAATATGCAGCTTACTTTGTTTTTTATTTACTCTTTTTTAAAAATAAATACATGTTTTATTTATTCAAATATTTCAATTCTTCTGTGACCATGTGAACTAGTCAAAAATTACTATTGAAAATGTGGTAAAGTGGCGTTCAAACCTTGGACTTCGGATCCGTGTGTCTGCGACACTCTTACGAGACCACAACCCGGTTCTCGGATATTGTTTGTTAACTAAATCCATCTTTAATGTAGTTACTATATCACGTTTTTACAGTTGCAGATGAGATATCAGAATCCTTTGCAAAGGCCTCGCTGAGTTCTTCTAGTGGTAAATCACACGTGCCGGCTGATCCTGCCAAGAGATTAAAGAATCTCAAGAAAAAACTACGAGAAATAGAAGTCCTCGAAGGAAAACTAAACAATGGAGAAATTGAAAACCCAGAGAAAGACCAATTGGAAAAAGTTAAAAATAAGAATCAAGTCACCAGTGAAATAACTGTACTAGAAGCATTGGTGAAGAATCCGCAAAGTTCTTAAAATATACAATCCTATTTCTGTAGGCTTTACCAATCATCCATATACTTATATTATGTAGGTAGTATGACTTTTGTGAGAAGTGAGGTGTGATACATATAAGAAAAATTCTCAGAATGATGTACAAAATCTAATTAAGTGTGTGTGTAATATAAACTACCGTTTATCCGAGGGCATGAGTCCCTCACAAATAATTATCAAGGTAATGTTATTATATCCTTGATCGATTATTGTAGGTTATTTCAACCTAAATCAACACTTTAATTTGTTACAAGACATAATACCACAAACATATTGCACCTTTATGAGAATAGTGATATTAAACGAAATCTGATAAAGCAAAGATGAATCAGAACCAACACTGCGCAAGATAAACTTACTGTTTTTCTAGAATTTTGTAATATAAAAAAATTTTTTTTTTTGAAAATTAATAAAACCATTGTTTAACATCAATAATACATATGGAAAGAATAAGAACAAATCAGGTTGAATTTAACAAAATATAGTCAGATTCTTGTGTTTGGCAAGTGTACAATTTCAACACACAATTTACACAGCATTGTGACTCATGCTCTTACATAAATGACTGGTTTAATTAAGTTCAATATTGTTAATTACTTACGGTCATTGAGCTGAAAATATTTGTTAGGGTGTCATCATTTTGCAACTCTTTGATATAATTAGTAAATTCAAAATTAAAATATTTGTCAAAGAAAATTCATATTAAGATTAAGTTATCCTGTTTTTTTTTTATTTGTTTATTCGAAAGTGCTATTATAAATTAAGAAAAAATATTCTTAATTGGCTTGTTGAGATGGATGTTTCATTGAGAAAATTACTCTAATAGATATTTTCGGCATAAAAAGATACATTGTGTAAAATCATTTTACTGTCAAAATGAAAACACAGTCTAGTACTAAGAAAAATTAAAATATTTTTGCGATTGCAACTAAACTGATTTTATGACAAATTATTTATTGAAATATCTTTTTAAAAACATTTCTGATTGTGTATGCATAATATTATAAATTGTAATTTATCTCCAGTAAACTTTGGATGCATGTTATATATAACATGTACATATAAAAATGGATCTATTCTACAGCAAAAAGATACATAACTATTAACCGTTCGAATGCCAAACTAGCAGGACACAAAATGTATCCCAACTGCGGAGAATTTTTGCTGGGCGCACTGATTTTTGAGCCTTTCTTTTTGCGATTTTAATTTATGTTTAGATGGATTGCGATTCTTGGTTCGCCTCTATATAAACTGTATATTTACAAGTTTTTAACTCTGCAATAACGTCAATATAATATATTAGCATGACATTTTTAGAGTGAAAACTAAAATTTTGTTTTTTTTTTTTGAAAAAATGAACAAAACTAAGACTGAATCACGAACTGTGCATTAAAAAAAAGAAACCATTGTAGGATATACAGGCTATCAAAAAAGTAGTAAAACAGTACGTTATTTATACAAATACTGGATAAAATGGGCACCTTCTTTAGTCTATGGCGTTCATTTTCAAACCAATCTACCCAATTGTGCTAATTTGTTCATATAAATTGTAATTTTGTTATATCATATTTCCAAAAAAAAAAAAAATTTGCTATAAACTGGCATAAACAATGTTAAATACTTTGTACAAAAAAGCCCATGTTTAATTTATTCCGCAAACTGTCACTTTATTTGAATAAAACTATCAAAATACTGAAGATGGTGGTGATTTTATTACTTGAATCTATTTTTAAATACATTCAATAATGAACAAATACTAACATTTATCGTTATCTATCTGAAAAATAAAACACCAAATGTTAAAATTGCTATCTGTTGAATGCGATTTTTGGCACCGTTATACAGTTCCAAAATTGACAACGGAGATCTACGCTCTGGCATTCGGGCGGTTAAAGGTAAACTTTTAAAAGTGCATAACCCCAGGGCTGGTATTCTGAACACTCTCGTGAGAATAGAGAACGCTTCACTACGTAATTTACATATTAATTATGCACTAGCAAAGCGTTCTCTACACCTGCGAGTGTTCAGAAATCGCAGCCCAGATAAGAATATTCTTAAATTACATTATTTTTACAAATTATTTAACTGAAAAGTCAATATCATTAATACATAATGAATAAACATTTTAAACAGTGTATTTTTAAAAATCATTTTACCATAAAATTTCGAACTTTGTTATTTTGTAGCTGGCGAATAAATATTTTTTTAAACTATATACTGTATCAATCAACATAATGCGCAATAAATAAGTCGAATCAATATTATTTTGAGGGATACTTCCGAAGCAATGCAACAATTTTACTATGGGATGCGATTCCAGTGACAAAACAAACTCTTTAAATGTCTTTAAAGATGTGATGAAATTATTTTTTGTGATGTAAACTTTCAAGAATTTCATTTCCTTATCAAAGAATTTCTCCTCTCTGTTGAGAAATCGGTCTATCTTGATGAAATCCCCTTGGGTTGCGAGGGTCCATTGCTTGGCTGCAAAGATTTTGACATACTTTAGATATTGTTGATTCCTAGAATGTTTTGAAATAAAATAAAACAAGGTTTTATTTTTATTCGCAAATATTTATTTGTAATTATTTTACATACAATAAATTAACATCTGTATATTGTAATAAATATTGAGAATTTGGTAAAGATTGTTAGGCTATGTATTTAGTTGTGCTGATTTCTCACTGAAAAACTTTGTCATATGTTTTATTATAATATATAATTAAGATACACCTAAGTAGTCACATTTACAAAAATGTGACAGATTTAATATTGTAAAAGATAAAGGTATCTTTTGTGCTGGAACTGAGAAAGTAACTGTTTAGTAATAATTAGACGTTACAGAACTTTACATAATTACCCAACATAAAACTGTATTTAAAATGTTTAAACTATGGTTTTATTAAACTCATATTGTAATACAACTCTGTTTCGTTGTCAAATGTTAATGGGTAGGGAAAATCTTGCATTAAAATATGGAAGTTTAATTTTAAAACCCATATTAAAATAGTCTTAGAGCCAGTTGAAGCAAAAAAAGTGAAGTTAAAATATGTTTAAAGTTAAAGAATAGGAAATATCACTTTTTTTTTGCATTTTTAAAGTTATAAAGGTCTATGAAATACTGTCCAGTAAAAAAATGTATTTTTGCTAATAATTAGCATAAAAAATTGTTTTAAATTTGTAATTTTGAATTTCCGCAAAAACGATCATTCCATTGGCCACGCCCCTAATACGTCACGATTCGTGTTTATTTGTTCCTGACCATTATGTGTTCAGAAAATTGTCACAAATCTTCACGTCACAACTATCAAGGCCAAACATGTCGCGTTTTTCTAGTGACGTATTTAAAAAAAAATATTTTTAAAATTTATATCTGAAAACATTTCTCCATATTGATTTTGAAAATACAATTAATTATTCTAAATCGATTAAATATATTTTTATCGGTATTCGTAGTATGTGATATTTCTCTATTGTTGCTGTTGCATGAAAAAAATAAGATTTGCCTCTTGCATGAAAGAAATAACTCGGTTTGCCCATTTCTATGAAAAGGCAAAAATATTTTGCTAGCTGTTTTTCAACTGTTTTTTTGTTGCAACTGGCCATTGGAAAGTTAATTGATTTAATGGGTTTTTAGAGAATACTATTGTAAAATGGAACCTCTTTCATCATTCCCTTTTTTAAATCTAATGGTGCATAGGGCACTGCATTGGTACACCAATCGCAGCTCATCTTGATAATTTTTTGTTATAAGAAGATGAGATGATCAGTCTTACGCTTCTGGTGCCAGTCTAGGGACTAAGAAATATTATATTATAAAAACACGCTTTTTAAAATAAATATTTCATGTCAACCATGTCGGGAATCGAACCCGAGACCTCTTGCATGGTAGGCAAACGTGTTGACCAGTACACCACAAGGCTGACGACCTGGAACCTCTTCATACGCAGGATACAAAAATAAAATAAAAAGTACACCAAAAACTTGGTTTTCAGCAGGGTAGTTTCAGACTGACAAGCCTAGTTGTCCATTCCATTTCGGTCAACTAGTTCAAAAACCATTTGGATGCTTTTTTGAAAGAGGAAGAATGCAGACAAAAAGCAGTACACGAGATATAGGCGCATCAGAATAGGCTGGCTGCCTATAATGAATAGTAATAATAAAAAAGGATAATCCTGTATAGCAATATGTATCTTTTTTGGGTAATTCCGTGTAAGTTGGATTCGTTCTGACGTTTCAACTACCATTGTAGGAGACATCTTCAGGGTGAAAATTAGTTAATAAGTCGTTTTACCCTGAAGATGGCTCCTGCAATTGTAGCCGAAACGTTGGAATGAACTTCCAAGGGATCACCCAAAAAAGATACATATTGATAACAGTGACCGTGAAAATCTACGCACCTATTTAATGGTATTAATGGTGGATAGGTTTCCTTGCATAAAAATCAATTAGAAATTTAAAAAAAAAAAAAAATACTATTTATTACACCTTAATTTATTAAAACAATATAACATGACATCAAAATACTTCAAAAAATTATAACAAAGATTATTCACTATCATATAAAATACGCCAAGTATTTACGAATGCGAATAGTATAATGAGAAACTTTGGTGGTTTTTTAATATTTTTTTATTTGTAATTAGACTATTAAACTAAGACAATTTTTTTTTTTTAAATTAAAAAAATTATCAGCGCTATGATTGTTTGAAATTTCGTATTTCTGAAATAACTCCGCGTGTGAAGACGGAGGTTCTCTTCCGCTTATTCTCGATCAGTTCTGCCCATTGGTCCATTCATGGGCAAGCAAACCAGAAATCTTCCTCATCATTGGTTGATTCATGTGACGTCGTTCAAAGTAGTTCGTTTTTATCAAAATGTTTTTTATTTTTTTTCATACATTTTCAGGAAACTGCAGTACAATTTAATGCTCCAATTTTTACCGCACGCAAGAAACATTTATTGTATCCAATTTTCCACAGGGCTGAAGTTCCTCATTATATTATTGCGCGTTGTTAACTTGAGTAAATTTTCAAAATAAAATTTTTGTACCGGGTTATTTCGAAACCGTATAAAGAGGTTCCGGCGTACTATAAACAAATTTGCTAGAGATCTTCCGCAAGAGACACAATGAATCCTCACTATTTAAATTATGGTGTTCGAATAGCAATTTTTATGTTTTTGGACATTGGTAAGTTAAAAAAAAAACAAATTCGTATGCTTTGATATTTCAGAGACCATTTTTACACAAATTTAGCTAAATAATATAAAGCTATAGAATCATAATTACACATTACTAAGGTATATCTCCATATATTATAAATAAGGTAACACTGCAAAAATTCAGAGGGAAATTCTTGCAGTGCTGAAAATTGTACTTTTAAAATAGTAAGTTTTCATACTATTTTTATTTTCTATAAAAACAAAAATTTAAAAATGTATTTTTGGGACAATTTACATATTTTTTTAGATTATCACATGGAATGTCCTTACAAATTATCAAAGTGTGGCACACAATTTCCATGCAATTTTTTCCCTTGGCAATAAAATTACTCGAGTTATCCCACTCTAAATGCAAATGTTCTTCCCATAATGAATGCGGAAGAATGCATTTCATTGAACAGAATTGTAATAAGTTGAATAAATTAGCTGTTTATAGTGTCTATTCCCATCTGCTCTTCTTGCCACTTTTCCTCACTCTCTCGGGCGCGCCAGCTCCACCAGGGGGAAGGGGAACGGCGAAGAATGCATCATCTGCATCTCCGGATGAGGTGGCCTCACCTTGTGGAACATCTACCTGGGTCTTCTCCCAAGAGTGATCACTCGCCGCTGTGAACTGTTAATAATAAAAATTACTACAAATTTAAAAATAAATGTAACATCTTTTATATTTTGAATAAGATTTTTTGCAAGTATCCCACAATTTTGTTTTTGTTGATGTTCGTTGAAATATTCTTGTTTGTTTTGTAATAAACAAACTAAAAACAAATGATTGATTTGTTTTTTTTTTAATGAGTAAAGCCGAAGTAACCACCCTTATTTATTTATTTATTTATTTACGGACAAAGTCCATTATAACCACCCTTGTTTGTTTCTACTGTTACCCCTACTCTCTGCACTTCTAAAAGATCTTGTAACATGTTTTTTGACGATTTTATATTGAATGACATCTCTTCTCAGTGAAACTTAAAGACATTTTTTAGCTTTCATCACTATTAGTCACTTAAAAGTGGTAAAAATAAAAACAAATTTTATTGACAATTATTATACATATGAAAATAGGGCACATAAATTTTTGTACTTACCTGACCATACTGCATTTTAAACGCCGCCTTCATTGCGGCAAGCCGGTCAGTAGCTGGTCCTCCTTTCTTGGCATCCGAATACGCCAGTCCACTGACATCAACATCCTCCTCTGGAGTGGGAGGCTTTAGGCCGGGTCTCTCCTTAAAACCGAGACCGGCGCCGCTAATATTAAGATTCTTCCCTTTTCCGGATTTAAATCTAGACTTCCGGAACCAGCCACTCTGCATCGCCATGTCTAAAAGACCCTGGGGTACTTCCTAATAAAATAACATAAATTTAAAAAGATGTTTTATAGCTAACTACAAAATAAATAGAACAGTGTTAAATTTGAGTTATCAATTCCAAGAAAATACATTGTTTTCATTGCTTAAAACTCTATGATTTAATTTAATTTTCTGAATTGTATTCCTACGTTTTTAAGCGGCCTTATTGTCAGCTAGCACTTTTTATAAACATTTTTGGATAGTTTATTTATTTATTAAATAATAATTGAAAATGAAAGCCTGACTGCACAGATGCAGGGTGACAAACAAGCAAACACACATTGTAACGCGTATATTACAGTATGTACATAAGAAATAAATATGCGTGCAATAGAAAAAAAAAACAAATGACTGACTTGACTAGCTCCTTCGAGGTTCCTGACCAGATGGCCGGCGAAGTCCTTGTCCTTGTCAGCTAGAAGTAGAGTGATCGCATCACCCCGGACTCCAGCCCTTCCAGTTCTGCCCACCCTATGTGTGTGTGTGTCGATGTCACGTGCTACATCGTAGTTTACTACAGTGCGTATGTGTGGGAAGTCGAGACCTCGAGCTAAATGCAAATAAATATGGATGTCAAATGTTGTTTTTCACAAAAAAAAAATCTATAAGTATTGTTGTACATTGTCAGGGTATTTGCTATGTGTAAATTTGTCTCAATGAACTGGTAACATCAAAATCAGCATTTGTGAGTTACCCACTAAAAACATATTTTTTTTATCCTTCTCCATGAATGCTACAAATAGACAAGTCATGCATTCAAATCATCATGATATGATTGTAATGAATCACGACGTATTTGTAGCATTCATGGAGGAAGATACAAATATTATGTGTTTTTAATGTATAACTCAAAAATGCTGATACTAAAGTTATTTAGTTGCAGTAATTATTCCACGGTATTATTTCAAAATGTACAAAAAAATAATAAATGTATAGATAGCATAGAGAACCAGCTTAAATGGAGGTGCAAAGTTTAGATCTAAATGTCAGTATCCAGGAGTCAGTGTCGTTATTTGATACCAAGCTATATTACAATATTATTTATTTCATGATCATTCCATTGTCCGTACCTAACGGTACATAGAGCACTGCATCGGTGTACTTGCAGCGTATGGCGTTCATTGTGACACGAAGACAAAATGATTGGTTTTACACTTCAGGTGCTAGTTCTGGAATTATAAAATATTGCTGTACAAAAATACTCTTTGTATTTCGTGTCAACTTTCTCAGAAGTCGAACCCGGGATCTCAGGCACAGTAGGTAAACATTCATTCAGGGTTCTGGTTCTATTTCACACACGGAAATTATTTATTCCCTCGGACGCGGGGTATAACATAGTATGTAGTTCACATTTTATCGGTCTTACTGGGGACATTTTAAATTGGCACAAAGAATGAGGAATTTTAGTGGTTTTTTTCATATTTTTTTTTATTTGTTAACTATCAAACTAAAAAAAATAATTATGTATCGTTTTATCAGCACTATAATTTTTTTATGTTTTGTAATTTTGAAATTACTCCACGTGTGGCATCACAAGTTCTCTTCGGTGAGTTCTGTTGATTGGTGAATTGGCTTCCCGTAAACCAGAAATCTATCACAGCACTCCATAATTGGTTAATACGGAAGAACTAGTGACGTTGTTCAGAGTAGTAAGTTTTTATAAAAATCATTTTTAAGAAACTTAGCCATACAATTTGATGCTCTAATTTTTACCACGCAACATTTTTTTTTTTTGTAAGAAAACACAACAATTTCCCGTAGCACTGAAGTTCTTCATTCTGCCGATGTTGGCTTCAATATACAATATATTATAAAATAGAGGTTAGTGTTTATTATACAATTCAAGTGTCAAATCTCACCTGCCACGTCTGTTGCTACTAAAATATTGGATTCCTGTTTTTTAAAAGCTGTAATAACTTTGTTTCTTTCCGATTGGTCCATATCACCGTGGAGTAAGAGAGCGTTATATTCTTGTACTGTTAGATTACCAGCAACAACTTCAGCATCTACCTGCAGAGGATGTAATCTTAATTAGATCCTATATTCAAATAAAAAGGTTGCTCAAACATTTAATACAAATACATTAATGTCAAGATCTTTTTGTATTAATAAATAGATCATACCTTTTTTGTAACAAATATTAAGACGCTACCAGCAGATGTATATTCGACTAAAGTTTTCAATAGCCAGTTCCATTTTTGTGGTTGGGTTTTAAATATCCTGAAAAAAAATATTGAGTTATCAACCGAAACACATTTTAACAAATTACGTACATTTACATATCCATGAAATACTTAATAAATAAGTATGGAATACAACAACACGAAATAAATACATTGATACATAAATACTTCGATAAAATGATTTAATATTTATAACATTCATATTGGATATCATTTATTGGACATAATTTTTAGCATCCAGAATTTTCGGGTTTCCCCAATAGATTTCTTTAGTATTATTTTTTGCAAATCAGAAATAAAATTTAATAAATTTAATTAGGTACATTTATATATATATATATTATATGCATCAGCCTCTTAGAGTAATAATCTAAGAGTCACCCATACAGAGAAAAACCATTGTACGATTATTGACCACAAAGTTAGCTACAGATTACAGCAATACAACGGGCAGTAGGTACATGGGTTGAGAATTGCAAGCGCTAACCAAAACTGTCTGTTACACGTTTGTTGTTAAATGAAAAACCATATCAAAAATGTGTAACGCCTTTGTTCTACACAATAAAGCTCAAGGGCTTTTCAAATTTGAAAATTTAATAAAATTTTGTTTGTATTAGTTACCTGATAGATTGTGTGACATCGGCGCTCGCTTCCCCTACGTCTCCCTGTTGCACTCGGACAGGGTCCCGCAGGGCATCCCGGGTAAGGCGTTCCACTCGGCGGGGAAACGTGGCAGAGAACAGCAGAGTCTGGCGGTCGGGTCTCACGTGCCCACATATGGAGCGCACTTGGCTCTCTGGAAACATAATCATGCATATAAAAATGTTCTTTTGTGAAACTTTAATTTAACAATATTGATTTCTTTGTTCATTTAGCTTCCAGTTTAAAAATTGGTGCTTGGCGCTTGAGTAAGTGTGGCTGAAAACAAAGGATTTTTTCATCTAACTACGCACTCTGATAAAATTGATGTCAAATATCGCTTAAGCTCCTATGGCTCCCAGCGCTTCAAATTATCCCTGCAGCCTGGGAAAAGTACTAAAAAACATATATTTATAACATATACATTGTTTCAAGATGCCTCATTTGTAAGAAACACTCACCAAAGCCCATGTTGAACATTCTGTCGGCTTCATCGATGACCAGGTAGGTGACTCTTCGCAGGTTGGTTGCCTTGATCTTGATCATGTCGATCATTCTACCGGGAGTGGCGACCACTATCTCCGCTCCGGCCTCCAGAGCCTTGGACTGCTCCCACTTGGAGCCACCTCCGTAGCAGCACACGACCTGGATGTTGTAAACCTTACCGAATCTCTTGGCTTCCATGTAGATCTGCGGAGGAAAACAATGTATATGTACATATAGTGTGAGGTTGTTTGTTCTTAAAATGCTAAAAAATCCCGGAGACGGTGCTGTAACGTCATGTTACATTAAGAAAAGAACTATATATTTAGGAATACAGGTATTTAAAAACAAAAATTAAACACATCCAGTATATTGTTTAAAAAACATTTTTTCCATCATTTGTAAAAATAATAATATAGTGTAAGTCACTCTCCAAGCACAAGAGTTAGTCTCTTTTTTTGGAGAGTTACAGTGGTAACATTTACAAGATGTGTAAAAGTAGATTTGTTTAGAATTTTACAAAAATATGTACTTTTTATAAAATTTATTGAAAAAAAAAAAAAGTTTAGGCATGTAACAGCAAAATAATACTTCATTAGGAAATTGAGTGGAGAAATGACCACCTTGTAGTGTTATGGTTAACGAGTTTGCATACCATGCTTGTTGAGGTCCTGGGTTCGATTCCCGGGAAGGTAGACATGAAATATTTTATATTATTACCTTTCCGTAACAGATGATTGAGAAATGTTGTATATGATTTAACAATGCAGTGCCTTATGCACCACCGGGTGTGGATACTGGTTTGATGTAGATACAGTAATAAAATAAAAAAAACAGTAAAATTCCTCATTAAAAAAATAGTGAGTAGGTTCTTTATCCAACCACTGGAATCATTTCAAGAATTTAAAAAAAAATTAAAAATTTGGTAACTTTAAGCATTACCTGTTGAGCTAATTCTCTGGTAGGTGCTAAAATAAGACCGATTGGACCATCTCCTTCTACCAGCTCCTTCTGGTCCATTATGTGGACTAACAGAGGCAGCAGGTAGGCAGCTGTTTTACCTGAACCCGTCCTGGCAATACCTTTAATAAGAAAAACATAATTCATTTCAATTTAAGCTAATTTTATGAAAAACTTAGGCAGACACAATAAACATCACACTCTGGGGATAAAAAATACAACTGACAGAGAATATTCGCTTTCCAAAATTATTTCTCCATCTTTGTTGAGGTATTGTTGAGTCATACCCCTTTCAGATATTGTGGATCTCTCATCTAGAGAGCAGAAGATGTATTTGCTAGTTCCAAATTTGCCAAGAAAGGGTGCGGTGATGCTGGCATCATGTCAGCAGGCTACATTTTATCTTTAATCTATTAGGCGATAAAAAATAATTGAACACTTAGTAATTTTACTGGCATCGTTTAGACAAGCAAAAAAAATATTTTTAAATCTTACAGTAAAACCCCCGTTTTACGTTTTTCAAGGAAGCAACAAAAAAATGTAAAACTGAGGAAAACTCTAAAGTGAGGAAATGAAAAATGTATGGAAAAAATGAAATTACATAAAAATATAATTATTGTACTAGACCATACTAAATATACTGCAGAAAAATTGTAAGAACTGTCATAATTGGGGATTATTCATATTTACCGATGATTTAGTTAAAAATATTTTATATTTTTTCAAGCAATACTACAATGTGTTATTTTTTATTGAATTTGAAAAAAAAAAAAAAAAATTATGTAGGTATTCAACCTTAAAAACACAAAAATAAAAATTTGAATTTGCATAAAATGCATTTGTTTTTTTCCCTAAATATTAGGAAATTTTATTTATATGGTATCACTTTTTTTAGCATGGCACCACAAAATTTCAACTGTCATTTACATCACGGCAAAACTGTTTCACACTTTTATAATAACTGTTTAAACTATCTTCTTTTAACATTATGTTTATAACTTCAAATAATATTTCTATTGTCAAATTTTCTGCATCGTTATTTATTAATGTAAAGACTTAATTCTTCCTAAACATGCGTCAACTACATGTCACTATTTAGTAAAATGTCAAAATTAGACAATTAAACAAAATAGTTAATTACATTGCACTTACTTTGAATTTAGTTTTGAGACAATAATTTACACATTGTTTTATTTACCTCGATTTTATTCTCCATTCACGTGGCAGTGTGCGGCTCGTTGTCTTTAGACTGATTGAATGAGTTTTTAAAAATTATCGACGTTGGCGTTATGAAAATTTTAAAAACGTTAATTGGGGGAAATATTCGAATGAGAATGGATGGAAAAAAATGGGACCTAAATATTTCAGTGTAAAAAGCGGGAAAACGTAAAATCGAGGAACGTAAAAATGAGGTTTTACTGTATATAAAGCTCATAATATATTTATTGGTGGAAAAATTGGCACAAGATTTGACCCAATGAATACTGTGTTGTGTAATGCACAAATTTGGTGAAATCCGTAATCAAATTTAGAATACGTTCCAATTATCAAAAATTTTAGAACCAAGATCTGGGCCCGCATAAAAAATGTGGGCGTGAATCTTGAAACTTTTAGAATCTCACGCCAGTGATACTATTAACTGTCAATGCGTATGTGTTGTTGCTTGCGTAGTTTTATTCACCTATGGTTTTATTGTTTCATTGCACTTTTTCACTTCTCGCTCGCCTTTCTTGATTGGAAATACTGATTTTGAATATTTTTCATCTATTAATTCATCCTTTTTTAAAAAGATTGTTATTTTTATGTGCTGGTATAATAATTCACAGATATAAAGATAATCAAAATATTCTATTAATAATGGGGGGATTATACTTATACCATTATGTTATTTTAAAAACCTGATGCTGATTGTTGATCGCAGAATAACATATTATTAGATAGCTCTTTTAGTCAACTTTGAAACTGATCGTTATCTGTTATGGTGCCAAAAACATTGATGCACTGCACACGCCTGCGGTGCAATTTTTAATCCCAGAAACTACCACGCATAAAAAAGTACATAAAATAGCCAAGATTTGGGACAAGAAATTGCATAACATCATGGGCAAGATCTTGAACCATTTTCTGATCCTTGTATTACAAGCTTAAGTTTAGAACATTTTAAGAATCTTTATTGTACTTTTAGAAATAAATGTCTAGTATAAATTAAAAACACAGACACTCTTTTCTAGTATTATTATTTAAATGTATATCAATTAAACGTACCCACTAAATCCCTTCCGGATAGAGCTGAAGGTATTCCAGCTGACTGAATGGGTGTAGGTTGGGAATACTCGGCTCTTCGGATGCTCTTCATCAGAGCTTCATCGAACCCAAAATGCATAAAGCTGGCAACTGGCTGCGGAGGCTGAGCACCAGTTAACTGAAAAACAAAATCATATTTTGATTTTATAAATATAAAAGAATACCCACATTGGAATATTAAATAAGGCTTCATAAAGGTGTTAAAATCAAAGATAAAAAATTAAGATGTCTTGGTGTGACTCATAAATTATATTGCATCAAGAATTGAGTTCAAAATGCAACTAAAATAATACTTTTGAAATTGTATTTAGAGGCAAACAGTAAAATAAAGTGTATGAACTACAAGACGAGATCTTAGTAAAAAAAAGAGTTTTAGAGTTGGCTATATTTATTTTTTTTTTTGTCTAAACTTTTGTCTACAAAGATTTTTGTTTTTTGCAGTGTTTTTGTTTAATTTATTATGCGAGATAGAGGGTTATAATAGTATTGGAAAAGAAATGATCAACTCTCAATATTGAGATCCGAATTCTATTCCAATGCCGATTGATTATCCTATGAAAGATAATAAACATTGAAAAGCAACATAAATTATAGAGAACTAAAACACGATAAAACATTTTTTATAAGAAATAGATGTTTTAATACCATAATTAACGTAATAAGGACTATAGAGCAATGATCACTGAACGGTGGTCTGCCTACATCAGAGCAAAAATAATTTACTTTCACAAATAAACTATGCATTAAACCATCTCAACCTTGGGTGTCTTCACTCGTTTTCTGATTTATATTATTAAAAAAGCTTTTTAAATTGAATGATAATAATCCATCCGATAACTCCGCTCAAAATTCCTTCATTAACCGTAGCTGCACAGAATATAACAAAATTTGTTCTTCTCTTGATATATTTGATTCAAAACATTCTTATTTAAAAAAAATATCTTAGAACTACTTTAATGAAATATGTATTACTATCACGTAATTTTCCTGTCTCTATTCTTTATAGGCATTTTAAGGATGATCTCCTCAACAGAATCCCTCCTTTTTCCTAATTTATCCGAATCTTGTCTTATCCTTTTCATCCCTCCTAACGCTTTGATTTGATTATTTAATTTAACTCTCTCGCAATGATACTTAGATAGTATAAAAAAGTTTTTTTTCCAAATATATTTATCACTTCATAGAATTGAATTTGCGCTATGAATACCGCAAACCGTATCTGAGAACTAAAGACGCCTTGGCGAGGAATACTTCCCAAAGGAACTCTCTGTAATCTGGTAGCCTTGGCATCTATGTGTAGTAAAAATGGTAATCCAAAAGTACACATTATGTACTTCATTGGATTGAGGAAAAGCAGAAAGTGAATTCGTCACTTACTGGGATTAAATTGATTGGACAACGTCGAAATGATTACAAAACATTTTAAAAGCCTTGAAATTATTCTTGAAAGCCACCAGATCTGTATGTCAAACAGGATTGTTGGACTATAAATGATGAATTTAGTGGTCTGCGAGGTCTGAAAGTTAGGAAACTGCTGTGGAGTGCCTCTTGCAGAGCAGTGTTTTTTCCGTATTAGTAATAGCAAGTACTACCCCACCTTGATTCCTAAAACTTTCTTCAAGTCGTCAACTTGTTCTTTAGACAGTGCTTGAATGTCTGCATGAGGCGTGTAGAAATTTCTCTCAAATGGAACATAGTTTATTTCCGTATGATCGATTGGTGGAAGAGGATCGATGAATTTTTTCTTTGCGGGAGCTATTGGATTTCCATCTTCATCGTATTCAATCTCTGCATCAGAACCATCATCGTTTGCAGCCAGTGGATTCTCTTCCATATACCTAGAGATAAAATATTACGGTTAATTCTGTTCATACATAATTTTGAAATATGCAGTGCAAGAGTGGTAATATAATTTTGTTCGATTTCGTTTACGACACTATGGGAGTGTCTAGTACCTAATTATTGGTGTTTTCGCCGACAACACTTAAAGAGTATCACACATATGGTTGAAATTGCATTTGAAAAATCCAAGCTTTAAGTACCAGTTCGGCACCACATTACAATTTACAACTTTTTTGTAGTTTACGAACGACATCCTTGTTTCGGAGGTTTAAACAATGTTTTTTAGTTTTTTTAAATGTTCAATGGTCAATATATTATAAATATTACTAGTGGGTGATGTTAGATCAGTTAAAAACTAATCCTTGGATAATAAACATGTTTATTATCAAGAATAATTGGTCACTCAATTCGTGAAAAAGTGGCAATTATTTGTGAAATAAAACATGGTGCGAACAATTTTGAAATGTGTAAAAAGATTCCTCTATCCTTGTCAACATTGTGTGAAAAAAAGAATCTTTATTATCTGCATTTGAAATTTAGAAAGTGGTTTGTTTGTAAGCATTTATTATAATTTTCCTTAATCGTTTTATTTTTAAATTATCTGTATGAATTATGCGCATATTTATTTGATTATTTGGAAACAATATGCAATGGCGATTAGATTAAAAAAAACCTCTCTCTGGTATAAAGAGCAAATTCAGACAGTTCAATCTTTCTCATAATAACCAAGTTTGACAGTACTAAAGAAAAATTTTAATACTTCTTCCAGTCAAACTGCAATAAAAATATATATTAATAAATCTAACAAATAAGATAACAACAGATGAAAGAATCAAGGAAACATGGATATTCACACATAACGATTTTGATGAATATATTATAACAGAGATGGATAACATTTAAAAAAAGGAATTATAGAAGTCTAGGCATTTACAGGGCTTATGAAGTTATAAGCTGGTTTAAGTGGTCACTTTACACACTATAACATTCCCATTTTGTCTATGTTTGAGCGCCTATATTTCTTCAATTCTTCCATCTGTTGATTTAAGTAAAGTTAAGAGCTCAAACCTTTATTGTTGTGAATTAGATTTAGAATATATTTTTTATTGATATTCATTTGACAGATTTTGTCTACAAACATTTGGACAAATGAAAAATACTGCTATAATGATTTTGATAAAAATATCAATAAAATTCCGAGGTTAACTTTTACATTGTTGAATTTGACCAGCGATAGCTTTCACCCATATAGGCATTTTCAGGACTGGCCACAAACTACTGGTTGATAGTACTTTTCGATCTCTTGTCAATTTTTGTGAAGATAAAGGAGTTTTCCATCTCTGTTAAAACTCCGCAAATCTTAATATTACCCAACAATTAACACAAAGATATTTGCTTTACTTGCATATTTTACCTGTAGTAGCTCTCTTCATTATCCTCCTCGTCTATGTCTCCCCGAGTGCCCCTGCCGCTGGAGACCTTGCCCTTCCCCTTAGGGAGGGGGGCGTCTCCGCGCCCGCTGTGCTCCTTGAGGCCGGCCATGAAAGCGTCCAGGGGATCCTCCTCATCGGAGCTGTCGCGCTTGCCCTCGGGCTGCTGGTAGGAAGGGCTGCCAGGGGCCGGGATGTACTCCAGGGCGGGGCGAGGCGGCTCTTCGTCTTCATCAAAATATCTAAAAAAACAATGTGCCCGAATCTATAAACGGCTGCATTTTGACAAAAAATAGCACATTGGTGTTCTTATGGCATGTGGTATATGACAAAATGATGACAGGTGGACACCCAGAATAATAAAGCGGAGACCATGGGTAAACAAAAGAGGTGCTGGAAGGCCACAAAAAAGATGGGCTGACGACGTCGCCTCGATAGCTGATAGAACATGATTATGCAAATGTATGTTACTCAGATGCTAATTCTGAACTGCTTGATAAGTTGGAAAGATTGCAGAATGTCTGTAAACGTTAAATCTGAAAAAAAATTACATTTTTGTCATCTTGTCAACATCTACCTGAATTCGTCTGATGTACATTTATAGTATAAACATTATAGGTGGATTTTATATCACTACGATAGTATATATGTTATCATTTTAAACAATACTGCACTAACCCAAGACAGACATATAAACACAATAATTGAAGTAAAGTTATGCAAATGGATTTAGAACATTACTACGTGACATACTCATCCTCAGTTTTGCTCCTCTTTCTGCTGACGCCCCCCCAGTTGGCAGTCATGGCATTTTGGGTTATAGCAGACATCGTAGAGTATCCTTGCTTGGAAAGACCAGTCGATGGCGGAGGAACTGCGTTCATGGAATGTGCACTTGGCTGCCTTTTGGGCAGTTGGAAGCCCAAGAACTTTTTGTAGCCCGAGTTTCCATCATCTCCGCGATTATAACTCATCTTTATACTGAAATTATCAAAGTTTACGGCGAAAAATAACAATCAACACCGCATAACCTCAGTTTATCATCCAATTCATTTTGAGACTTTACATCTATTACGAATTACAAAAGCGCTATGTTTTTTAAGCAGCTGAATTTATCATGCACACACGTTATTTTCTCTTAATTCATGTACTCCTAAGATAAAATATCACCAGGTAAATAATAAATTAATATGATAATGAAAGACGAAAGCAATACTATTTTATGTAGCAGCCGCCATTACTCGGCCGGTAAAAAACATACCACTGTTTATGGCGGGTCCAAACGTCAAAAAGGAATAAATACGCATTTATCCGCTAGGGTGCTCTGATGCAAAACTTATGCGTTGAATTTAAAAAAAATGCGTAAATTGAAATTTAAGAAATACCTAGATAGACAATTAAAATTAAATAAAAATAATTAGAATAATCTTTTAAAAATAAACACTTTTTTGCGTAGGATTTTATTTTAAAAAACGGTTAATTTCAATTCAAAGCCCACCTTATATTGCTTTTTTTTTACAATAATCATTTATGATTATCAACAATTTGGATAAGCTTGACGATTGATAAAACTTGCTGGATGAGTTGAAAATGTTAATTTTAACATTAGCCATATGTTTTTTTATTTCAAAAATAAATTTACAAAGACAGGCGCCGTGGTACAGTTGGTTAAACGGCTTACTGAGAAACTGGGTCGCGGGTTCGAATTGCGTCAGTTGCAAGAAAAAATTCAAGAAATATTTTTTCCTAATTAGCGTAGGAGTTGTGGTGTATTTTAACAAATTACTTTCAAATCCTCTCTTTCTCATCTGCTAAACAAGCGTTTAAAATAAAAGCCTAGCGGGTTATTCCATTATTTTTTTTATCAAAGTGAACATCTACTAAAGTAGGCACTTGTTTATATACCTACTGCTTTTTTTATAATGTTAACTGTATATACGGTAATTCCATCCAACTTATTAATGAAAAAAAATTGTCTCACTATCAAAATGTACGTTTTAAATATGTATATTCAAATGTTTGTAGACCGACTGGATTTCCTCCTTACGGAGGTAATATGATCTTAATTTGTTGCAACAAATTCATATTCCCTTCTCAAAAATGTTTTCACTCTCTGTTGCAACAAATTATGAAGTGATTTTATCTTTAAAAATATAAAATTTCACAGTTTGCGACGGCACACAATCAGTGTTTTTTTTTACTGTGAAGAGGTAGGGATTGTAACAGGTGAATATAATTCCACAGATGTTTGATACACTCGAGAACATTTCACAAATCCTATCATTAATCTACCGCTTTGGCTAAAATGAATCCCGTCTAAGTGTGCCGTATCACGCGAAGTGATTGTATCCTTTAAATTTTATACTGCTATTACCATTATAGCACGGAGCTTTTTCTGTACTCGTCATACCGTTTTATTTTTAAACATTTTAAAGATGAATAAAAAAAATACTTTAACAGTTTCGTTTTCATAAGTTTGAAGATGAGAAAGAAACGGAATTCCTGATGCGTAAGACAAGCGTCTTAGCCTAACACCGATGTCATCTATGTGTTTTGTAGCTGCAAGGCTTTTGGTAATCTAGCGTTTATACATATGTGGATGTTACATACAATAAAATCGCGAGACAATTATTATAACTAGGTAAAGTCAAAATCTGTTTTTTTTAGTTAACAAGTAAAAACATTTCTTGGTCTATTCCTCCATGAATGCAACAAATAGACAAGCTGTGCATTCGAATCATAATATTATCACGATTTGAATGCGCCACTTGTCTATTTGTACGTTGAAACGTGGCCTGACTTTTCTTCATAGAAACGTTTTCCCGTATTTTCTCCTTGGATTATGGCACTAGAGCAATATTTTTTTTACACTCTATAGATATTTACCATTGGCGTGTCTTCATCTTTTTTCTTTTTTGATAAATGGTTTCTTATGGGAGCTAGGACCATCCAAAAACCCAAAAAAACGCCCAGTTTTATCTGCCGCCTTTGCACGTACGGTATACAAAGATGATTAATAATTTTGAGAAACAGGAAAGGCACCTACGCAGAAAATTGAATTTTGATATTTTTTCTTTCAAAAAAACTAATTGTTTCAGTTCGCAAAGGCGGAAATCGGGACAGCCAAACGTTGAAATTGTCGATGAGCTGGGCAAAATTAGTCCGACGCCTTTTTCGCACAGTATCGAAACAGTTCATTGAAACTGTCATCGCATGTCCTCTTAACTCAAAAATTCTGATTTTGAAGTTACCAAGATGTAGCAATTATCCTGCGAAATTGTTTCATCTTTAAATTATGTAAATGGGGTCAAGAATTCAAGCCGTCCATGGGCTCTGTTGTAATCCATCTCGCATTTTAAAAAATGATTATTAAAAATAAAAACGCTTACTTTTGATAAAAAAATAAATTTAACGGGCTAGATTTCTTATCTTCCGCAGGCAAATAAGTCAAACCTTATCGGGAATCGAACTCGAGACCTTTTGCCTGGAAGTCAAATGCGCTATTTAAGAGACCATGTGGCGAACACATCAGAACTTGCGAAAAGCGACGGACAAAAAGAAAATCGAATATTTTAAAAATATTGCTTGAAAGGGTGTGACTTAAAAAAAGTTTAAAAACCCGCGTATTAGCGGAATTTCTGGTCTGAACATTGTGGGACTTCAGTTTGAGAAAATAGGTAAGTAAATGTTGGATATTAGAAGCGACCTTTAACAACTATGTGACCTAATTAATATACAGTTCCACAAAGTTAACACTGCGAATGTTCTAGGAATTCTTATGCTCTTGGAAAATACACACCGGGCGAATTGCGCAATATCTCTTATGTTCCATAGTTAGGGTAGGGTAGGTGCCGGCGTAGGGGGTAGTGAAGAGTAGAAAGCGGCCATCGCATACTTGGAAAATTGAACTGTTTTTACACCCAAAATATGACTGAAAACCGAGTATTTTTCACACCGAAAATGAAAATGAAACATTTGCTGAACCTCTAATTTATTTATTTATTTGAAAAAAAAAAACAACAGTTTTTACATATAATTCATACAGAAAATAAGGGTACATTGGAACTTAAATTGTAAAAACAGTCAATAATAATTTTCCACGGTTATATAAGTTATCAATCAAGTGTACACATTAAAATAACCCAGTAATATAATAAAATTAATTATGGCATGTGGTGATGTCATACTAGCATACCTACTGAAATTATTGTTACTAAAAAATAAATAAAATAACCTTCCAAAGAAAACATAAGTTTATTTGCATGAAAGGAAAAGGTAAAACATGTAATAAATGTAAGTAAATATAAGTATATACCCACGTACCGACTTTTATATGTCTACCAGTTTCTGGACGTGCCCTTCTCTTAGTCAGGACATTAATTACACTTAGGTACATGCAAATCCCACTATACGTAATACAGTAGACCTCCATTTATCCAAACTCGTCATCCAGATTGCCAAATATCTGGATCATTATCAGGGCCGCGATTAAGAACGGCTATCTTCATCGGTATATACTGAGGCGGTATAAACTAATATCGGTATTTATGTACGAAATTGTGTATATTTGTATGAAATTTCAAATTACCTTCGTCGGTATCCGGTAATTGAACATGTTTAGAAAAAAAAAATTGTAAACCTATTCTATTTTTCATGAAGAAAACTTTGTTTTATTTTTTAGATAAAATTGAAGATAAATTATAACTTCCCACCATAATACGTACCCTGGGCTGGTATTCCGAACGCATTTATAGCGCGTTTTTACGTACTAAATACGCATTATAGCGCGCTAAAAATTCGTTCGGAATACCAGCCCTGGAAATAAAAAATTAAGGAGACCTCTCGATAACAATCTTAGTCAAAGTAATTCACTTTTCTCGACATGTTTAAGTAAGTTTTTAATGTGATTCCAATTCGCTGTTTTTTTTCAAAAGCAATAAAAAAGAGTAATTTTTGCGTTTTCTTTCGAAACATTGCTTTAATTTGATGGTTAATCTAACTGTCCGAATTCCTTTGAATTAATGAATGCCAGACGTAATCCGGATAATTTGAGTTTTACGATACATACACCTTTACTTTTGAAAGGGCATGATTAGGGAATGATGAGGATGAAAATCACAGTATGGAATGAGGAAGAGGAAGAGGAAGAGGAAGAGGAAGAGGAAGAGGAAGAGGAAGAGGAAGAGGAAGAGGAAGAGGAAGAGGAAGAGGAAGAGGAAGAGGAAGAGGAAGAGGAAGAGGAAGAGGAAGAGGAAGAGGAAGAGGAAGAGGAAGAGGAAGAGGAAGAGGAAGAGGAAGAGGAAGAGGAAGAGGAAGAGGAAGAGGAAGAGGAAGAGGAAGAGGAAGAGGAAGAGGAAGAGGAAGAGGAAGAGGAAGAGGAAGAGGAAGAGGAAGAGGAAGAGGAAGAGGAAGAGGAAGAGGAAGAGGAAGAGGAAGAGGAAGAGGAAGAGGAAGAGGAAGAGGAAGAGGAAGAGGAAGAGGAAGAGGAAGAGGAAGAGGAAGAGGAAGAGGAAGAGGAAGAGGAAGAGGAAGAGGAAGAGGAAGAGGAAGAGGAAGAGGAAGAGGAAGAGGAAGAGGAAGAGGAAGAGGAAGAGGAAGAGGAAGAGGAAGAGGAAGAGGAAGAGGAAGAGGAAGAGGAAGAGGAAGAGGAAGAGGAAGAGGAAGAGGAAGAGGAAGAGGAAGAGGAAGAGGAAGAGGAAGAGGAAGAGGAAGAGGAAGAGGAAGAGGAAGAAATTGGATGTAAAACATGTTTTTGATGTTTCTCGAAAATGTATGAAAAAATCATAAAAATGAACTACTTTGAAATACGTCAAAAGTTCTTCCCAATCAACCAATGATAGAGTGTTGTGATAGATTTTTGGTTTCCAGCAAGCCAACTCACCAATCAGCAGAACTCAACGACAAAAACCTTTGACGTCACGGGTTGAGTAATTTCAAAATTTAAAAAAATCATAGCGCTGATGACACGATACATAAAAATACATATATGAATAAAAAGTGGCTTAGTTTGATAGTCTATTGACAAATAAAAAAGAAAAATAAAACGAACAATGTTTTACAATGCCATTAAATGTTTTTGTGTGAATCAGTAAAAAACAAATAAAAACTTTTGTATTTACAGTATTAGTTTACATTTTACGGGATTTACGTGCAACTATTATGAAGTTCCCCCCTCCCTATTGTGTACATATTACTATCTATAAATAAAATTTACCATTGTGTAAATTAAAGGTGAACGCCATTAGACAGAAATAATTATTTACCATAGACATAGACAATCCGTGTTTAAACGTTGATTGGTGTAATAAATGCGCGGGAAATAGCGTGATAATGGCGGTTCATTTGTGAAATAAGTTTATTTTATTTAAGCGCTGTGGTTTCCTTGATAACACACTACGAGATTACCCTTGGCTGTTGAGAAATAACTTCGCCCAACTTGGCGGTAAACGTGATTAGAACGCGGTGTTCCGAACACAAAAATTATGCGTATTTTAGAATTTTGCCAGGATGAACATCGTTTTCCGTGCACGAAATGTGTCCAAAAACGTTATGGTGTATAATCGTGCATAATGCTATTATCTATTTTTCTTTATAATATAAAATTAAACGTAAAAAATGTATTTAAAATACGTAAAATAAGAATATATAAGAATACATAAGAGAACTCTTAAAAAAACAAAAAACACACAGTTTACCTTGAAGATGGCTCCTGCAATAATCGTCGGAACAAATCCAACTTACAGGGGATCACTAAAAAAAATATACATATTGAAAACAGTGACCGTTAAAGCCCACGCACCTACTCTAATATTTTATATGTACGAGTATATACTCTAAGGAAACAAGCGGTTAAAGTATTTCAAAATATTCTCAATTTTTTTTTGAGTTACAGTGAAAAATTAATTACTTTGAACTTGTTTTAATGTAATGAGAGGATTTTTTCACTTTTTTGATCGGGGCAAATAAAATGATTTTTCAGTAAAATGTCTGTAACGGGCGCACAAAGCATAACTAGAAAGGCATTTTCAGGAGTTTTTACCTAAGTTCCTACATTTATTTCTCATGGGATTTAAAAAAAATCAATTTAAAATTTGAATCTCTGTATACCTTAAATATTTACCAAATTCTCCGTATTCTCCAATCATCAATAATTGCTCCTGTTAGAATGGTGTGACGTAATGTTCCTAATATTTTTTATTTGGGAAAAAAACAACAGGTTTTACATATATTGTCTACAGAAAATAAGAATATATATGAACAAAAATTGTTAAAACAGTCAATACAATTTTACACAGTGATGTAAGCTATTGATTAAGTACATTATCGGCCTCAAAATAAAAGCAATTTAACAATTGAGCAATGTTATTCACTTAGAAGTTGCAAATAAAATAAAAATACATATAATGTTTATACAGTTATGAAAATAAAGTAAATAGAAATAAGATAAATTTAAATTTAAAGAATAAGAAAATAAAAAAGTTCTATAAAAATAATATAAAAGGTACAAAATATAATAATAGACATACGAGTATATACATTACTGAAATCGTGTTTTTTTTGTTTATT
The DNA here is from genome assembly GCF_059751315.1 of Micrasema longulum. NCBI lineage: Eukaryota > Metazoa > Arthropoda > Insecta > Trichoptera > Brachycentridae > Micrasema > Micrasema longulum. The sequence goes on from NW_028277411.1 coordinate 312,404, forward strand.
CAGAAAAACAACAGCAATACAAAAAAATGTACACAACATTATAAAAAAAAACATAAAATAAAGCCAAATCAGTTTTCCACATCAACACAATTATAAAAATCCAGTTCAGTTAGATATTAATTTATAGAAGTGCATATGTACGAGTTTTTTTGTGTGAGGATGCGTGGGTTGGTATAATTAAACTTATCTGACCCTTAAGTGCTAAATCGTACCAAGCTACCTTCTGTGGCTTATTGCTGAAAATCTTTTAATTCATATATTTATTTATTTATTCATATTTTTCGCTTACAAAATATACTTACTAATAAAAATAATGTGACGTCACTGGGGTTTCCCGTGCCGAGGACACTTAACAATATACTTTTTCGAAATTACATTTGAGAATAAACAAAGAAGACTAACTTAAAAAACAAAGATAATTAACAAATATTCAGACAGTTTTAAAAACAAGGTATTTATGTACATCTATATTATTTGTTACAAAACACACAATGAAAATAACAAAAACCTAACATAAGCTATACAGTTGTGGAGCAGTTGATTCAATATTGGTTTGGGCGAATGAGACAATCCATTTTACTTCTACCTAGTTCCACTATCCATTTTTTTATAGCCTTTTAAAACATTTTCTCGTTACTAATTTTTTATATAACATACATGAATATTATATTTAAAGCATTAACCTTGTGGTCAAACATTTTACTAAATGTTATTAAATATTTGTATATAATCACTTTTACCGACTTTTCTATGTCTACCGGTTTCGAGACGAAAAAAAACTGGAAAAAAATATGAATATTTGACCACAAAGTTAACGCTTTATGTATTAATAATATTAAATATATTTATTTACATTTTTCCATTTTCTATGTTTTCTGGCATTTCTTTAAACACTTTTATTCCCTCGCACATAAGGCAGCATTATTGTCGGCCTCGTGGTGCAGTGGGAAGCGCGTTTGCCTACCATGCAAGAGATCTCGGGTTCGATACCCGTCATGGTTGGTATAAAATATTTATTTAAAAAGGTGTTTTTACACTAGAATATTTCATAGTCCCTCGACTGGTACCTGAAGCGTAAGACAAATCATCTTATTTTTATGTAACAAAAATGATCGAGATACACTGCGATTGGTGTACTAATGCAGTGCCCTATGCACCATTAGGTGCGGGAAGGGAATGATGATGATGACATAAGGCAGTCCTGGAACATTGATTTTGATTTGTTTTCCAATCTTATATTTTTAGATCCCTTTGTTGCATAGTTATAAAAGAACTTAAATGTAAATAAAATATAATACATATATATATATAAACATAAAATTAATGGTAAAACTCTCTCTCTCTCTGAACACGAGTTTTCACTCTATTAGAGAGATATACTAATGCATGTACCAATCATTTTGTAATTTTGTATTTATTTTGTAAAGATTTCTCAATAAAATGTATATTTAAATAAAAAGTAGGTACCTACATACTGTACACTGTACATACATTATCTAAAATATATATATTATAAAACCGTCGACTTCATATTGCTATCCAAATTCAGTGGCTACCCTTCCAGGTTGTTGTAGATAAATAAATATATATATGGCCAAAACAAGTTCCTGCGTAGCAAGGGGGAAGCGGGCATAGGTTCTAACCGTCTGCAAACTTTGTTTTCAATTTGATCTGAATTCCAGATAACTGTAGTATTAGGTACAAACAGCTTTATCTTTAATGTAGGGTTGAAAACGTCCAATAAAACGAAGTGCACCAAACAAAAACACTTGGAGATGTATGACTGTCGTAGGTAAACCAAACTGATTCTCTTAATAATAAATTATTACAAATATTTAGTCGCTTAAATTGTGCGGGGTTCTACTTTAAAATGTAAAAAAACTCACACACTTAAACTCGTGACGTCACCGTCGGAGGTGTAGTTTCAAAATTTAGGGGGGGGGATTAAAAAATATATAAAACTTTAAAAAATCATAGCGATGATAACGAGATACATATTCTTTTTGCTTCCTTTAAAAGTCTTTTAACAAATTAAAAAAACACTAAACATCCTCATTTCACGAAAGATTACAAAATCGGTGTTTCTTCACTTGTATTAATTTAAAATCGACGGATGCTCTCATGTAAAAATCCAAAAAAAGGAAATCGAGAAGGGAATAGTTCAATCGTAGTGTAGTGGTAATGTCAGCCTCGTAGTGTAATGGTCAGCACGTGTGCCTCCCATGCAAGAGGTCTCGGGTTCGATTCCCGACATGGTTGGTATGAAATATTTATTTAAAAGTGTGTTTTCACACAATAATATTTCATAGTCTCTGGACTGATACCTGAAGCGTAAGACTGATCATCTTACCTTCGTGTAACAAAAGTGACCAAGATAAACTGCGATTGGTGTACCAATGCAGTGCCCTATGGAAAGGGAATGGAATGGGAAGGGAACTACCAATCAGCTTACTTTCCTGTAGCAGATGATCATTGCATCAATGATCATCAATGCGTATAAGGGTTAATAATCGGGTTGTGGTCCCGTGTTTAGTGTTGCGGACTCGCGGATCAGAGGTCTGAGTTTCAAACCACACTCTTTCCCAACTTGATAGGCATGTTTTAGTAGTGAGTTATTTACAACTCGTTGAAAATGGCCACCGAAATTGAAATATTTGGGTAAATTATAAGAACGCTTATATTTATTTTTTCCAAAAAAATAAAAATAAAGTTGGTTATGAGCTCTCCTTAAAAAATGATTGAATCACTATTATTATCGTAATACAACAGATATAAATGACATTTTAGAGAAGGAAAAACAGAAGTCTAGGCATCTACAGGGCTTATGACCTGTCATTGGCATTTTTCATTGAATTTTCTTACAAATATACACGTTTTCGTACGTAAATATTGATGTTAGTTTATACCGTCTTCTTCACTCCACTATCTGGTTATTTTTACCTTTAAGTTTGACTTTGTAATAAACTACTTGTAAGTAAAAAAATAAAAAACAATGTGGCCAGATATAAAGCAAAGTGTACACGAATTAATTTTTATTTTATTTTTAAATTTATCACTCTCTAGGGGGTCAAATAGATTTAAAAAAGCACCCCTGATTAGTTTATTTAAGTTGATTTCATAATATGCACCGTCTAGGTTGAGTAGAATTATTTTATTTTAATGTTATGGTTTAATTTATCGGACGATAGATCAATACAATGCACCTCTCAGTATCAAGACAAAACATCAACAATAAATACGTCTTATATTCTGATGTATTTAATTTATCGTTCCTAATTACATAAACAAAATAACAAATACATTTAGCAACTATATTTGGTATAACAAAATTGTCCAAATTTTTGTAGATAAGAACTGGATTCAACTCCCTGGGCAGCTGTTAATATTAACATATTACAACAGAGATAAGTAAAATAAAATAAAGAGAAAGTAAAATAGAAGTCTAGACATCCACAGGGCTTGTGATCTATCATTGGCAGGTTTAAGAGGCCACTTTATACACTGTGTAAATTTCACCTTTCTGCCTATATTTGAACATCTAAATTACTTTGATTCTTCCATCTGTTGACGTTTGTGAAGTAAACGAGCTGAAACCTTTATTGTTGCGGGTGAGATTCATATGATTTAATTATTTCACCTGCATACTAGGCAACGCCTGAAAATATTTTTAATTTTATATACTTCTTCTTGGACCAGGTGGATTTATCAATAATGTTTTGAGTTTGTCCAAATTTTTGTTAAAATGTTCTACATCTCTGTTGTATTATTTTAATATTAACATCTCCCTAAGGGATTGAATCCAGCCCTTGTCTATGAAAATTAAGACAAACTCAAAATATTGTTGAATCACTATTGATTATTAAAAAACTAAAATTTATTTATGTATCCAGTTATACAAATAATTGCATAATTTATTTTACAAATCATTTGAATAATGGGCATTCTTCCGCAACGTGTGAGTGAAAGTGTACAAAGTATTTTTCATTTACGTATAACTAATATTCAAATAGAAGTTATTATATAATTACAGTAAAATTTCATCAATAATTGTCAATAAATCGAATATCACGCTGTTAAATTGTGTAAATATGTAAACAAATATGAAATACTAAGTTGATTTGCCAATAACTTGCTAAACAGAAAAAATATATTAATTTCACATTAGATTTCGCTGTATTTAGGAAAATTCAGTATTTTGTAATACATTCGCCAGCCCTTAAAACAATTTAAGTTTGTGGATATACCAAATAATTGTTCAGAGTAAATAATATGACGCAATAAAAAGGGCACAGAGAATCGTTGAAATCGTTTTAGTTTCATAAAATAACGTGTGTTCACTTTTATTCGTGATCTGATTTCACTTGTACCTTCTTGGAAAGTAGATATGCATATACAAAGGGTGAGAACATTCATTTTCAAAGAAAATCAGTAGAAAAGAAACACGACTGGAGTTGTGTTGTCGTGAAAAAATATTTATGTCATAGTCATTTATTTATAAGAGAGAAAAAAATATATATTACGAAAGAAATAAGTGATAAATTACCGTTAAAAAACGACTGTTTAAGTTTTCAAAAAGCGTTTCGGTGATGAAATAAAGCCGTGTTAAAATAACCATTTAATATAATTGGGATTTAAATGAAAAAAAATATTTTAGTGAAAATAAGTGTTCAAATTCGGCCATTAAAATGGTAAGATAAACGCTTTTAATATAATTTCAGAATACCCCTTAATTAGTTATTTATATGTTAGCTTGAATTCACGAATAAAAGAGTCCATTTAAATCTTTAGAGCTTTTATTTGTGCGTAACAGAAAGTTTTGAATAAAATATTGAATTGTGCGTTGGCACTAGCTTAAATAAAAATAGCTGGTTTACTGGTTCACCGACAGACACCAACGCATTAATATACACTATTAAAAAATCTAACGCACTTTTCATTTGATGTATAATTAAAAATAATTTTAAAGTATAAAATTAATATTCAATTTAAATTTTTAATCTTAAAATATGTTCACGCATAACATATTCTAATATGTTTTCTAATAATAACTTAAAATGCCATTTAAGAATAAGTAAGATCGATGTTTTTTTATATTTTCTATATTTGATACTAGATTATCAAACTTGGCCAAAAATAATTTTATGTGTCGTATTATCAGCGCTATGATTTCTCAAAGTTTTGTAATTTTGAAATTACTCTTCACGTGACGTCACAAATCTTCGTCGGAGAGTTCTGCTGATTAATAAGTTGGCTTCCCGGAAACCAGAAATCTATCTCTATCATGGGTTCATCCGAATGAACTAGTGATGTAGTTTAAAGTACTAAATTTTCGTTAAGTGTTTCATACATTTTCGAGAAACTTCGCCAGACAATTAAATAATGCTCTTATGTTATGTGCTTTTTCATACATTTTTAGCTTGTATGATATGTAATTTTAATACGCTTTTGTCGATTTATTGGGTACATATATGTTGTCAATTTTAAAAACTTTTTCATTCTTGTAATTTTTTAACATTAGCACTCTCGTACTCGTTCAGCTTGTAAATCATGTAATTTTTAAACTTTTTATATTTTTTAATTTTTCTTGTACAGATTGTATTACGTATATATCATTTTGAATTCATTTCCATACCTTGTATTATGTTTATTTTGTAATTTAAATAAAAAATTCACACCCTTTTAATTTGTAGTGCATCATAATTTTTATTCTTCTTTTGTAAATAATGTAATAGTTTAAAATATAGAAACGTCTGTAAATAAATATTGTTATCTGCATGTCCCTAAATGAGTTTTTTACAAAAACTTTTTGGGAACATTATATAAAATTATAAACAGTATGTTTTCAATTTAAATATAAAAAAATAATTAAATGTTTACCGCGCGTAAGCAATCATTTTTTATAACGAAATTTTCGTAGCACTGAAGTTCCTCATTGCTTAACAGATTTAAAAAAATGTGTTCTACTCTAAAATATGTAAATGTTTTTTCCCCTTTCGTACTTTTTTAAAATTGTATATGTACATAGGTATATACGAGAATATCAAAATTGAATTTTGTGACTTTTTATAAACATAATAAATACGGTTATTAAATAATAATAAAAAAATATGTTGCATGACATGAACTAAATATTCCCATTCTAATTCCGCTCTTAGGAACTACACATCTGTTTTTGTTTTTTTTTGCTTAACCATTATAAGTTTGGTATTATATTCCTTTTATTACATTGCACAATTAGCAGACACCTGTTACTGGTTTTTAACCTAAGCTAAGACAATATTTACTATATATTAAATTATTTATATGTAGATTTGTTGGTATTTCAAATAAATGAAAATCACAGCTTTAAGTTACAATAATAATAGACTCTCTAATAAACTAGACGCATACCAACCGGTAGAACAGGCAGGATTTAGGAGAGGTTACAGCACGAACGATCATATACAGACCCTGAAAAATATCATCCAGAAATATAATGAATATAATATGTCACTACAACTAGCATTCATTGATTTTGAGAAAGCTTTTGATTCTGAGATATGGGCAGTAATGAAATATTTAGATAATTGTAGAGTGGATCACAGGTACTCAGAACTCCTAAAAAACATATACAATAATGCCACCTCTATTGTACAGCTCCATGAACCAAGCGAAAAGTTCCGCATAAGAAGAGGAGTAAGACAGGGTGATACAATATCCCCAAAATTATTTACACTAGATCTAGAAGATGTCTTCAAAACTCTTGACTGGAACGGCAAGGGAATTAACATCAACGGTGAACTCATTGGCAATCTCAGATTCGCAGATGATATAGTCCTATTTGCTAAAGATGAAAAAGAACTCGAAAACATGTTAAACGAAGTTAATACATCATCCCTGAAAATAGGCTTGAAAATGAATGCTTCAAAAACTAAAGTAATGAGTGATGCAAACCAATCGTGTAACATCTTAGTAAATGGAAAAATAATTGAAAAAATTGATAGTTATATATACTTAAGACATGAAATAAAGCTTGGCAAAGATAATCAAGAGGTAGAAAAAGAAAGAAGGCGAGGTTTAGCATAGGCCGCCTTTGGTAAGCTCTCATATATCCTAATATCTCCGAAGTATTTGATTTACTTAAATAAGAAACTTTTTAATGCTTGTGTTCTCCCTGTACTGACATATGGCTGTGAAACTTTTTTGTTCACGAAAAAAAATTTACACAAATTATCAGTGACACAGAGAGCCATGGAAAGGAGAATGCTGGGTATTTCGGTGAGAGACAGAAAAACCAATACATGGATTAGAGCGAGAACAAAGATCACCGATGTGGTCCATAGGGCTGCCAACCAGAAATAGAGCTGGGCTGGTCATATAGCCAGAATCACAGACTCTAGATGGACCATAAAAGTCCTGGAATAGCGACCCAGAACGGGTAGAAGAAGTGTCGGCAGGCCTCAGACAAGGTGGTCTGATGACATAAGACGAGTTGCAGGAAGTGGTTGGATGCGGTTGGCTCAGGATAGGGAAATATGGAGACTAAAGGGGGAAGCCTATGTTCGACATTGGACAAGAGACGGCTGATGATGATGATGATGATGAAGTTACAATTAAAAATAATACTTATGAATATTATTTATATTAACTGGCAATTTATAAGTTTAATTTAGTTTCTCATCTGTCGAAACAAAATATAATTTTTCAAGACCATACTCGTAATACTACGTACCTTCCTTTTGAAAAAAAACGCGTTGATTAATTCCTTTTTCATTATTTATATAAATAAACATATAATTTAGCCCTGTTATAGCAAAGTAAATTAAAATCATAAATACGCCGGTAATATTACATACGTGCATCCCTCATCACTGTCAATAACCGACTGAATCTGTTTCACACATACGCAGGCCACAGAACAGCGTCTCTGTCTTCCTTGATATGAGTTCTATCTTCGTGCTCTCTCTTATACAGGTTTATTTCTGTATTGGCATCACGCGTCACATTCATTCTTCGCGTAGCAAAGACAATTCATTTTTTGTATTACAATCCAGCATACTTTTACAAATTTTGCTTTCCTAATCCGGTGTGAAAATGACCGTTTGAAGATTACGAAAAATACAACTTAATGATGATTTAAACAAATCAGTCGGTCTCGTGGTATAGTGGTTAGCACGTTTGCCTACCATGCAGAGGTCTCAGGTTCGATTCTCGACATGGTTTACATGACATATTTATTTAAAAAGGTGTTTTTACACTAGACTATTTCATAGTCCCTGGACTGGTACCTAAAGCGTAAGACTGATCTCTTACCTCCATGCAACAAAAATAATCAAGATATACGGCGATTGGTGTACCAATGCAGTGACCTATGCCTCATTAGGCGCGGAAAGGGAATGATGATAATGAAAAAAAAAGAGACATATATCTAGTCTTGTATCGTATGTCGACTAGTGTGACATCGCATCCACACAAGAGTTTAAAAAAATCACAATCGGTTCAGTTTTAGGGTGCGGAAAACTAGGGTATAAGAGACCTCAAGTTTGACGATTTAAGATCGGCAAAATAATCTTTCTAATCCAATCTAATAAAATACTTATTTGTCAAACCGCTTTGCCTCGCATATATTCTTGAGTTTGAATTTAGAAATATTATACGTGAACATCCAATGAGTGTAAATAAAATGATTAGAGAGTGAATTTCGAAAGGTCAGCTTAATTTAAATTATATGATTTTTAGAGTACGGTGTTCGCAAAGCTTTTGCGCCATTGCACGTCCCCACCCAATAGCAATGGTATAATTATGTGGTCACCTGTTACCTATTTATATGCGAGTGTGTGCAGGTAGGTGCCTTACACACATAAATGCGTATTTGTGTGGGTATCTAATATAACGACAATACAAAATAATGTTCTATGGACCGGATATGCTTCCTCTATTGTGAAAAGCATTGAACAATGTCCGATTTCGGACATTGTATTAGGTACCTACGTGTGTTTGCCTAAGTACGCTGGTGTACTAGCAAAATTTGAATAAACTTATTTTGCTGGTTCATTAATATTAACTGATTATATCGATAATCTCTGTGTGTCCAGGCGGATGAAGAATACAGTTCTGCGTGCGAAACAAAGACAGAACCCTGGACGAGTGACGTGAAATATAAAATTTATAGGTTATTTGAACTGTGAAATTTAGTCGTCGAGGGTTAGTAATCGAATGGGAAGTTAAAATTTATCTACATAGTAAAATGAAGCTTTCTGTATGAAAAATAAGATATATATATTTTTTTGTCTAAACATGTTCAATTACAGGTACATTGTATCATAGGCTAGTTTCTGCCCTGCAGAAGTAAGCAACCATTTGGTTTTTTTTATATTTTATGTTTTAAAATTTTATTCGTTCTAAAAAATATTTTAATTTGACAATATTTCTTCTTGCTCATACTGATCATTGTGGTTTAGGATGTGACAGGGTTTAATGAACACCCTGCGTATTATATTTTGAATTTTTGACTAGTTTTATATCTAAATTTGTTGCAACAGAGAGGGAAAACATTTTTGAGAAGGGAATATGGAAGTCTAAGCATTTACAGGGCTTATTACATGTCATTGGCTAGTTTTAGTGGCCACTTTACACACTGTGTCACATTAATTATTCTGCCCATATTTGAACATCCACCTTTTCTTAACTGTGTGCCGTAAAAGAGCCGAAACCTTTATCACGTGGGTAAGATTCATCCGGCTGAACCAATTCACCTACTAGGCAACGCATAAAAACAATTTTTCATTTTTTATAATTTTTATACCGGTTAGTTTAATCAACGATGTTTTGACTATGCCCAAATGTTTATAGACATGCTGCATTTCAGCGTTTAGTGCAATTATTAGGTGAATTGGTTCAGCCGGATGAATCTCAATCACATGATAAAGGTTCCAGCTCTTTTACTTCACAAAAGTCAACAGTTGGATGAGTTGTAGATGTTTAAACATGGGCAGAATGGTGATGTTACACAGTGTGTAAAGTGGTCACTCAAACCAGCCAATGAGAAGTCATAAGTGCCTAAATGCCTAGACGTCCATATTTTCTTCTCAACAATGTTTTCTATCTCTGTTGCAAACAAATTTAGATCTAAATCCCTAGGGAGGAAATCCAGCATGTCTACAAACATTTAGACATACTCAAAATATTGTAAATAAATTTTTGACTGTTTTAAAACGGGGTTACTTATCCTAGTTAGATAGTCAAAGCAACTTTACAATACTATAATTATTTTTATGCATGCATATTCAGATTAAAAAATATGTGTGGAAGCTTCGAAGGTTCTAAAGAAAAATAAGACACGTGACTGAAAAATTAACTAAAGTTTAATTGGTAGACAATAAACACACCCCGTAAAAAGTTAATAAGCACGAAAAAGAATGTTTGTAATTTACATTAGAATGTGTAGTTAGGAAAATTGAAATAGTTTACAAGTTGGGGGAGTTTATAAGTAACGCAGATTCCATCAACACACATTTGAACTTTTATGAAAGGAACTGTCGAACAATGGAATAGAAATCGCGTGTGGCTTTACGCAAATTGATTTTAAATAGAAAAAAAAACATCATCATTATGCCTATTGGATCATGAAATGCTGCGTATCTCGATAATCTGTTACGTGAAGGTAAGGTGCTCAGTCTTACGCCCAGGTGCCAGTACAGGCACAGTAAAATATTGCAGTGTAAGACCTCCTTTTAACGAATATTAACTTTAATTTATCGCGACAAAGATATAAAACATTTTCGAGAAAAAAATGGAAGTCTAGGCATTCAGTCAGATTGATCTGACCCACATCAAACAAAGTCACCAGTGAAAGCACTCCCTCCACGTACCCGAAAATAAAGATCGTGGATCTTCCTATTTTTTGAGCCAATCAACCGGCTTATTACAAGCCCTAATAGCATTATTGAAATTAAAAAAAATAAATTAAATAACCCAAACAATCTTTACAATCTAGTTATCTTAGAAACTATCAAATCATGATTAGAAACAATCACGTCATGACGCTGATAGTCAATTTCACTAGCCACTGGACCACATTTCAGTTAGCGCGTTTGCCTACCATAATAGAGGTCTCGCGTTTAATTCCCGATATGGTTGACATGGAATACTTATTTAAAGAGCTGTTTTTACACTGCAATATTTCATATTTGTACAAATTGTTTGCAAATTTTGTACATAATTAATTTTTTAATAAAAAAACAGAGGCATTAAAGGGGATCTGAGGGGTGGAGACGACGCGTTGGCTTCATTCCATACACCCTTTTCCCTGTCATTAAACTGCATAGAGTTTTTATTTCTTGGGAATATGTGCAGCTGACAAGAGTCCCCCGGGACTATATATCAGCTGTGGGTGGATGGTGGGCTTTAGGATCCCCTAAATGCAATATTTCATGGTCTCTGGACTACAACCTGAAGCGTAAAACTGATCACTTTACCTTTGTGTATCAATAAAATGAAAACTTTAAGGAGCAAATAATAAAAAAATTATATGTAGGTATCAAAAGCATAATTATTTCATAATATATTCCTCGTTTAAGTTTGTATTTAACGTTATCATATTATTATGTAATTTTACGCCCGTCTTCAGGCAATCTTAGGAGCTTAATTATTATTGATAATGGAATGTAATTATTATAAAAATACATGATCAATTAAAAAAAAAAAGAAAAACAGTCGATTGAGAGGTATTACTTGTGGGATAAAGAACCTTATTGATTATTTAATCGAATTTTTGGTAAGGTATCCAAAATCAAACACTTTTATTGTATTTAATTCTACTTTAAAAAAATATATATGATAGTGTCCGAACAAGACAAAACGCCTCACATATATTTAAAAATAATAAAAGTACAACTTAAACCAACTAAGTGCTTTATTTTGGATACCTTACCAAAGTTTGTTATGTAATTTTACCAATTACCTGCATACACAATAAATTATTTAATCATTTAAATATGTCAATTTTATGTTATTGTTTAAGTGAATATTTTTTAATTAGAAGAAAATATTAACTATCGTAAATTATTCATAACCTTATATGATATCTATCTTAAGCCACAACTAGATTCTTAATTTTTTAACGTGAATAGTTGATTAAACAAACTGGTATAAAAATTAAAAAGTATTTTCAGGCGTTGCTCAGTAAGTGAAAACTCAGATGAATCTCACCTTTGTAAATATAGGTATCAGCTCTTTTACATCACAGAAATTAACAGATTGAAGAGTTGAGGAAATGTGAATGTTATACACTGTGTAAAGTGACCACTAAAACCAGTCCATGACAGGTCATAAGCCGTGTAAATGCCCAGACTTTTATATTCTCTTCTCAAAAATATTTTCCCTATGTACTGCATTAAAGTTTATATATATTCAAAACTTTTTGAAAGTGGCAAAAAATTGAAATATTTCGTTAATTTCATAAAAACGCAAATATTGTATTTTTTTGCACCACAACAGGCCAGGAGGCCCAATTACAGTGGTGAATAACATCACAGAACACCCAGGCTTGAGAAAAATAACTTTTTTTTTTGTTCTCACCGGGAATCGAACCCGTGTGTGAGTCAAGCGTCTTGACCACTACACCACGGAGGCCGCCTATTTCTATTTGTAATATAAAACACAACCAATGACATATGAAAGCAAATGTCTGAGATTTCATATTACCCTTTTAAAATGTTACTCATTTAGGTCTATACTATCATACTTTTTATTGATGTGCACACGTTATAAGCAAATGATTTCAACATTTATGTAAATAATACATATACAATATACATGTATTATAGTATATATGTTGACAACAAATCTGTTTGTATTGTATATGATCACAAGCCATACACTGACAATAAAAAAAGGTGAATTACCATGAAAAAGTTATCTCCCATTTTGAGTCAGAACTAACTAACTGCCGTAGTTATCGTTCGGTGTTGTGTAGATTACAGTATCGTTTTAGGAATGTGAACTTTTAAAAGTTTTCTCTGCAAAATCAATGTCAGGAGGCCATTTTGTTTTTTTATTGTGTTATTTAACAGTGTTTGGAGTAGATGCATGGTAAACTAGTGGATTCGTGGAGTTTTAATGGAAAAGTAATGTAAGTTTGGAAGTGTAATTATGTTTAATAATATTTATTTTGTAAAGTGTTTTTATCATATCAGTTAAAAGTGAAAAAACAACGAACATTTGTTTTGTATTTATTTATTTGGTATTACTAATTCTTATTTAACACAAAAAGCGATTTGGAAGAGAACGTTGAAATATTAATTGATGTTTGAAAGCACGTTGAAATTGTTTTAAAAAGTGTTGATTTGTTGTGAAATCATTTGAGGGTGTAAAATAACGAATAATCGGGAAGTTTGTATTGCTTCCCTCTAAATTGTTTTTGTAATTTTTTTCTTTCCTACAAGCTTGAATTTTTAAAAAATATTTTATTTTAATCGTACTTGCATATGAAAAAAACCTCAATTTTTACTGTTACTAAATGGACCGAATAAATCCATACACAACATAAAAATATGTTGAGTTTCTTGAAAAATTAATCAAAGCAAGAAAGTTTAAGTAAAATTTTTTTAATGAAAAAATAAAAGAAAATACACATAAACTAATGACAAAATTAAAAATATACTGAATAAAATTTTAGAATAATTAATTTTATTATTTATTCTAAAATTTTATAAAGTAGGTATAAAAATTGGATCTGCGTTATTTTCATTGGCAGTTAAAAAATTAAATAGGTTCTTTATGAAATTTTCTTATTATTATGAATAAAACTGCTGTGCAGTAAATATTAAAATGTTACAATTTATTTTTATACATTATTTAGCTTTGATACTTGAAAACATACGAGTTTTGTAAAAAAATATTAAAGTCAATTAAAACATAATCATAATACCAGAGAAAAAGTAAAGATCAGACTCCCATTTAGAAAGAAAATGAAGTCGTAGAATGAAACTTTATATAAAGAAGTAAAATAAATATTAAGAAATTGGATAAAACATTTATGAAGAACCCAATTCATAAAAAAACCTTAATGTTGAAAAATTCAAAATTATAAATATGTACACTACGTACATATAAACGATATTATTGTTAGAGCACAGTAATAATATAATATTAAAATAAATCAAGTAAAAAAATAGCCGTGATTTGGAATGTTTCATAGTGTTTTTATTATTTTTATTTTTCAAATAACATAATTATATTATGTAATCATAGCACATATATAGGTGTACTGTTCCAAATAAAAAAATATGTGTAATGAATTCAACAATAAAAAACAAACAAATTGTAATGATAACTATTTCCCGGCAGACGGAGCCGGAAATGGGTTGCTCAGCGAGCGCAGCGCTACCAGCTGACGTCACGGGCACCACGCTACACTTGCCCAACTCAAGACTCAAGTTCTCCCTCAAGCAGTTGAGGGCACTCAACACTCGCTTTACTAAACTGACCGAAGATGAGAGAGACGGTAAGGAAATACGTTTCGCATGCATACATCATACATGGTAGTACTTGCTCAACCGAGGTTTAAGTTCTCGTTCATGCAGTAATAAGGCACTCAATACTCTCATAATCAAACTGACTGAGAATTAGAGATAATTTTTTTGAGACAAGAAAGCCATTTGCTTAGCCAGACTTAAGTTCTCACATATGCAGATGTTGATATGATGATAGATAATCCGTAAAAAAACGTGAACATCAATTGGTTATAATGCACTTTAATTAGGTATTCAGTTTCAGTGCTAAAGTACGGCGTTTATTGACAAAAAAGTAAACGCAAAATTTAATTGTAATGCTAAAAAATAACACAAAATAAAAATAAGCGCTTACCGTATAAAGGTAATTAAGAGAGACAATTTAACATGTAAAATTTCAAGGAAGTATTCATAGCAGCTTCACTAGGCACAAAAATATCTGTTCTAAAGGTACATATGTATAATTTGAATTTGAATGCACGATAATAATAAAACGACCACAAAATATTTAAAAACAAATAAATTAAAATTTCAAAAATCAGTTCCATTAGGTTGAAGATATTTCAGCTCATTAGGTAAAAACCTGTGTTGAGTTAAAATGTTTTACATAAAAACATAAATGTGATATAATACTAAACTTGTTTATCATATATTTTAAATAACATTGATGAATAATAAATGTTAAAACAAAAATACATGCTAAAAAATATAAATACAAAAAAAACCCTGTTTTATTGAAATGTTAGTACATGTAAATATAATATATAAATATAAATGATAATATAACCCCAAACTGAGAATCAGAATATAATTAATGAAAAAATTAAACCCCATTAATAATTTTTTTTTAAACTTTGAATTTGAAAATAGTAAAAAAAACTTTTTTAAATATTAATAGTAATTAAAAAATATATGCAGGTAATACAATTTTATAATCGTGAAAAGAAATACAACAAAAATAAAAATTAAATAATTACCAATATTTTAAAGCGAAAATGTAAATCAAATAATAATTATCGAATAAAATAAATAAAATCTCGTTATTTATATCTAATCATTATTATTTTTAAATAAAATAAAATGATTTAATGTTTAGTAAAAATATTTCTAAGTATACATAGTAATTCAAAACAAAATTTTATATTATATTATAATAATAATTCATAAAAACAAAATGTAATTATAAAATAACAGTACAAAAAAAAACATGTGCCCAATATAATTTAAAAATAAATTAACATATTACAACAGAGATGAAAAACATTTTTAAAAAGGCGATATATATGTCTAGGCATCTACTGGGCTTAAGACCTGTCATTGGCTGGTTTAAGTGGCCACTTTACACACTGTGTAACATTCACCATTCTGCCCATATTTGAACATCTATATTACTTCAATTCTTTCATCTGTTAGAAATAGAAAATAAATAAGTATCATAATTCTGTCTAGAAATAAATATCATAATTCCAATCATATCAACACGAAATAAAAAAATGCATTTTAGGAAGATTTTCTTTATTTTATTTCAATTTATTCTACCATGCTCCACTATACATTATGTTTACAACTGTATTTATTTGATCTTATACTAGTATTACCGTAGGAAAAGCCATGTACAGATAAAACACAAAAGAGCCATGCTTAAAATGAAACTCTCGGACCGGATGAGAAACACTGAAATACGTAGAAGGTCGGGAGTAAAGAACATAGTTGAAATAATGGTGGGTAAGCTTAAACGGTCATTTGTGGGACATATTGCCAGGGAAAATGACTAAAAATGGACTAAAAAGGTAGTCAAACGGAGACCTCGTGAATGCAAAAGAAGCAGAGGGAGGCCGCCCACGGGATGGTCGGATGATATTAGGAGAACTGCTGGTAACTGGATGTAGAAATATCAATAATATCACCTTTTTTATTAGGGTTGGATTGTTTCTGAAATATTTTTATTTATGAGAATAATTTTAAAGTGAATAATGCTGAATGCTGTCAACCCACATGGATGTTTCTAACACGTTTCTTTTTCATATATTTATTGGTTGTGGGTATGGATGTAAAATTACGTAATTTTACCAAAAGACCCAGAAAAATATTTCAATCTAAATAAATCCAAAATTGCAACAGCGAGGTAAAACCTTTTTAAGAATGGAATATAGAAGACTAGCCATTTAGAGGGCTCAGGACTTATGTTGCAACTAATTCAGATTTCAATAACTCCCTAAGAAAGAAATCCAGCCTTTCTACGAATATTTGGACATACTCAAAACATTGTCAAATAAATTACATTAAAAATATAATTATTAAAATTTTTATCATTTTTTTATGTGTCAAATCTACCGGCGGACATCTTATATTTCACACTAAGAACTGTCTTTTTCATCCGGTAACAGAAAATCCAAAATTGAATGCATTGTGTTACAGTGTTGATAATACTCATGTAAAAATACATTGAAATTATGATTCGGTTATAAGTACTTTGAATATATGCAATTACGAAACTTCTCGTGCAATGTTGATACACTTCCGGTATTTAGGGCTACTCTTGTGATTACTTCCGGTTAGATGTTCAATATAGTTACGGATAAACAATGACCATAAATCTCGACATAATATTATCAGCTATCAGCTGCATGCAGCACACACAGTGTAAATTATCTACTAACTGAATCTAAATTAATAAATTAATCAACATTTGTAATTACTAAACTAAAATTAAATATAAATCTAAACCGAAAATGATTTGTTTTTTAAAACCATGGATATTAATGTATTATTTAAAAAAACATGTTTCAAACAAAATTAGTTCTAGTATAATAACTAAGTACATTATACAAAATTAAACCCGGTCTATTGAAATTGATTTTCATTTTTTTCCTAAACGTATCGTTTTTTTTGTTTATATACAAATTTGGGTAACGATACATTAAATACATCAGAATATGAGGCATATTTATTGCCAATGTTTTGTCTCATACTGATTGCATTTAGTTAGAACGGTAGTTACCGTCCGAGAAATTTAACAATAACAATAAAATATAGAAGATCTATTTAACCAAGACGGTACATATAATTAAATCAACTTCAATAAATTAATCAGGGGTGATTTTTTAAATCTATTTGACCCCCTAGAGAGTGATAAATTTGAGGATTCTTATTTTTTAATGCGTTTACACTTGTGGTTTATTACACATTTATTGAGACACAAGTCCCAACTCCATGGGACTAAAAGTCATGTGTTAAGCTAGGACGAGTAATTAGTTGACACAGATATACGAGTATATTATTACAAATATTATATTGGGCCGGAAACTAAATAAAAAAACTAAAACTAATAAATAAATAAATATATACGGGGTGTTGGTATCAAGACATTTTTTTTAATCACGTAAAAAAAAATTAAATACGCTGCAATTGGTGTACCAATGCAGTGCCCCATGCACCATTAGGTGCGGAAAGGAAAATATTATGATGAATTAATGAATTATTTTCATATTTAAATTTGTTGCAACAGAGAGGTAAAACATCCAGCCAGTCTGCAAGCATTTGGACATATTCAAAATCTTGTTAAATTATTTTCAAAGTTAATTAAAAAATGTTTAAATAGTTGTCATAATTTATTTGATCTCTAGGGATACCCAACTTAAAATTTACATATCTTACCAATTTCTTTTGAATTCTGCAAATAGACTCCCAGTAAATTATTAAAAACGATGACCATATTGATGAATTAAAAACTTTTTGACTTCTAACCAGAGATGTGTACAGATATTGATTTTTCGATACGAGTGTGTATTAGATATAGAATTTTCGTTCAAAATTGTAATTCTCATTCTATTGTTTTTTCCAGTTTTTTGTAAATAAAGGAAATTCAATTTATTGTTTTAATAGAACCTTTTAGAAGTTTTTGTACGCAAATTAAAATATAAAACGTTTTTAATATAATATTCTGATATTTAGAACCCCTTTCTGATGAGATGGAGACGATTGCTGAGCGGTTGGTACAAAGTATTGTCGCAGGAGCAGCTGAAAAAGATTTACGGTTCAAGTCCAAATACGTCGTATTTCTCAATAAACACAGAATGGTGAGTGATCAATATTGTTTACTGTGCAAGGTTATAAAATAGAAAAAATACGTTTTGGTAGTATTCAAGCTAGAACAATGTAGAAGTTTAGTGCTCGAAATGCTATTTGGAAAATGCTTTCCTGCATATAATTGAAGAGCTCGTTTTAAAAACATGAAATATTCTCCAAAATGATATAAACCTTAGTTTATGAGCTCAAACGATCGTTCTTTCCAAATATTACTTAAAAACTCTCTACCGGTCGGTACTTCTGGTACTCACTGTTAAAAGTACGGTGTTTTTATGAAAACAGCAATAGGGAAATATTACGTTTTTTTACAATTTTAAATTAATAAGGGTCAATGAAATACTATGATGTAAGAAATATTTTTTTTCAACTACTTATTAGTAGCATAAAAAATATTGTACAATTTATAATTTTGAAATCGGTCCATTGTATTACCCACGCCCTTAATACGTCACGATTCGTGTAAATTTTGAACTCCGTTTTCGTTTAAATTTAAATTGAAGATAGTCGCAAACTTTGACGTCGCAATTATCAAGGCCAAATAAGTCCTGTTTTTGTAGGGACATGTTTTTTAATAGTTTCTTTTTTAATGTTATGTATGAAAAAAATTCTCTACAATGTTCATATTGATTTTAAAAATACAATTAATTTTCTAAATCCGTTTCAAATATTTTAATCGGTATTCGTAGTATGTGATATTTCCCTCGCCAATTTTTATGAATGAACAACAAATATCCTTTAATTAGCATTTCTGCCATTATGTAGCGTCACTATCACTCGTTGTTTGACAGTTCAGAGGTGTTCTAGATATTATTTTATGTATGTAGGTATTTTGCAGTGTTTGCGGAATATTTTTACAAATCTAAATATGGAAAGTTCAACTAATATACACATTTCTGAAAAACCGCTATTTTATTTCAAATTTCAAAATTGTTTAGTTTGCACTAAAAACTACAACGGTCTAAATATAGTAATATTTAAATATACATAAATATAATAATCACATTTTTAATTTATTTTAATACAATGAACTTAAAGTACCAATATTCTATGATTTCATTAAATCAACTGTAAAATCATTCAGTTTGAACACTATTTTGAAAATGTTTTGGTTTGAGACATTTGAGGTTTTTAAAACAGGATCTTCAATTACAATACAAAAATTTCATTGTGTGTCGAAAATCGCACTTTTCAGTTTATTGAACAAGCCCCTTAATTTTAACTTTAAATGGAGAGATAGCGTCGTGCCATTTTTTATTTCAAAATTAGACATGGACAACGATCTAATTTTTCGGTCATGGTGATATTGTTGTATTTTATTAATTATTTTGATATTTCAGTTGAAGTCTCGTTCTCTGGAGTATTTAGTGGTCATGGAGTCTCTACGGGGCCACTGCGCCGTGGCGGAAGGCCCCCCGGGTTGCGCCCGCTTGCGCCCCTCCGACACAGTCTTATGGGAAGATTTCCTTACTTCCAGCGGCTTCCTTAGGAGGTAACATCTTTTATAAAATAATGTTGATGTTTTTTGTGGATATTTTTTGATAAAATACCATAGACAATAACTTTCATACAAAGTATAAATCATATATGTTTTTATTAATATTTTTTTTATTTTTAAAGAAAAATAAATATTTTCGTTCTTATGATTTACCCAAATATTTAATTTTAAAGGCCATTTTCAACGAGTTGTAAATAACTCACTCTTAGAAAATGGAAATAAAGATGGAGTAGAGTGGGATTTGAACCAATGGTCCGTGAGTCCGAGACACTAGCCACAGGACCACAACCCGATTTTAGTTCTTAAATACATTATTTAAAGCTAATTATTAAAGTCGATATAAAACATTATTTTTCATTAAATTTTTTTCTCTATTTGATGTATACTATCACAAAGTATTTTTTATTAAAAAAAATATTTTTAATATGTGTACCATATACATTATTATCTAATGCACTTACTGTAATTTAATTTTCATAATTTATTTTAAACGTTAATACCATTTAAAAAAATATATATTTATAAATTGCTTTTCAATTTTAACATTTTTTTTAATACCTACTGTTTTTTTTAAAGCATATTTTTATACCTAACTATCAATCTTACATTATTTCCGTATTTTTTTTTTACGCATAGTTTTACTTTTGATTTTGCATTGCAGCATGCTTTTTTGGATTTTTCATGTAATATAATACACCATGTTGTTGTTTATTTTTAAAATTATAACTTTGCTGCCCCTTGGGCGTATAGTAAAATTAAATAAATACATTTGACTTGATTTTATAATTTAGCTGTTTAATTCCGATTCTTGTCCAGATTTTTATTAAAAACGAACTGAGTATGATATTTTAAGGCTTATTGAAGGAGAAATATAAATCTTCAACAAAATAAAAAAAAAAAGTAATTTACAGTCAGTATAACGATTGACAAACATCGTCCACTTTCAAAACGAATTTTGTCCTTCTGCTCTCCAATTTAAAATAAGTCCATTTTAAGGTAACAAATTTGGTTTAGTTTTGTACTGATTCTTTGTTGTAATAAATTATAAAATAAACTTAGTCACACTTTCATCGCCGGACTTCTTTTGAAAAAAAATACTTGATACTAATTTATCTTGTTACTTTAAAACATTTCCAATGTACCAAGGTTTACAAAGGTTTTTTGGTGATACCGTGTGTGTTGGATTTGTTCAGACGTTTTGGCTACCATTGCAAGAACCATCTTCAGAGTAAACTGTGTTTTTGTAGAAAATAGTATTGTTTAACTACTAGTAATTTGTACCGTGTCGCAGTCGGCAATAGGCACATTCCTATTCGTTTTTGTAGTGTGTGGTGCTGGGAACCATGTTAAGTTTTATTTAAGCCCGTCGTCTTTATTTATGTTATTTGCGTGTGTATTTCTATTGCCTCTTTTATTATACGTGTACTGTACCATAAAACAGTTACAAAAGTCATAAAGTCCATACAACAATTACAAAAGTCTTTTCTTGTTTGTGACATGTAAATCTATAAATAATTAAAAAAATATCTCTTATATTTTACAAATTTAATGTTTTTCGTTAACGCCGTATTTAGTTCAATTTTATTAGGGATTTTTTATATTTTTAAATTCATGTGTTTTCACCTGCACATTTTTTTATGAATGATGAAGATGAACAAGATGGGCTTTGAAAATGGGCGATTCAATTATGTTCTGAAAGGCCAGAGGCATTTTTTAACGTTCAAACAGAATAAATTTATTTTAGATTTTCGCAGCCGAGTGAGTTTTTTTGGGTTATTGTGCCGTGTGTCGCTCATTTGTGCTGGTATTTAAGTATTTTTGTGTACTTAGGATTTGGACCGTGTTGTAGTCGTTGCATTTATGCAGCTCATTAATCTGAAATCTACATATGTGGTGTCACTTATCTAAGATTGTCTCGGAATGCCATGGGTCTTAACAGAAACAGAGATTTTATATAATAATCAAATGCAGAAGTCTTAGCATTTATTCGATTTAAAAGGATTTTGAATAATATGCTCGTTGAGGCAGGGAGCACCATTAGCAATTGGAGATGACAGAAGTAAACGGCGTTTTGCTTGGATGTGTATTTCTTACATGTTGAATAAAATTCAGTATTTGGTAATGAAGCTAGAGAGCAATGAGATAACTGAATGGAACTGATCTAATCTACTACATGTCCGAACAGAGCTCTATTGAACTACTGTTAGTACATAAAGGTGCTACTACTTTTATAGAAAATGACCAAAGTGTTCTCTTTGCTTCCAAAAAATGCATGAATCACCTTCTGCACTGTGCTTAAGACAATAGTAGGTCAGGCAATATAGAACATTGGTTTCCGGGTGATTCCCATAGGTTCATAACCAGTCATTGACTGGTAAAAATCACTAAATTATGTGTACAATGGTTCTATATCTCTGTTAAAACATCTGTTTGGCTTACCACACATAATAAATAATAAATAAAACTTGTTATTTGTTTACAGAGATTGGTATATATTTAAAATACAGTTGATGTAATTTTTAGTATGTGAATATTTTTTTTATGCTATGTTGATTTTTATACAATTATCAAAGAAATCAATAAAATAACCGCTTCACTTACAGAGACAAAGTGGTGGAAAGATGGGTAGAAGTATTGGCGTGGGCAGCTGGTGCTGGAGGGGGCGCGGGGGGCGGTGCCCCTGGGCTCTTGGTGCCCCCAAACGTCTACTCTCATATCAGGGACCTACCCCCTGAAAATCAATGCTACTATGGAGATGGTAATTAAATGCTCTTTACATGATTTAAAGCATTATTAAATTTTCTAATGGCAGTGGTTCAAGGGAGGCGAAATAGGCAAATGAGGTAGCTATCGGCATATAGTAAAGTATTAAAAAAAGGACGTTCTTCTTCGGTGTCTTGTAAGGTCTCTCCGACGTTGGTGATCACTACAGCGAAAGTATTTTTGTCCTGCGCTACTTTTATACTCGTATACCGCAACCAGGACGACTGCTTATTGACATACTCACTGTAGTGATTTCTGGTAAAAGATGACCAGAATGGTTTCCCGTTGCCTTCTCTGGTGGATTTTTTATCGGGGTTACCTTCCCTTAGCTAGTAGGTTCTAATTTCTAATCGACGGCCTCCGTGGTGTAGTGGTCAAGACGCTTGACAATTAGTTAACTTATTTCATTCATTATATTACATTAATTATAATATTAATTTATATCAACATTTTTTTGATATCAACATTTAATTCCGTAGAAACTTACCCACACTAATGTTTAACGCATATCTACGCATTAAAAGTGTCAAAAAATTTATTCCACGGATAAATTTTTTCTTTTTTCTTTTTTTTATCTTTAATTAAGATTTATTTACATTTTTTATCGTTCTGAGGTTAGAAAATTTTTCTTAAAAGCCTATAAAAATCATGAGAGAGAAATAAATCAATTTTGAAGTCGAATTAAATTACGACATAACAGTCGGTTTTAAAAGCGAACGCTTAGATGCGCAGGGAATGTGTCTAGTTTTTGCACTATTTCCATATATATATTTATTATTTATTTATTTAACACTTTATATAGATATACAATATATCTATACATATAAGGCGGTCTCAGTGGTGTAGTGGTCAAGACGCTTGACTCACGCACGGAAGGTTTCGGGTTCGATTCTCGGTGAGAACACAAAAATTAAAATGTGATTTTTTTCAAGCCTGGTTGTTCTGTAATGTAATTCACCACTGTAATTGGGCCTCCTGGCCTGTTGCCTGGCAAAAAAGAAAAGAAATTGAAATGAAAAAATGAATATAGAGCGCGACAGGAACTTGCCTTTCATCCTATATTTTTTTAATTATTTTTTTAAAAGAGAAATGCTTGTGTTTTTATTATTTACTAAAATATATCCTTCATTAGTGAGAAGCCAGCTAGAGTATAACTCTACAATATGGACTCCTTACTACACTGTCACCAAAATTCTCTTGAAAGAGTTCAAAAAAAATTCTTACGGTATATACATTTTAAACGTAGAATCAGTCATGAATTTTAAATTACGTTTTTTTACTAAAAACATTAAATTAGTTTAAACTCAACGATATAAGAAAAATTATAGACCTTTTAAATTTATTCAAAATTGTAAATTCAATATGGGATTGCCCTGAACTATTATCTCTCATCAACTTCAGGGTGCCTGGAAGAATGACTAGACAGGTGTTACCGTTTTGTAGCAACAATTCACGGACAGTGTATACTTGTAATGCCGTATTAAACTGACTTCATGAACTCGGCAATAGTTTTTCCCACGTATCCAATATATTTAGTGTAGGGTATTGTTCCTATAGAACAAACCTTTTGAACCTTTTCAAAGATGGTGAATGGTAAATATATTTATTTATTCATGCATTTCATAATAAACACAGTTTATTGTTCACTTTGCCTAGCTGTATGAAACAGTACTTATGATTTTCTTGTTGTATTACTGTATAATGTTTTATTATTTAAATTTTCGACTGAATATGCTGTATAATTTTTAGGTTAATTTTATAAATATAAATCTTGTAGAACTTTTAGGTTTAATTTTTTTAATATATATCTTGGGTAAGAGGAAATTTATGTTTTTTTAAAAAAAAATATATATTAAGCCAAATATGTAGAAGTTATAAATGTTTGTAAAAGGCAGATTTGACGTTTATGTTAATAAAATAAAATAAATAAATAAATAATTGCACTTTCAGACCATTTCCCAAAAGTCGTAAATAACCTGTGCTGGAAAAGGGAAATCGAGTTGTGGTAGAGTGGAATTTAAACCTGGGACCTTTGGTCCGTGAGTCCACAATACTGTCACGGGACCACAACCCGTTATCTGCTATGATCAAACCGTTATGAGTGTGATTCCATTCTCCAGGGTTTGCGACGTGGACGCTAACGAGTTAGACTATTCAGTAGTGTAGTAATGTAGGTAATGTAGGTGGAATACAACTGGGCGATTGCAGCATTTTATAGAATCACGCCCTCAGCAAAACGTGACTCACTGCGACCCCCAAAAAAAATATATGTGTAAATAATAATTACATTAATATGATTTATGTTTAAAAAAAGCTTTAAAAATAATATTCCCCTAATAAACAATCAAATATATTTTTAATACCGCTCCCTTTTTTATTTAAAAATAAACCAATCGAGTAACGTTTAACCGCTTAGCAACTCTCCTTCATATCCCCCCCCACACATTCTGCGATATATCACTAAATATTAAAAATTTAATTTTAGTGCATATTCGGACATGGTGGTGTTTGCATCCTCTTTAACCCTGCGTGTAATTTGTGTATTTTTTCGAAAATACCGTATATACTACGGTGACGGTAAAGGTGAAAGTGTATTTATATGTTGGTGTAGTGAGTGTCCTGACGAAGAGGCGGGTACGTCTCGAAACCAGTAGACGTAAAAAGGCGGTATGTGGTTAAATTTTAATATTTACTGATATTGATTCAATTAAATGGGAATTACCAAAAGCGTATTAAATAAAATATTCACTTTCATATTTCGTGGATTTTTTTTTGCTAATTTTAAAACTTATTTAACCAAGACAATAATAAAAGAGAGACGTATACAATACCGAATAAAATTCAGCCACGTTAAATGAACGCGAATCGAATTTACATTTACGATGAATGTCTCTAGCTGTGTTGTGTCGGTCGACCGGTACCAGTGCTTATCAAAGAGAGTCTGATTTGCGTTTCCTTATGTTTATTTTTATTACTTTAATTATGTTTATTTTATTATAATATCAAAAATTTTAATTGGTCAACTATATTATGAAAATCCTTCTCTTCCACTTCTCCACTCTATTTCCTCATCCCTTAACCTTCTTGCGAGCTCTTTTTTTCTCTCATGTCTTATATAATATATTATTTTTCTCTTTACTGTGTAACATGTTCTCTCATTATATTTGCGAAAAACTTTAACTGGATGTATGTACTATTTTTTTTAATTTCTCATTCTTATATAACAACGGTTGTTTTTCCTTAATAAATAAAAATAAATAAAAATTATAATATAATTTATCACGAAGTTACATCGTTTGAGTTGATTTCATGGATGAGAGTTGTTGTATCACACAGAACCACAGAAAAATATAAATTCAAAGTATATATTACTTACATTATATTGTGTACCTCCTATGTAGGTACAAATAAATGATATTTTTTTATAGCTTACCTGTAAATAAACTCACCATTCGCCACTGGTACATGCGGCTCGTTGCATTGCTGTAAACTGTAGCTTACTTCGTAGTTGATAATCATATAATGGCTTTTTTTTCATATGGGCGACTCTATTAGCCGGTTGCGTATTATTATTCTAAGCTTTTAGAGATATTAACTTCAAAGTTCAAAATGATGACATAAAGAACATTATAAAGCCACTAAAATAAATCTGTCATTTACTTAAAAATTATTAATTTTCATTTCATTTGCCGTGCGCGATTTTCGTATAAATTTGTATGGAATTAATCGAGTAAATAATTAAATTATTTACTATCGAACGCAAACTAAATCTTAAAAAAATATAGTTTGAGAGAAACATTTGATCTGGATGCACGTTGCGTCGGTTAAGGTATTGTTGATACATCTTTTTAAAAAAATATTATTTTCTTTATTCCAGTAAAATGGCTACATAGTGCATACATCTACCTACAAAAAAATGTACTTTTGTGCACCGTATAAAATATCAAACTGACGCGTGGTAGCTAGCCAACATTATCATCATTATTCCCTTTCAGCTCCTAATGGTGCATAGGGCACTGCATTGGTAAACCAATAGCAGCGTATTTTGATCATTTCTGTTATGTGTAGGTAAGATTATCAGTCTTAGGCTTCAGGTGCCAGTCCAGGGACTATGAAAAATTCTAGTGTAAAAACACCCTTTCAATAAATATTTCATGTCAATCATGACGGGAGTCGAACCCGAGACCTTTTGCATGGTAGGCGAACGCGCTGGCTACTATATCACGAGGGGGAAGAAGCTGGCCTACCGCCTCTCCTTTAATAATGAACTGGATAATCGATGTGTTATTTTTGTATGTTCAACAGTGAACGAAGATTCGCCTCCGGAGCAGCGCGGGTACCGTGTCGCAATCGTCGAGGGGGTTCCCTGGGTCCGGGTGCGTATGGCAGGGGGCGTGCTGGGGGCGCGGGGGGCGGAGGCCAAGCTGGCCCTAGCCGTGCCCTACAGCGGCTGGCCCTCGGGCAGCGACTTCCCCAGCAGGGCTCCTCTGGGACACCCTGACGCGCTGCTGTTCTATACTGCAGCGCAAACGGTAATGTTTTCACCAGTATTTTGACCGAGATGGAAACCTTTTTGAGAGCGGAATATAAAAGTCTACGCATTTACAGGTCTGGAAACTTATCATTGCCTTGTTAGTGATAATAGATCTTTATTAATGGATTAATATACATTGTGATACATATGAAAAGTATGAAAACAAAGGTCAACACTTTATTGTGGATTTGTTGCCAATGGCAAACTCTTAAATAAATTAAACAGAAAGTTAAGAAAATAAAAAACATAAAATAACATTGAGGTTTATAACTATAGTAAACATAAGCGTTCGAAATATGTTCCCTCAACCCACCGCCAATTGGCATACGTTTGATATAATAGACTTTAGTCTATTGCGAGCATTTCCCGGCTACTTTTCTCCTCGCAATTACTAAAATGCCTATTTGTACGCTAAAATACTGCACAAATTAATCTGGAAAAGCGATGGTTTAACCTTTTACCGGAAAGTAATGTTCTTATCTTTGTTTTTAATTTGCTTGTCAAAGTCGACTTGATATGACGTGACGATACTTGCTTCCTCCGCTGGTCAATTTCTTTCCCTTGGGAACGACTTTTTGGCTCGAAATTGAATGGTGTGTTGTCTCTTTAGATTATATCTCAATGTAAAAATAATAATTTTATAGTGAAAATACAACAATAATTGTTTTATTTAAAAATTACTTCTTGATGTAAAGTTAGGTTAGGTTAGTATTGATTAGGTTGAGTTTAATAATAAAAACAGTTAGTTAGTTTACCTATCCTAACCTAACACGGTGGCTTTTGGTTCAGCCGTTTTCAAAGGGTTAGGTTTCAGCCTGGCAACACGTTGAAAGTCTTAATTCATTTTACGAACGACCTGGCCATTTAATTTAATACCGCCATTTAATGGACAGCCTAGCCGTCCGATACAGTGGCGGATTTAAACAATTTGGCGATGACATTATTTATTTATTTAATTTTACAATACGCCCAAGGGGCATTTACAAAAATTATACAGGTAAGTACAAACATAGTAAGTAATAATTTTTAAAATAAACAACACTTTTTTGGTATAAATATAGAAACAAAAAAGCACGCTGCAATGCAAAATAAAAGGTGAAACTTTGCAGAGTAAAAAAGAAAAAAATAATAATTTGGATATAAGAAAAATGTTTGAATTTAAAAGCAAATTGTGGGCATTTTTTCCAATTTATGTTATAGCTAAATTTTAAGATGTATTTTTCTAAAGTGTATTTTTGTAATTATATTTGTAAATAATGGCGGCCTCCGTGGTGTAGTGGTCAAGACGCTTGACTCACGCTCGGAAGGTTCCGGGTTCGATTCCCGGTGAGAACACAAAAATCAAAATGATTTTTTCTCAAGCCTGGGTGTTCTGTGATGTAATTTACCACTGTTATTGGGCCTACTGGCCTGTAGTGGTGCAAAAATAAATGAAAATGAAAAAAATATATATTTATGAAAAATAAACAAATAGAAAAAAAATGAAAATAATAAAATGGAAACATATAGAAATAGAGAAACATGGTTGAAATGAAATATTTATTGAAAAGGGTGTTTTTTCACAAAAAATATTTCATTGTCCTTGGACTGGTACCTGAAGCGTAAAACTGATCATATAACCTTCATATAATAAAAATGATCAAGATACGCTGCGTTTGGGTGTCAATCTAGTGCCATATGATCCATTTTTTTATTTTTCCTTTTTTTATTCTATTTAATAGCATAATTATGCATTTTTACAATAAAAAAAAATACACTTGTTATATTTTTACTAAAACTAAAATCCCATCAAGCCACTTTTTGTAGCTTGTTGGTGAAGATTATTTTATACTGACTTAATAATATTATATACATTTATAAAAACAATGAATAACATATAAAAATTAACAGCCGGAAAGATCAGAATAAACATGTTTATACAAATATTAATATATAAATTTATTTTTTAAATACAAGAAAATATATGAAAAAATAAAATATTTACAGCTAAGCTACTATTCATATATAAACTCTTGATCGAGTAGCCACTCTCTTATTTTGCTCTTGTTACAATGTGAGTTAAATTTAAGTTCTTTTGGTAATAAATTAAAAATTCTAGGTACTAAATATTTGAGAGTTCTATTTCCACATTTGTTACATACTTTTGGTACTACCAAGCCATCATTAGACGTGGAACGTGTATTATGGTTATGTTTGAGAGGAAACTTGAATGTATTACTATTAAATTGTTCCAAAATGATGCAAAGTCACAGTAGTCCTCAAACAGGCAGAGTTTTGATTGTTTTGTACAGGAGATCATTATTACTTATTTGTTCGTAAATCTCTGCAGGTACAATTCGCTTAACTATAGAATACTGTAGACCCTAGATCATTTTAATATTAGTTTTAGTCGAATGTCCCCACGACTTTATACTACATCTTATTATTGATTCTACTAAAGAAAAATAAATAAAGAAAGAGAAATTGAAAATAATTTGTAAAGAATTTAAGCAAAAAAAATGGTATCAACAAATTAATGTTAAAAAATTAGTTTACAGTAAGTATATATAAGATAATAATATAATATATGGTACACAAAAATATTTGATAAATTAATTTCAGAAATAGATAAGATAATAATAATACACAAACAGAGAAAAAATTGCATGGAAAAAAAAAGTTTTATTATGACTTTAATACTTAGTTTTAAACAATGCATTTAAGAACAACGTATGAAAAAGGATCTAGAGTTACTTGGCAATGTAAACACTAGGAAGTTACAGTACTTCGTCAATGTAATGAGAGCTGAAAAATACCTGCCACTACAATTAATAATACAAGTCAGAAGAGAACCGGGTCGTCGAAGGGTTTCCTGCACCCGAAATTTAAGGTAGTTGCATGGAAAGATTACCGCATCACTATTAAAGGCTGCAATCAACAACGTGGACATAGCTATGATGGGCGTCAACCCATGCAGAGGAATCGGCACTTAAAAAAGAATATACAATATTATGTTTTATCTATTTTCAGGGTTTCTATATTGTTGGGGGCGCTCCAGCGAGTGGAGTTCAGTGGTCTGAGCGTTGCGCTGGTTGGCAGTTGTGGGCAGAAGGCGCGCGCGCCCTCCTGGGGGCGCGAGGGGAGGGCGCAGCCCGCGTTGCTGATACTTTAAGCGCCGTACTCAAACATCTCAGAGAACGCGGACAAGTAAGAGTATTATCAAGATAAAAAAAAAATTATATGACGTTGGATATACTCGTAGGTATTTACAACAAAGATGGAGTAAAATTTCGAGAACGGACTGCGGAAGACCAGGGCCCCGATTACAATAAGAAAATGTGTTTTTTTGTATGATTATTTTTCGAAATATGCTCAATTACAGATTACTGACGAAGATAATCAAGTATTATATTATATTTTGATATTTTTCGTAAAAATATTAATATCTTCGTACAGAAAATTCGGTTTAGTTTACAGGAAATTGAAGATCTCATTCCGTTAAAATAACGTTAACTTCCCAATGTAATCGGGACACAGGTATTTATGCCTATGAACTGTTATTGACTGATTTGAGTGATCACTTTACACCAGTGGCAAACGGTGATTTTATTTACAGGTAAGCTATAAAAAATATCACATATTTGTACCTACATAGAAGGTACATAATATAATGTAAGTAATCTTTACTATAAATTTATATTTTTCTGTGGTTCTGTGTGATACAACAACTCTCATCCATGAAACTAACTCAAACGATTTAACTTCGTGATATATCAGATTATATAGATATATTATCCATTACTTTAATACATAACTCATTAAAAAATTAATAAAAAATAGCACTATGAATTCAGTCGATATTAGGTATTCGTATTAAAGTGAATTAAGATTCGCTGAAAGAGCAGAATTGCATACCAAAAATTGCTTGTGACGAGAGAATTGCGAAGATCCGCCGAATATATGTACAATGTAGTAGTATAGTTTTGTTTATTTCATTATTATTTTAATCTTTTAATAATTTATATTTTGTTTATTGATAAATTAATTTGTTTGACCAGCCCCCAATGAGGGCAGTCAGCAGGTTCATGATGGAGGAAGCTCTTCTCTGGAGGCTGGAACGACCTATAGCTAGAGGACCAGCTGGGGACCTCCGTGCTTGGTCTTCCACTCATCTGGCTCACCACGTACTTTGCATCATAGATAAGTAAGATTTGTTTGTTTAATAGTATTTATTTTATTTATTTATTGTATAAGACAAAGTGTATTACAATGTATAATACAAACGAATTATATTCCCCGGATATCATTTTGATTGATGTACATATACTTAAAAAAAATGAAAAACATTATTGAGAAGGGAAAATGGAGATCTTTTGGCAGATTCACACGATTTGTACAGTTTCATAAATTCGAAATTAATAAGAAGAAAGTTATTTAAAAAATACAATATTTTTACGGCACTTAGTGCCTTTTACATATTAGTTACATATACAATTAAATATACATACATGTAAGCATAATTATAAGTAATACAGAGCATTTAAAACAATATTATTAATCAACAAATTAGGAAAGTCTAAAAAAGATAAACTATATAAAATAATAAAATATTACCAGTTATAGAATTATCGATAAAAAAAGATAATTTGGTATTAGAAATACTTCGAACCAGTTAAAAAAAAAACTAAGAAAACAATTTTGAATAACATTAAACGAAAAAAAAAAAATATATGTATTATTATTTCAAACTAATACTTAGGTAAATAGTATATATTTATGTATAAAAATATAGAGTCATGTTATGTTTCTAGTTAGTAAAGATCAGATTCAAAATTTGTCTCCAAAATACTTTTTCAAGTAGTCAGGTAAGTCACTGTAGTGTCCATTGTACAGTATTTTTGACTGTCCTGAATTTGTCGTTGCTTTTTTAAAGCGATACAAGTTTTGTCTTGTGTTATAATTGTGTATGACAGTTTTTTTTAATGTTATGTTGTTATCGTCTATTTTATTTATATTAATTTTTGTCAAGTACTTAAGTCAAACTGCCGTGTTTTCCGCACTGTTTAATCGTGGGAGTCGAGGAGAATAACTTGAATATTAGTTTGGTGCATAGAATTAAGAATAGTACAGAAGGAGCGTAGAATCATATTTGAATACATCGGACTGTGTCCAATAATTTCCCCACTCCGGCTTACGTCGCCGGGTAATGTTTCTTGATGTGAAAAAAAAAATCATAACACAAATGTAAGGTAAAAAAAAAGCAATCTGTTAATTTCTAAAAAATTTTATCGGGCACGTGGAAACATTGATTGACACAACAGATTATATAAATAAAGGGCCATTTAATAAGAGCAATTGAATTTATGAACTTTAAACTTAAAATATAAAACAAATTTTATTTGACATAAAACGGATATTTTTATATCATGCTAAATAATATTTGATGTTTTAAAGATAATGTCGTTCAAATGTCCCCCACGGCGTTGTTTAATCCGAGGTCTAATTTTCATTAGTTCTTTTATTAGATGAGCAAAGTAGGATAAAAAAAAATTCTACCCTGGCAACACTAACGAAATTTCCATTTTGTTTCTTTGACAATCTGACAGATGGAAAAATAATTCAATATTTAAGTAATTCATTTGC
Organism: Micrasema longulum; assembly: GCF_059751315.1. Lineage (NCBI taxonomy): Eukaryota > Metazoa > Arthropoda > Insecta > Trichoptera > Brachycentridae > Micrasema > Micrasema longulum. The sequence continues at coordinate 345,399 of NW_028277411.1, forward strand.
TACTTAAACATTCGTTTGTTAATGAAATGTGATGCCATCCTGTTTCTTTAAGATCCTAGCAGTATTTCTACACTTCAAAAAGACACAACACGGCATAGTAGAATTCAAATCAGGAGCTGCGTACTGAGCGACGTCTACAAAGAAACTAAAGGGGCAAAAGTAAACCTACTCATTTATGAGTAGTTTAGTCGCCTTCTCTTTGATGTGCGTATGCGGTTTCTGGACTATTCTTAATTCTATGGTTTTATATCTCCAAACGAACTTAATTAACATATTTTTATCAACACTCTTACCTATGAAGACAAAGAAACGGCATTTAAATTTATTAAGTCGACTTCTTTCCAATTTGCGTTTACGATTTGCTCAAACAATCTTTATTCTTAATTTACTTCGGCCATGTAAAAATCTGACGTAATGTCGCATTCTTGGTTTTATCTGTTTTACCGTCTAACTGTGAAATACTGCTTTATCGACAACGCGGAACGCTGTATAATTCAAAATTAAAGAGAATACATTTCCTTTACATGTATTATAATTTTGTACAGAAATATGGAATTTTATTCATATGAAATATAGAAAAATAAAAGAAACTGATAGTTATAGAAAAGTAGTTAAGTGGTCGTATACAATTAAATACTAACATTTCGTTATTTAATTGCATTTAATGAAGCATGTTTTATTTTTACGAAATTAAAAGACTCAAGTTTAATTAATACAGAATAAGACAGAGATTTCATGTATAAAAATCAAGGCATGTTTTGTTTTTACCAAATTGAACAGAAGCAGGTTTTAGGCAAATAGAATTAGACAGAAGCATGTTTTATGCATACAAAGTTTTAAACCCGTGATTTTATTTTAGTGTTTTAGGTCAAGTAATTGCAAAAACAGGGAGGCACTACTTTTTTCCTGGCTGCGACGTCATCAAGCTGTCTGTGTGGAGGGGCTCCAGGGTTGGGGAGAGAGATTGGAGAGGGGATGGAACCTCCCTGGCGGGGTTCCTAAGTACAGTGCATGCGGAAAGTGCACTCTTAGCAAATGGTGAGATTCAATCTATTATCTCCTCTAAAGCACAATGCATCTATTGTTCACGTGAATTGAAGGTGCATGCATAAAATGACATTATTTAATCAGCAATATTTTATTCGTCGAGGACCAGTTGCACAAAAAAAAATAATTGAAAAATTGTTCCGTCTTCTGCTTTGACAAAAGCGTAACAATTATTTGACTTTAAATTATTTATTATGGTTCTGTATCCAAGCGGATAAAGAATACAGTTCTTTGGGTGAAAAAAGACCAGGGCCAGCGTCCGTATTACAGAATGTTAACATAGATATCTTCTTTAACGTGAAATTAAGTTTTCTGTACGAAAAATTGAAAATTGAAATAAAATATATTTTAAGACATGTTGAACAACAGATTTTCTACGGTGGTACTTAAACATTTCTTATTATGCACATTTTCGTACAGAAAGTTAGATTTAACGTAACTTTATAGACAATTCGGGGCCCTGCCTTTGGCGGGATATTACAATGGGAAGCTGTTTATAAAGTAAATTCTGTATGTATTCAATTACAGTTTACCGACGAAGACGCCTTCAAATTTTATACAAATATGCAACATTTCGATTCGGTTTTACTTTGAACGCAATAGGAAAATACCACGTTTTTATTTTATTTATTTATTTATATATCAACGGTTCAAAGAACCTTTTACTTTAAAAAGTTTTACAGAAATAATCACAGCAGTGAACAATTCATTATGTAATATATCATATGAAATATTCAACTAAATAATTAAAACTAAATATAACAGTATATTTTTTTGTTTAAAAAACTTTAAAAAAGTAAAAAAGAAACATATAAATCTAAGATGACGAATAAAAGATAAAATTAAAGTGAGAAAACCTTTTGTTCTTAATATAAATATAGCAAATAAAAATTGAGAATAATTTAACATAAATATAAAGTGACTAGTATTTAGCTAGGTAAAAAGAAAAATAATGCTACAACTAGATTTTATAATTAATACGTTTTTTAGATCAACATGAAAGCTTAAATAATCTTAAAAACACCTTTATTTTATCAGTTGGTTGGAAGATGTTGGAATTTGGCAATAAATCCACAAATGTATAATTTATATATAAAGAAATAAACAAAAATACGTATCCAAAAATTTAAGGGTATTTGAAGTTCCATCGTGTGAAAAAATAATTGTACTTATTAGTAGCACAAAAATATTTTTAAATTTATCATTTTCAATATCCGCGAAAACGGTTCATTGTATTGACTACGCCCCTAAATACTCATGTTTCGGTTAAATTTTGACATTTGTTCAAATTTAAAAAGAACGCTGTCGTCACGAACCTTGACGTCACAATTGTCAAGGCCAAACATGTCGCGTTTTCGTTAAGACGTATTAACAATTAACAATTTTATTTTAAAAATCATGTTTGAAAACTTTTTTTCATTATTTCCATATTGATTTTAAAAATACAAACAATACTATAAACATATTTTACATATTTTTATCGGTATTCGTAGTGTGTGATATTTATCACCGTTCGGGCTGGGCGTGAAATATAGTTCCTCTCCAACCGCAGCTTATAATTTTAAAATAAGTTGTTATATGTTAGAAAACAATGAGTTAATGTTTATAAGTCGTTAGTGTGTAGTAGTGTAGTCATGTTTTGGACAAACAGTGGAAAAAAGAAGTCTTTTTATTTAATAGCATTGTTTTATACTTTATTCTTAACAAAATATGGAATGGAATGGAAACTTTCAAAAAATAGTGCGCCTGTAACCTTAAAATCATAAAATTTTATATGAATCCATTAAAACCGTTAAGGAATGCATCAGCTTCTGACGCGAAAGTACCTAAATTTTGATATTTGGAACACTACACCCATAATTAATAAATTACAACAGTGCTGCTAAAAGTGAACTGACATTTATTGATAAATACAGAATATTTCAAATATCTGCCTTCTAATAACATACAAAATGATCAATCAAACCGCTCATACGCGCGTTTTTGTAATATTCATGTAAAAAAGTGAATTGAACAGGAATGTTGCGTCTCATAAAACGAAATAATACGGACCAAAATGGACACCAAGTCATTGAAACAATAGGCAGAATCTCCCAGTAACTACACACGTGCGTTTCCAGAAATTATTAAGTTGCCAGTGCCCCAATGGGCCACATGGCGACGGTATCTACCTACTGTCTACAAAACCTTCTCTTCGGACATCTTTCTCCCTTTGTTAACCATGGAGTTGAAACAGTGTTTTGTTTATTTAGTTTTTTATTGCTTACTTCTTGGCATGAACACTTGACAAACTTACTACTATGCTCTATTTTTTGTAAATTTATTGATATTATTTTAACTTTGCTGGAATTCCACTCGTCCATGCGCTTTGTAGCTGCACGATGATTGGTTATCTAGCTTTCATATATCAACTTAAAAAATAACCTAAATTTTGTAAATGGGGTCTAGAATTTCAATTGTCTACACGCTTAGTAGCTGCAAGACGTGTTGTAATCTTACTCCTTTTTATTACTCATATTATTATTTTTTTAAATATCATTAATACAATAAACTTATATGTCAATTATTAAAATGTGTAAATAAATTTCTAACTGTCTATGCGCTCTGTAGCTGCAAGACGTCCTGTAATCTAGCTCCTATCTGTTATAATTTTTGGTTGATCTTAATTGGAAACGAGGAACTAGAATCCCCAACCGTCCATGCGCTCTGTAGCTGCAAGATGTACTGGGATATTTATTAATTGTACAGCGCCCTTGAGGTGATTTTCATAAAAATGGCGCTATATAAATTATCCAACTATATATATATGAAAGTAATTTTGTTTACTTCCCGTTGTAATACGTGCCCAGATCACTAGATGAGTGTTTTCGATTAGATGACTACACTTAGGTAAAAATCCATACGAAGATAATTAAATGGAGATAAGTCCGCATCGTTGCGTAGTGGTTAGTGCACTGAGACTTGAGTGGTGACTTGAGATTCTGGGTTCGATTTCTGGTATTTATTAACTGCAATGTTTCGTTGTTCCCGGACTGGCAAATGAAGCGTAAAGATTCATTACCCTACCTTTTTTTCAAGAAGAGGGTTGTTACGAACAACCCTCTTCTTGAATATGCCTCCGTGGTCTGGTCTCCATTCTACATATGTCAATCGCATAAATCACATTGAATCAGTCCAACATCGCTTACTTCGAAAAGTAGCGTGGATGCTTGGACTAGAGAGGGGTAATAATTCTTATACTGAAATAGAGTCAATGTTAAATATTTCTAGTCTACAAAAACGTAGAACTAATATTGACTCCATATATATGTTCGGCATACTAAATGGTATAACCGATGTTTCATCATTACTGGGACAAGTAAAATTCAATATTCCGACTCGTAGGATGAGAAACAATGAAATACTGTTCATCGATCAGCATAGAACAAAGTATGGCCTTAATTCTCCAATGACGTCTTTGTCGTATTGTTAACTCAAGACAAGATCTGGACTTTTTTGGTTTAAGTTTACAACGATTTAAACGAGCACTAAATAAATAGTCCAGGTCTTAATGTCCCTTGTGTTTGTCAATGCTTCTTTTCTTCTTTTTTAAATGTTTTTAACTATTCTTTTATTGTAATATTTAAGCCCTATAAATTGAATACATGGACAATGTCCGTCAACAAAAATAATCTAGATAAATTTAGAGAAAATTTTGTGAACTCGTAGAATTTTTTTTGGAGTTTTTATTTAGTTAAGCCAAATGAAATAAACCGATATCTGTTCACAAGAAAATGTTCTTTGTATAAAATATTACGTTGTTCTTGTGTTAGAAGAAGACTCGTCGTGGGGCAGAGCCCGCCTCGAGGGGGCTTTAGTTACTCGTTGGGGGCTGCTTCTTCAAGAGTTGTCTCCGGCTGGGGGCACGCGAGGGGGGCGCCTGGCCGGTGGCGGAGCCGCCCCATATTCCCCCAGGCAGCTAGCCTACCTCGCCGCCGCCGCGAGAGGACTGCTGACAGCCAGGAAAGTTGTCATCCAGGTAAACAGGTTTTAAAAACATGACCTAGAACTTTCCACTGTTAAATGTAAAATTTATGAATGTGACATTTTGGGAAAGTGGTCACTTACATCAGCCAATGACAAGTTATAAGTCCGTGAATCGACTAATTAACTGATTGCACAAGTAGATTCACATCAGCAAGAACTTTTAAAATTTAGACAGAGTATTTTCGTTTTAAAATCTCTATATCTTTTATAAACTAATACTCATATTTTTTAGGACTCAAACGAATGGTTCCAAGGTGGTCTTTCAACGACAATAACCCAACCTCTAGACCCGATTGAAGATTTGATACATCTTTTAGCGATAATATTAGATCAAGCAAGAGATTACTTCCTCAAAAACCACGTGTCAAACGGAATATTTGACGACACTATCGGCAGTAAAGATACAAAAAAACCACAAGGAACAACCAAAAGCATATCATCTAAAGACACCTTGAAACGCAATAAATTAAAGAGTTGCTACGATGCATCCGCAACATATTTAATCGACGCAGTGCGAAGAGATTCAGAAACTCAAAAAGAAGATTTAACTGATGATTGTATACTAATGAGAACCTTGCTCAAATGGCTTTATAGAGCAGTAGACGAAGATAAGAAATATCTCTGTCCCGTACTCAAGCCTTATCTTGAACTATTGTTTGTTTCGTCACACGAAAATAGTTGGCATTTGGAAGAATTCAAGGCGAGGATATGCGATAAAGAGTTCGAGAGCATTTCTCTCTACTGCAAACTTGTCCACGAAGAAAGCATTAGCCCGGCTCAAGGATTGGTGGATGCGGCTTCCAAAGGTTGGCAGTGGGCGGAAAAGATGTTGGAAATTTTAGATATCACAACAGATTCTGCCACAGGTAACACAATTTATTAATAACGATGGAACATATTTGATTTGAATTATTTTGTATTTTTGTGTATGCTTTTCGTTTAATTTTATCTTTACAGTGCTTACTAAAAAGTATCGTTTGTTTTAGTCCAAAATAAAGCATCCCTTTTTTCTTTAAATCAAAATATATTTATATTTTGTTACTAATAAATGTTTTATACTATAAATTGCTTTAACTATGAACCTGGTATTTGATTTTAGTGCCATATAAAATGTACTAAAATTTAAACATTTAATAATAAATTACTTTTATTTTATTTTATTTATTGTGCGTTGGCGGATTATTGTCAAATGGTAATTTCTTCCAACCAACATATAAAAAAACGTTTTATTTTTATAATTTATGTTACAAAACATATTCCATAAAAAAAATTAAAGATTTATCAAATTAATATTTATAAAATATAAATAACTGTATTTGTATATAAATTATCTTAAATCAATACTATTACTCAGTGGGGAAAATGGAAAGAGAGGAAAGAGGAAATGAGGAGAAATTAAGGAAGAGAAAGGAGATGTTTCTTCAGATGTGATTCAAACTAATATTTAAATTCAGGAACGTAACATAAAATTTAAAATTTACACTAAATATTAATTTCACGAATAAAATTCTTAAGTTATCTAAAAAGCAGCTATTTCACTAAAAATAAGGTATTTAAGTACTTTCACAGTGTATGGGTCATCTTCAGATTCCTGTATACATAAATAAAATGCTAAGAGTATGCTTAGAAGTGAAGTTTTAATAACGATCTAATAGCATCTTATAACAAACGCATTTCAAGAACTTAATTAAATGAATTTAAAAAAACTTTTTTGTTTTAGTTCTGCGATTAGTATTTCCTAAATATCCCGGCAAAGATATGAAATTTGATTTAAGTCTACCAGAAGATGCCCGAGAAAGAGATAAATGGAATAATTTTAATGCGACAAAGAAGAATCGACTAGCCACAAAACTGAACTTGGCAGAACAGTGCGTCGTAGAAGCTTTCATATGTAGTTTGGATAATGAAGCGATGGGGTTAGTAAAATTAAAGCTATCATAGCATTAAATTAAATTAAATAAAAAATTAAATAAATATAAAAAAACCTTTTTTTAAACCACTTTTTTTTATTGTCCGGTTTCAAAGCCAAACAAGCTTCTTTATTATGGTATAATTGATAAAGAAGCGTGTGTAGCTTTGAAACCGGTCAGTAGAAAAAGAAAACAAGTGGTTAAAAACAAAGTTTTTGTTTTATTTTATTTTTACTTAAACGGCATAAATTGCCGTTAACATATATTGAACATAAATATGAAAAAAAATATGTACATATATAAATACATAACAAAAAATTATAAAATTTCATAACTTTAACAATAATAAAAAGTAGATAAATGCACAAAAACAGCCAAAAATATTAACGAAATATTTACATAAATATGAAAAAGAAAAACATTTTTAAACATAAAGAAAAGTTTAAGAATTATATTGCGAGGGAAAAAAATAAATCAGACTCGTTTTATAACTATCAAGTCCACAACCAAATATATCAGCCTTGTCCTTATACTGATTACTATATTTGTGGAGCCCAAGGATAGGCAATTGCATGTGATAGTTGGTCCTAGAACTTGCAGAACAAAAAGGAGATCTGTGGCGGGTATGTCGACCAGGTACACGGAAACACACCAACTCCAGTAAATCTGGACAGTTAATGAATGAATTGATCACTTTGTAAAGTAATATTAGGTGAGTTAGGGTTCTTCTGTCAGAAAGTTTTAAACGGTTTGCTAAAGGCAGTAATTGATTTTAATTAAATAAAGCAGCTGGAATATGTAATAGTTTAAAATTAATAAATTTAAGAAATTTCTTCTGGACGCGCTCGAGGGTATCAGAATGTACACTATAATGTGGCGACCAGACTGGATAAATATATTCTAAATGACTTTTAACCAGGGAGCAATAAAGTGACGTGATTCCTTGATTGGTGTGATATTTTGAAATTTACTAGTAACCCTGCAAATAAATTCCAACATACTTAGCGCCTTATTTGAGATCTTGTCAATATGTTTGATAAATGTAAGATTATCTTTAGTGTACACGGCACAAATGCCTTATATAAACAAAAACATTACATTAAACATAACAGTGTTCTACTACAAAATTATGAAATAATACAAGAACAATACATTTTTACATATTACACACTTCTTTTATACATTGTACCATATTATAACTATTCGAATATTATACATAATGAATCGAATTAGAAATAGCAAAAATCATAAATTCTTGATTTGTTGGTATTTTTGCAATGTATATTGAATGCCCTAGGTATAATACAAACTGCCTTGTGCTCAGAGCTCAGGGGTTCTCAACAATTTTGAAAATAAAATTACCTATTATTTTCTAATATTTTTGTACCCTTTTATACAGCTAAGTATAAAATATGTAGGTGTTTGTTTATGCATATGTACGTATTCATATTTCATATCTAATTATAATTTTATAAAAACTCTTTATTTATTTTACAAAAACGGCATAAATTGCCTTTAACATATTTTGAACATTAATATGAAAAAAAAAATACACATAAAAACATAACAAAAAAATATAAAATTGCATAACTATAACAAAAGTAACAAGTAGGTAAATACACATAAGCAATAATATACAATGAAAATGGCAGAAATGCCGTGTATAAATAATAATAATAATTATTATTGTGGATAACTTACAAAGTGCCATTTTCGTAATATAATACCTCAAGAACGCTTTACAAAGTGATTATATAAAGAAATAAATATAATTAATTTAATATGAGATTTAACCTAACTAAACGAATCAATTTTATTATTGTTTGTAAAATTATTTGGTAATGGTTTTAGAACATGTTTAAAACATATCTACCTGCTCCAAAAAGCGTGGTCCCGATTGCTTTTGATTTTCAATAAAATAAAAGTGAAATTTCTGTGTGAAAAAACAAAAATTCATATAATTATTTTTCTAGACAAATTTCATTACAAGAAATAAATTAAAATCAAACGTTTTTTTACAATGTTTTTTTATTAAACGTTTTGTAAATAATGTAAATTGTACATTAGCGGGTTTATTGCCAAATGGCAATTTCTTTAAATCAACTAATAAAATAAAAGTTTTATTTATATAATTCAGCGTACAAAATATATTCAATGGAAAATAAAAAACCTAAAATTATACAAAAATAGAAATAACGGTATTTTTATATAAATTACCTTCAATTAATACTATTACTCAATGGGAAAAATAAATAAAGAGGAAACAGAGAAGGTGGAGAGTTTAAGGAAGAGAAAGGATATGTTTCTTCAGACGTGATTTAAACAGTGATACTGTAGTAATATCTTCGATAGTGGATGGGATATAATTCTACAGTCGACCCGCATGGACGCCATGTGAGTTAGATAAGAAAGAGGAACTGTAGATGGGTATTAATAGGGTGCTTTGAGAATTAGAACGAAGAGGTTAACCATGAACTGATAAGCGTTGAAATTTTTCCCGGAGGTATATATTAGCTACAGAGTTCTTAATTTTTAAAAAATCAAGGGGTTATTCATTGATTCATCGTAATGAAATACATAAATATATTTGGTTAGCTATTCACTGAAACCACTTTGATGAAGATAAAGGTTTTCTTGGAGTTGATGTGGAATTGCGAACCACAAAGCTTTCAATAAAGACTTTGCAAATTGGTGTTTGGGTTAAATTGATTAATCTCTTGCAGAAAGCAACCATAGTGACCATTAAAGAACTTGAATGTATGTATCAAGTCTACTATATTTTTTAAATTTTTAAATTATGTTATTCACAGTGCCTATAAATAATATATTAGTGAAGGGTATTCTTTTATGCATATTAGGGATCAAGAAGCGCATCCATTTCTTCAAAAGCTAAATATTATTTGTTCATTTTATTTTTTGTAGTTTCGAAGGATTGGTTCAAACCAGCAAGAGTGAAGAATTACTTTCTGGTGGTAAAACTAATTGCAGTGAGTCAAATGGCGACCTATCGAAAACACATACGCTAAGAAGTACTACGGGAACAATTGATACAATAACCACCTTAGACAGTAAATACCACACGATGCGAAGTATCTCTTCAAAGTACAGCACATTGAGAAATTCTGAAATCCTCTTTGGTTCCTGTTGGTCGGCAGGAGATACGCTGAGGTTGAAACATGGAGTACTAAGGCCTACTGTTTTGGAGAAAGCTGATCAGAATGCCGATCAAAGGATTCTAGGACATGGTAGGTGAAGCTTTGGCGAAATTCTCTATTTTTTTCACGTTTATCACGTTTGAAAGTTACTTATTAGTATCGGTATGAATCTGGAAGGATACCAAAATAATTTGTAATAAGAACAAAAAAAAATAAAGTAACATGGTATTTTTGCTAATCATATTTTTTTGGAATTTAATAACATTAAATCCATATTTATGTTTTTTTTATCTTTGAACACTGAGGTATAATTAAAACGAGAAATGGTTTATTTATTGTTTATCTATTTTATACATTTATTGCATAAAATTAGTATACATATTTAATAACAGGGAATCTATATAAAACTAATTAACATAAAATGACAACGGAGTGTTCTCTGTTTCTGATAGTCTCCATCTAACATGGCTCAGCCTGTTTTAAGATGGAGATTTTTATCTTTTCGAGCATAAGCAGTCCTATACTAATGATACAAAAGCATAAAAAAACTAAACGCACTTAATTATAAATACCTAGCTAGTCAAATGTAAGAAATAAATAATCGTTTTTTACATTTATAAAGTATATATATGTGCAAAGAATACGTGTTACTTAAACATAAATAATATAGTATAATATGTAAAAAAATACATATAAAGCAATGAAATACATAAAAGTATAAATAATATGTGTACCAATTATATAAAGTAGTACGTTTTTTGGTTTATATATATTTTTCAAAAAAATCTCTCCCTACACTATTTATATGTGAAGTTATTTTTAAAGTTATTTTTAAAATTTGTTTTACATTTCGAGTCTTTTATATTTGGCCATAAATCATTAAATATTTTTGGAGCATTACATTATATTGCTTTTTACCAAAGGCGGTTGATACAAATGGGACAATACAGTTAATTTGTGTTGCTGAACAAGTGTTTATGTTTTGTTGGGTTCTTTTGACCTCACTCAATTTATCATATTTTTTTATAACGATTGTTTAAAATCACATTCCAAAAATACGCGTTGTCAGTGGAGTAAAAAAGACTAACTGTCCATGCCAGTTTACTGTGAATTCAAATCTGCGTGACAATAAGTTCGGTTCCGGAACTTAGGTTGAATGGAACACAAGACGGTGCTTAGTGTTGCATCTAGCGATATATTTATCAATGTATTTTAAACGTTTTTTTATTGTTAGCAAACAACTGGAGATCTTGTTTTAAAAACCCATAAATGTCACAAACTAACAATTTTTCAAGAAAGTTATAAACTGAATACCACGGTTGTACTATGGTATTTGTGGCATTTTATTTAATAAAATCAAAACTTTACTTTAAGTGCACTGAATATAAATGATTTTATATATACAGAATAATTTTAAAAATATGTATTTAAATATTATATGTTTATTTAAATATGATTTAAAATGTCATTGTATTTTATGTTTTTAGACAATATTGGTTTTCAGTGCAAACTAAGAAGAAATTAGTATGAATGGGTGAAATAAAAATAGCTTTTTTTTAGAAAAACGTTTTTGGTATAGTACGCAGTGAACTCTCCTTATTTAGATTTGTCAAAATATTCAGTAAAAACTGATAAAAAATATATATTACAGACTATTCAAAACTATCCAGGAGTGATATTCCAAACGCTCTCGCGGCCGTAGAAAAAGCTTTTATCTCCCGTATTTATATACAAAATACGCGAGATAAAAGTGTTCTCTGCGTCTGCAAGAGTAGTTCAGAATAGCACCGCAGAACACCTTTTGAACGGTCAAACGTAATAGTGTCGCTTCATAATGGTAGAATGCTAAATAAAGGATATTTTCTGTTCTTTTGAACAAATAACAAAAGACTGTATTTTAAATAGTGAATTTTGGGTACTAATGATTTAAAAAAATATATTTGTATAAACCGATTGACCAAAAAATAATAAAATCCAAAATATAGATTTTTAAATTTAATTTTTAATTGAGGATATTTGATGTTTTTAGAACGAGGTCTTCAATTTGCTTGAATTATTTAATCATCATCATTCCCCTTTCCGCACCTAATGGTACATAGAGCACTGCCTTGGTACACTACTCGCAGCCTATCTTGATCAATTTTGTTACATGAGGGTAAGATGATCAGTCTTACGCTTAAGGTGCCAGTCCAGGAACTATGAAGTATTCTAGTGTAAAAACACCTTTTAAAATAAATATTTCATGTCAACCATGTCGGGAATCAAACCCGAGGCCTCTTGCATAGTAAGCAAACGCGCTGAACACTACACCATGAGGCCGACAAAATGGGTGAATTATTTAGGAAAATTTAACCTAAGAGGTCTTGAAGAAAAAAGTTATATTTTTGCAAATGATCGAGTTTGAAAAAAAAAATAAGCGTATACATATTGGGAAAAGTGTTTCAAGTTTTTTAACTTAATTTTTTATGATTTTATGCATATTTTTAAATGGTTCCTAATAAATTTAGATTAAGTGTTATTTTTAGATTAGGTGTTATTATATAATATTATATACTTAATAATGCCAACCAGTTAGGGTTTTCATAAGCCTGTTAATTGACTTAAAAAAAAAACTGTGCCAGGAAAATGGGAAGTGGGACGGGTATGGATAGTTAGAGATTTATTTTGTTGAGAGTTGGTACGAACAATATTAGAGTTGTTTTTTCTGACATTCTTTTAGCTAATTACATTTTATTTACGTATTCTAAAGGCAATAGATCTTAAATAATTATAAAAATCGTTTACAACATTATATTTGTGTAAGGTGGGTGACACTTTCTGTCAAATAAGAACTTTTTAAAAGTACAAATACAATGAAATGATTAACTTATTTTAAAGAATGAAAAACAAAAAGGCGTATCGTCAAAATAAGCTTTGTTACATAAGCTTTGAATATTTGACGAGAATTTGCATGATCCGTATTAAAAAAACCATTTTGTATTGAACGGTGTTGTTTGCATTTGTGTTAATGATACGTTTTGTTGCAGATGACGTTGGCAACAGTTTACATTGTTGTTTACGTGATGCCAGTCCATTTACCCTCATTCTGGAGCGTAGGCAAGCCTTGGCACCTCACCGCGAGTATAAAGGTGTCATCAGGGCACTTATCAACATGCAACGCTACAGCGTGAGTTTCTAAATGTAAACAAACCTTAGCGAAGTACGAAAACATAGGTGCACGATAAGATAGATGCTTCAGTAAATATATATTACATTTAATGCTTTATTAACTAATCGTTGGTACTATATTATAACTTTATCGAGTCTTTTTTTTTTAAATCAAAAACTTTGTTCCAATAAAGGAAAAAATGTATAAAGCCTGTGTAAAAACTAAAATATGTTATATGCAACTACTATGGGGAACAGGAAATCAAAATGACATAAACAGACTACAAAGACAGAAAAATAAAATATTCAAGTTAGTATTTGACCTACCCTATCTAACAGCAACTAAAGAACCCTTTTAAAACCCAATTACAGTGGTTAATTACAGCACAGAATACTCAGTTTGAAAAATAAATATTGATTTTATATTTTGAGTCGGGTTGTGATCCTGTGGCTAGGGTCTCGGACTCACATATCAAAGGTCCGTGATTCGAATCCCACTCTACCCCAACTTGATTCCCATTTTCTAATAGTGAGTTATTCACAACTTGTTAAAAATGGCTCTCAAAATGAAATATTTGAGATAATCATAAGAACGCAAATATTTATTTTTACAAAAAAAAACGATCTCACCAGGAATCGAACCCAAAACCCCCTGTGTGTGAAATAAGCATATTTTTCACTACACCACAGGGCTGTTTACCTGCAATCAATGAGGTTACTTGTTATTTGTAGTACAAATAAGCCCTGAGGTCGGAAGATATTATTTCTTATCAGGCATAATGTGTTGATTAAAGCCCATTTTTAATTATTTTGACCAAGTATTTTAATCCAACAGGTTTTGCAAGAATTGGCCGGATGGCTTTCCGGAAAAGAAGAAAGAGCGGGAGCTTTAAAAGCTCTGCACAGATTGGCCAGAGGTGGCCGAAGAGCATCAGGGCCTCTACCTCAACCCCCTCCTTCAGTGAATAGACATAATTATACACTCAGGTATACAATTGTACATTATTTACAAATACACAACAACATCAAATCAACTGGTGTAGTGTTGTGGACTCATGGATCAGAGGTCCGAGGTTCGAACTTCCCTTTACAATTTAAGATAAAAAAATTCAGGGTAAATCATAAGAATGCAAATAATACATTATTTAAAAATAATTTGCATTCAAATGCTTAATTAACCTATGTTAATTTATTAATTAATATTGCTGTTGTTTTTCTGAATAAACAAAATTAAATTAATGTGTTAATGCCCGTCGGTGAACCAAGTAAACCTACAATTTTTGCATGAACATTGAAATTATCATTATTATTTTTTTTATTAAAAAAAATAAATAAAAATATTAGCGTTCTTATGATTAACCCAAATATTTAATTTTGAGGGCCATTTTCAACGAGTTGTAAATAACTCACTATTAGAAAATGGAATCAAGTTGGGGTAGAGTGGGATTCGAACCACGGACCTTTGGTCCGTAAGTTCGAGACACTAGCCACGGGACCACAACCCGCACATAAAATATAAAAAACATTTGGTAAAGCACACACACGCAAAGTTTATTTAAGATTTAAATGGACTGTACAATTTTATTCTATTTTTTTAGTGTGATGTAGCAAATTGACATTTAACAAATTACAACACGGATGGAGAACATTTTAGAGAAGAGAATATGGAAGTCTAAGCATTGACAGAGCTTATGACCTGTCATTGGCTAGTTTAAATGGCCACTTTACATACTGTGTAACATTCACAATTTTTTCCCTATATTATAACATCCACATGTCTTTAATTCTTCCATCTGTTGATTTTATTGAAGTTAAATAGCTAAAACCTTTATTTTTGTGAATAGATTTATCTGATCGAATTATTTCACATGCTAGGGAACGCCCGAAAACAATTTTTCAATTTTTAAACTTCTTCTTGGACCAGTTGGTTTTATTAGAATATTTTGAGTTTGTTCAAATGTTTGTAGGATAAGACTAACGAACTACGATATTAACAAATCCACAATTGTTTGGCGATATTTTTGTTCTTTTTATTGCACCACAACAGGCCAAAAGGCCCAATTACAGTGGTGAATTACATCACAGAACACTCAGGCTTGAGAAACATCACAATTAATTTTTGTGTTCTCACCGGGAATCGAACTCGGAACCTTCCGTATGTGAGTCAAGCGTCTTGACCACTACACCACGGAGGCTGAATGACAGACCTTCTGTTTCAAGCTCATATCTAATTATAAAACGTTATCATAATCTCACAATGGCGCATAGGGCAATGTATCAGCATTTCAATCTGGTGACCGACTGGAGTTTCAGTTTCGGTTTCGGCCAGTTCCGACCAGTAAAATGAGTTTCTGGCAAAAATTGGCCGAAACTCTCACGGGGGTAGAGAACGTGTCCTTAGCGCGTAATTTACGTAGTAATTACGAGCTAGGAAAGCTGCCACCTGAAGCACAAGACTGATCACCTACCTTCCAAGTACCAAAAATTTACTAAGATACGCTGCAACTGGATTACCAATTAGTGCCCTATGCACAAATGGGTGCGGATAGAGAAATAATTATGACAATGAGCATTGACTAAAAAAAACCTATAAGAGTAGAGTTCCGATTCTATTTCTCACACATTACAGTAACTATTCTAAATTTATTTTGTTGTTTAATCCTAAAGGTTAAAACGTACTACTGCGTTGCTGCACTTCAGCGGCGCTCCGCGACATAATTTCATATGTAGAGCCGCGCAGTGTAGCGCAGTTAAAATATTCGTGTTGCCGTGATGCGCCGTGCCGTGCTGCTCTAGAGCGTTATGACCTTAAGACAGCAACATTTTAAATAAATTATTAGGCAATGAAATGATTATTGTTCGTCCATTTTTTATTTTAGTCCCAAGAGAACCAATCTGCAGCATAAAGTGAGAGCGTCTGTTCGGCAATATTACAGAAGAAGAAATATTGATGCCATGTCTGGTGACGAGAGTTCTAGCAGGAAAAATGATAAGAAAGCTTTGTCTGGTTCAGAATGTTCTGCAGGAATTGAGGTAAAATAGTAAAAATAGACTTTGGAATGTTTTGTAATTTAAAATAGCAGCTTTGACCACACCGTACAATTATAATGTTGTTTTACAGAAGTCCTATTAAGCGGATTTATGTGATCACTTCAACCATTTCGCCTACGTTCAAACATGCAATTTATTTTATTTTGTCATAATATCATATGTCATAATATACATGCATAATATATCTTGGTTCTTATTGCATAAAAAAAACTTTTTTGATATCCAGATTATCATCGCCATCATTTCTCTATTTACACCCAGTGCAGTATAAAATTGTTTTTTTTTTTGGACCAAAATAACTAGAAAAAAAACCGGACAAGATATATGAGGTCAAAAACCCTCGAGGAATTGCCCGATATTATAAAGACACAATATTCTCCAATAGTAAGGTCATTTGCCTCTTAAACATTGTTTCGCTGCGAAAGATGTTTATCTTCAAAGTGATCATGTTCAGCTGCCTGACCGCTTTTCCTATCGGCATGACCAGAGGCAGGTTAGTTCTGGAAGTAAGGATGTAAAACAGACTATGTTGGTACTGTTGTAGTTATTTATCCGGAACATTTTTTTTGTTTATTATTTTTTAATTTTTTTTTTATTAATAATAAATAAAAATACAATAAGACAACTAAATACAATTTTTGACATTCATCAAATACATATATTTACATTAACGTTTCCCAATTACGTAAAAGAAATAAACAATTCTTGTGTACATAATGGGGAGTGACGTATTACAATAGTTTATTTTATTTTATTTTATTTATATATTAAACGATATTATCCAAAATGGCCGAGTTCTCGTATATATTAAAAGAGGACAAATCATCAAGATACGCTGAAATAGCATTCTAATTGCAAAGATATACTGAAACTAGCCCTGAAGTTAGTTTGTAAACATTGACGCATATTTTAACGATATAAAAAAAAGTATTTATTGGGGATATCAACAGTAATATGTGCATGAGAAAAAATATAACAAGCAAAATATACAGAGAACAAAATCAATGACAGGCCCACAGAAAAACATGAAATATACATCAATCGTTTTCTTTGCGTGTGTAAAAAATGCTTTAGAAATTAGTTGTGAAGGTTAGTGGGTGGGGGGGTGTAGTTATAGAATGAGAGTGGATATGTGTGTGTATATTATTGCACAAGTGCCAAAAGTATATAAACTATTAAAAATAAGATATAAAATAAGATTTTATTAATATGAAATGGAGAAAAAACTAAGTATAAGAGAAAATATGTGTTTTTAAATGCGCATTTTAAATGTTAATTTATTACATTTATAGGGATCAAGCGACAAGTTCAAATTATAATTATAAGCTAAACGCATAAAATGGGCATTTATTGTACAAACTGCTAGAACATAAAATAGAAAGCTCGACGCGTTACAGGTGCGGTAGCTAATAACCCTGACAAGAGCAATTCAAATCCATTTTAAACGTCTACGCATTTAGATTAAAGAAATATGAAATTGTTGTTTAAGCGTAAAGTTTAACATTGTATATTTCTTCTATTTGCAATTCCTTCGTATAATTTCGACTTAAACATTTTATCTAATTTTAGTGCCAAAGTCCATCATCTAGAATGAGAGAAGACCAGCTTGATCTTGAAATCCAAAAGGAATACTTACAAAACAGTGCCCTTCGTGAGCTGGGTCAGAACGCTACCCTGTCCGACCATTACATGAACTTATGCAGGGAGGCTATCAGAGACTCAAACATGAACCGCTCTCAAGCAGCTTTTATGGAATTCAACAAAGACATAAGCAACAAGGCAAAACCGAGGAAAGACAAACACAGGGCATCGTCAGTTGGAAGGAAATCTGGGGCCGAAGCAAAATTAGGTTTGCAGAATAGTCATGATAAGTACGGAATTAGTACTCTTGGAAGAAATACCATGGCTGATCTCAGAGTGTCTACAGATTCGCTGCTAGGAACTTGCAGAGAAGCCAGATTACATCATGCAGCTAAAAGATCAGCTTTGCCAGGAGCGAGCGCTTCAGATTCACTCTTCGGAGACGCTTTGAAAGTGTCGCCACTTTATTCTGAGGCTCATTCAGAGTATGATGTGGTAAGGCACATAATTCTATTTGTTTCATTACCTCTTTCCTTTGTAAGACGAATAAACGAAAATATTATAACGAATAATATACACTTAACCATATTTAGAGTATTTCCAAATATTTTTGCATACATTTTCTGCCTGTCAAGATTGATAATTTATTCAATTTCAATATAAAACATAAATTTATTATATACAAAGACAATTAATAGTGACACAACATGCCTGTGATCTTGTAAAAAAAATCCATGTTAGGTCTGCGCCTGTTTAAGTTTACGAAGTCGTAAGCCTTGTAAATATCTAGATATCCATTATTCCGTATCAAAAATCTTTTTCATCTCTGTTGTAACATAATAATTCGAATAGTATTCTGTTAAAAGACCGAAAATATATTTTAAAAATCAAACATCACATATCATTCTATTAAATCAACGACAAGTGAAGCAGAATCCTCCTCTCTATATTTATTGTTTTTTTTTTTCAATATAAAATGTTAAAATCGATATATTATTTATAGTAAATCTGTTTCTAGTCTATATTTTAAAAATATGTAAGAGGTTAATATCGAGCCGCGCCTATTTCTAACGCGCCTGTTCCTGTGAACGAACTGTTAAAAAAATATGTTGAAAATAAAACAATTATTGAAAACAGTAAATACTCTCTTTAAACTTTACTCGGCCGATTACTCTGCCACTTCGTCTTCAATCTTTACTAGAACATTTCTGAACTCTGACGAATCCAGAAACTGATTTACCACCCGCCAATCGCCGCCACTGTCAGCCGACCAAATTTTGAAGAAATCTTCATTGCTATGGGTTGCCGATATCTATCGCAGCTCGCAGTGACAATACCCCAGCGCCTTGCCGAGATTTACGGTTTCACGATTCTTTATACGAGGCGAAAACGCGTCTCGTACTCCACATTTGATGGATAAACCATGTAGTTTTTTAACTAATTAATAGTCAACTAAAATGGTATCTTAACTGCATAGGTATTTGGACTGGTACCTGAAGCGTAAGTGTGGTAATTTTTGTATTAGGTGCGGAAAGGGAATGACGATGATGAGTACTTACTAGAAGTGTAAAATTATTATTTTATTTTTCAGATGACCCAGTCTATTTTACAGGGAGTTGTACTACACGCTGGACGAGATAGGCAACGACATCTATCGGCCCCACGGGATAAACTCTATCCATGACTCGAACCCATTTTCCAAAAGGCTTCAAGATGCGGAAAATAAAAGACACACTTAAAAAAATTGCCAATCTAATATTTTTATGTAAATTAATGTAAACACCGTAATTTGTTGTTTTGATTGGGAAATAAAATATTTTTAACTAAAATTTATTTATATTGAAGCAAAACCTTTTAAAAAATGATACGGTAAAACAATATTTATCGATGTCTTCAATTTGAAATACTCAAATGTTTAAAAAAAAATAAATCGACACATTTCTTGGTTCAATAGGGAAATGTCACATTTTTTATAAAAACAAATATTAAATATTTCTATTATTAATCTAATTAGGTGTATTAATTACTGCCAAGTAAAAATTTTTTTTAAACTTATTAAAAGCATGAAATTTTTTTTTGAATTCCCGTGACAACGCTTCATTGCATTGGCCACGCCAAGTCATGATTCGGTTTTATTTTACTTAAATTTGTATTGATTCTTGAGGATTTCCTCGCAAAACTTCTACAAAACGTTTCACGTCTATATTTCTTACCACTTTCGTGCTTCTTTCGCTGTTTGTAAAGCTGTAAGATAAAAATGAATAAACTTAGTAAAAAATCATAAACTCTGATCTGATGAAAAATATGTGAAAAAACCAGAACGACTCGTTTACAAAAAAAAAATATCTCAAAAAGGTGAATGAACTTGGATATAATTTTTATAGGTTTTTCACTAGACATATTTAGGAATATTTTTGCTAAATAACATGTCTAAGGCAGGGGGCGAAGTTCTATAAATCAACACGAAATATATTTTTCGTAAAAATACGGTACAAAAATTTGCCGATGTTGACTAGAATATTTCTTAATAAATACGTGTATGATATTTATTAAAAATATGTGACTTGCTTCTAGTAAAAAAATACTTAGAAAATATATGCGGTAAAATAAAGCACGGAGATTCGTCAAAATACGTAAAAATATTATGATATACGCTTCCACTCACGATTAAAATACGACTGAAGTAACATGTCAACGCGCGATTTCGCAGTGTTACCCCTCCACTCCATGACCGCCATTTTTGGTTTTGAAAATGCACTTTAATACAAAGTTAACGCGATCTTTTAAACAAAAATAAATAAGTTTTTCTTTCGACTAACTACTGAAAAAATATCTGACCCTCGTTTACAATGAGATTTACTTATGTCGGTCAATATAATCAACCTGTATTCTTAATAAAAATAAATGTAATTTATTTCAAGCCTGTATGTTCTGAGCGGTAATTCATTACTGTAAATCGGCTTCCTGGCCTGTTGTGGTTCAAATAAAAAAATAATAAAAAATACTCAATTGATTTTGTAATTACCTTTTTTATTAATTTATTAACGGACATTGTCCATTTATATAATTTGTAGGGTATTATTAATATTGCCATATAAGAATAGTTAAAAACATTTAAAAAAAAGAAAAGATGAATTGACAAACTAAGGAACATCGAGGCAAGATCGATAGATTATATATCGTGTTATTATCGCTACGATTTTTTCAGTACCCTGCGTATGACGTCATTAGTTCTCTTCGGTAAGTTGTCCTATTTAGTGAGTTGGCTTCCCGGAAGCCGGAAATCTTTCACAAAATTCTACGATTGGTTGATTTAGAAAAAGTTGTGACTTTATTGAAGGAGGTTCATTATTGTGCATAAATAATATTTAAAACATTTTCAAAATACAATTTCCCGTAACACTGAACTTCTTCATTGTAGTAATTGAATTTAGTTTAAATGATTAGAATACTTTTAAAAGCCTTGAAATTCTTTTTTAAAGCTACCAGATCCGTATATCCGACAGGACCTATAACAGGGCCACGGATAGTGGGGAGAACCTTGTTTTCTGTAATCATAGAGAGGAAGAAAGGGACAAAACCACAGGATGTGTTCAGAAGATTGATTGGGATATCCGCACTAGCACGAAGGGTAGTCAACAATATTAAAAACAAATCGTATTTCATTAAATTTTCCATAAACTGATTAAAACTGCAGTGAATATTGTAGCGTAAATATTTAAAACCTCACAAGTAAAAATTCAGAATAAGGAAATTGAATGGAGATAAGTCCGCTTTGTTGTGTAGTGGTTGGCGCGTTTGCGAACCATTTTTAAGATACTGGGTTCGATTCTTGGCAGCTTGGATGTGAAGTACTGATTTAAAAGGTAGTAAAACTGCAATATTTCATTGTATATGGAGCGCAGTACTGGTCACATAACCTTCATGTAACAGATAAACGAAATACTCTGCATTTGGTTTACAAATGCAGTGCCCTATGAACCACTGAGTGTGCAAAATGGAATAATGATGATGAAATTCTTATGACTTACAGACTTAAAAAATAAAACGGTAAAGCGCGCATAGAAAAAGCTCTATATTATATTAGCCCGGGCACGGACAAAGTTAAAGGAAATTGATTGCTATTGATGAGTTTAAAAGCTTTAATTTATTCCTATTATGATTGCTTGGAAAAAATTGTTTCCTAAGAATCGACCCGCCAATAACCTTTGTTTAAATACCTTAGAGTTTGTTCCAATCAATTTGAACTCATTTAAGGTATTTGAACGAATGATTACAGAGTTATTCCAGCTAAAACACTTAAAATTCTAGTTGGTTTTAAGCCGGAATACCTGATACCCATTTTTTAATCGTTAAAACTTTGTTTCCGTTTGATCTGAAAAATATTACGCAACTTTATTTTATTTTCTGTCTTTTTTTCTTAATTAATATACGAGCATTTTCGTAAATAATATATGTTTTTTTATTCTAATACAAATCTACTTTTAAACATATAGTAAATGTTATAACTGTAACTCTCCGAAAAAAGAAACTAGCTCTTGTGCTTGGAGAGTGACTTATACTGTTACAGTTATTTATTTATTAGAATTTGTATAACTTTGAATAAACGAAAACATGAGGAAAAAACTCATATTGTATTTTAAAAAAAACAGAAAATAATAATACATTAATTAATACTAATTATAAATGGAATGCAGAATAGAATTGATTAATATAATTACATGATTGGTACATGTTTTTTTTTTACTATAGAACCTATTTTTATGATAAATAAATCGTTATCACAACATGGGCTATCTCTTCGTTCTAGTAACGCGAGCGAGAACCCTTTTAATACCCTTTTATCTCTCTAATTTTCTTGCCTCCTCTTTCATAGTAGTAGTTGCTTGATTATGGAATAATCTACCTACTAATGTTAGAGACCTTATTTATGTACATTTAAGTCAAGATTGAAATGTCACTATCTAAATATTTAGGTTGTTTCATGTCCTTCTTCTTTCCTTTCCACCCCATTTCCTCTCTTCATAGTATAGTGTTAATTAAAAACATATTTTTTTTAGTTAATCTTAATTTTGTATAAAATCGTAAGATTCGATATGTCCATGTACTAGTAATTTTCTCAAATGAACGGTTTGGGTAGGTAGGAAGAAATTACCATAAGGCAATATGCCCGCCCTTATATGTATGTAAATTGTATAGGAATATCAAGTATTAAATAAGTACAAACTTTTTCTAATTTTTTAAATGTTAAAGCTGTTACTTTTCAAAAAAGAGACTAGCTCTTGTGCTCTTTATCGAACAAATAATCGTATAGCCGTTAACGCCGAACAAGCAGTTTTTAAAACGGGTTTACTGACATAAGCTGGCAAAAATTAGTTGATGAAAATATTTGTCCGAAAAAATTATATCTAAAAACGTCCGAAACATAATTATTTTTAAGACTAATTGATACCTAAACTTAATTTAACCCCTTTTTTTTCCTTACTTTTACTTACTTACTTCGTTCTGAGCAATTGTTTTATTTGTATTAGAATATTTAATGCTCCTCTATTTAAAATCTTACGCTACCTATCTTTAATTCTTCATGGTTTTGCGTCAGAATAAAATAGACAGCGCTTTCGTTTGCAATTAAATTAACAATTAAAATATGGTTGGAATTATTCATTTCCATTTTGTCATTTGAATTATTCGACTTTCAGGGACAAGGCTAGGTTATCAAATTAAGCTAGGGTTTCCTAGGACAGCGGTGCCCGTATTTTAACGGCCGTAGTGAACGGTGATGCAGTGGACAGCCGTCGTAAAGGTGACTAGAGTGTGGTTTTCTAGGAAAACGGTGTTATCAACACCGTTTTCCTAGGAAACCACTCTCTAATCACCTTTACGATGGCTTTCCACTGCATCACCGTTCACTACGGCGGTTAAAATACGGGCACCGCTGTCCTAGCAAACCCTAGCTTTACACCATATTTTAATTGTTTGTAAACACGAGAGCGTTATGTCTTCTTTATTCCGACTCAAGGCCACGAAGAATTGAAGATAGGTTATGTTACATTTTTAATGTAACATTACCTATCTTTAATTAAAGGTGCATTCATTATTTTAATGTGAATACAAGAATTACTAGCAAAAGGGAGTGTAGGAAATATGAAAAAGAAAGGGATGAATTTAATTTAGGTATTAATTAATCATAAAAATAACGATGTTTCACACGTTCTTAGTAAGTATTTTTTTTCGTATGAATGTGCAAATATTTTCATCTCCTGATTTTTGCCTGTTTTTGTTAGTCAAACCTTTTTAAAAACTGCTAGTTTTGCATTAGCGGCAATACGATTTTTAGCTCGATAAACCCAGATAATAAAATATAGTTTAGTAATACTTATCAAATCAAACGGAAACAAAGTTTGAAAGATTGTAAAATGACTTTCAAGTATTCCGGCTTAAAACCATAATTTTTTTTCAGTATTTTAGCTCAGATAACTCCAAAATCATTCGTACAAATACCTTAATGATTGGATTAGTCAGGCCTAGGACCAAATTCTAATTTATGAAAAACCTTTTGAACAAAGTTTATTGGCGGGTCGATTCCTAGGAAACATTTTAAGAACGAGCGTACTCTACGACGATTCAGGTAAAACTGAATAAAATAAAATAAAATGCTTCAGTGGGAAACCAACTTTAAAATGAAATCTTATGTAAACCTTACCGGGAATCGAATCCAGAACTTCAAGCACGATAGGCGAACGCGCTAACCACCACACTACGACGCGGATGTTTCTCCATTTTGTTTTTTTTTAAAGATTCTTGCCTGATAGCAGACATCGACTAAAAGATACTTGTCCAGGATTCTGATTCTATTTCACATACAGAACTGTATTTTTCATCCGTCCAGACACAGTCAAAACAAATAAATATTTTTATTAAATACTAATCATACGGAGAAAAATAATATTAAAAAAAACACGAACATTTAATAATACGAAAAAAATAGAAACATTAAAATAATTTTAAAAAAAGGTTATAGCCAAAAACTATGAAATGCATGAAAAAATCCAGCGTTCCTGTGTATATACCTATATGCATGTTTTCTGTAAAGCAATTAATCAACTCTCCCTGATTACGAAATTCTAGTAGTCTACGGGTGAGGCTGATTAATATATCGCCCCTGATAGCATAATTTGAAGGGAATTTTGTTGAAGAATGCCCCGCCTTTATGAAGGGAGGGAAGGGAGGGCCACAGAGCTAGCCATACATTACAGCTATTGGCCTCGGTCAGACAGAGGTCGCGTTCTTGCGAAACGACCCAAGGGTCATGGGTTCTATCCCCGTCAAAAAGATAAAATAATAAGTTATTATTTTTTCTGTATCAAACATAATTTTGAGACTGAAATGATGATTACAATAAATTTTTTTTTCGGTCTATATGTTTGAGTTATTGTTTCGTTTGTGGTTCACACTTTTTTTTTTTAAATTAAAAAATTCAGTTTTACTGGGTTGAACTTCAGATTTGTAATCCGGCTACTCGGAGGTCGAGTTAGAAGGATAGTCTTTGGTTATGAACTTTTAAAAATATGTACGTATTAGATTAGATTTTCATTATTACGTACTAGATTTTCAAGACTCACCAAGATAATTTACTTGTCTTGACGGTGGCCATCTTTTTTTTAAAGAAAAGCGATAAAAAAGAATCAATGATGGGAATAAATATGTAGACATATAAAAAACAAATGCACACATTGCAGCTATTTATCCTGTCATTGGCCTGTTTTTCCTTCTTTTCCACAGCTTTGACTCTAAATTTAATTTGATTGGTAATTAAATTCTAAGTGTGTAAAACTGCATTGGTACTTATCATGCTTTGTAATACTCTTCTGCCGTCTACCGCCGAAACGCATATTTTGTCGTTTATGAGTTATTAATTGATTTATAATCAGCATTTAATTAGCTTTAAGAGTATACAATTCTTTTTCCGCCATGATAACTTGTTGTAAATTAAATACCTACCTATACAGTAACATCAAGTTTTAACCCATAAATGATTAAACTAACTAAAATGCGGTTTTTAAAAAACATTTTTCGCTTGATTATGTTGAATATTTTTATTTGTAAAAATAAACGAAACAAGTTCTCCAAAATGTATGTGTGTGTGTTTTAATTCAAACAGCTTATACTCAAAAGAAGTATCCGCTATCAGTTTTCTCCAAAAACCAAATAATACGCAGTAAACCTTTTAAATTTAAAATAAAAAAAATAGATTTATTAGCAGTATCAAGTTTTATTTTATTTTATTAAGTAATTCAACAAAGATACATACTAGAAAACATACAGTTTGAAAGCATTCGTCGATACAATTTTACATGCATATATCTTCAATTATAGAATTACACAAAATAGATTTATATATTGAGATGTAATACATTTTATTTTTTTATATATTTATATAAATATTTATATATTTATATTTATATATATATATAGAATACAATGCAATAAAAAATAAGTTGTACGTGTGTACTTATTAAATAAGATTTATTCCTAAGAAATTATTCGCAAAAGCTGAGAAAGTATCTTGAAAGATGACAATTTTATTGTTTCGACCGTATATATTATATTTCTGACACATGCGGGCCATAGGTGTGTGGTATGTAGCATTACTTGAAAACAAAGGCAGTTCAATTATTTCCCGAAGTTTGAGTGATCTCAATTCCGCATTTATTAGAATTTTATTTAGGAGGTTAGTATCTACTTTATAGTTTAATATTTTATACATAAATTTTATATCGAAAACAACTTGGCGTTTTATCAGAGAATCAAGATGAAAAAGAGTTAGAAGTTGCTCGTAATTTGAATTTGAAGGTGGGTTAGAAAAGGTACTTATAGAACTTTTTTGAACAGATTCTATTGAGTTGATTTTTATATTGCGGACTCCATACGCATGAGGCGTACTCAACACTCGACACTGTTTTAACACTTAACATTGCATTTTAACTAGTTTTGGACAGATTTTTGTCTGCAGTAACTGACGACACACCCTTTTCATACAAATAATAGTCATCAACATTGCCTTATGATGAAATAATAAAAATAAAGTTCTTATCAACATCATTGCAATTTATTTGTTTAAAACGTTTATTGGGTTGTGGATTTTTCGAGTTACGGCGGTTTGGGGAATGCACGGCAGTCTTAAATAGGTGATTTAAATTAATTATCTTAAGAACAAGCTCTATCTAGAGTACTACAATTCCCATTAACAAGGTACAATACACATAAAGACAGAAATAATGGAAATTTGCGTAGTTTTTTAATGAATTTTGTACTCCGTAGTTTTCCTTCGAGATTATGCAATTTACATAAGCACAAAACACCTCTTGAAGCGTCTAGTACATTACTGCGCCTGTGTAGGAATGAGCATAACGGTTATGACAACTGAATAGTGGATTCGATTATTTATATATTTTTTTAATACTTTACTTTTCAAACGTCCGAATTGACTGTCATTAGCCGCACTGGGATGGGATAGTCAAGAAATTGAGCCACTAGTACATTTATGGATTTAAAAAAAAAAAAAAAAGACCGACAAAAATACTTCCTTTCAAGGTGATGCCACTGCATGACATAACCAATACTAATTTGAATATCATAAACTTTTCTGTTTACACAGATTTAAAATACACATTTGGTCATGATATTCACAATTACAATCCGCGTTATTCGGGAAATCTTCATGTGTCTAAGTTTTGCTCAACGAAGTTCGGCAGAAGGCCTGTGGAAAATATTAGGCATTCTGAATTTAATAAACTGCCCGTTGAGCTAAAACACGAAAAGTCGAATAGAAAATCCAAAAGTGTCGCAATTAAAAAACATAACTTAAAGGTTATTAATATGTGATAGTTATTGATGTAATTTACATAGATGGTGTATAGTACTGTGTTTTATGTTTCTTATATAATGTTTTCTTACTATTTCGGATGAATTAACTATGTATGATATTATGTATTAACACAAAAATGTTTTTTTAATATGTACGGTCCTAAATGAGGTTTTTTAAATAACTCTTGGGAGTATAATATGTACTACTCGTATGTGTATTTCATGTTTTTTTAATAATAAAAAAACCCGTAACCTTATAAAAATACCAACTGATCTTTCTTATTGTATGAAACGCACGAAAGTTAACCGACTATTATCATAATTATGATTTAAATTATTTTGTTCTTTTTCATTATTATTGCCATATTTTATTTTTTACAAGTGGAATTATACGCATGGCTTTTCACGGGTACGCTTTTTTTCTTATTTTTTTGCATTGTATTTCTTTATATATAGAAAACTTTACTCAACGTATAATTTTGGTTTATGTCTAAATATTGAAGTTTTTGTTACAATGGCTGTTGTTTTCTTTCAATAAGTAAAATAAAGAATAACCGATTATGAGTTCTTGGAATATTTATTCTTGACATTTCTAGCCGTGAGGTTTCCCCCTTTATATATTTATTATACGATTCCTCCCCTCAGTTTTAATTAACACTGCGTTGGATGAAAAAGTTAACCTAATAATGAAGGGCCTATCAAGAAGAATGAAGAGGAACAAAAGGATTTCACACCTATCTCCTTTGCTTCTCCCCTTGAACAAGAAGCGCCACTTCAGAGATGAAAGGTGTGGGTGCGGGGTGTCAAAGATAAATATGGTGCAGTTAATCTTTTGTCCGTGTCCTGGCGGGCGAAGAATACATTTCACCGTGTGAAACAAAACCAGAATTCTAGACTAGTTTTTCACTTCTTTCACTAGTTCTTCACTCAGGTAAAAATAAAAATAAAAATCTAGTAAAGATAAGTTTAGTCCGCTACGTAGCGTAGAAGTTGGGGAATTCGCCTACCGTGGTTAATGTCCCGGGTTTGATTTCTGGTGAGTTTGACATGAAATGTAATATAATACACTTCGAAATACAAAAAACAACGACCAATTACAGCGCGCATTTACAAGTAATACGGATGCATGTACCTACTTGCGAATCAATATGCCAACAGCATCGGTGTCTTTAACGTGAGCCTTGAAAATTTTTATTGTAAAGTTCTAAATCAAATAGAAATTAATATGCTTTTTAATAAATAAATAATAAAATTGATTCTCCTAACCTACTTGAAAGACCGTGTGCCATCTAGACCGACAAGACAAAATCTTCTGTTTTACACTGAAAACGCGTCAACAAACTATTTTAAACAACCTACAATACCTAGAATATGCGACCAATATAACAATATATTTACCGAGGCTGATATTTTTTGTGACAATGTATGTAAATTAAGGTCAAAAATTATTGAAATTTTTAAAGAAAAGCAGATATTTAACTTTATTATTTTGTACAAATTTTTTCATTTCGTTTCTTTTACATTTATTATATTGAACATAATTTAAATTATTGTATTAAGTGTAAACAATATTTTTGGTGTGTGCAAGAGTTTCTTACACTAATATACAAAGAAATTGGCAATATATGTGTACATACTGTTTGTTTACCTAAAAAATAAATAAATATTGCATGATAATATAACGTACCACACAGCTTTATAATTTTAAACTGTATTTCTTTATGTAACATATGTTTGTATTTTATTTGTTTATTTGTAAGATCTTATACAAATTTTTCGCTCTTTTACACCATCATCATTTCCCTTTTTACACTTTATGGTGTATAAGGCACTACATTGGTACACCAATTGCAGCGTATCTTGATCGTTTTTGTTACATTAAGGTAAGATGATCAGTCTTACGCTTCGGAAACCAGTACAGGGACTATGAAATATTCTAGTGAAAAAAACCTTTTCGAGAAGGAAATATGGAAGTCTAGGCATTTACAGGGCTTATGACCGGTCATTGGTTGATTAAAGTGGCAACTTTACACACTTTAACATTCACTATTCTGCCGATGTTTGAACATCCACATTTCCTCAACTCTTCCATCTGTTGACTTTTGTGAAGTTAAAGAGCTGAAACCTTTATCATGTAGGTGAGATTCATCCCGCTGAACCAATTCACCTATTAGGCAACGCCTAAAAACTATTTTCCATTTTTTATACTTCTTTTTTCACCAGGAGGTAGTTGATTTCCAATGTTTTGAGTATGTCCAAATGGCTACTTAAACCAGCTAATGACAGGTCATAAGCCCTGTAAATGCCTAGGCTTCAATATTCGTGTCTCAAAAGTGTTTTTCCTCTCTGTTGCAACAAATTTAAAAATGAAAAACTCCCTAGGGAGGAAATTTAAATAGTTTGCAAGCATTTGGACATACTCAAAACATTGTTTGAAAACACTTTTAAATAAATATTTCATATCAACCATGTCGGGAATCAAACCCAAGACATCTTGCATAGTAGGTAAATGCGCTGACCATTACACCACGTGACTGACATACAGCTTCTCTCTTTCACAGCTTCGTTATATTTTTCTATACCAACTATATTTTTAAACACTGTTCTATCTTTTATTTCGTATTTTTTATATTTAATTATGCAATTTTTAGGTGTGTAAAAGCCTTAGAGGCGTGAAAGATTGATAAAATAAAATAAAACAACGAAACTCTTTAAGGACTAGAATACGCAACATACCTAGGACTCACCATGAGCAGACAATTAAAATGGACGAAACACATAGACGGACTCATCAAAGCGATGGGATTATTACATCATGATGTACGAAGCTTATGTTAAAAGCAAATCGAGTTAGATGACCACCTTCTGGGGAACCGGTAACAAGACGGACATAACAAGTAGACAAAGACAACAAAATAAAATAAAATAACGTCAACACAAAAATCAACAACGAAACTCTTTAAGGAAATAGAATACGCAACATACCTAGGACTTACCATGAGCAGACAATTAAAATGGACGAAACACATAGACGGACTCGCGAAATCGATGGGATTATTATATCATGATGTACGAAGCTTATGTTAAAAGCAAATCGAGTTAGATGATCAGCTTCTGGGGAACCGGTAACAAGACGGACATAACAAGTAGACAAAGACAACAAAATAAAATAAAATAACGTGAACATAAAAATCAACAACGAAACTCTTTAAGGAAATAGAATACGCAACATACCCAGGACTTACCATGAGCAGACAATTAAAATAGACGAAACACATAGACGGACTCATCAAATCGATGGGATTATTACATCATGATGTACGAAGCTTATGTTAAAAGCAAATCGAGTTAAATGACCGCCTTCTGGGAAACCGGTAACAAGACAGATATAACAACTAGACAAAGACAACAAAATAAAATAATTAACTATCATATGACTTACCCTACCAGTAGCTTAATTACAAATAACTACCGACGTGCTAAAAACATGCTAAGCATTTGAGCGATCGCAATGAACAATAAAAAACATGCTAAAGTTATCGCAGTCATAAGTCAACGCGTGTGTAATCTCTAAGTCAACGCTCGTGTCGGTTTGTTTTTTGTTTTCCTCGTAAATAAATACAGTTTACGGGCGAAAAGTCGGCGTTTTCTATAAATAATAATACAATATAATATTGCATTTGCAAAAAAGTAAGGAGTATCTTAAACAAAAAATTAAAATTAAACTATAATTAATTTACAATGACTATAGCGAGTGCTTATCTTGACATTTGCCTTGCCATCCACCGGCTAAATGCAATAAAAATCATGATAAATAATAAATAAATAAATGAATGAAAATAGCAGTTTTGGAATATTTTCCACATTTTTAGACCGGTTAAATTCAAATATGTGATTGCGCAGCAGGATTTTACGTCGCAAAACGTAAATATTTTGACATTTAATATTGTTTCAGTGTTCACAGATGAAGCACAACAACCACGGTAAGAAATTATTATCGCGTCGCTTACTGGCACGTCGATAGTTATATGCGATTGAGCTACTGAATCCTATGACAGAACAATACGAAAAGACGATAAAAAAAAACATTGACACGATAAAAAAAATGCATTCAAAATTGCGCTAAGAAACATATAAGACGATGAAATAACATTAACCAAAAATGCTGACATACAAAATAAAAATATCAAACAACAAGAAAACTACACAAGAAGAACAGTCAGAAATACTATTACGATGACTTACCTTACCACTTGAAAAATTACATTGGGGACAAATTTAAAAT
The DNA here is from genome assembly GCF_059751315.1 of Micrasema longulum. Lineage (NCBI taxonomy): Eukaryota > Metazoa > Arthropoda > Insecta > Trichoptera > Brachycentridae > Micrasema > Micrasema longulum. Next base: position 377,468 of record NW_028277411.1, read on the forward strand.
CGACCTGAAAAAGTACATAATGATTACGCTAATCAGAAGAGACATTACATGACTAGACCCTGTAATACTTCTTATATAACCCTAGCAGGTAAGATTCATCTGATCGAATAATTTCACCTACACATTACGCAACTCCTGAAAATATTTTTCAGCAGATGGAAGAATTTAAAGAATATATCGAGGCCTCACCGACAGAAGGCATTAAGTCAACATTCTTTAAATATTAAACATATTTTTACATTTGGTGCAAGATGTGGATTTTAAATTGTATTTTATGTATATGCCTAGAATAAAGATTACTCTTTCAAAACTTTAAAAAAAAAATTTTTGGAGAAATAATGCGTTGAAATAATAAAAAAACTTTAAATGCGATTATTTGTTGCGAGAACTTGTTTTAATGACTTGATGCATTCTGCCAGTAAAGCCTCGATATATGTTAAAATTAAGGCTGAATGATGAATGATGAATGATGAATGTTACCCAGCGTGTAAAGTGGCCATTTAAACCAGACATTCATATTTCTTTCTGCCTGGACTTTTGTATTTCCTTCTGTGTATCTAATAAGTTTCAGAACATAGCTGTTTCTTGTTCTTCAAGAGAGGCAAACACACAGTAAATAAATTTAAAAAATGTTTTTTTTATCTGGGTGAATGATAAATTAATCATTTTGATAAATGTTCGACGTACTGTCGTGCTGCAGACGGTTTTTAATATTTCAAGAAAATTGCTAACGCTAGCAAAATGCAGGGAAATACGATGAAAACATGGTAAAATAATTTCAACGAAACAACACCTAGCTGAATTTCAAAGGAGTAATTTAAATTTTCCCGACAATTTTACTCCCACGAGATGCTCAATCTTTCATAAGGGTTAAAACAATCCTTCAAAACCGCCAAACGCTTAACACCAATCTCAAAGCACGTAATGCAATTAGAGCCACCTTTCGATCAACTCGCAAAAAATGCTAGTAATTTGTTTACAGTACTATCCGTCTCAGATTAGACTTGGCAAAAAGGTGCCGAATATATTGTCGACGATTCGAATACGCGAGTAGCGATGTCAGTTCTTTTTAAGAAGTGGTGTGATTTATACGACCCTGAAGGTTATCAGTAATAGGAAGTGCGCCTGACTTCGTCACAGTTCCCGCCCTTTGTAGCTGGGGGCGCGCGCAGCAGCCGCGCAGCATCTCGGGAAATTCTGCGTTTCGGTTGACGCTTCGAACGAACAATTTCCCGGAGTCGAATATCATAAAAATATATGAATATTTTTTTTTTAAAACATTGAAAAGTAATTTTTCATAGTTGCAATAACAGTGAATGTGTATTTCATGTACATGTAAATGTACGTACATTGTTATACGGGATTGAAAAAAAAACAAACCACTAGAATGTTATAAAATGGCATTTTAGCAGCCTGTATATAGTATTATATATTTCTCGAAATAGTATCAGCTCAGTGATAAATATGTATTGGCTTTAGAGTCACCTTGTAATAAATATTTTTTATGTATTTAATAATATACAAAAAATGAAGCATAAAATGTTACATAAAATTGGTAGGTATTATAAATAATGTATTCAGTTGGATTAATAAAACGATATTTGAAAAACGCTTACGTAAATCTAAACAAATATATCATAGTTACTGTGGGTTTGAAGGTTTAATAAGCCTTTGTAAATGTGTTATTTCCTATCGGCAAACAAAGTTAACCTTCAATTTAAACTTGAATTAACAAGCACATTTAAATGATTTAAATGAAAACCTTTTGAAACACCCAAAAAAAGTTTATTGATGATTTGAATGGACTGTACAATGTATTGAAAACTTCTAATCTCTAATCTCTCTAATTTACTAAATATTCATCATGTGCTTTTTCAGATTGATTTTAAATTTGTCTCCAGTAAAAGTTTTCAAGTAGTAAGGTAGGTCGTTGTAGTGTTTAAGTCCATTATGTAGTATTTTTGACTGTCCCGTGTTTGTCTTTGCTTTTCTAATATGATAGTGTTGTCGTTGTTTGGTGTTATATTTGTGTATGTCAGCATTTTCGACTAATATTATGTCGTCGTCTTGTATGTTTCCCAGTGTTATTTTGTGCACAATTTTTAAGGTCTCAATTTTAGTCAAGTAGTTTATGTCAAACTGGTGTGTTTTTTTGTACAGTTCAGTCGTAGAGGTCAGGTAGGGTAGGTTGTATGTTAGTTTAAGAATTTTATTTTGTTGTCTTTGAATTCTCGTTATGTCTGTCTTGTTACCAGTTCCCTAGAAGGCGATCATGTAACTCAATTTACTTTTGACATAGGCTTCGTACATCATAATTTTTTCCTTTCTCGGTATAAAATCTTTAATTTTGTAGAAAAGGCTATGTAGTGATGCGATTACTTTAGTGAGTCCGTCTATGTGTTTTGTCCGTTTTAATTGTCTGTCCATTGTGAGTCCTAGGTAAGTCACATGTTCTAGTTCTTTAAGAGTTTCGTTGTTTATTTTTATGTTCATGTTATGGTTCTTCTTCTGTGTTTCGAAATGTATTATATTGCATTTCTTGGCATTTAGTGTTAAGAAGTTTTTGTTTGTCCAGTCTAATAGTTTTTGCACGTCCTTGTTGATGGTTTTAGTCGTTTCAATGTCATTTTTGTTTTCATATAAAATTCCTAAGTCATCCGCATAGATTGTTTTTTTTCCCATTATGTCACTGTGTATTATGTCGTTAATGTATATTATATAAAACAATGGTCCTAATATTGATCCTTGAGGTACTCCAAATTGCATTGTTGTTATTTCACTTTTGTGTTCTTCAATTTTCGTAAACTGTTTTCTTCCTTGTAGATAGTTTTTAAATATTTTGAGAGCTTGTCCCTTAACATTCTAATCACGCATTAAATGTCACTTCCTAAATATTTGAGTTTCTTTTCTTTTCCCTCTTTCCTTCTCTCTTTACCACCTTCTCTCTTCATAGTATAGTGTAGACATTTAGTGATTTTTTTTATTTAAAAAAAAAATATATACATTAATGTTTTGTTTCATAATGAATATATTTTATATATACCTACAATATGTTCATATACCATTGATTTTCTGAAATTGAACGGTTTGGGTAGGTAGAATGAAATTGCCTTAAGACAATATACAATATACAAGACCCTTATAAATATGTTTGTAAACTGAATATGTACATATATAAAGTGTTTGAATGAATAAATAAATAAATCAACAGAGAGGGAAAACATTTTTCAGAAGGGAAAATGGAAGTCTAGGCATTAACACATTGTTGAATCAACTACCTGGTAAAAGTAAAAGTATAAAAATTGGAAAATTGTTTTCAGGCGTTGCCTAGTAGGTGATTTGATTCAGCCGGATGAATCTTACCCCGTGATAAAGGTTTCAGCTGTTTTACTTCACAAACGTAAACAGATGGAATAGTTGAGGAAATGTGAATGTTCAAACATGGGCAGAATGGTGAATGTTACACAGTGTGTAAAGTTGCTACTTAAACCAGCCAACGACAGGTCATAAGCCCTGTTAATGCTCGACTTCCATATACCCTTCTCAAAAATGTTTTCCCTCTCTGTTGAAAAAAAATTTCAATATGAAAAACTCTCTAAGGAGGAAATCCAGCCAGTCTGCAAGCATTTGGACATACTCAAACATTGTTAAATAAATTTTTACTTAATAACCGGTAGAAAGAAAAAAAAAAGAAATGTGATTTTTCTTAATAAAAAAACCAATTTAGTTTGTACCGCAATACCCTCAGAAAAAAATCAGTAATAAAACGAGTAAACAATGTAAAAGTAATCATAATTAAAACGTTATTTCATTATTGCGTTTTAGAAAATAAAATCCTTACTCTGAAGCTTGTACTGGGACGCGTTCCGGATGACGAGAACGTAACAATGGTCGAATCTAGTTTAGCGGAGAAAACCGGCGGCCTTATCCAGTATGGACCAACCGGCCTCAAAGGAGAGCGCCCCGGACACTTAAACTATTGCCAAATTATCTTACAGAAAAACACTTAAATGTACCGGCGAATTGTCTCCGACACCCGCGAACTACGCGTCCCGTGATCCACATACAAGACACTGAATTCAAACTAAGTATGCTCACTCTTCAGCGATCGAAGTGTTTCATATGATCGGGACGAGGCTGCATCGGCTGCCCAAACAAAAGACAAAATAACTATATGAAGTGTTGAAATGACAAGTTTCCTATTGACAAGTAAATTGTGGATTAAGTTATCTGTGTTTTGAGTATTTTTTTAGTTTTTTCTGTGACCTCTGACAGTAATAAACGAATTCTGGATCCACAGCGCAATTTAAATTTTAACGTTCAACTAAAGGATTATTGTTACGAGGTAAGTAATTGAACCTATTTTAAGCAATTAGTTTTAATGATCTAACAAATGGTTATTTTCATTTTTATATTATGTACATTAAAAATATATTATTTTCTATAATTAATGCATATGCAAAGTAAACGCCAGTTTTAAAATTCTTGAATATTAAGTTTGTTGCTTGTTTACTGTTGTTTATATGAAAACATTACAAAATGTTACTGTTTCTATCAAAAAAAGAAACTGTTTTACAATATGTTGTGAATAATCTGACGTCCATACAATAACCACTGATTATTATTTACTTTGGGAGTACATAAAAAAACGAAAAAAAAATGTTTAGTCTTCAAATTAATTGCTATATTATGCTATGGCAATGTTTGTTTATCTATTGCAAAGAATATTAGTTAAAAAATAATAAGAAAAAAATAAAGTCACACAAATGTCATAATTGGTTACTTAATTTCAAACATTAAACGTTTTTTTATGAATAAATTTGCTACCCTTAATTTGCGAGGTATAATGAAATATTCGTTGTATGTTAAGCAGAAAACAAAATTCATAAATAATTATAATGATAAATAAAAATTGACAAATATTTAAATATAAGTTAAGAAGATTTTTGAAACAATTTTTAGACAAATTATTTTTAGTTTCAACATTTTTCCATAATCGGTCTCAAGTTTTAACATTTTAAGACAAACATTCACTAGTTTTAACCATTTTAGACGAACTGTTTTTTAACGTATTCAAACACAGACGAAAAACGGTTAAGAAAAGGAAATACGAATGCTAGGTATTAACAGGGCTTATGACTTGCCGTTTGCAACTTTACACACTGTGTAAAGTGTCAACAATCATATATTCGTCTATGTTTAAACATCCATATTTCTTCAGTTTTTCCATTTATTAATTTTTGTGAAGTTTAAGAGCTGAAACCTTTATTAATGTGCGTGAGATTCGTCTGAATAATTTATTTCACCTACTAGGCAAAGCCTGAAAACACAAAGATCTTTGTTGTAATACGTTAGTCTTGACACCTTAGGAGGTAAAATCCAGTCTTTGTCTACAAACATTTAAACAAACTCAAAATACTGTTGAACTGTGTTGTGTTTTGGCATTTTTTAACTAACCGGCATTAGCATACACCTTTTAAAAAGCAATCTGTCTTTAAATTTAAAACTTTAGAATAATTGTCTTTAGTTTTAGTCTTTTAAAAATTCTTTAGTTTTAATATCTTAAGACTAACAGTCTTTAGTTTTGACCATTCTAAATTAACTTGGTGGCCTCCGTGGTTTAGTGGTTAAGACGCCTGACTCGCACACGTTGAGAACACAAAACTCAAATGTGATTTTTCTAAAGCCTGGGTGTTCTGCGTACTTGGGCCTCCTGGGCTGTTGTGGTGCAAAAAAAATTGTTGTAGTTTTGGTATTTTTCAAAAAACCGTCATTAGTGTAATCTTAAACATTTTAAAATAAAACTTCTTTAGTTTGAGCCTTTTAGACAATCTGTCTTTGGGTTTCGCTGATTTCAGATTCAACGATAATTTATGCCAATTCGGTGTTCTGAAGATTATTGGTTAATAACGCATGTCTACATATTATATCTCATAAAGCATTTTATTTGGTTTACAAACATGTAAAACTGTGAAGATTCCTCATTTATGCTTGGTATCCCGGTAAACCTCTGAATGTAGTTATAATATTATATCATAATGATATTCTCATATGATACAATATTGATGAGGTTAATAAGGTCACATATTACGCCACAGGCACCCCATTAATTTTCACAATCGTGTTGCTGAATTACTTGACAAATTATTAATATGAACAAGATGGTTGCTGAAGGTTAACCCTTATCTACACGTGTCGCGACACTACGTACCTAAATTTGAAATAACCCGGTAAATACAAGCCGAATCATCAGTAGGTGTTTAGTATATAACAACATTTATCGATATTATTCCTGGCCTATTTATTACCTTTCTTTCCTATCCTTCCCTTGACCCATTCTTATGGTACCTACTTTACGTCAAGATGGAAGAAATACAAAAATAGAACATTTTGATTTGGAACAAAACAAATAACATTTTGACATTACACTGAAGATTGCATACAAAATCTTGGATTCGTCACGCGTCGTTGTAAAAGTTATCATAAGTAGTTACATAACTCATAATGAATTTCATCATCCAGTGCCCAAAATTGGAGAAATTTCCTCATCGCATCAAATGCAGGTCCATTTCTGTGTTCGTTTCCTTTCTTCAAATATTTCCAACCTTTTAAAAAACTGTGTGATATTCGTTTTTTCGCTACAGCCCGCTTTTTGTTAAAAGTAGGTCCCATAGAATTAAGAATATTCCAGAAGGAGCGTAGAATCATATTTGAATACATCGGACTGTGTCCAAAAATTATCTCAGAATAATCATTCGCTACCGCTAGAGAAGCCCCTTCGATGTATCGCATGGAACCTGGAACCCCATTTTTGGTTTGGTTTTCAGCTTAACAACAAACGTATAACAGACGGTTTCGGTTTGCGCTTGCGACTCTTAACCAGAGTGCCAACGGTTCACTATGTTGATGTAAACTGTAGCTAACTTCGTAAATAATATGAATAAAATGAATAAAGTATCAAATTATATTTTGCTTTATAGATATAAAGATTCAATACTGCATATAAGTAGGTACGTACATAATTATTCGCGTTGAAAAATTATAAGAGTTTAAGGAAATCAATCGAAGTTTACCAATCAGAACGATAGGATTTTAAATTGAAATAAAACACAGTAAATTAAAACTACAAAATTAAAAAAAAAAAAAATCCCTTATTAAATAATGAAACAACTTTTCAGTATAGCACTTTTGAACTAAAAATCAACCAATTGGGTAACCCCACCTCTACCCCTCCCTCCCTCACAACTCCCTACCAATTCTTCAATATAAAATAAAATATTTTATAATTAAGTTAAATGGATATTTAGACATGGTGGTGTTCGGGTCTCTATAAATCTGCATGTGATTTATGAATTTTTCGAAATACAATATATATATATATATATACTACGGCGATGTTGAAGGCGGAGGTGTATTTTAGTATTTGCATGTTGGTGTAGTGAGCTTCCTGACGAAGAGACGGATACGTCTCTAAGCCGGTAGAGTAAAAAAGTCAGTAAGTGGTTATTTACTAATATTTAGTACAGTAAGTTCTATAAAAAAATGCGGAATGGTTTTATTAGATGGTACGTATTATGCCATTTATGTTTTTTTTTTAAATATCGTTTATTTGACCACCACGGTTTCTCTTCTCTGATTGATCCGGTTACGCCAATTTTGATGACTGTGTGCTGCATATCGGATGATACAGCGGCTATGATACAGATAATGTTGGCTTCGAGCTCATCAAGAGTTCTATGTTTGTTGGTTAAAACTTGTAATTTAACATGGCCCCACAGAAATAACTCATGTCAATGGATTGTTTTTCGTGTAGAGTAAATTTAGTCTCCAACTTTTGAGTTATGCGAAGAATAACGAGTTCAGCTAGAGCAGAATAACGACATTACTTTGAACGAAATGCTCTTTGAGTGGCCACAAAACTTCTCGAATTTCGATAGAATATTTGAACGATTTCCAAACACTGGGGCAACTTGAAACGATTCACGATAAAATGGCAAACCTTACTGATGACAACTGACAGCAGATGTCAAATTTTGAAATTTAAATATGGCCGCCATGAGCTATAAAAATCCAATCGCCTCTATCAGCAAACCCTGTATAATTTAAGTATAAAAACGCAAAACAGAAATCGTCAGTGTGATTTTTACAGTATTCGAATAGTGAAAATTATTTTGATTAAATTTTTATTTATTTTATTTATAGTTAGCAATACTTTTTTTGAACAACAAATAAGTATTAGTGTTCTTGTAAATTATAAGTATTTCAATTTTGGTGGCTATTTTCAACGAGTTGTAAATAACTCACAATTAGAAAATGGAAATCAAGTTGGGGTAAAGTAGGGTTCGAAACATAGACCTCTGATCCATGAGTCCGCGACACTAGCCACAACCCGATTCAAAACACATTTGATAGTATTATACGTCATTTTTTTTAATTTTGTAAGAGTTCTTCTAATCTACTTGTTTTGTGAATTTGGAAAATATTGTAAGTGTTTTATTTTATTTGTTATTGGTCATACATTTACATTTATATCAATCGTACTTAAAAAGGGTGATTTGATTAATCAAATGTATTTTGTAGTTTCTTATTTAGTTCTCCTAATCATCCCATTCAACTTGAGTTAGTTTCGAAAACTCATCAGCGAGAAATGGCTCTAGCAAATTGCGATTCGGAGTGTCGCGCGCGTGTACTAACTCCACTCTCAATCGCGCGTGTAGCTAAGGGTTAAGAAAACCTCACATGGATTATTAGAGGTAATGTTTGAGGAACTAACGTTCAGATTTTCCATAAAACGATTATTTGAATAAATCCTACATTTTTATTTCCTCACTAACCTAACTTTAAGTGCGAATATTTGATGAACTTGGATATTTTGTGTGGTGCTGATAGTATTTTTTTGAGTTTTTTTTTATCACCTACATCTCGATCGCTCACTAACCTAACTTTTGGGTGGATATTATTTAATACAATTGAGTATTTTGTGTGCATTTCATTTTTATTTTGCCAGCACTTTGTGAACGGCTGATGACAATAAAAAATACCAGTATTAAAAAAAAATATATGCACATACATGTGTGGTAGTGTTTTCTTATTAAAATTAGTTTCACACACCTAAAATAGTTTATAATAATGTCACAAAATTGCTGTAAAATTACTCTGCCGTAATGTTGTGATTTACGACATTGGCCTTATATACCTAAGACACAGATATCTGAGTAGTTTGTGTGGTTCTGATAGCATTATTTTCATCATCAGTATCATCATTCCATGTCCTCTCCCTAGTTAGAGCTTAAAGTGTCCACGAAGATCCTCCGGGACTCTGTAGGCTGCCGGTTCCTGTTCATCCTCCCCAGTCAGGTTCGCGTCCCGTAGTTTTGACATAAACTGCCTACGAACAGTCTGCAGCGGACGTCCAAGACGTCGAGAACCCCGATGCCTTGTAAGTATGCGAGCGTATTTAAGGCTCTCAGGAAGCGTCCGCAGTATATGGCCAAGCCAGCGGGCAGCATGGCTTCCGTTTGGTGACATTTGTTACCAAAGTTTGCCGCGTCCTTATTACTTCATTCCTTACAACTCAAACTTTCGCACAACCAAGATTCTTCTGAGACGCCTATTCTAAAAACTCAGTAATTTTCCATTTTAGGCTCTAGTGAGGACCCACAATTCGCACCCTTAGAGGATAATAGGTGTTATGCCGGCATTATATACGCGGCATTTAGTTTGAACTGAGTAAATATCTGATCTCGATACCCTTAAGGCTCTTGAACGTGGCGCCTGCTATTCTTAACCGCACACCGAGTTCTTTTATTTTTAATGACCAATTATTATTTATTGACGTTATTTTGAATTAACGATCTTCATTATTATATTTCAACCGCTTACCTACCAACCTAAATTTTTGTGCGGATAAGTATTCGGTATATCTGAATATTTAGTGTGGAACTTGAAGCATTATTATTGATGATACATTCTATCACATTTCGATCGCTCTAAACAACTAAAAATTATATCACCAAGATCCCAAATAATCGAGGTCCCAAGAGACGGTTAATCGAGGGCCGATGAAATAAAGCCCGAGGGGCGGTCAAATGAGCTGCTAGTAAATGATTTAATTACCTGCTAGTAATTTCATTAATTAGAAAGTTCAGTGTTACGGAAATGAAAAATGTATATAATATTTTATTGTACGGCGAAGTATCTCGAAAATGTATGACAAAATTGAAAAAAATCATTTTAATAAGAATGAACAATTTTGAATTACGCCTTAAGTTTTTCCAAATCAACTCTTATTGACTCATTGAGTAGAACATGTGGCGTCACTGGCGGATTAGTTTCAAAATCACAAATCTTTGAAAATTCAATTGCTGATAATACAGTACACAAAAAAAAAAAATTTTTTTGATAGCCTAAATTTTTTTTTTTTAAACCGCGTGAACTTGAACTTGAACTTAACTTTTTTTTTAAGTCAATCAACAGGCTTAAGCAAGCCCTAATAGATTGGCATTAATGAGTAATACTTAATCTAAACAGTCTTAAAATCTACTTAAATTTACCAAATGTATAATTAACAAAGGGTATAAATATGGCATAATCAAAGCGGAAATGGAAAGGGTGACATCGCGAGTCAGGAGAGACAACACCGCTTGCTTCTTAAATGCCTGCCCTTGCTGTAGGAACACATCGACAGTACCGTTTAGTGAGATTTCGTTCACTGTTCTGAGGATCCTTGGTAGAGGGGAAAATAATCCGATGTTAGTTTTATAATTTCCCACAGCAAAGACAGGATTGGTACGCAAGTTACGGCGAGGTACATCAAGGTTTATCTGAGCGAGGATATCATGGGCATCTATACAGTTAGATATCAATTTGTGCAAGATATCAAACCAGCCAAAATATTTCTGAATTTTAAACTAAATATATGAAAGTACTCTAGACGATCATAATTGTTGATTATGAAAGTATTTGATTGGATTTAAAAAAATTACGTTGCACCGATTAAATACGCCTTATATGAATATTATAATTACGAGACCATATTATAAAATTAAATCTTACTCCACATTGCGGTTAATAATCAGATGCAATGATGTAATTTCTTAAATTCAAATTAATGTTAGTGCAGTCAAGTTTTTTCGTTCAAAATAGTCAATATTGTAATCAGTGATCGACCGAAGTTTCAGTTTCGGCCACGAGGCTTTGCCTAAACCTGCGTTCGGGATGTGTCTGATTACGTTTGGCTGACTCGGGTGGAAAATAAGCACAATTAAAGATATTGAATTGTTGTCCATTCAAATAATTAGTAATTGTTTTAGCATTGTATGTATGAATGTAGAAAAAGCAAGGACTGTATGTAAAGACAGAATGATATGGCGTTAAATCCTATCTAACAATGTTTGATTATGTCCAAATGCTTCCAGACTGGCTAGATTTCCTCCCTTGGGAGTTGTTCATATTTAAATTTATTTCAACAGAGAGGGAAAACATTTTTGAGAAGGCAATATAGAAGTCTAAGCATTTACAAGGCATATGACCTGTCATTGGCTGGTTAAATGGCCACTTTACACACTGTGTAACATTCACCATTCTGCCCACGTTTGAACATCCACATTTCCTCAACTCTTTTATCTGTTGACTTTTGTGAAGTAAAAGAGCTGAAACCTTTATCACGTAGGTGAGATTCATCCGGCTGAACCAAATCACCTACTAGGCAACGCCTGAAAATAATTTTCCAATTTTTATATTTCTTCTTTTACCAGGTAGTAATTCAACAATATTTGATTATTTCCAAATTCTTGCAGATTGGCTGGATTTCCTCCTTAGGGAGTTGTTCATAATATGGCTACCTAAACCAGCCAATGACAGGTCATAAGCCCTGTAAATGCCTAGACTTCCATATTCCCTTCTCAAAAATGTTTTACCTCTCTGTTGAAATAAATTAAAATTAAATCCTACCTGCCTACCCTTATGGGGAAACAAAGCGATGGTTTGTTTGTTTTGTTTTTGTTTTTCCATTGTCTAACACAAAAAAATTGATATCTATCCTGCTTTTGTGATTTGTTGCCTATAATTAGTAGTTCTAAGATCTTATATATATTTTTTGTTATTCCTTTATAGTTAAGTTAAAGTACCTATAGCGTACTTTGAAGAACTGATACACATAAGTTATGTGTATTTATTTATTTTACAGAAACAAATAGTCAACTATGATATAACATAAAATATATACAGTTTAAAGACAGACCAGCGAAGTTTCTAAATAAAATATCATACATATTAAATTGTGATACAACAAAAAAGTATGTTTTTGTGTATTTGGATGAAAGTAAGTGTAGAGGTGTGTTTGTGAGTTTTTGTGTGGGAGTAAGTGTTAAGGTGTGTGTATAACATATCAACGAATCAAAAACCGCTAATAATATACAAATTTACACATTAAATTTATATCCTTTATTTCATTGTGTATTTTATTAAGCATTTAACATTTATTTAACACTTATACATTATCACGAATGTTAATATTGTATAATAATGTAGAAAGTAATTCTGATATTAATATCTTTAACGATACATTAAATAACTAAGGAAAACTTAAAGGATACCCGGTTACTGGTAAAAAAATAATTAAAAAAATAAAAATAATAAAAGTGGAATAAAACTATTAGGTATTTTTATTATTATAATTAAAATGCAGTTCCACCAAGAAATGTCAATAGAAAAACTCAATATATTAAAGGAAAACTGTAACCCAATTTAATAAACCAAATCGTCCTTTATGTTAGTTAGGTAAAATAATTTGTAATAACATGTTAGTAATAATTTATGGTAGTAATTTTTATAACAATCATAGAATTCAATATAGCTAGCCAATCAAAAAAAATATCTATTATGTACATTTTTTCTTTATTTGTGCATGCTGTGTTCACATATAATCAATGAACAATATCTCAAATAACAATTTGTGATTATAATACCAATGTCATATGTATTGTTTATTGTTTTTGAACCAAAATAAATCAAATAAAATTTATTTTAATGAACGCATAAGATTAAACAATAAAAACGCCTAATTTCGGGCGTTTTAAAGTGCCTTTTAAACATATTGAAATAATTATAATAATAACAATACGTATTTAGTTTTTTTTTACATTTTACATTTTTTTTTTTTTGCACCACAACAGGCCAGGAGGCCTAATTACAGTGGTGAATTACATCACAGAGCACCCAGGCTTGAGAAACATCACATTTTAATTTTTGTGTTCTCACCGGGAATCGAACCCGGAACCTTCCGTGCGTGAGTCAAGCGTCTTGACTACTACACCACGGAGGCCGCCAATTCTTCCACTTTTATTTATAATTTTTTAACAGTGACCGGGTTTCGTCGTGACCGACATCGTCAGACTGGTGAGAGACTAAAAAAAATTCTGTATTATATACAAGTGCAAGCGGGGGTTTTAAATCATGATTTTATATAATTATGGAAATAGAAGAATTAAAATAAAAATAATTTAAGTATAAAGTTATAACAATTGTATGAATTTAAGTTTTGTTTGAATGTATATGATAAAAACCGGGGAAAATGATATAATTTTATGAAGTTTAGTATTTACGTATTTTATTGTAATAATTAAAATGCAGTTTCACTAAGAAATATCAGTAGAAAAACTCTATCTATATTTAAATAAGTTTCGGTTTCTGTTGAAAATCTTGTATCGGTCAGTCACTAATTGTTATAATATTTTTTAAAGTATTTATATTTATTTCAATTTATTATGCTTCAAAAGAGCGTTATGTGTCAGAATGAAATAAAGTAAGGTCTCTAAACTTAGTTCGTTTGTTTCAATAATTATATTTATTCTGAAAAATAAGTAAATGTCAACCTATCCTATTCATGAATCATAGTAAATAATCGGGAACCTATTGCTTAATTTCTAGTATTAATTATCCGTAATTGGTAGATTGGAGCTTTAGACTTTGTAGATGGGGTACCCCCTTTTGCAGCATTATTTAACAGTAGTGTAAACATTATTGACACCCCGATTACACAAGTTTGAATAAAGGCTAATTTCCATTGAGATCCTACCCTTAGTTGGCAGTTAGGTTGAGTACTTAGGCGGGTTTACGGTCTCTCCCCTTTAACTGAAAATTAAATGACTACCTACAGAAGCTTACGAAATACGCAACGAAATTTCAGAGCACATCCGAAAATTAAAATTTATTGATTGAAGAAGTTCAGTGGTTTTTTAATATATTTTTATTTGTTAATAGACTATTAAATTAGGCCAAAACTTTTATTTTTATTTTTATACGGGTATTCTTTAAATCCTGACACATCTGAAACCACGATGGTCAGTATGGGCAAGAAGACATATTAGCATATTCAAAAAAATATTTAGATCGCAGAAATTAAAAAAAAAAAGAAATTAAAAAAAAAATGGTTGCTTACTTTCGCAGGGGAGAAGCCAGGGGGGCGTGGACATGTGGTTGACGGTGTATCAGATTCCCCCTCCCCTCTCCTCGCTTCTCTCTTGAATAAGTAAATAACCATTTGTTTTTTTTAATATTTTATTTTTGTAAATTTTATTCGTTTTAAAAAAATATTTTAATGTGCCAACATATCTTCTTGCTCATACCGATCATCGTGGTTTCGGATGTTACAGGGCTTAAAGAACATCCTGTTTATCGTATTATCAGCGCTATGATTTTTTAAAGTTTTGTATTTCTGAGATAACTCAGCATGTGACGTCAGAGATTATTCTCTATCAGTTCTCCAGATTAGTTCGTTTACGGTAAGCAAAAAGATATCCTTCGTCGCTCTCATATCATTGGTAGGTTCATATGAATCAGTGACGTCGTTTAAAGTAGAGCGTTTTTATTAAAATATTTTTTATGATTGTTTTCGTACATTTTCAAGAAACTTTGCTTTACAATTAAAAGCTCTAATTTTTACCGCGCGCAAGAAAACATTTTTGTATCCAATTTCCAAACTTTATTTAAGATAAATATTAATATTTAAAGCATCAATTTTGCGGTCAAATATTTCTTTAAATGTTAGAAATTTTTGTGTAAAACCACTTACCGACTTTTCTCTGTCTGCTGGTTTCGAGACGTACCCGTCTTTTCATCAGGACATCAATTAAACTAACATTAAAATACCACTAATACCTTCACCATAGTTTTTGCACAAAAATACAAAATCAACGTGCTGATACGACACACGCTTTTAGTGGCTGACACTAACATGCACTAGTTATCATTTATGAAAATACTGATGTTACTGAAGAAATAGTTTAAAAAAGAGATTAGGAAAAAAGGATAAGCATGAGAGAAAATCATGAAGTGATTATTTTTTAGTGTTTTATCTAAATTATTCCGTGGGAGCAATTTTTATATCTCGGTACGGATCGACCATAAAAATAATCAGAATTCTCAATCTATGTAACGTAACAAATATTTAGCATCACGTTGTTACCTGTGTACGCAAAAGTTTTCAAAATTTATGGGATTTACCACAAGGCACAAGTATAAGGGTGATAGGTAATTTAAACGGGATTAAATATGAATTTATAAAATAAGCTCACGGTATTAAATCTTAATTCTTTAGTCGCTAAGCAAACATTTTTATGTGATCTTAATTTCTTTTAAAAGAAAGTTAGATAAAAGTTGAAATGTGTCAAGTTTTATTACGAACCGTAATTTGGCGTAATTAAATCGTATCTTCTGACAGTTTTTTTGTATCCTTAAGTGTAATAACTTGATAGATAGAGTTTATAGCATTTAGGTTGTTGAGGGTTTGAGCTCCTACCCTAGTTGGAGATAGAAAAAATACACGCGGTTGATGTTCGATGCGTATTTATTACATGGCGAATAAATTAGTCACTTTTTGTAAAGCACGAGAGAAACGACGGTGATGTGTTGAACTGACTGGGCGGCTTAGACTACATGCTGGAACTAAGTGACTGCACTGAACTGTTTTGGTTGAGCCTGACACTTTGGACTGACTGACATTATCACGCCCTATGATCTTTTAATAGTCTAGGTTCTTTTGTTCTTCATCTCTCTATGGTAGGAATGAAATTAATGGATTGCAGGACATTGCTCTTACGTAGACGGACGTTTTATGTACAATATTGTTAGTCTTGCAGATTATACTGTATTATTAACATATTACAACAGAGATGAAGAACATTTAAGAGAAGGTAATATAGAAGTCTAGGCATCTACAGGGCTTATAACATGTCAATGGCTGGTTTAAGTGGCCACTTTACACACTGTGTAACATTCACCATTCTGCCCATACTTGAACATCTTTATTCCTTCAATTCTTTCATATGTTGATGTTTGTGAAGTTAAAGAGCTGAAACCTTTATTTATGCGGTTAAGATTCATCTAATTGAATTATTTCACCTACATACCAGGCAACACCTGAAAATGTTATTTTTTCAATTTCTATACTTCTTCATGGACCAGGTGGATTTATCAACAAACCAGCCATTGAGAGGTTATAAGCCATGTCGATGCCTAGACTTCTATATTACCTTCTCTTAAATGTTCTTCATCTCTGTTGTAATATGTTAATATAAACAGCTCCCAGGGAGTTGATTCCAGTCCTTGTCTACAAAAATTTGAACAAACTCAAAATATTGTTGATACTGTATTAAATTCAATATTAAATGATGATTTGCTTCATCAGTGTGTCATCGATTAATGGACTATGTCTCCCACAGTTTAAATGATTTACCGTCAGCACTTTTCTGGTAGCTACGTTCCATGTGGCTCTGCTTACTTCCACGTCACGTGGCTAGCATAGTAGCGACATTTTGTGACTAGCGACTTCACTACATTAGGAAGCTTTGATTGTAATCGCTTTACTTTTTCAAAATAAATAAAAAAAACAATTAAAGTTATTACCTCGTCAGCTATTGTACTTTACTCGATTTGACCAAAACATGACTTAAAAACTAAAAAAAACTAACAATTTCATACACTTTATAAATAAGTTAATTTTAATTGTAATTGAGTGCCGAGTAAAATTTGATAGCAGTAACAGCGCCATCTAGCGGCTTTGCAAGATTTAAAAATTGAAAGTAGTTACAGCGCATGCGTTATTATTTTATGTAAGATGCGGTGCAATGATAAAAAGAAAACTGATACTTTGAAAGAAATGTTGCCACTCTGAAAAATAAATATTTCTTTTTTTTTTTAACGAAAGCCACGTATTGACACGTCTGTAGAGCCGACTTCGTAATTCCTCTATGGATATAGATAGTTGAACATTTAAGTACACCGTCTCGATATATATTGATGCATCTAGCGTTTGTAATCGACCCCCTGACGGTGCAAAGGGCCCGGTAGCGCCAGTAAATCATTGCAGTGAAAATCAGTAATTTATTACTACTTCTAAAAATTGCGTAGATGTTCAAATCACAAACATTGAGCAGAATGGTGAATGTTACACAGTGTGTAAAGCGATCACTGAAACCAGCCAATGACAGGCCATAAGCCCTGTAAATTCCCTAATAATTCCTTTATCTCGGTTTACATACTGGTCTCCTAGAAATTTTGATTACAAATATTTAAAATAAATAAGGCCCCAGTCAGGATTAAAGCAAATAAACTCGAATCACAGTCATAAACATTATTATATAAAAAAAACACGTTACATACTTTTGTTCCTTCTCATTACTGGATCCTTTTCCTGTCTCCTCCCAAACTTATTACCTTATCCCACATTTCTCATTTATATGTAGAACAAGTTTAGTATTTGCATTACCGAAGCTTATTGGAAATTAATTATGAATATACGAGTTATAGTAATATAATGAGTTTCAGTAACTCCTGAGAATGTGATTTATATGTTTTATACGTTGTATTAAAGGATTTACAAATAAATAAAAAATAACTGTATATATTATTTTTTTTAAATTCAGCGCAAAATTTTACCAGTAATTCTCCTTTTGACCAGTCGGTTTTTTTGTTGGCTGGAAGATATTGCTTTTAGCAATAAGTCGACCAAAAAGCTAATATTTTTAGATTGAAATAAATAAATAAACTTTTTAAATGCTTGAACTTCCATATTTCAGTAGAAATAATTTTCACATTCATTTTTCATACATATACTCGTATATCTAGAACTTCATTCATTTTTCCTTCCTGCGTGGGAGTTCATACGAGTTATTTCTGACGTAATCAAGTGGTGGTAGGATTTTGTTCTGTTTTGTTTTGACGTTTCATTCTTTCTAGCCGGACGAGAATTACGCATTAACCGGAGGCAATTTTTCATGGCGCACTGCCAACATTCTGTATGAAGAAATTTAAATCCAGGATAGTAGTCAATCACATTTAAACCAAAGAGATACGCTACCAAGGATCACGTGTCCAGCATGCATTAAGACAGCGCAATTACTATTATTTGACTTTGCAAGGAAAGAAGTAATAAGAGAACGGACGCAGTGACTCCGGTGGCAACTGTCACTAAGTGGAGGCGATACGGTTGGCATGTGCCGCGGATGCCTCCTGAGCCTTTACCACGCTTGCCTACTTTACAACGGCTCTCGACGTTCTGTACGTCCATTGTAGACTTTTCGTCAGCAGTTCGTGTCAGAACTACGAGACTCGAAACTTACTTGGGAGGATGCACAGGAGCTGGCAGCTGACAGACAGCTCCAACTAGGGAGCGGAAATAGAAATATAAGTACATCATTCTCACCTAAGAAGTGCCGCAGGTTTTTTAAAAATATTCTATTATACAATATTTTTTTTACTCTCTCTTCTTTGTAATGTGTAGCTTGTACACATTGCATTTAATAACTTTAATATCTCCATAAATATGATAATCTTTCCATCTGTTTAATACAGAGGAGATATCATTAAGGCATATACCATTCTCATCTTCTATGGTCCATGTTCTGCACTTGCGGTCACTAGTCAAAGTTCGGATTTTTTGAAATAGGTCTCTGGTTTCAAAACGAGAAGCGTGATTTTCTATTTTTGAGCAAATTGTGTTAATCGTTTCCGTCTAGTCTTTTCTGCAAGATCTCTGTACGTGATTGATTATTTCTGCGTACGCGTGTTTGTCTTCTTCTGAATTGATGCCACGTTGTTTAAGCTCTTTCCCTCTGTTAATGAGATCCCGTGTCTGTTCAGTCAACCAATGTTTATGCTGTCTTGTCTGCTCAGATACACTACTTTCGGCTACTGCTGCAGTATCACAGATAACGCCTTTAAGTCTCAACCATTCCGTTTCAGGGTCTGAGTTCTGGTTTGGTTGGAAATCGTTTAGCCTCTCTTTTATTTAGTCTTTGTACTTTGATAGAGCTGCCCTGTTGAGACATTTACGTGGTTTTAGCCTATCCTTGGCATTGCGAAGTTTAATTTTTATATCGGCTATTAAAAGTTGATGGTCAGAACCGCATTCTGCTCCAGGATAGGTCTTTACATTAGTTATTGACGATCTCCATCTTGAATTTATCAATATTAAATCAATCTGGTTCCTATAGTTATCACCCGGAGATTTCCAAGTGTAGAGCCTGCGTGCGTGGTGTTTGAAAGACGAATATAGATGTTCAAATATGGGCAGAATGGTGAATGTTGCACAGTGTGTAAAGTGGCCACTTAAACCAGCCATTGACAGGTCATAAGCCCTGTAGATGCCTAGACTTCTATATTACCGTCTCTTGAATGTTCTTCATCTCTGTTGTAATATGTTAATATAAACAGCTTCCCAGGGAGTTGAATCCAGTCCTTGTCTACAAAAATTTGGACAAACTCAAAATATTCTTGATAAATCCACCTGGTCCATGAGGAAGTATCGAAATTAAAAATTAACATTTTCAGGCGTTGCCTAGTCTGTAGGTGGAATAATTCAATTAGATGAATCTCACCTGCATAAATAAAGGTTTCAGCTCTTTAACTTCATAAACATCCACAGATGAAAGAATTGAAGGAATATAGATGTTCAAATATGGGCAGAATGGTGAATGTTACACAGGGTATAAAGTGGCCACTTAAACCAGCCATTGACAGGTCGTAAACCCTGCCTAGACTTCTATATTACCGTCTCGTGAATGTTCTTCATCTCTGTTGTAATATGTTAATATAAACAGCTCCCCAGGGAGTTGAATCCAGTCCTTGTCAAATTTGGACAAACTCAAAATATTGTTGAACTCGAGATATTGTTAGAATCGAAATGTTTATTGAAAATTACAGATTTTATTTGCGATGAATAAAAAGTACCGTCTAATATTAACGTCTGTATACAAGATGCGGAGTTAGCTATCTCGCTAATTTGAGGATAATCATTTCGTCAAATAAATCTAACAAGATTTTCTAAGACCTGGTTTATAAATAGAAATGGTTCTCTTTTGTAACACGAAAATTGCTTGGATATACAACGTTCTAACCAACAACAGAGAGCCTAAAATAGGTACATGACGCTTCATGTACTTACTTTATTATATGGTGGAATAATTTAATATGTAGGGGAAGAACCTACACCCACGGCCGCATTAAGGGATCCAGGGGCCCCTTTTGGTGAGTGAGCACGAAACACACCTTTCTTCTAGATATTGACGTAGGTATTTTGACATTATAAACCCAGGCCCAGAGGCTTAATTAGGTGTTTTAACGCCTTGGACAACAAAGAAAACAACGCCTTCAAAAATTGAATATCTAGTTATAATGTTTTATTTTATTTTTATTTTATTTTATTTTATTTTTGCACCACAACAGGCCAGGAGGCCCAATTACAGCGGTGAATTACATCACAGAACACCCAGGCTTGAGAAAAATCACATTTAATTTTTGTGTTCTCACCGGGAATTGAACCAGGAACCTTCCGTCTGTGAGTCAAGCGTCTTGACCACTACACCACGGAGGCCGCCCATGTTACCAGGCGTAGGTATTTATTTAACCTTTCCCTTTAAGTGCTCAAAACATCCTCGCGATACGGTGTTGTGTAGTTGATACCCTTGCAAAAATGAGAGATTTTTAATCAGAAGCGATTGCTTCAATCATATTTATAGTTTAAGTCAAAGGTGATGATATTTTAAATATAATTGTTATAAATACGAAAAAAGCATTAACTCACCCTTAACGAAGCTTGGAGAGCTACTGTGGAGCTACTGACGTACTGTACTGAAGTACTGGCAACTTTGCGATTCGCCCATGCGACGCGTGAAATTGTCTCGCTCCTGAGTATACTTGCATTGAGAGTGAGACGTAAAGAGTGTGTAAAATAATTGTTTATTCGGTACTCTTTTACTTCATTTGCCGTGACGTGCGACGCCTCAGTAAACTTTTAAATGCATAGGTGATTTATCTCAGATTTCTGATAAAAATCCTTTTTTTGTGCCTGGTAAACATTTATTAATTGATAAAAAAAAAATATTTCAAAGATATGTAAATGTATAGTGGTGTAGTACAAAAATTTTCAACACAGTATTTACTATACTTATAGAGATATACGAGCTACACATTACCGTGAAGAGACAGTTAAGTTGTACATCGATGGACTTTGTTTCGATTCGAGATTTTCACAAGTTTAACAGTTTTTCGTCAAATTTGAAATAAACAAATAAATGGTTAGGAAAAAAGGATAATCATTTATTTTAAACATAAAAAAATCTCTTTGGGAAATTCAATGTAGCTCGTTGCTCATACTTGAAGAATTTACTGATAAATAATATATGGATTCGCTATGTGTTTAACCATTTTAAAAGTAAGCCTGTACAAAAAACGCGTTAACAAAATATTTTAAAATAAAATTCCATCAGTTTTCAATTTTTTTTGTCGCCCTTAAATAAATAAGCATCTAATATAAACACTGCATTTTCGCTTATTATGTATGAACCTGTTGAGCTCGGGCCCTCTGGGGGCCAGGTTTGCTATAATAACATGTCAATAATGTTTTTAGACTAGACTAGTACCTACACCAAATATGTGTCATTAAATACTTTGAAATAAAATCTAATAAATTTTAAGCATTTTTATGGTAAGGGGCCCTCCGGAGGTTTGGGCCCCTAACCCGAGTCCTAGTCTGCCGTCATAAGCATAAAGGCAGTCATTTGCAAAAGTTATATTTTGTATTTATCAACTTTACGCAAATTTAGAAAAAACTGTAACTAGTTATAAGTAAAAATACAGTATGTCAATTGGTTTTGAAGCATTGTGGTGGGCAACACCAGCAATCATGAGGTTGGCAGGTCCGAACCCCGCTTTGGCCCGCAACGCGTAGTCCGCTGCAATGTCAGCCTGGACGAGTCTACTAAACACCGCACATCGAAAGAATTCGGTAAAATCGGTACATTTCATTTTAATAGTTCGTGTTGCCTGGCAGCTAGCTCTCCACCAGTGCTCGCTATTGTAAATTTCTTCTGTATGAAATAATCGGATGTAACTCGTGTGTAATTACTTAATAAATAACTTCAATTGTAATGCATCTTTCTCATTTAATCTGAAATCAGCTCGCACGCACCCACCCTAAAGTATAAAACCTGTTATTGTGTTATTGATTTCAAAACTTATTCTATTTACTAAATCATATTTAACTAATTTCGTGATTTATTTAAAAAGGCTGCCTTTTCGCTCATGACGGCAGTTAGTAGTGTGCCCATAGCGGTAATGCGGCTCTATACACTACAGTTTTGAATTCGGGCTTCAATACCATATATTTACACCGAATTTCTTGATTTAACCATCCTTGATTGCGCACGTGGATATAAATACCCGGGCCGGATAGGATTTCACCGCCTTGGAGGGATAAGCCAGGAAAATAATGTTTTTTCCTCTCCACGTTTTAAGTTCAAATGAGAGTACCGACGAACACGTGTTGAAATAATTGATTGACCTTGGCGCGTAGGCGTCTAGAACCCTTCCCAAATCACCCTTCATTCCAAATATAAAAAAAGATTAAAGGAATAAATTTTAAGAGATATGATTTTAAAATATTTTTTATTCCCTCTTTTAATAAGTTTGATTACTTGATCAATTAAAAATATCAGTGATGGTGAGATGCATATAAAACGCCCCGGCTGAACACATACATATGTATATAAACAAAACATTTTGAGTTAGTAGACATACTAGATTTCACCTCCTAGGTAGCAATTAAGCCCGACATATTGCAACAGGGACGGAGAACTTTTCAGAGAAGGAAATATGGAATTATAGCCATTTATATGATATTTAATAAGAAATCACGTAATTTTTGTTTATTCAAAAATCTATATTCATTTTTCAATATTACTTTAAATGATAAAATAGTACCATTTAAAGTAATCATCATAGGATATAACACACTTATGCAAGCGTTTTTTCCACTCAAAACATTTTTGGAACACACTTTTTTGTATGGCCTTCGACCTTTATCTCCTCTATGGTTGCGAAACGTCGTCCTTTCGTAGTTTTTTTCATCTTTGAGAACAAAAAAAAGTCGCAGGTGGCCAAGTCCAGTGGATATGGGGGCTGTGGGCATCAATGCGGTCCCTTTTTTTTTGCCAAAAAGTCGCGAACAAGCCATGAGGCGTGAGAGGACGATTTATCTATTTTGCTCTAAAAAAAATCTTCGAAATTCGCCTATCACTCCAAAACGCGTCTGAGAAAAACCAACTACACATTCAAAATGCAAAAAAATTAACATGAATATATTACTAACATGTGCACCAATCTAGGAAGAAAAAAAATCTCTTGCAAGAGGGAAATATTACGTTTTTTTTAAAATCAATAAGGGTCTATGAAATACTTTCAAATAATAAAAAAGTTGTGCTCATAAGTAGCATATAAAATAGTTTGAAAATTGTAATTGTGAATTTCCGGGACAACGCTTCATAGCATTGACAATAATGACCATGCCCCTTATACGGGACGATCCATTTGACGTTTTTTCATTTCAGCATGTTCTTTGTATGAATCGGCGTCTATTATTATCTAAATGCGTCCTATTATTCATCCGCGTTTATACATAATAGTAATTTTACCCGTATTTTTGTGCATTATGTCTGGAAGAAAAGGTTATAGATTCTGTATTGTACCCAGATGCACAGCGAATATATAATTCACAATGTGAAAATCCTCCAAAAAAACCACGCGACAATAACGGCCTATACAAATAGTAAGCAAAAATGCCAAATCATGTCACGTTTTTGTGACGGCGTATTTTATAAGAAATTTAAAAAAATATATATATATATTTTTCCACAATATCCATATTGATTTTGAAAATACAATTACTATTTCGAGATCCATTTTACATATTTTTTTCGGTATTCCTAGAATGTGAAATTTGCCCATTCGATATTTTAATTCGAAATTCAAAGATTCCGCGTATTTTTTATATGACCTCGTATACCTGCATAATATGTATATTATAACTCGTATTTTAGCAAAAACAAAATGTAACCAAAGTTAAAAACAAGTTCTAAGATACAATGTAAGTTGGTATTATGTTGCACGTTTTGTCATGGAATGACATTGTCAAACTAACTTGTTTGACAAGTTTTTTGTAAGTGCCTTCATAAGACAATGTTTTTATATATATTACGTCTTAATGGGACAAAATGCGTAATAAAATTATACATTAAATCAAACAAATATTTTTACACAGAGTGTAAAGTGGCCAATCAAACCAGCCTATGACAGGTTATAAGCCCTTTTAATGCCTAGATTTATATTTCCCGTTCTCTAAATTATTTTCTGTCTCTGTTGTAACATGTCGATAACTTCTTAGACGGTAAAATTCGGTTCCAATCTTTAAAAAAATTGAAAACAAAAATTTTTGACAAAATTATCAACTAAAATTTATAAATTAATTGAGAAACAACCGCATGATAAAAAAATGTTGGGATGTTTGATGAACCAGAATAAATTAAAACATATATTTTTTAAAAAATTTTCCATTCTTTTGAAATATCAAAATAATTTAATTTTCTTTTCATCAAATGTAAACGTGTAAGAAAATGGGAAACACTTTGCGGATAGGGCGGAATTCGAACCTCGGACCTACTGATCCGGAGTCCGTGACACTACCCACGGGACCACAACTCGTCTCGTTTACATGATCACGGGGTACACGGGGGTTTCGGGTTCAATTACCAGTGAGAAAACATCAATAAAATGCGATATTTTTCAAGCTTGGGTGCCGTATGGTGTAATTTACTTTTGTAATTGGGTTCCTAGGCCGGATATAGTAAAAAAATACAAGATAACAAAATATATTTTTAAAAAAAACATCAAGTACATAAAAAACATAACAAAGAAACAAACTTCACAATATTTGAATTCAATACCTGCTGGAAAAATTAAAAATCAATGTTTATTTTATTTTCAGACTCAATTTCCTTAGGTTTTCTACGTAACAGAAAATTCACCGTTATTTCTATGAAATTTTTACAAACGATTAAATCTTAAAGTAAGAGAAATGGGGAAAATCTCCATATTTATCTTGCTCCGTACATATATATTTATTTTTGTATACAAGGTTTTATAGCAGAGCGAGAAATGTATCAAGTCGTTATAGAATATCATTATTATTTATTAAATGCGAAGTAGTCTAATATGAAAATCATAAACATGAAACATTCATGTTTGTGAATAAAAAGGAATCCAGAAACGTTGAGATTTTGTCATTTTGTAAATATTTGCACAAAAATCTTTGAGATCTTAAATAATATCATCATCATATTTCCCTTTCTGCACCTAATTGTGCATAGAGCACTGCACTGGTACACCAATCGCAGCGTATCTTGATTGTTTTTGTTACATTAAGGTAAAATATTGAGTTTTTCTACTGACATTTCTTGGTGGAACTGCATTTTAATTATAATAATAAAAATACTTTATAGTTTAAATAAAAGTGGAATAAAACTATAGAGTATTTTTATTATTATAATTAATATTAAGGTAAGATGATCGATCTTACGCTTAAGGTACCAGTCCAGCGACAATGAAATATTTAAGTGTAAAAACACCCTTTTAAATAAATATTTCATATCAACCATGCCGGGAATCGAACCCGAGACTTTTTGCACGGTAGGCAAATGCGCTGATGCAAAACCCACTATAAACCTTCACCATAGTTGTTGCACAAACATTTAAAACCAACACTATATGTAATTAGCAACCCTTACATTTTTTTTTCAATTTATTTATTTTATAAACGTTTATGTACATTTTAAATATATTTTAATGCATACATAACACGAAAAAATTCATGTTAAAATTTAAATTTACAAAGATGGTAAAATAAAAATACCTAGCAATTATAGAGAAAGAATGTTATCCTCTCTGAACTTTTGTCAATATCCGAAGAGATACGGTTGAGTAAACACATTGCTCTTCCTACTGGCATTACCATCGGCAGGTTGGTTCTGCAAGCAGGAAGATAAAACAGCTTAAGCTGTCTATGTCTAAGGTAGTCATTAGGAACATAGGAACATAAAGAAAAATACTCTCTGTTACACCTATGTTGATCGTAATACCACGGATCAATCGGAAAAAATACATAAGCAAGTATGCATTTCTTCTTTTCTCTAAACTATTGTAGCCAAGCATTCCCAGTATGAAGTCAGACGGGTACAACCACGGATAGTTTCTGCACTCCCTTAAGTAAAGATACCTCAGAAATTTCTTCTGAACCATCTCCAGCATAAGAGAGTACTTCATGTCATGTCACGAAATGATTAGGTTATGAAATTATTTTATCTTATGGGAAAATATTTAATGTTACTTAAATTTGTGTCCTGGCAAAGAGACGGGTACGTTTTAAAACCGGTTGATATAGAAAAGTCGGTAAGTGGTTATATACAGATACTTCTAACATTTAGTAAAATGTTTGATAATTAAGTTAATAATGCTTTAAATATTAATCCTATAATAAACTTATAGTTTGTCATCGGGTGCTCAGACATACGTGTTGATGCATTTCAAAAAAGAGTTCAGACATAAACAAAATTTCAACCAAAAACAAGATGAAATAGTTCAAAATAATAAAAAAAGCATAAAAAGGATAGGAAAAAAAAATATTAAAATGAAAGAATTTTAATGCTTTTAGAAAGAAAAATGGTGGGTAGGCATAGTTGTAACTAAAACAATATTTAAAATTAAAACAAATAAAAAACTCGTTGTGTAATATGTTTTAATTTGAACTACTTAATGACATTAATTGTGTAATTGCCAGAAACACCGCGCATCGTATACATACTAAAAAATAATAGTTAATTGGTTTCTGATATCAACAATATGATGTTTTGCATAATGTTTTGTTTACACTAATTATAATGAGCAAATATTCGTGTTTCCATAGAGTAGTTATATAGTTTTATGTAATAGTTTATTTCTCGCAATGGTGACATAACCGGCAGGAGCGGTACGATAACGCTCGTTAGTAAAACTGACAAGATTGAATAAAAGATAAAGGGGATATGGAATGAGGGTGTCGCGTGTAGTATATTTATATACCCCTAAATCACGTGTCATCTATTCTGCTCTCTTAGAGACATTCTGGATATTGGCACTCTCAGAAGTGTGTATTTTGCTCGGTTTCAATCCACTGCAACCTATGGAATAGATGGCTAGGGGGGTTGTGGCAAAAATTATTATTGATAATAATATTCCAGTGCCCTCCAACATACCCGTCAGAACAGTTTTTCTAATACATGAAGGTGCTGGATATGAGACAACTGTACCTAAAAGAAGTACTTACACACTTCTGGTCGAACAATAAGGAGAGGTCTCAGCAAAATGTCCGGACGAGGTTTTCCCAGAGCATGAATTATATCATACCCAAAACCTATATGACTTTTGCTCAGAGGCATCTCTCATTTATCGTACCGAGTGTGTTCAATATTTTGGAAGAGCGTATTAAGCTCCCGAGGACAAAAAATTTTCAAGAAAGTAGTTGTTGAGGACTGGATTTTCCTTAGTGGGAGGGATTTGAGTAGGAAACTCCTTGATGATTTTCCGAATGTCTGAGTTTACTGTTTACCATATTGATGTTCAATATATATGTATTTTTGAAAATACAAATAAATATATTTTAAAAAAAGATATATTTTTGATTATTTTTTATTTTTCTCATCCTATATTTGTGATGATATACTCATGTGTCTGTGTCAACTAATTGCTAGTCCCATCTCAACACAGGACTTTTAGTCCCATGGAGTTGGGACTATGTCTCAAATAATGTACAATAAACTTATGTGTGTAAATAAATAAATAAATACAGACAGATTATTAATTAATTACACCAAAGAATAAGTTAACAGCTCACTTTAAGCTATACTTTTTTATTTATTCACAATATAATTGTGATTACATTTATTGGGACTCAAGTCTTAACTCCATGGGACGAAAGTCCTATGTTGAATTGAGACAAATAATGTACTAAAATAATATAGCGTAACTTTATTAATATTCAGAACAAAAACATCATTAAAACATAACACATAGCACATCAATGTAAAAATAAACAAAGGAGTTTCTAACTCGAATCCATACCCCAAGGAAAATCCAGACCTGAACCCATCTCTTAAAAATAGATTTTGTTCTTAAGAGCTTTAAACTCTCTTTCAAAATATTAGAAATTCTCACTGAGCAAAAATCGTGCGTGTTTTGGGTATAATATAATTTATATTCTGGGAAAACCTCATACGAGCATTTTTCTGAATACTTTCAAAATTATTAACATATTTATTACAACAGAGATGAAAAACATTTAAGAGAAGTTAATATATAAGTCTTGGCATCTACAGGGCTTAAGACTTGTCGTTGGCTGGTTTAAGTGGCCACTTTACACACTGTAACATTCACCATTATGCCCATATTTGAACATCTTTATTCCTTCGATTCCTTCATCTGTCGGTGTTTGTGAAGTAAAACAGCTGAAACCTTTATTTATGCGGGTGAGATTCATCTAATTGAATTATTTCACCTACATACTAGGCGACTTCATTTCTTCATGGACCAGGTGGATTTATCAACAATATTTTGAGTTCGTCCAAATTTTTGAAGTACTGGATTCCACTCTATTAATATTATCATATTAGAATACGAGTAGATGCCTAGACTTCTATATTACCTTCTCTTAAATGTTCTTCATCTCTGTTGTAATATGTTAACTTTCAGAATTGTTTATTTTTTAAGTACATTTTTTATTACAGATACGACTATGTTTATTAAAACAAAACAAAAATCCACATAGGCATAGCCTGGGTATACTAAATCTAGAAAACAATCTAAAATCTATGGTGAGAAAGTGAAAAAGGGACATGTAAAATTTAAATGGGAAGTTAAATTCAGGTTTTTTCTTCGGCCTCGTGGTGTAATGGTCAGCGCGTTTGCCTACTATGCGAGAGGCTTCGGGTTTGATTCCCGACATAGCTAATATAAAATATATTTTTAAAGGGTATTTTCACACCAGAATATCTCTTAGTCCCCGGACTGGTACCTGAAGCGTAAGACTGATCATCTTACCTTAATTTAACAAAAAAATATCAAGGTACGCTGAGGTTGGTGTACCAATGCAGTGCCCTATGCACCATTAGGTGCGGAAAGGGAATAATGATGATGTTTTTTTAATAAATTGATTCGAGCGGAAAATAAGAAAATAAGACATACAAAATAAAAAATAGATGCAGAGACAAAAAAACAATAAAATTGAAGTACTTAGAAAATTAAATTTAGAAAAAATACGAAAGTAAATAAAAAGTTTACATGGTATTAAAATCATAGACATTTTTTTTGTGACCTAGTTTATAAATAAATTATTAGGGAGTATAGTCAATTAAAGTAAGGATTTTAAAGTTTAGAGGCAAGGACATTTGCATGCCTCTGTCTTAGTGTTTGTTTGCAAAATCGAATCTCCAAGACTCGATTTCTTCGACTCTGGCGCGGCGGTTTAAGTTTTGAGGAAACAAGTGCAGACGATTTATAAAATATATTTATATTTTAAAGGCAGAATGGTGAATGTTACACAGTGTGTAAAATGGCCCCTTAAACCAGCCAACGACAGACCATAAGCCTTGTAAATGCCTAGACTTCCATATTCCCTTCTCAAAAATGTTTTTACTCTGTTGCAATAAATTTAGGCATAAACAGTTGTGAAACAGTGTAAAAGGGCGTGACGAGCAGCTTTGAAATCAGAGTAAGCGGCACAAACAGTTGTGAAACAGTGTAAAAGGTCGCGACGTACAGCTTTGAAATCAGAGTAAGCGGCACAAAAAGTTGTGAAACAGTGTAAAAGGTCGCGACGTACAGTTTTGAAATCAGAGTAAGCGGCACAAACAGTTGTGAAACAGTGTAAAAGGTCGCGACGTACAGCTTTGAAATCAAAGTAAGCGGCATAAACAGTTGTGAAACAGTATGGAAGATCGTGACGAACAGCTTAAAAATCAGAGTAAGCGGCATAAATAGTTGCAAGTAAACTTATTGACTCTACTTCGCGTTTTGCACGGCAACGTTGTTCGATATTTTTTATAATTTGTTTTCAAAGTCGCGTTATATGAAGCGTCATCTCTATTAACTGTATCTCGGTGCTTATTGTAAATATAATATATATTACTTCATCGTAGTTTTTTTAATTCAGGTTGAAAAATAAGTATATTATTTTTCTTCTCAAAAAAAAAGGTCAATCGGTCACTCTGTTGAGACGTAAAAGGGAACACAAACAAACAAGCACCTTTTCGCATTTATAATATTTGTATGGGTGGATATAAATTTTATATGCTAACATAATTCTGCATCTGGGATAAATAGACACTATTTTACACTCAAAGCACAATTTTGTCGATCATCTGTGGCTCTCACGCAAAAGTATACAATCTGGTTACATTGTTATCAGATTATTGCATTTCACTGCAATTCTGATTCTCAGTAATTGGCTCTGTGCTATTTTCTGCAACATTAATTCCCCCATCATATCACCGGGAACCAATTTGACTCCCGAATATATTTTATGCGGAATATTTAGTGAGTAATCCCCGTTTGTTCCAATTTTGTTCGCGTTTTCACATCGCCATGACTCGACTGAAATGCTAAAATACTGTGCTGAAAAAAATAAACACGCTGAAATTTGCATTTGCGGATTAGCTTTGAACTTTATTGAGTGAACCGACTGAATTGAGATTTTGTAATTTCTCATGAATAACATTTTGTTTTGTATGTGTGTTCTCACAAGGAAGAAAGTGTACTTATAAGTGTTTTCGGCAAGGGTGACTTCAATTTTACACATAGTTTTAAATGTTTAATACTGTACATAATGCAAAAAAAAAGCTGAAAGGAATGAACAGGGCGAACGGTGCACTAAAATCTAATTGGGCAAACAAATAGTTGTCGCAGGAGGCAAAACTAGCGGTTCATAATGGAGTTCTAGTACCAACTTATATGTATATACAGGATGTTCTTTAAACCCTGTCACATCCGAAACCACGATGATCAGAATGGGCAAGAAGATTATATTGGCATATTAAAAAAAATATTTAGAACGCAGAAAATTTGTAAAAATACAATATTCAAAAGAACAAATGGTTGCTTACTTCTGCAGGGAAGAAGCGAGGGGGGGCGCGGCCGCGCGGTTAACGGTATGTCAGACTCTCTCCTCCTCGTTTCTCCCCTACAGGGGTTAGCAATCATTTGTTTTTTTTAATATTGTATTTTTTAAAAAATATTTGTAATTAAAAAATATTTTAACGTGCCAATATATCTTCTTGCTAATTCTGATCATTGTGGTTTTATATGTGACAGGGTTTAAAGAACACCCTGTATATTGTATATGTATATAAAGTGTTAAATAAATAAAAATACGTTTATAGGGCAGAATCTAGACAAATTCCCTGCGCATCTAAGCGTTCGCTTTTAAAACTGACTGTTATTTCATAATTTATTTCGACTTCAAAATTTATTTATTTCTCTCTCATGTTTTTAATAAGCTTTTAAGAAAAAAATTACTAACCTCAAAAAGATAATTTTTAAAAAATAAATCGTAATTAAAATAAGGAAATAAAAAGAAAAAAGAAAAAATTTCTCCGTGGAATAAATTTTTTGACACATTTAATGCGTAGATATGCGTTAAACATTAGTGTGGGTAAGTTTCTACGGAATTAAATGTTGATATCAAAATATTGTTGATATAAATTAATATTATAATTAATGGAATATAATGAATGAAATAAGTTAACTAATTTCAAATACGAAGTGCAGAGATTTTCACTAGCCAACAATTCAGCTCAGTCACGGAAATTAGATACGTCAGTAATAAATTATAGCTTGGCGTAGAGTTACCAATTAAATTATTACACATCAAACTTCGGAAATTAACCGCTGTATGCGATAGAAGCTATGTACCCTCTGATTTTGCATAATTTATTCATTTTATAGATATGCCGCAGTTTACGATATATTTTCTCACTCTAAACAACTACAATGAAAATGCTGGAGCCTTAACTGTAAATAATTATAATAATTGTTTGTGAGGTGCCTACTACTTATATTTTATAATAAATTAAATGAGATCAAAAGAACCCAACAAAATATAAACACTCGTTCAGCAACATGAATTAACTGTATTTGTATCAACCACCTTTGGTTAAAAGAAATATAATGCAATTGCTCCAAAAATATTCAATGGTTTAATGCCAAATATAAAAGACCGAAAATGTAAAATAAATTTTAAAATAAAAAAAACTGCACATATAAATAGGGTAGCGAGAGATTTTTTTGAAAAATATATGTAGATTAATAAACGTAGTACTTTATATAATTGGTACACATATTATTTATATTATCATGTATTTCATTACTTTAGTTTTGTTTTTTATTATGTATTATACTTTATTATTTATGTTTAAGGAACAGGTATTTGTAGAATAACGATTGTTAATTTCTTACATTTGACTAGCTAGGCATTTATAATTAAGTACTTTGAGTTTTTTTGTTATTGTTACGAGTATATTAGTATAGAACTACTAGCTTTAAAAAAGAAAAATCTCCATCTTAGAACAGGCTGAGCCATGTTAGATGGAGACTATTCTAAACAGAGAACACTCCGTTTTCATTTTCTATTCACAAGTTTTATATAGATTCCCTGTTATTTAATATGTGTACTTATTTTATGCAATAATTTTATTTTAAAAAAAACATTTACAACTTTATTCAACACACTAACTAAATATTTTATATTCTTGGATATAACATTTATTTTCTGTTTTTAAATGAACTGATCCGGGGTTGCTATGAGTAAATTGACTGATTTAAGATGTCAGCAATTCGATAAACTTGAATGACTTCAGAATACATGCATAAGGTATATTTTTGGTCTTAGGAAATATGACCAGATTTCTGATTATCGTAAGCAACTGAAATGACTCAAAATTAGATACCGGTGAGACTATCATTCCCTCTTACTTCTTTTCAATGAATTTCATAGTCCTAACGCTCCTATATACCTCCGTGAATACTTTCAACGCTTATCAGTTCATGGTTTATCTCTTCATTCTAATTCTCAAAGGACTCTCTTAATACTCATCCACAATTTCTCTTTTTTCTCTAACTCATCTATCTAGTGTCCATACGGCTTGACTGTGGAATCATCTCCCAATCACCATCAAAGATTCAGTATCTCTGTTTAAATCATT
This sequence comes from Micrasema longulum, assembly GCF_059751315.1. Taxonomy (NCBI): domain Eukaryota; kingdom Metazoa; phylum Arthropoda; class Insecta; order Trichoptera; family Brachycentridae; genus Micrasema; species Micrasema longulum. The sequence goes on from NW_028277411.1 coordinate 411,085, forward strand.
TCTGAAGAAACATCTCCTTTCTCTTTCTTAATATCTCATCCTTTCCTTTTTCTTTAAGTAATAGTAATAGTATGGATTTGAGGTTATTTATATACAAATCTAGTAATTTCTAATTTAAAGGATTACTTTTATTAATTTTGTTTTCTATTGGATATGTTTTGTAACTTGAATTATAAAAAATTAACTTTTATTTGATTGTTTTTTGGAAGAAATTGCCATTTGGTAATAAGCCCGCCAACGTACACATAACATTAAGTACAAAAATCAAATTAAAAAATGTATAAAAAAAACAAATCCCTTAGCGATTAAGACCGTGGTTAACGTTATTTTTCTTCTCTTATATTTTATGCAAGACAAGCCTTTTAAATATCGTTTTTTATAATATGCAATAATGGGCCCGAATATTGGCTTATTTGTTAATAATTTATTTTGTTATAACTGCAGTTTTCTTAAAACAAAAAAAAATAATAAATGAAACATTCACCAATAACTTTCATCAACAAAATTAATATTTAACGTCAATAAATTGTGATTTTCGTAACAGAAATACACTGTTAAATTTGAGTATACAAGAAAAGTCAACTCATAACGCGATAATTATCAAAACCATTCGTTAATATACCCAAGAGTCCTGTACAAAAAATAATAATACTCAATTTATTGTCTAGAAGATTAACCGCTTAATATGCAAATTGTCTAATATGGCGGGGGTGAATTCTTTAATCATTATTTTGCTTCTACGGCGCCCTGTCCTGTCTGCCCTCCATGAAAAGATAAATTTCTCCATAATCAGGGTTAGACTTTGATTAAAATTGGTCGAAATCTTAACACTAATGTAAACTTTTTAAACACGGCCTAATTTAGACACAATTATATACTCAGATTCTGATCGCGTATACAAATTGTCATCATCGTCGCCCTTTTCCCACTTAGTGGCGCATAGGGCAATTCATTGGTAAATCAAATGAAGCGTAGTTTATTCATCTGCAACATGAAGGTAAGCTGATCAGTCTTAAACTTCGGGGCTCAGTCCAGGAACAATGAAATATTTCAGTTTAAAAAAAAACATCAAAATCGTCTATATTTCACGTCCACACCCTGCTAGGAAACGATAAGGCTTCACGAATGGTAGGCGAACTCGCCAACCACTAAATACCGAGGCGGACATACCTCCACTAGATTTCCTTATTCAGAATGTTTAATAGAACTGTGTTCTTAATCCGCCTAGATACAGAGAGCGTAAACATCAGAGAAAACCCGCCTTTACATATTCAAGACAACGCAATCTTGTAAGAATTCTTATATTTTCTGATTAACTATTTTTTTCAATTTAAAATCATCGTGTGCGTGTCATTATGTGTATAACAAATAGTTCTATGGCTTGGGTCTAAAAGAGCAAATGTTGGATTTAATTTTTCTCTTGCAAACATTTTGTAGTGGATTGATGTTAATTATTTTTTTTTTTTAATATTATATTTACATATACTTACGTGGTAGTGTTTTTTTATTGATAATAGTTTTAAATACCCCAAATAGTTTATTATAATAATATTTATGTTTTTTTGTGATATTTCTTGATAAATTCCATATTTAATAATTAAAAAAAATTATAAATGAAGTTTTCAATAAAACTTTTTTGTATAGTTTTACTTTTTTTTTGTGTTGACTAACGAGCGCTTTCGCCTAAGTTCGCAAGTAGACATCTTCAAGTCTTGAAGATGCCTACTTAGGCGTAAGCGGTCGTTGATTAAAACAATAAAAAAGTAAAACTTAACCAAGAAGTTTTATTGATAACATTAATTATAATTTTATCAAAATAATTAGTTGATTGTAACGCTGTAAAATACCTTTGCTTTAATGTTGTTATTTACGATATTGGCCCTTTTTTAAAATGTATTTATTTATTTATGAAATCATACAGTCTTTATATAAAACAAGGTACAAAAGAACAATTAAAAAAAGTAAGATCAATTACAGATTTCACACTAATGAATGCAGGAGGAGAGGGGAAAAATAATTTAATTCTAAAAAAGTAAAAATAAAAATATTACATAAAAAGTTCATAAAAAGGAGAAGACATTGTAAAGCTACTCTACTTTCCTCCCTCTCTCTTTGCTTCCATGAACATTTAAATTTAACTCAGAGACAAATTTCAAATCAGAATATGAACCGTCTGATAAATGTCTAAGGTCAATGTTTTAAATCTAAGAGTTTTTAAAATATATTTTTTTGGGTAAATTATAAAAATGGAAATATTTCTTTTAAATTTTATAAGTATAAGTAAAGTGCCTAGCAGATAAAATGTATTCCTTTTGTATTATTGTTATCAAAAACAATTTTTACTTTGTGGTATCACATTTTACACGTATATGTTTATTAATTTGTATTGTAAACCACTTTAATTTTGAGTAACACTTCGACCGGTTTCGAGGTTACTACCTCTTAGTCAGGAATCAAACTTACTTATAATTATGCTAACTTATATTAAACTAACTTCTTACCATCCCTCATCACATAAACATTTGCTTTCCATTCTATGATACATCGTCTTACTTCAATACCACTAAATAAAAATAATTTTGAAATACGATAAAGAGTATTGTTTTCAATAATAGTTATGAATCAAATTTAGGCGACAACATTTTGAATACAAAACTTAAAATGAACTAAAGGAAAAATACTTATTCAGTTCCCAAAATGTTTCGAACAATAATAAAAATCGGCGTGGAATTTTGTACATTAATTCATTTTCTAATAATATCGCTCAAATTTTACCTAACAATATTAGGCCAGCTTTTTATAATAATAATAATAAAGGTAAATTATTATTAAATCGTAAAGATAAGGATGCTAAATAAAATCATTCGGGAATTTATAAATTAAATTACTTAAATTGCCCAAATTTCCATATTAGAAAAACTTCACGTAAATTTAAAGTTAAAATCAAAGAACATATAAGATGTCTCAGAAATAATAATTTTCCAGAATTCGCAAATCATCTTATGTCCGAAAACAATGATTTTTATCAAGAAACGGGTGCAGAAATTTTCCATATCGAAAAAAATTGTTTTCGGTTAGACAATTTAGAACTAGGGTCAAAGCACCAGTAAATGACCACCCCCCAGTAAATGATCATTGGTTAATAAAACACAATAAAATAAGAATTGCTACATGTGTCCAGTCAAAAAACTTTTAACACTAGCTACTATGACAAAAGCAGTAGGCGGACACATCTTTTGGTAAGAAACAAATCTATCAGTTTTGAACTGTGAGTTGTCAAATAGTAAAAGTGCGTCTTTCCGTTATTGTTCTGAGATTTATAGTGTTTTTATAAGAAAAGGTGTAGTAAGTGTTTTATTTGACGACATTTCTTGTGCAATTCTTTGAATATATCTTTATTCTAACATGTAAGGGTGTTTTATAATATTATGATGTAACTAAATCTGAGTATTATTTTTACTGGGGTAGTAGTGGCCATTCACTGGTGATTCAGTTTTTTTTTAGAGTAATATTAATTATAATTGTAATACTCGTATTTCAATAAAAAAGTAAAAGTACTTAGAAAAATTAATGTTTTTTATTGTTTTCTTTTATTATGTACACTCAAATAATGAAATTTATACATTTAATGTGGATTTCACTACAAGCTGAACCTTAAATGGTCATTCATTGGTGCTTCAACCCTACTAGAAATTAGTAAAGCCATCAATCAAAAACTTTGAATAATAATTAATCAATTAAATTTAACTTCGAGTCCTCTTTTGAAAATATTCCCATTGTGATTCATTTTATCTTCTTTCTCTTTTCTTTCTTTTTTCTGTCTCTTTCATACAATATTTTATAATATAAATAGCAACGCGTGTAATTATAATTTCGTTTAATTCCTGACGACGAGGTTGTAAACTCGAAACCGGTCGAAGTGTAACTCAAAATTAATGTGGTTTATGCAAATTTAAAAACAAATCAGTGTATTCCTTTTGTTTCCCAAAGATTTGGACATACCGACGTAAAATGAGTTTTTACCACTATTGTTTCGGCCCTGTTCACACCCAGCAGGGTGGCACCCGTGTCTGGGTGTGAGCGTAGCTAGACTTACACCCACATTACACCCATACCACGGTATGATGTCAAGAGTAGGATGAAAATGAAAAGACTTGTTATCGAGTCATGTGTTTCTTAACATACTTTGACGTTGTACTCGCGTACAATACGGAGATAGAGGAATATTATATTTTTCTCAATCCAATTTACATATGAAAGAATTTTTCCAGGTCAATTTTTGTATAAAATACTCGTATGTACTTACCCGAATTTGCATGTGATGGTGCATAAGGCACTGCATTGGTAAACCAAATAAGTTACACGAAGGTGAGATGATCAGTCTTACTTTACCGGTGCCAGTTCAGGGACAACAATAAAAAAATATTCCAGAAAACGAGCAGAAGAGTGTAATTCTATGAATCGCAAAGGAATCAAAAAATATATTGCACTGTTAAATAACCCTTTAAACTACTCGTAGTATTTTGTTTTCAGAAGCAAAACGCTTTGTGAATATAACATTTTAACTTACTATATTTTACGGGAGTAACCAAAAAAATTATTTTGTTAAGTTTAATAATAATAATAATAATAAAAATCATAGTTTATTAAAAAAATAACAATTACTTTATCTACTCCATATACACTAAGGTAATAGATTTCTCTAGATCATGTCAAGTCTGCCTAACTAGGTACAACCTGTTTTAAGGCAGACATTTATATGCAAAAATAAACAATAACATGACTACCTACTAGTTTTTTTTCATGAAGTTATAGAATATACGTATTTACAATTTATTATTTTAAAATGTTTTTAGTAAGTTTTCCGATTTTCTCGACCTAAACCCAGTAACCAATTTTTAACAATTTTCAAAAATTGAATCCGGGTCATGGTTTTACAATGTTCGGGTAACATATTAAATATTTTGGGGCCCAGAAACCTGAAATTTCTTTGCCCAAATTCAGAGTTTGTTACAAATTTCATTTACTTAATTAATATCTCGGCCATTACTATGAATATTACCACGATTTTTTTTGCTATCTTCAAGTAATCCTTAACACAAAAGTAACCCGTAAAAAAATGTAACGTAAAGTGTAAAAAATGTAAAGGTACGACCTAGGTATAAAAAATAATTTTAAATGAAATATTTTGTCCATCAGAATCTCCGAAAATGACAAAATATCGAGTACCCTGAGACAAATATACAAAAAAAACATTCATTTGAAAAAAGGAGATATAATCTAATTAGATCACCAAGCAATACACACTTTTAATTTTAATTAGATGGAAAAAGAATCTAAATTTACCAGAAAAGGCAACGGGAAAACATTCTGGTCATCTTTTCTCAGGAATTACTACGGCGAGCACATCAATAAGCAGTTGTCCCGGCATAGGAATATTATAAAAGTAGTGCAGGACAGAAATGCTTTCACTGGAGCGACCGCCAACGTCGGGGGACCCGCCACCGGAAGAAGAAGAAAAGGATATATAGAGACAGTGATTATCAGGCGGTTATTTCCTAATCTAAGGTAACCACTCGAGGTTTTTTTTACAGAGTATGATATAGGTTAAACCACTTAAAACCATTAAAACAAAACAGCTCAAAACATTAAAATGAATTAGTAAATTAATCAAATAATTAAATAAAGAAACATGAAGCCTTTTATGTAAAGGCCGTAGTATTTACTTTACCCAAATAGAATTGGTCATTTCCACAACCTGGCAACACTTAAATATTATTCAATGTTTAGAAATGGCTAGAAGTAATTTAATTTCATTGTGAAAGTTTTCCTTTGAAATGAAAAGCTCGTATGTGGTTGTTTAACATAAGTTTTGGGAAATTACACAAATACGCGCCGTTTGGGGGATTAATTTTTAATTTCCCCGCTGCTTATTAGCTTTGTGAATTCGGTTGAACTTCCGTGAGCCAAAATTGCCAAAAATAATTGAAACTAGTGAAGCGAATAATCCGTTTTTAAATACGAAAAACCGGTTAAATAAGTTTTATTCAAAAGTGACTTCTCAATGACCTGTGGGTCATTCCACTGTGACTTGTATTCCATTCCATTCTGTTTGATTCCAGAATTTAACCATATTTAAGTTTTTACTATGTCATCAAAATTCATACTGCAATAAAATATTTTTTCAAACAAGATTACAAACTATTTTATTATACCTACTGCTAAGAAGAAAAAGCCAAACAGTCAATGTGTTCTGCGTTATCTTTTAAATAAATGTGGCTGGTGGGACACTGGAAAATTGCACTAATCTACCTTTGTGCATTTGAAGATTAATTTATGCCAAGGTATTCATTACTTATGAAAAAAAAGGGTTGTGTACATGTAGGTTATATCGAACACTTGTGTTTTAATCTAATAGAAGTCTTTTAACAATTGTAGAAAAAAATAGGTTGAGTGAAGTTCCGAAGTATTTTGTTCACAAATGTTTATGACTACCAACAAATAACAAAAAAATACTGAAATAATGAAAAAAAAAATGTTCTGAATGCTCGAAGGTCAAATTTTGGAAAAATCTTAATAAAGTATTAAAATTCACATATCTCCTGAACTATAAAACTTTAGTTGAGGGAAGTAAGGTAATTAGCAACTGACCTCCTCTTTATGCGAATTCGCCATGGCGAGTTCAGTTCTAGTAACCCTGTAAATATATTTAGCGAAAATGCTTTGAAACTTGAATGATATAAATAACACGTGTATTTTATTGGTTTGTTGGAAGAAATTTCAATTCGGCAATAAACCCGCCAGGGTACATTTTAAGTAATTTTTTTATTAAATTCAAATAAACGCCCGGAGGGTTTTTACAAGCATAGTATATAGATAAAAGATATAAAGAAAATTATTAACAAAAATTTAAATAAATAAGCATAGAATTAAGAGTACTCCAGAAGGAGCGTAGAATCATATTTGAATAGATCAGACTGTGTCCAATGATTCCACCACTATGCCCCACTTTCACCGCGCGCATTCGTGAGGTCGCAGCGTAATGTTGCATGATGGGAAAAAAAATCATAACACAAATGTAAGGTAAAAAAAAAGCAATCTGTTAATTTCTCTAAAATTTTATTGTGCTCGCGGAAATATTGATTGACATAACAGAGTAGATAAGTAAGGTCATTTAATAAGTGTAATTGTATTAATGAGCTTTGAACTTCAAATATAAAACAAATTTTATTTTACATAAAACGGATATTTTTATATCATGTCAAATAATATTTGATATTTTGAAGATAATGTCGGTCAAATGTGACCACAGAGTTGTTTAATCCGAGATCCAATTTTCATTAAATCTCTCATTAGATGAGTAAAGTAGGGTAAAAAATTTACTACCCTGGCAACACTAACGAAATTCCCATTTTGTTTTTTCGACAATCTGACAGACGGAAAAATTATCAAATTTTTAAGCAATGTATTTGTTATAAAAATATTCATTTGCTAATTACACATGAAATGTGATTACATCCTGTTTCTTTAAGATCCTAGCAGTATTTCTACACTTTAAAAGGACACAACACGGCATACTTGAATTCAATTCAGGAGTTGCGTACTGAGCGACGTTTACAAAGAAACTAATGGGTCAAAACGTAAACCTACTAATTTATGAGTAGTTGAGTCGCCTCCTGTTTGATGTGCGTATGCGGTTTTTGAACTATTCTTAATTCTATGAAAATAAGTTTAACAAAGACAACTTAAACAAATACAAACTAATACCACTTTTGGACAAAGGGATTTTGAGTGTAATGCAATTAAAATCTATAACCTACTTCCACCGTCTATTAAAACAATAAGAAATGAGAAAATGTTCAAAAAGACTATACAAAATGGATAGTTCAGCTGGGTAGAAGAATATAAATTGTCTCATTCGCCCAAACCAATATTGAATCAACTGCTCCACAAATGTATACTTTATGTTATGTTTTTATTATTTTATTGTGCGTTTTACAATATAAATAATATAGGTGTACGTAAATTTAATATAACCTTCAATGCGTAGTGTGTAAAACGGCCTGAACATTTTGTTAATTATTTCTGTATATTCAGTCTTCTTTGTATATTCTTAAATGTAAAAATATTTTTTACAAATTATTGTTAAGTGTCCTCAACACGTAATAAAAAATATAGATGCATCTGAAGCAAACGACTCATCTTGCCTTCATTAAACGCCGTGCCGTGGTTGGTGTACCAATGCAGTGCCTTATGAAAGCCCCGTGAAAAGGAATAATACGTTTTTTTTATGTTCAAAGAATAATATTTTTCTTCAAAACATATTTGAGTAAAGCCCTTAAAGTTGTAACATGAATGTTTGAGAGGGTGATATAAGTGACATAAATAAATAAAGGGGCAACATTCTTCCAGTACGCTACCTCGAGTTTTTGATGATTGATTACACGCCGCGAGTTTGTGTGTTGCGACCGACGCAACGCTCGAAAATGCCAGCTTATTTTCCTGAAGTCTTGTCTTCATTTTATAGAGAGCCATATATTTTTTAATGAATCTCTTAAAAAAATAAAAGTGAAATTACACCAATGCTCTCAGATATTGATTTATTTATCACATTACATTAACATTACAACACATACAATCACTAGATTTTCAACACAAAGACAACTTAAACAAATACAAACTAATACCACTTTCGGACAAAGGAATTTTGAGTGTAATGCAATTAAATTCTATAACTTTCTTCCACCGTCTATTAAAACAATTAGATAGAAGTAAAATGGATTGTCTCATTCGCCCACACAAACATTGAATCAACTGCTCCACAAATGTGTAGTTTATGTTAGGTTTTTGTTATTTTCATTGTGTGTTTTGTAATATAAATAATATAGATGTACATAAATACTTTGTTTGTAAAACTGTCGGAATATTTGTTAATTATCTTTGTTTTTTATGTTAGTCTTCTTTGTTTATTCTCAAATGTAATTTCAAAAAAGTATATTGTTAAGTGTCCTCAGCACGGGTAACCCCAGTGTGGTCACATTATTTTTATTATTGATCTTTGTTTGTAATGGAAAAAAATGATAAATAGAATACACATATTTATTTATTTTTTCCAATATAAACAATAATGATAAGACTAATAATTTTATGATATTTTAATGTTTTTTTTTTGTCTTTTTGATTTAGTACTCACTTTTATTTGGCGTATTGTTTATTGCGTTAATTTGTTACTCTATAAACGACGTCTCAATTATGTTTTTGTATTATTTTCTATTGATTTCAATGATTTTATTATTTTGTGTATTTTTAAAACAAAAATTATTTTTATTAATAAATTTCATAAAAAGTACTTGTTTTTGTAAAATTCTAAACATTTATACTTTACACATCTAGTAAATGTTATCACTGTAACTCCTAAAAAAAGAGACTTACTCTTGTGCTTGGAGAGTGACTTACACTGTTTTAATTGTTTATTTAAAGAAGTTTATAAAATTTTAAATACGAGTATATGAAAAAGAATAATAAAAACATAGAATTTAGAAAGAAAAACATAAAACAATAATACCATTCATACTAATTAAAATTTAATGTGGTTTTTACACGTGTTCAAAAATTTCTTTAGATTAACTTTAAATGAATTTATCGATATATTATTTTTAATAGTTCTTAGTTCATTGGGAAGATTATTATAATTTTTTACACCTTTGAAGACAAAACTATTTTAACCATGTCCTGTATGGAATTTAGGAATTTTAATATTATGTTGGTATCTGTTGGTATCTGGAGTGACTTTATTCACCTCGAATTCTTTTATTTGATTATGTATGTAATTAAAATTTGTATAATTTTAATTTCAATATTTATATCTTATTATTTTTGAAGATATCTTTTTTGGAGCGTTATTATTTGTTTTTTCACTTTTTATTATTGACAATTTGTTTTTCTGGATTGCTATTCTATTGCATGACATGTTTTTACAATAAAATTCATTTTACTGGGTGTTTTTTATTATTGTAAATTATTATGGCTTAACACAGGCACAGAGAACAGCATATCACTCTATCTTGGCATATATGCCTCGCTTCCTCTACATTCATACATCTTCTCATATGCACGCACGCCGATTATTCCTACTTTTGACATGCGCATCTTCAAGTATTTGATAGACTTGATTGTGCCATGTCTTTCTCGGTCTTTCTTGTTTTCTGCATTCATCAACTTTCGCTTCGTAGATCCTTTTAGCCGTTCTTTCACTGTCCATTTGCTCCACATGTCCAAACCAACAAAGCACCCCTTTCTTGATTCTGTCGATAATGCATTTCTAAGCCTTACACACTTCACGGATCTCGACATTTGTTTGTGCACCTATCATACATCGTTTTACCACACATTTGCCTGAAGGATTGCATTTTGACAGCATTCAACCTACTTTAATCATCATTCTTCAAATTCCATACTTTGCTCCCATACATTAGAGTTGGCAGAAGAACTCCGTTGTGAACTGATAGTTTAGCCTAAAAAGTTCATGAAAATGCAAACGAGTGTAATTTTAAATAAATATATTAACAAATAAATCTAGCAGTGGAGAAAACAAGGCTTAAGAAGAAGCAGATAAAGAAAAAGGTAAAATCATTTCATCCGATTAATCTCGCCCGCACCAATAAAGGTTTAAAGTCATTTACTTTACAAAAAAGATTTGGAAATTCACAAAATATTGCAGACTAAAAAAATGTGTTCAAGAAATGCTTTTGTCGTTTCTTCGTTCCACACAACCAAATCATTTTGGCGAGCCTTTCTTAATCTTATAAGTTATACCCGTCTTATCTTTGCATTTCTACATTCCTAATCCCTTTATACACTGATTTCTCACACTTTTGTCTAAGAGATCGAATTTCAACCAACTCAATCCGCTTTATTAATTCTTTCGCCAGCTCCACGTATTCCTACATTTATTTATGACATGTAAATAACAGCACACATGTCAATCACAATATACATACAAGTATTAAAAAAAAGTAAAAATGTGCATTATGGAACATGAAAAGATATAGACGTATAAACATGTAATGCACAAAAATAATAAAAAATCGAAAATAACTGAATCGCCATTCCACTTTATGATACATACCTACACACATGGAATTAGGGATAGTCCAGAAGCAGCCTAGAATCATATTTGAATACATCGGACTGTGTCCAATTATTCCCCCACTTAGACACACTTTCGCCGTGCGCATACGTTAAGTCGCCGGGTACTGTTGCTCGATGGAAAAAAAAAATCATAATACAAATGTGAGGTAAAAAAAAGCAATGTGTTAATTTCTCTAAAATTTTATTGTGCACGCGGAAACATTGATTGACACAAAAGGTTATATAAATAAAGGATCTCTTAATAAGAGTAATTGAATTTATGAACTTAGAACTTAAAATATTAAACAAATTGACACAAAACGGATATTTTTATATCATGCTAAATAATATTTGATGTTGATAAAGATGATGTTGAAGATAATGTCGTTTAAATGTCCCCCACGGCGTTGTTTAATCCGAGGTCTAATTTTTATTAGTTCTTTTATTAAATGAGCAAAGTCGGGTAAAAACAAAGTCTACCCTGGTAACTCTTACGAAATTTCCATTTATTTTCTTCGACAATCTGACAGATATAAAAATAATTCATTTTTTAAGTAATTCATTTGCTACATAAACATTCGTTTGTAAATAACACATGAAATGTGATGCCATACTGTTTCTATAAGATCCTAGCAGTATTTCTACACTTTAAAAGAACACAACACGGCATAGTTGAATTGAAATCAGGAGTTGCGTATTAAGCGACGTCTACAAAGAAACTAATGGGGCAAAACGTAAACCTACTAATTTATGAGTAAGTCGCCTTCTGTTTGATGTGTTTATGCGGTTTCTGCTCTATTCTTAATTCTATGCCTACACAGTTAGAGACAAGGAGTCTAAAACTGGTAATCATAGAATGGAAAAGTTGCTCTTAGTAGGCTGATCATGTTCAACAGACCAATCATCCCCCTATATCATATAAGCGCTAAAGGAACTAAAACTTTGCCGTTCAATATTAGGTACATTCCATAATTGGTTACTGCCCTTTACTATGAGTGTAATATCTTATATTGTAAAACAATTTAAATGGGGGAAAAGGGGTCGTTGAAATAGGCACTCGCTATATAGGTAATTCGATTGGGTTTGATGGGTTTCGAGATTATTGAGTCAATGTCACTAAATGCTAAATGGTTTTGGAATTCAGCTCTACGAGTAATGTGTAATGGACCCGAGTTGAATAAATTAGATTAAATTAATGTTCGTTTAAACGAGAAAGGCTTTCTGATTTTCTGAAATCATTCTTATACTAGAACAAGGGTTTTATAACATAATTAAACGAACAATACTCGAGTAAATTACGGGAAAATTTGGTTATATCGATTCCCAAAATTTTCTGTGATATTGTTTGACTTTCTAAATTTGTGACTTTAAGTTTTATTTGTAAATGGTGGGTGAAAAAAAGTACAAGAATCCTGTATAAGCGTTTTTTCTTGAGCTACCCGGCTTGATTTAAATTTAAGTTGAACTTTTTCTTAGATCATTTAACATTAGTCCGATAAATATACAACATTAGTACAACACAAATTTTTTGAACATTTGAATTTCCGATGCTCTCTTATATTTCCAAATTAAGACTTATCTGCACGTTTTCACAAACTTATTGACCTTGAAAAAAGGAGAACATTAATGGATCTCACTTTCCTCTACAAAATTATTAACAGTCTAACTGATTCGTCCCGGCTCCTAAATACAATTCAAATTAAATGTCCATCACGTGCCCTACGAAATCACCCAACCTTTCGAATACCTAGCGTCAATACAAACTATTGTCAGAATTCGTTTTTACATAGATTGTGTTCCTCTTTTAACAGCTTTTTTTAACCATATAGATATCTATCATACAGGATAACAATTATTAAAAAAATAGTGTATTGAAATCTTTTGAATAAAACTCCCGTTGATCCCCTTTTCTCTTACATCACTTCACATTACCTACATTAATATTGTTAATTTTAATCAATTTTTTCTACCGAAGTTTGTATTACTGCGAAAATTGCTTTACTGAAATATTATCAACTTCCTTTGGTTTAAAATCTTCTCTTTATATTGCTTTTTCAAATTTTAAATATTACTTGCTATACCTGTTATTCCTTCTTGTCTCTCTGCTGCATTGAAAGGTTTTAATACTTTTAAACTACTTTTAATTACTTATATTTTATATGTATATGAAATCAATATAATGCTGCTCTTAATATGTGTCATTAATTCTGAAGATGGTTTTTAAATTGACATAAATTTATTTTCTTATTTAAAGATTCTTCTCATCGCTTCTTTGAATCCCTTAAAATATGTATGTGTATATTTATGTTTTTCCTTTTTAAAAAAATGTTATTATTTTATTTTGTTTTTCATTCTTTATTTTAATTCTTAACCTTTAATTACTTTTACAATTTTTCTTCATTTTTTAAATGTAATTTTAATTTTCTAAACAACTTCTATTTATGTTTATTTTCCTTCTCTTTTTTGTACTTTAATTAATAACCTTACATATAATTATTTTAAAATATGGAAACTTCACTGGTCCATATGAGTTAAGTCTAACTGTGTAAAATATAAAACAATGTAACTGTACTGTATGTTTCCTAAATAAAGGAAAATAAATTAAAAAAAATAAAATATTACATACCTCCGCCATTTTCGGTGTTTAAGTGTGTTCCTGGTGCACCCCCATCGCTAGACTCAGTACCTTCATAAGTGAGCAAATCAGAGCAAATAATATAACTAACATGGTGAGACAACGACAAAAACCTTTGAAACGTAGAATGTTTTTGCAAAAAATGGCTGTTTCCCTCGTTAGCCATGGTTTCGAAAGCATTTCAACACTCTAAATTTAAGGAAATGTATTAAATCCAGTATTAAATGGTAAGATATTTTTAATATTGAAAGTGGTATGTCATAGCAGTTGAACATGTAATTTGTGCACAATTTCTATACCAAAGGCATAGAATTACCAAGTTCGTGTTACTCCTGCTGCAAGGTCAGACAAACTGTTCAATTTGAAATGAGTACAAATAATTACTTTTGATAGCAGATACTTTAAATTTATTCCTACTACATTTAGAAAGTAGATGCTTAAGATTGGAAATAATTAGTTTACATAGCTTGAAAACAGTTTTTGGGTAAACTTAACTATGTGCTGTACCTTCCCTAGTTAGATGACATAATAAAAACGACGTTATTTATTGAATAATATGATACAAATCTGTTGCTGACCGATTAACTGATGAACTTAGTGATTGAGTAAATGAGTAACTGCTGGTACCTAAGGGTGTTACTGCTTGTAAAGTAATTGTACAAAGTTTTTATTTTACTTCCTAGTGAGAAATTAAGGTAATTTTCTATTTGTAACGTGTAATTTCCGAAACTAGTCGGTTGCGTGAATAAAAAGTGGTTCATAAAACAAAGTTATTTTATTTCTACCTCTAAAATATTTCATCTTCCACTTGTTTTAGACCTGCTGGCCTGTTATTCTCTGCATCGAATTCCCTCTTGAGTGGTGAACTGCCAGCTGTTTTTCCATTTTTTTGGAGGTCGTCCTTGAGGTATGTTTACTTGAGGTATACTGTTCTTAAGTGTTTTTACGGCTTTTGATTCTATCATTCTAGTCATATGCTTACTCCAGAACCTTCTTCTCTGCCGTCCTCATTTCAAAATATTCTCAACTTCCCATATCTTACAGATCTCTGTTTTGTATTCTGTCACGAGGGTTTTGCCAGCAGTATTTCTGAATATCTTCATTTCACTGGCTTTCGGTTTTGACAGTGTCGGCTAGGGATTCTATGCTTGCATTCGTGACCTGAAAACATTATCAAATAATAATATGATGTCCTAATACAACGGACGAAAACAATTATCAAAGCATCCTCTTGATTTTCATCCAAAATTCCTCCTTCTTTAAGATAATATACGGTCCATGTAGTTTGGCTGTAGAATTATTTCTCACCCTCTATCAAAGAAGTTGCAAGTTTAATAGTAGCTTTGCTTTAATCAAGTTTGAAGAAACATATCGGTTCTTTTTTTAATCTCTATTCATTTTCTCTACCTAATAGTTGATTCACTTTTTTCTATTGAAGACTAGTAAAGGTATTAATTAATTTAGATATGTACACATATTGCATGCATTCTTTCGTTTATAACTTATTAAAACTAAAATAAAGAACTAACAATATTTTTTATTTTTAATTTTTAAGAAATCGCTATTTGACGATCGCTATCGCTATAAGCCCTGAAATAAACAATAAGTTTAATTAATGAAAAGTAAATAAATATTTATTTAAAAAACACGTATGGTAGAATCTGTTTGTTAGTTACAACAACAACAACAAACCATTACGTGGTTTCCCCGTAAGGGTAAGCAGAGAGGATAGAACGCCATATCACCATATTTGCATACATTTCTTGCTTCCTCTACATTCTGACTTTTGACATGTCCATCTTAAAGTATTTGTTAAATTTGGTCATGCCATATCTTTCTCGGTCTTCCTCTATTTCTGCATTCATCAACATTCGCATTGTAAATATTCTTAACCGTTCTTTTGCTGTCCATTCACTCTACATGTCCAAACCAGCGCAGAGCTCCTTTCTTGATTTTGTTGATTATGCTTGTCTAAGCCTGACATAAGTTAGTTATAGGATACCTAATGAAAATGACAAAGAAATTAACAAAATAAGCTACTTTTTTTACAAAATTCGAAATATAAACATAAATTCCATTTTGGATTTCATCAAATATACATAATATTATGCTCGTTACCAATAAATTGATAGTCAGATTCTTTGCAATCTGAATACCAAAGCAACATGTGTTTGCATAGAACAACGGCCAAATTTGAATCGGGTTGTAGTCCCGTGGCTAGTGTTGCGGACTCACGGGCCAAATGCCAGAGGCTAAAACCCCACTCTACCCCAACTTGATTTCCATTTTCGAATAGTGAGTTATTTACAACTCGTTATAAATGGCCACCAAAATTGAAATATTTGCGTAAATTATAAGAACGCTAATATTTCTTTTTATTTAAAAAAAAAAGTATTTTGGCTGGCTAAAATCAATCTAATTCGAGGCTTTGGTTGTACTTTATAAGATTTTTTTTTTCGACATTTCGTCGTTTTTTGTTTACGTAAAATTACACTAAAATTTTATTTTGATAAAGAGAGTTTTTGATTCAACACTATACAATGTTGTAATATAATCAATCAAAGTCCAAAATCACAATTTTGTCCGAGATGGTATGTACAATGATTGATTACAATGTGTAAATAATCTTACTATTATGATACTCTTTTCCGTCTCATCGCTAATGTATATAATTGCATTTCGGACAAAAAATTGTCACTTAAGTATCAATTTCTTAAAGTCCGTTATCAGAACTTTAAAAAACAGAATTAAAATGTATCGGTTGTGTCTTTATATTTTCCTTTAACCAGCTTGTGATCTCCTGGTTTATGACCTTGATGATTTGCATCGCAGACGATAGGCGTCCATTAGGGCAATCAATCTCCTTCAGTCTGGGATGAACTTTGTATACACTGCATAAGCCAGAAGGTAATTTGCATATCTTGATTGACCAATACGGACGTGGACGAGAGTCAACAAGATACTCAGCTGACGTCACACGTTATAGACGAGCAATATAAAATACAACGCTAAATTTTATCGGTAGTAAGTTAGTAAACGTTAGTTTGGAGTACGGTATAATCAGTTGGGGTGGTGCGAGTGACACCGTTTTAAATAGCGTATTTGTTGCACAAAAATCCATAATTAAAAAAATACTCAGAGTCCCGATACAGACATCTACTGAAGAAATATTCCACAAATCTCAACTTATGACACCAAAACAACTATACGCTAAAACAATACTCACAGATTCAATAATTACTCTTACTCGAATGAAAGACATAACCTCTACAATACATCACATACAAATAATATAATCACTAGATCCTCAACACAAAGACAACTTAAACAAATACAAACTAATACCACTTTCAGACAAAAAGATTTTGAGTATTATTTAATTAAAATCTATAACCCACTTCCACTATCTATTAAAACAATTAGTCACGAGTAAATGTTTAAAAAGGCTGTAAAAATTGGATAGTGGAGCTAGGTAGAAGTAAAATAAATTATCTCATTCGCCCAAACCAATATTGAATCAACCGCTCCACAAGTGTATAGCTTATGTTAGGTGTTTGTTATTTTCATTGTGCGTTTTGTAATATAAATAATATAGATGTACTTATATACCTTGTTTTTAAAACAGTAAATATTTTGTTAATTATCTCTGTTTATTAAGTAAGTCTTCTTTGTTTATTCTCAAATGTAAAAACACTTCAAAAAAGTATATTGTTAAGTGTTTTTGGCACGGGTAACTCCATGACAATATTTATTAATTATAGATGGTAAGAGAAAAATATGAATAAATAAATAAACAACCGATTGTGGGTCGTTGCACCAAAAACGGTTAAAGATTTTTTTATTTTTTTTGCTTGTTAAGTTACAATACTACACAAATATATTCTTCTTCTTCTCTGTCCCTTCAGTTCTAAAGGTTTGATCGTTGGTACTATCCCCAGCCATTCTGTCGACAGTGCGTCTCCATCTTTCATGGCTCTGCACCTTTTCCACAGCTCCATGGAGGCTCGCCTGTGACATTGTTCCCACCTGGCCGATCCTCTGATTCTTCGTTATAGCACACTGCCCTTCATTATTATACTTTCCCAATTTTCTGGGTCACATCTGGCTAAGTGTCCGAAGAACTGCAGAAAACGTTAGCAACATACAGCCGACAGGCGAACGTCTACGTTAAGTTCCTCTAGCATGGAAACATTCTTTCTTCAGGCTATTCTTCGGATCCTCAACATTCGACGCTACTTACTTGTATAACACTAGGTAAATTAATAGTCAAAATGAATACCATTATTAATATTATTTTCTTTTTTGCACCTAATGGTGAATATTTTTAAACCAAATGCAGCGTATTCGTTGTATCTTTAATCTTCGCAAATTTGACCACATAACCGAGTATCGCACGCAACTACACTGGCTCAGTATCAGGCATAGAAGAAACATTCACATTCTATCACTTCTTCACAATATTTTAAATAATCCCACTTCACCCGTTTATCTGAGAGAGCTCATCCAACCTCTTTCACAACACGGACTATCTCTTCGTTCTAGTAACGAGAGAACCCTTTTAATACCCTGTCATCGCTCTAATTTTTTTGCCTCCTCTTTCAAAGTAGTAGCCGCTCGATTGTGGAATAATCTACCCACTAATGTTAGAAACGCTCCTTCTTTATTTACATTTAAGTCAAGATTGAAATGTCACTATCTAAATATTTAAATTGTTCCTTTATCCTTCTTCTTTCCTTCCCATCCCCTTTCCTCTCTTCATAGTATAGTGTTATTTTTTTTTATATTTATATTTATTTTTGTAAAGCTTTGCTTTTAATTTTTGTATAAAATTGTAAGATTCAATATGTCCATGTATTTATAATTTTCTCAAACTGAACGGTTTGGGTAGGTAGGAAGAAATTGCCTTAAGGCAATATGCCCGCCCTTATATGTATATTTATTGTATATGTATATAAATTGTCAAATAAATAAATAAATATATATTTCGATCATTTGTTACATGAAGATAAAGTGATCAGTCCTACTCTTCAGGCGCCAGTCCAGGAACAATGAAACATTACAGTTAAAACTTAAATATTAATATTTCACATCCACCTTTCTAGAAATCGAACCCAGGACGTCAAGAATGGTAGGCAAATAAGCCAGTCACTACAAACCGAAGCGGACTTATCTCCACTCAATTACCTTTTCAGGATTTTTACCTGAGAGCAGCCATCGAGTAAAAAATACGCGTCCAGAGTTCTGGTTCTATTTCACACACATAAAGAACTCTTGACTCACCTGGACACGGGTTTATTATGTTAGTTTACCTAACTAACTGAGATAATAGGACCTTTGTGAAAAGTGTGAATAATCAAATCTACACAACAGATTTGTTTTTTACCTTGGAAAATGATCAATAATGCATTCATTCGTTTTTTATAATACAAAAAAGAATTTAATCATGTATCTGACCTGATCTAATGACTTTAATGACAGCCAGATCTAATATTGAATGAAACTCATACAAACTCTGAATGTATGAGGTGACATTCATTTTTATGACATTTTGACATCATGAAATTTTTAGAAGGTGATTACTACAGTTTTTTGTATGAAAGTGGCCTGGCTGTTTTAAGCAAAACATAGAATTGGCCTTTCTGAATTTCATAACACCAGACACCATTTTTAAAACTTTTGGACTGGCTGCCTTCTGCATAATTACGTCCAATTATGCATAATATATGTAAACAAAGAATTTTAACTGAAAAGTGGGGACGCTTCAAGCTTCCCCAAGTCTTTGTGGCAAATATGTAGGTTAATTTAAAGGAAATTTAAGATTTAATAATTGTTGTGTTTCCATTAAAGTGAATAAAATAGATTGCATAAAAAAAGCTCTTTCCTCTCTAACTCATATAGTGTACATGCGGCTCGACTGTGGAATCATCTCCCATTCCCTATCAGAGATGTTTCTACGGTATCTTTGTTTAAATCTCGTCTGAAAAAACATCTCCTTTCTCTTCCTTCTTTCATCTTTTCTCTTTAATCCCTTTTCCCATTGAGTAATAGTATTGATTTAAGGTATCATATTGTCACCCCAAACTGTAAACCTCGTAACTCCAAGTTCAGCAACTTTTTAGAAGAAACATGTAAGAGAGAAACGCAATTTCTTTATTAATTAAATGAATACAGATATTTTCAAAATACGTTTTGTTATTTACTTATTTAAGTGAAATAATTGATTTTTTTATTATGATGCATATTTTTATTACCTTTCTAGAACCAATCAATAAAAACAGTAAAAAATCATAAAGGAATATTATTATTTAACATAAATTTTAATACATCGATCAAATGGTTAGTTTTCATACTGAATATTGTGTGTGGTAGTCTCCAGGGCCCCGATTACAATAGTTAACATTTATCTTCAATTTTATCTATAACGTAAAATTAAGTTTTCTGTATGAAAAGCAGAATGCGTGTATAATGTATTTTTTTTCTTTTAAACGTGTTAAATTATAGGTTGCTGACGAAGATACTTTAAATGTTCATGCAAATATACTCATTTTCGTACACAAATATCGATTTTTCTTTATGGATAGTCGAAGATAACTCCGTTAATTTCCTATTGTAATCGGGGCCATGGTACTCTTTTTTAAGTTCTTGCGGATGGTCCTCTTTTTAAATTTAAGACGATCGTTATGGAGGCGTGGTAAATTTTTGAAAGCTCTACGGAAATATTTCTTCGTTTGGGTGAGGGTGATAAGTTAACTGAAAACCTTAAGTTACCATTGATTTTGACATCAGGAGCGTACTGCAAAGCACGAATATTAGCAACCACAAATCATCCCTTTTCCCAGGGCGAATTGTTTTGTAAAACTTTAATTTCTCAAAAGATTTTTAAATCATGGATAAATCAGTGAATATCATAAGGTTGTCCATTATTCTGTGAACGCAAACGTTTTTCTATGGTGGCATGCGTAGAATCGGCCTCCATCTGGGTGTGCCCCTTTTCCAAATATTTCTGCTCAATTATTATTTTGAAGTTCATGACCAAATTTAGTAGAGCTTTAGACATCACATAATTTCCATTTTGGTATGTACAACCATCACTGCACAAAATAATCTGATCGTTTTCATGCAATTGAGGCCTATGGATGCAATTGAAACCTTGAAACGCGCGCGGCGCCCGGGCGCGGGCACCTGGCCCGCCTCACGTCCCGCGCCGCAAAACGCTTGTTACTGTGGCTACGCGCTTATTATAAGCGGTGTCTTTCAACTATTCAAAAACAGTTTGCATTGTGTAGATAAGTGTAAGTTGGTCAATATATCAATTTTAAAACTTACTAGGCAGATAATTATAACATATTACGGTTTTAAGTTAAAAAAATATTTTTTACGATTTCAACTATTAAATTTATATGATGAGATTAAGAATGAATGTGAAATAATTTATGGAGTTTGGTAGAGGAAAGAAAGAGCACATAGAAAATAAAGAGGAATAAAATGATGGAAAGTTAGGGTTAAGATTGTCTAGTTATTTATTACAGTTCAGCTAATATAAGAAGATACTTTTGACAGCTTACAATAGTGTTGCGGCAGTCTTTTTTCTTTCGATGTTCGATATCGATTTCATCAATTTTAAATTATTTTCCATCAGATGGAGTGAATGAAAAATAGTTTTTATATTAACGACTAAATAGCTAGATACTTACTAAAAATAAAACGATCAAGTTAAAAAATACATAAAAGCAGTTTACTATATGTTTATTTTTGTCATTCAACAGAATACAGAAATTAAGGTAAGATAAAATAATACAAGAGAAAAAGTAATAATATGCCTCTTACAATAATAATAAGATGACAAAGATCGTAACAGAAATATATTTATAAAATTATAGTTAAAGCAATGATCGTTTTATTTAGATTAACTCGGAAGTGTTATCTTTAAACGTACTAAATAGGGAAAAACCAATTTTTTTAAAACATTTTTAAAGTAATAAGGGTGTTTAAAATACTGTCCAGTAAAAAAATATTCTTTGGCACTTATTAGTAACATATAAAATATTTTCAAATTTGTATTTCTAGTGAAAGTTAAATATAAAAACATTTCTCCAAAATATCCGTATTGATTTTTAAAATACAACTATTTATTACTAAATGTTATTAAATATTTGTATATAACCACTTACCGACTTTTCTATGTCTACCGGTTCCGAGACTTTCCCGTCTTTTTGTCAGGACACCAATTAAACCAAGATGCAAACCAACATGCAAAACCAACTACACACCTTCACCATAGTTGTTGCACGAAAATATAAAACCAACCCGACATGCATTTAAATAAGCACATGCACTGATTAGGACAAACATGCACTGAAATTATAAAAATATTATCTTGTTTGAGAATTAATGGAAAAAGTAGAAGGGATGGAGGGAGATGATAAGCTTAATAGGTTTTATAGGGTGACCAGTACAGTGGAACATTGTATAAAGGACTATATTGAAACCGGTAGACATATAAAAGTCGGTAAGTGGTTATATACAAATATTTAATAACATTTAGTAAAATGTTTGACCACAAAGTTTTTTTTTTTTTTAATTTAAATTTCATTGATAAACCCTTACGGGTTACATACATTCAACAAAATATTTTCACTTTTAAAATTCATATTCTACTGTTAATAATAATATTTTTAATAACTTTTGTAAAGGTTGTCTGAGTCTTTTGTTTAGTTTTGTCTGGTAGTTTATTCTATAATTTCAGTCCTTCAGTTCATAGTCTCGATTGCCCTGTTCTCGTTTTAAAAGATTGCATATGATATTTTTCTGATATTCTCGTATTGTGTTCATGTTTACTACAGTTTTTTTCGAGTTTTAATTCTTCGCCTACAATTACATCAGTGGCTAATTTATGAATAAATTTCAAGGATTCTAGTTTAAAGAGTTCAGTTATATTTAATTGTTTAGATTGTTCAAAAAGTTCTTTAGTTGCTGTTAGATAGGGAAGGTCATATACTAACTTTAATATTTTATTTTGCTGTCTTTGTAGTCTGTTTATGTCATTTTGATTTCCTGTTCCCCATAGTAGTTGCATATTACATATTTTAGTTTTTACATAGGCTTCATACATTAATTTTTTTTTCTGTTATTGGAACAAAGTTTTTGATTTTAAAAAATAGACTCGATAAAATGTAAAGTTAATGCTGTAAATATTAATAATATTTTATTAACTAATTATTCTTAATCCATTTCATATATTTTTATCGGTATTCGTAGTACGTGATATTTCTTTATTGTAGGATGGATCACATATAACAATCGCGAGCGAAATAGTGATTTTAGATGGTGTTTTGTGAGTAACACGATGAAAACGCGACTAATGTGAAAAATATTGATCTCCAATGTGATAATGTTCTGCTACCTGACTGCTCTGCTAATCGGCATAGCCAAAGGCAGGTTGGTTTTGGACGCCACGTCGGGAGGTAAAACAGTATGCGCTGACGCTGTCAGAGATAACCATCAGTAACATAGAAATTTATACCACACTACATTTTAAAACTCTTAAATAAATACTGATTTTTTATTTATGCCTTCTTTTTTGCCATATACCTATGTGGTCTGTTTTCCAGAGGGTTGTTCTTACTGTGAGGTAGATCCCAGCTGTCTTTCCATTTTTTGGCAGGTTTTCCATGAGAACGAGTCCCATGAGGTTGATCAGGGGGCTTATGTTGGACTCATTTGTCTTTAGAATCGTATGCTACTTCCGTAATTCGACGAGTGACAGCATTCTTGAACCACCCATATGAATGCAGTCGATCAAAAAACAATCAACTTTATCTCAAGTGCCCCAAAGTTCTTGACATTTACAATTGAATGCGACATCGTAACTTCAGTAGTCAAACTAATTTCTTGTAAAACGCTCGGCATTCATGTTTGAATGACGAATAGGTGTTTTATTTTTATTTCAACTAAAAATTTACAACACTGATCAATGTTATGATGATGACGTATCAACAAATGTGCAACAAATATAACTGTACTTATTGTTAATCCACTATCAAAAGAAGTTTCACTAGAATCATGATTTGAAAATCATTTTATCGCTTATCAATGTCAAAATACCTATTTGGCATATATATAATACAATTTGTTTTTTAAATCCATTAAATAAATATGAAATATTTCTAGTAACACGAAGATGTGTGTTACGTCAAAGGCAAATAATAATTATCAATGTTGCAGTTTCTCAGTAAAACATTTTCTTTTATTTTTTTCATAATATTCCATACCCAAAATATTCAACGGAAGAAGTCTGACAACAAACAATAAAGATTTACGTGTGGCAGGAGACCAGGAGAGCCATAGATAAATACGGATTTGTTAGTGTTGCCACTTTTTTATTCCTCTCTGTAATTAAATTATCAAGGGGTTTTTATGAATAGCATTATGACAAAGCAGTGGAAATGCCCAATAGTTTATTGTCGAGTGGGTGACAAAATGTCATATTTTTCCAGCATAAGGCTCCAGATGTTATATAAGTAGTTTCGAGTTTCGACACAAATTAGTCTCGAGACTAAGACGAAACTCAGAGATCAAGTCTCGAAATTTCGCGCTTACGAAACTGGCTAACATAAATCAGAAAAATAAAAACACATTTTTGTAAAATAAAAATATTTTATTTAATGTCTTTCAATCTCATTCATCCTCATTACTATCACTTTCTGCTGAATTGTTGTCGCTTCTGTCGTCTCCCATGTTATACACGGTGTTCTTTCAACCCTGTCACACTCGATACCATGATGATCAGTATGGGCAAAAAGACATATTAGCATATTAAAAAATATTTAAAACAAAAAAAATAAAAAATATATTAAATAAAACAAATGGTAGCTTACATCTGCAGGAGAGAAGCGAGGGGAGCGCGGCCGCGCATTTTCGGCGTATCAGATTTTCTCTCCCCCTCCTTGTTTCTCCTTTGCAGAAGTCAGAAACCATTTGCTTTTTCTGATACTAAATTTTTAAAAATTTTATTCGTTCTAAAAATTTATTTTCATGTGCCAATATGTCTTCTTGCTGATACTGATTATCGTGGTTTCGGATGTGACAGGGATTAATGAACACCCTGTATGTAATTTTTATATCTTAAATACTATCAATTCTTACATATCTGGGTAGTGCGAAAAAAAAAGAGCTAAAGTTACTATTTTGTGAATAAACCTCGTTTTAAGTGACCATCACGCATAAACGTATATTTTATTTTTTAAAGTTTAACTTAATGGGCCCAAAAATAAGGTCAACTTCAAAATTATCCGCGATTAAATTGAATTAATCGTATTGTGAACTCCTGAAAATGAACACGCAAACTACAATTCGATATTCAATACATAGTCGATGTAATCGTTGGATAGTGAGGGTTTTCGGTGGTACGTCACTATTGCGGCGACTACAACAATAAAGTACAGCATTTATTTCTTACACTTAGTTGTCAATATTTACAGAACTTCATGAGCGCGCAAACGTCAAAAGTATCTTTTTAAATTGCCTGTAGAATAAGAACGTGTCCGCAAAATGAAGTATTTTGGGTATATAATAATAGCTTCGGCTTTGTAGTGTAATGATCAGCCCGTTTGCCTACCATGCAAGAGGTCTTGGGTTCGATTCCTGACACGGTTGTTATGAAATATTTATTTAAAAGGTGTTTTTACGCTCAAATATTTCACAGTCCCTGGACTGGCAACAAAAATGATCAAGAAACGCAGCTATTGGTGTACCAATGCAGTGCTCCATGGACCATTAAGTGCGGGAAGGGAATGATGATGATAAATAATAAAGCAATTTTTTTTTCAGTAAATGTAAATGTGAGTTATAATAATATGTAATAAAATATGGCTGGGCGAAAATACATTTTTCGATATTTTCACACACTTAATCATAACGTTAACCCTAAACCTGTTAAAATTCATAATGGATTTCGGAAGGCGGAGGATCTTATAAAGAATTTCGTTTTGGTTGGGATATTTTTCACTGCGCGTATCCGTAGGTTATGTATTTAGAGAGGATAGGGGTTGCGGAGGATTTTTCGTAGGAAATCCGCCAGCTTAGTTTAAGTTCTTGACCGGAAACAAAAATAAACGATAAGCGCTTTCCAGGATAAAATTCCTACGTATTTTGGTTTAAGGGGTGGGGGATGAAATAAAAATATATCCTAATTGATGAATGACATCTGTTCCTCAATATTATGTCGTGTAAAGGATACTGTTTATTTGTAGTGATTGGTGACCGACCAAAATAAGATTTTCAGTCAAAACCGAAACGGAACCTTTTTATATTTGATATTTGTTTTTAATATTGTTGACTCCCCTTCGTGCTGCTGCGGATATCCTAACCAATCTTCTGAACACCTCCTGTGGTCTTGTCCCTTTCCCCTTCTCTATGATAACCGAATGGAGCTTCTCGCTACTATCCGTGGCCCTGTTATAGGTCCTGTCGGATATACAGATCTGGTGGCTTCTAAAAAGAATTTCAAGGCTTTTAAAAAGTTTTGTAATCATTTCGGCGAATTGATCATGTCCAATCAATTTAATCCCAGTCAGTAAAGAATTCACTTCCCTCTCTTCTCAATCCAATGAAGTACATAACATGTACTTCTGGATTACTTTCTTTCAGCACGAAGATGCTTAGGCTATCAGATTTCAGAGAGCTCCTTCGGGCAGCTTTTCTCGTTTGACAACGAGCAAATTTTCTGTGTAAGTGGGCACCGCCAAGGAGACTTATGTCTTCAGATGCGGTGTGCGGTATGTGGTGGGTAAGCTGTTATTATTATGTTAACTTTGTTAAATAGCTAATCTTAGGCATGTTTCACATTTTGTAAAATGTTTCCCTCGGCACGGGACACCCCAGTGAGGGAACATTATTCTGTATAAAAAAAGAATACAAACAATGTAAAAGTATAAATAAATAAAATAAATTATTCATAGATGGCTCTTTTATTATATTTTTTGAATAATTCTAATTTTACGTTTATTTTCAATTGAAATTTTACAAAACTTGGTTTGCGGACACTTTACAAAAAAAATAATTTTTTTTTTTTGTTTTGTATATCATTATGCGGAAAGGATCTTAATTATATTGTTTTGGTATTTGTTACAATGAATATAGTGTAAAATTTCCGAGAGCCAAGTTACGTAAATTTTCCATTGAAAACAAACGTATAAATGACATTTTTCAATAAAAAATTATAAAGGCGCCATCTATTTTTGTTTTGATTTATTTTTGCATTACAACAGGCCAGGAGGCCCAATTACAGTGGTGAATTACATCACAGAAAACCCAGGCTTGAGAAAAATCACTCTTTAATTTTTGTGTTCTCCCCGGGAATCGAACCCGGAACCTACCGTGCGTGAGTCACTACACCACGGAGGCCGCCTATGAACAGTTAATTTTATATTTTCGTTTAGAATCACCTTAAACAATTAAATAGTTTTTTCGCAATGCCCAAAATTATTTATCGTTTTTATTGTTAAACCTTACGCGTTCATAAGTGTTAAATAAAATAGACGATGAAATAACACGAATAAATAAATCAAAACTCTCTCACTGATATCGTATATACCTTCAATAGTGGCGACCACCAGTATAATACGCAGAGTCAAAATATTCACGTACCTGGATCACGCACGACAAGGTATGGTCTAAGGTCTAAGGCCTCTGCTGTACCTTGCATGTAATGAGTACAACGGGCTACCAGGGTCTCCTATAGAACCAAAAAAATGATTAAATGAATTTTAAAAATTACTACTTGAGGAGGGAGGTACTTGAAGGTGAAATTTAGTTTTAAGTTCTTCTTTTACCTCAGATATTTCTTACTTTACTTGTATGTAAATGTTTTTTATTATGTTTTGATTTAATTTCTTTGTTTAATATGCCAAACTTGCTATGTTATTTCAGTTTTTTGTACATATTATTACTTGATACTATATTATTACCATATTTTTATTTAAATATCTTCTGTCTGAGTGAAAAAATGAGTTTGTTGTCACTCCTGGGATTACAAAACAATATTTTTTTTCAAGATTTAATATAAAAGTAAAAAAAGATAATAAATTAGTTTGATTTAAGCGTTTTTTGGTACGTTGTTAAGTTAAACATATTGTTGTTAAATGTACGCTGTAGGAACTTTACTAAAAATAAATGACAGAAATATAAATATAAAAAATCTTAGATCTACCTAACGGTAGTAAAAAAATCATAAAATCAGTTTAGTTATTATTTTTTATGTTAGACAATGGCAATACAATAGCGAATTATTTGAATAAATGATATCTCTAATTCTGCTAATTTTTTACTTGAGTACAGCCAAAAGTAATCCGACACATCCCGATCGCAGGTATTCGCCGAGCCGAAGTTTCGCCCAATTTTCGGCCGAAAGTGAAACCGCGGGCGAAACTAATCGAAATCGAAACCGAAACATCGGTCAGTCACTATTCATTTGCTTTCTACTCATTGCCATAGCTATTGAGTCGTACGTAGCCCTGAAATATTTATTAAATTTCTGTGGATAAAGTACATTAACGAAATTGTTTTCTTGATGAATATCTGAACTGTGACAACTCAAAATATTTTTGCTGCCTTTGACAGCTGATGATGACAAAAGTACAGCCATAATTGATGCTGATTCACGTCAGAACAGCAGTGAGATCGCCGTAAAAATGTAACCAATCATCCGTGGTGTAACATTTGCATAGTATGAGGATGTTTCTAAGTACCACGTTTGGGTTCCTCGTGAACCGTCGTCAGTTAATTTAATGGATAGAATTTTAACGTGTGTTTCATTACGTGTAAGGCAAAAATTTTTTTTTTTCAACATTTAAACTAATCATCGAAAACATTCTACCATCCCTCGTATATGTGAAATATAGTGAAATAACAAGAATTTTAATAGTCTTAATATATTTCACACTCCACATAATAGGTACAGAAGGCAACTAATAAGCTTAATACAAATTAACAGAGAGTAGACGTTTTGTCTATTTTTTTGCTCTTTAGCATTAAATTAAATGCAATTTTCCACCCCTATTTTCCTTCATTTCTCCTTCACCACTCCTCGTCGATTTTCATATTTTCCTTCCCACTATCTCTTTGTTATGTCCATATTTATTTTACTTTAATATATAGTATATTATATTATATATATGATATTGTATAGTTGACGTCGTCGCAATTAAGTGAATACATATTATTGGATGGCTGGCCCTACTATTTTTATGTAAATATATTTTTTTCGTATTTTTTTTTATAATTATTTGAACTGTACATCTTCTTGTCTATAAAAAAAAATGAAATAAAATATTTTATTCAAATTTAATAATCGCTAAGCCTATAAATCATAAATTAAATAGTAAAATATTGCTTGATTTACAAAATATAAAAGCAAAAAGCACTAAAATAAACGATGATTTAAGACAAAACATTGAACAATATAAAATAAACATTTTTTCTAATATAATATTAATATCGTACGGGAAAAATACGATTGGATTAATTTCATAATATAATTCCAGCCAAAGTAGTAATGATACTTATGAAAAGAAACACTTAGACGAAATAATATTATTTTCTAGAGGAAATTTACATAACGTTTTATGTTTTTGTATGAAAATTATAAGGCACAGTTTTGAAGTTATCGGGAAAAATATTAAAATAACAACTTAAACTTTTTTTATTGATTTCTTATTTTATATAGCTGAACCCAGCCAAGTTTCGCTGTGGCTTTGTCTGATATTAACTATTAGGGGAGTAAATAAAAATAGTCTTGAATCGTCACTCCTCATTATGTACACAAGAATTGTTTATTTCTTTTACTAATGTAAAAAAAATAGTTGTAATATTGTATTTCTATTTGTTATTAAAAAAAAAAAAGAAAAAACTATAGATTTACAGAGAGAAAACATTGTTTAATTTAATATATTTATTTGCGTTGCTGTGACCATAGTGTAGAATATAAAGAAAGAAAAAAGTCAATTTGGCTAAAATTGATACAATGGCAGCACTGTGTAACACTGTTGTTCAGTACTTGTTAACTATGACAAATTATTATGAGTCAATTTAAAACAAACAGAATGTTCCGTTTTCGTTAGAACTTCCTAATAAAAAGTACAAAGCTAAAATGCAATGTTCTGTTAAAAAATAAGTAATCAAAGTCAATCCATTGATTACTTTCCGAGATTTGCGGCCACAAACATACGAAACCTTAATATTTATAAACATTTATTTTATTTATGTATTTACTTTTTATTTTATTCATACAAATTAATCCATATTACACACAAATTAAATTTAAGAAATTAACGTATCCCAAACTCTACTCTATGTAAATGACCTAGACAGGTATTTAACAGATTACTTATTTATTTATTTGGTTTACAAACAATGAAAAATAATACATAATACACATAAATATTTAAACAATAAAAATAGACACTACTTACCTTTTATCAATTACATGTAAATACCAACTAAATACACATTTATTTAAAATAAGCAAAATAAATTGTTTTAAAAATTGAAAAAAAATTGCAAAAATCGTACAAATTAATAATAAAATAAACACGAATAAAATACGTATTTAAATAAAATAAACAATAAAAATTATGAAATTTAAATTATTAAAAAAAAAACATTCATTAATATGAAACTATTAAAAAAAAATCATAAAATACCAATGAAAACAATAAACAAATATGCGTCGAAACAAAACCAGCAATGTAATCCATCAAAATTAAATGTACATAATTAATATATCAATATAAAAACGCATTTTGTATACACTTCTTAAACCTAAACAATCCAGCGTCAAAAAAATTGAATTTGTCATTAATCTTTATTCACTATTATTAATAAAGGTATAAAAGCAAAGGTAAGCGTCCATGGGACATATCTAATTCACTCGAACACAACCGAATTACGACCTGTATCAAAATGAGATAATCCAGCGAGCGCCATTTCTTGCCTATGCTCTTCTTATACTCTTCCTACACTCTTCTTTTAACACCTGTCGTGGGATTCTAAACGCCCTTAACGGGGTAGAGAAAACGTTGATAGAACGTAATTAGCAAAAAAATTAAGTGCTAGCGTCGCGTTTTCGTCGCGTTTTCTACTCCCTAGAAAGGGCTCAGAGTCGCACTGCTGCGCTGGTCTCGAAATTTCGACACTAGCATCTCTATGGAAATTTCGGGAGTTTCTACTTTCGATTGGATGCCCTAAATAGAAGGAAGTGTGGCGGTGCCTATTCTTTGGGAAAGCGTTGACATTTAAATCCGAAGTAGATATAACGCCGTGACAATGAAATTGTCCGCGTTCTTCCAATACCGCGTCTATTGAATGCGAATTCTAATAGGAACAAATTGCACACGGCGCGGCGCGGCTCCATTTTGTGTGCACTCGGCTTGCAATATTACTTCCTTTAGTGACCTCCACGTGATCAGATCTGTTGCTGACGAGGCCATAATGCGTGTCAAGTTTACTTATCAAATTGATTTGCACTTGTGTTCTGTATCAATGATATTAAATACCAACTATCATATGGAATTAATAAGTGGAGTCTTACGTGTTAAATATTTTTGTTTTCGATCAATTTAATTTTATGTATTTAAAAAAATAATATATTTTTGTATAAATAAGATAAATAAAATAAAAATCGAAAAAAAAACAAAAATGATGATTTGCAAAATAAAACCTAAAAGATGAGTTGAAATATTTACAGAATTTTTCATATCTATGAACTGGGAATATAAAAAGTATAAACGTTGAGGAGTGGACGAGGTGTTAAGAATACATCGTCCTAGGAGGAAGAAAACTTAGTAAATGAACTGAATTGTTAGGAACGAAGGTTGCGCAACTCCACTAACCTGGCTGGTGAAGCTGGCGGTGGCTGGCAGACGCTGGCACAGCTTTGTATGGAGCTAGCGGTCTAAATAGACGCTGGCATAGCTCGCTTGATGACAGATTTTGATGAAAGAAAACGCACTTCACTCTTAGAATGTTATTTGTGTATCGATAATGTTATGTTTTTTCCGGAAATCACACGTAGAATTATTGTTACATGGAGCGCGAAATGGAAAGGACGGAGAGGTACATATGGATTTGGTTGAGAATTAGTCCGAACAATACATGAATTTTTAATAAAAAATCATGATCAATAATATCAATGCTAGTAATTCGCAAAACACCATAATCATCATTTCCCTGTCCGCACCCAGTGGAAGACCCACACCTATAGGGCACTGCATTGGAACTTCTTTTAATCGCAGAGTATTTAGATAAATTTCTTTACATGGAAGACAGCGCAACAAGCCTTACGCTTCAGGTGCCAATTTAAGAACAATAAAATATTACAATACAGGATCACCTTCAAAACAAATATTTCCCGTCCATCCATCAAAGAATCGAACCTTAAGCATGGTATGTGAATGAGCCAACCACTACACTACGAGGCGGACTTATCTCCCCTCGATTTCCTAATCCAAGATTTTTATCTGAGAGCAGCATCGAGTGGAAAACACTTGCTCAGTGTTTTGGTTCTGTTTCACACATATAACTGTTTTTTTCATGCGCTCGGACACATAAATCCACAATCTAAAACGCAAATATTTCAATCACGTATCAGATTTAAACCGTATATGTTTTTTTATAATTTACCGAAATAAATAATGTCTTTTTGTCAAATGTATGTTTCAAAGCTGTCAAATAAATCAAACAGAATTACAAATAAAGTTTGATTTTGTGATTTAAATGCCAGATAACAATATAAAGATTTATGTAACTTGTTTGTTTTTAACTTTTAGTTGAACGAATTTTTATTTTCCATCCTATTGAAATAAAACAAAGGTTTTTTTAATTCAGATGGAATTATTCAATTTATGATACACAATCTCACGGGATATAAACATTTTTTGAAGTACAATTTTTTACAGGCTAAACCATGTTAGGTGGAGACTATCCTAACTAGAGGACACTCCATATTCATGTTCAAATGCTCTTGTGTTATTTAATATATTCAAATGTACAATACAACTCAACTGCCAATTTCAATGTACATACATATATGATTAAGTATGTACAAAAACATCTTTATATTAGGCTTGTGGTTCTGTGGCTAGTATTTTGGACTCACGGATCAAAGGTCCGAAGTTCGCATCCCGCTCTACCACAACTTGATTCCCATTTTCTAGTAGTAAGTTTTTTACAACTCGTTGAAAATGGACACCAAAATTGAAATACGAAGGTTGTCCGTAAAATAAGTTTCCCTATTTTTTTTCACAATGAAAACCAATTTTATTTACAACGAGCAATACATCATTAGAAAGCTTAGACTTTCAGCTATTTCTTTACATAGTCTCAGTTGACTTCGATGCACTTTTTTATCCGGGTCACCATCTTTTTGATTCCCTGGTCGTAGAAGTCTCCCGCCAGGCCGTAAAGGTAGCTGGAAGTATTGCTTATTGAAAAAAAATGGTTTTCGTTTTTAAAAAAAATAGGGAAACTTATTTTACAGACAACCCTCGTATTTAGGTAAATCATAAAAATCCGAATATTTATCTTTTTACTAAAAAAAAAGTGCACAATCGATTATTAGGCATTCAATGGCACGAAATCATTTTTCTGCAGTAATAGTCTTTATTAAAACTGAGACAGAGGATGGTCAAGTGCTATGCGTGGTCAATACTGCTTTACGGGGTTGAAACGTGGACTCTCAAGGTAAACTCCATGAATCGATTAGAGGATTTTGAAATATAGTTTCACCTAAAAATGCTGAATTCTACGAACAGATTTAGTGACCAACGTGGAGGTGCTGAGACCAGCCAGTGACGAAAAAGAACCACCATTCTCAATAAAACAGAGAACACTCTAGGTAATATCATGCGCGGAAGCAAATATGCGCTCCAACAGCTAATCATGATGGAAAAGATCGAGGGAAAGCGTGGAGTTGGAAGGTAACAGATGTCCTGGCTGAGAATCATTCGCGACTGGACGGGAGTGCGTGGGGTTGAGGCGCTGCTCCAGTTGGCACAGGACCGGAATGCCTACTCTAGAGTGATCACCAACGTCGAGGGGACCTGAAATGACACAGAAAGAAAAAGAAGATTATTAAGGGGTAACTGTCATGGTATTAAATATGCAGGTACCATGCCTAATTTTTTGAACAAGTAAAGTTAATTTACACCTGGTAATACTGTGGGCCAGAGAGGAAACTGTCGACGGGTTGACAGACAGAATGCCAGGATGGCAACAATACTGAAGCGTGTGAGCTTTCGCTGACGCTGAGAGTAAAATAACGTGGGAAGACTTTCATAACATCAAAATGGAACTGAAATTGATTCCCTTTGTTGACCACCCCCTAAATTGAATCATGGCAGAACTTTCATTACCCTTTTACTTAAATAATAAATCATTATCGTATATCGCAGCACTCAGATTTATGGGGAAGATTTCTCGTATCCCATTTTGAGAAAATATCTGAACTTCCGTACATTTAATTATTGAATGACGACCAGCCATCTTGGACTTCTATACTTGAAAACTCAAAGCTGTCAAAGGAAAGTCAACATATAAATGGATCAAATGGAATTTCTTAAGTCGATCGATAGATTATGTGACTTATTTATGAGGAATATGTCCCAATTATATAGTATGATGATAATTATAATCAACCGCCGTTGCACCATTCTCCTCGGTTTTATTGTATTAATTTATTTTTATGTTGAATAATATAAAATTCTAGTCTCATTGATTTTTAGTTTGTAATGAATCATTTATCTCACTCCATAAATCACAATAGCTTATTTGAATAATTTCGTGTTTAATAACTATGAGTAAATTAATTAAGATAAGTTTGAAGAAGCGGATTAATATTGTAAACGTAATTGTATTAAAGAATAAACTTTGTGAACATCATTCGAACGTCTTTTGATTCAATTTCTAAACTATTCTCCTGGGTAAATCTGCGAGAGATCTCGTTGAGTCTTAAACATTTCTTAATTTTATGGACTATTATTCTTGACGATTGAGTTAGCTGGTGGATGTTTTTTGAAAGAGGGGCGTGAGAAACTCGATAAGTCATATATTTATATACATAATTATTTAATTGTCCTTATGAATAATGCAAGTAGATTGTACACTTTAACCGAGTAGTAGGCCAATCCTCTTTGACTGAAAGTTGTTTTGTTGATTTTCAATTTACCTATTACATATATTTTTTTTAAAACATGGCTTTGTTTGATAGACCTTTAACAAAATTAAAAAAAAAAAAAAACATCACTGATTTTCCTCTAAGAGTGGCTAGCCAAATTGTAAAATGCCAAGTGTTGACAATATCGGTAATCATCGATTAGCCCTTTTACAATACGGAACCGTTTCGAAATTTGGTTCTCTCTTTATTCCGCGCTTCATATTTGAGGATGATGATTACGCCCGACTCTAGATATGGTTCGTTTGTGGACAATCTCCCTTTATCCGGGACGGTCTTGTGCTGATTGGTAGGCATTTGTCGGTGGATAATTCAGCGACCAAGCCACTCCATACTGTCGGTTGACGTCCACGCGACCTTGTCCTTATCAGAGTTCCCTTTGGAAATATTTTCAAAGAACTGCGGAATTCTTTTCTCGCACATAGATGTTAATTTTTCTCTAATGTCTAGCTCCTGGAGTATAGTATACGTATGTTTGAAATTTGGCCAGCCAAAATGTATTCCGGCTAAAATAAAAATCAGGTTTTGACACTGACATCAATATTAGAAGTGTTACCGTTAAATATACTAATGTCATGTCAAACCATCCTTATAAAACAAATAAATAAAAGTTTTTTACGTAAATATTAATGGAAATAAATAGAGACATGATCACAAGTTGATGACACCTTAAACTTTCTACTGAAAATTCAAAGGGTTTTTATTAAAAACTCGTTTGGTTAATCGACCCTGATAAGATATTGGATAATCATCCCCTCGGGAATGCTTAAAGGTTCAGGCTTCATTACACCTTTAAGGGCAGTGAAAAAAATGTAATTAGAGTATTATGCGTCCTGGAGATGTTAGGGTGAAAAAACAACACCAACAGATACTTTAATAAATTATTTCACATTATAATTTTTGTTAAAAAAAGAAATATTTGCGTTTTTATAGTTTGAACAAAATTTAAATTTCTGGGCCCTTTTTTAACGAGCTGTAAATAATTTATTATTGGAAATTGGCAATCAAGTTCTGGTAGAGCGGGGTTCCAACCTCAGATTTCTGTTCGTTGAGTTCGCAATACCACGAGAAAGTGCAAATTGATAGTGTTTTAGAAATCTTACTGAGATTTCAAGGAAAACCGATGAATTATTTTTTTATTGAAAAAATATCACATTTGTAATTTTATGGTAATACGTTTAAATTCCCGCTAAACTGCAAACGCTTTTTTTTAATCGAGATTATTTTTTATATCACTAAAAGATTACACAAAAAAAAAATCTTCCAATCTGCCCAAATTATGTACAACCTATACTAATTTTTCATTGTTCTAATCGCTAGACCGCAATATGGACTTATACTCCATTCGATTTCTTAGCGAGATCCTGATAGATTTTTTGTAGCGCTATGCTTCGAAGCCCCTGAACCAGCCCATGGATCCAGATCCAAGGGCGTAAGACTGATCATCGTACCTTAATGTATCAAA
Source organism: Micrasema longulum (assembly GCF_059751315.1). NCBI lineage: Eukaryota > Metazoa > Arthropoda > Insecta > Trichoptera > Brachycentridae > Micrasema > Micrasema longulum. Next base: position 447,541 of record NW_028277411.1, read on the forward strand.
AAATATCGAGTTACTATACAATACGTGTGTCCTATGCATCATTAGATGCGGAGAAGGGGATGGTGATGCTGATTGAGTTGTATCTTACAGGAAAAAAAGATAACAATATAGGAATAGATAAATTACATTAACTACATATTAACCATCATTTTCTTAATTTTTATTGGCATGACTAATTATTTGTTCAAATGGTTTTTCAACTGTAGCTATCGGCTCTACAGGGTTTGGGTTTTATTTTACACTTAATACATGTCCGCTCCCCAAGTGGAGCATATGTTGTCCACTAAATTTCTCCATGCCTCTATGTCTGCGGCCGATTCCCGTGTGTCCTCCCAAGTCAAGTCTGCGTCTAGTAGTAAAGACGTGAACTGCCGACGAACTATCAGCCGTGGCCATCCAAGACAGCGAGAACCTAATGCCAAGCGTGGTTAGTGGTTAAAACTCTCGGGATGCATTCGGGATATATGGCCCAGCTAGCCGTAAAAATGATCTACGTAATAAATTAAGTAATATACGAAAAACTGGCATAAAAAAATACGAGATTTATCTTTTAAAAATAAGCAATAATTTTACGCACTTTCTTTTATTTGTTAAAATACAAGTTCGTTATTATGATTCATACGTATGATTTTGCCCTTTCGTGCCATATCTCTTCATCTCATCCACTTTCATATTTTTTCTGCTGATCGTTGATTGGTCACGCTGTGGACGATAAGATGTCATATTGGTTGATTTATTGAGGGAGAACAAATCGATAATTATATCGATAATAATATTTTATCGTGGTCGCCTTCACATTGTCCTTTGCGAGACCACTTCAGCTATAAATCAGAAAATACATATCTGTAAGAAGCATGAAACTGTTAGAAAATAAACATTTTTATTCATTTCGTTTTCCCACAAATACCAGTATATTTGTAATAAAATTTACAGAGATCTTTACTCTTGTGTTAAGTTCAAAAAATAAATCCATACAGTACACAATTTATTTTATACATATTTGCTCTGGTAAATAATATAAAATATTTATTTCAATATTGTAAACAAGCGATACTATTTTTTCCCAATATTTGAACATTAACTTTCTGCGCATTATTTTATTTATGACTATTAAAGTTTTGCTTTATTTTTATTCGTTTAATTGACATATTTTGAAGTAAAATAATCTCGTTATTATTTTATGTGTAATCATAAATTTGAGTACTAAATAAAAAAATAAATATTTTTCGTGATCTTGCTTTACGCTGTGGTCGTCAGACATCTCAGAAACTTTGTGTTAATACGCATTAATTATTTCCGCTCCAGGGGCAATTTGAGGGCAACGTTCAATAAAGACACCTTTAATTACTTTATTTGGTCGGTCTATCTTATAGGAGAGCGAGAATATAACAGTTTAATACATTTTAAAAATTATTTCACGTTTTTTATTTGGTAAGACTAAATAAAAATGTCTTTTTCTCAGTTTTAAGAATGCTCAGCAGGGCCGCGATTATGAACGGCTATCTTCATTGGTATACTAGAAGGTATAAACTAATATCGATATTTATGTATGAAAGTGTGTATATTTGTATAAAAATTCAAAATATCTTTGTCGGTAACCGGTAATTGAACATGTAAAGAAAAAAATGTAATCATATTCTTTTTTTCATACAGAAAACTTAATTTTACTTAGTAGATAAAATTGAAGATAAATTTTAACTTCCCATCAGAATACGTACCCAGATGGCAATATATTAGTTAACAATATATTGCCATCTGGGTACGCAATTATATAAATTAACTCTTTTTTCTATGATTTATTTTATTTGCCCTTTAATAATAAGGAATATTTTGTGTTTTTTAAAAATATTTTTTATTTCCTTTTTTAATTACCTACCATAAAAAAACCATATTATCTTTTACAGAATATTTTATTTTTTCTTTCTTAAGTTATAGAAAAATATTATTACTGTCCATTATTTATGTTATATGTAGTTATGTTATAGAAATATATTATTACTGTCCATCATTATAGGAGCAAAAATTCATTAACATTTTCTTGTATCCCCACGAACAGGCCATGCCTTTGTGGGATTTTTTGTTTACTATTTTTCTATTAATATGTACTTCACTGATATGTAATTGTGCTTTATTTTTTTTAATACTCTGTTTTATTATTATGTTTACTGTAAAAAAAACAAAAAAATTTAATAAATTAAAAAAAAAAAAAGATTGCAAAATAATACCGTATTTTTGATCTACCTACGAACAAAACATGCAAATGATTTTTCTCTAGTGATTTAATACCATTTCTTTTGAATCAACAGAATATATCAAAGTTGCCCCAAATGAATTGCAATAAAAACTTTGACGGTAGAACAAAATCTGTAAAGATTGTAATGGCGGAGTCGTGTAGAGAAATAAGCGAAATAATGTATTATTTTTGACAAAATAAAATGAGGGTCTTCTATTCAGGGGAGATATGATTAATGCGGCGGCTGTTTGGACAATAAGCTTTTATGGTGCAGTGACCGATAGCTTTTAGTCCAATACTAGTCCAAGAACATCGTCTTAGAATACAGCCCCGGAACTTTATTATGTTTATTTTTTTACAGCAGTTTACTAATGCGAGAATATTTTCAGATTTTTCTTTACCGCGAATATCAACATTTACGTACGGTTGCGTTATAATGTTAATTTTTATAGGTACATTAAAGCAGAAAACTATTAATATGTTTTTTTTTGTTTCAGATAAAAACCAGAATCCAACCAGAACCACACTTGTGGGTGGAAAAGTTTATATTACCCGGAAATATGCTTCAAAGGAAAAATATAGTAAATTATTAAGCTGACATCGATAATTCAAGGATAATTTAGCGATACGATTCACGTTTGAAGCGTTTCGTGAGATGTAAATATACCCAGTAAATTTAATTTCGTATTTGAGAGAAGAAAAATGGATTTTCAGTCCCCGAAAACGACGCGTCAAAAGAGAAATAAATTTAGGTAAATCCTAAAATGATATTTTCGATTTAAGAAAACTGAAATATATGATATCGTTCAGTGCAGAAATGGACGCGTCAAGTTTCTACTTCCTTTCTTGCTTGGTAATACTTTCCACTGTGGGCCACGCGAGTGGCGGGTCACGATACAATGACTCTTCGGAAATTGTACCGCACTCTGCCTTAAATACAACTCGACAGTGGTCTCCTTCATTAGTTTCTGCCGCTAACCCGGTCGAGGAGGGCATTTTAAATTCAGAAAGATCTCGCGAAACTTCCGTCTCGGATTTGAGCGCCAAGTCCAACGGACCCCCGAACGACGATAAAGTCGCGGAGTTCCAAGACGAGTCTTACGAAAGTCCGGATCTCGACGAGTCTCCTCCGTTCGAAGATGACGTAATAAGTATCGACACAAATCGAGATATAAACGTCAACGATAATTCCGACTCTCTTCCTTTCCAAGAGCCGTCCGATACATTCTTTCAGAGCAAAGGAAAAGAGTATTCGAATGCTGACTTGGAAAAACAGATAAATGCCACTTCTCTCGGAAACAGCCCGGTAGAAGAGGGAATCCTCGACGCGGAAAGAGACAGAGATGAAACTCTGTCTGATATTTTTCAGTCGGGTGGTTCCAGCGATCAGAAGAAGGACTTTGGAACTGAATATAAAACAGATTTAACTGATAAAGAAACCGAAGGTGCCGACGAACCTAAGTTTGAATTTCTTATTGGTCTGCCTTTGGAGAATTTTACCGGTAAATCTGTTAATAAAGATGCGTCGGAAACGCAAACTAGGAAGCCGTTTGTGCCTCCGAAATCCGCGTGGCCAGTTCCAAGAACGCAATCACTAGCTGTTGATACAAGGTTAAATCAAACTGCCTCCGAAGAAGGCGAAGCGAAATCAGCCTTGGTGGAAGATTATGCAGAACTGGTTGAAATCAGTAATAGTGGAAATAATCAAGATCAACTTGGGAACAAAAACTCTACAGGATTCGTTCCTCACGTCAACAGGACGGTATTTTTCTTGGAGAACGATGCGCCAGAATCAAGTAAGTTAACGATTTTTTTTATAACTTAACATTTATGTCATTACAATAATTAAATTATCAATTCAATGTGACTACCTCGTAATAATAAACAATTAATTATTGTGAAATTTAAAAATATCAAATAGATTCGTAGTAACTACATACTTCTACATACATAATTATTAAAGCAATTCATTCATTCATTATTCCCTTTCCGCGCATAATGGTTTATCGGGCACTTCATTGGTACACCGACCGAAGCATATCTTGATCATTTTTGTTACGATCAGTCTTACGCTTTGAGTGCCAGTCCGGGAGCCATAGAATGTTCAAGTGTAAAAACACCTTTTTGTATAAATATTTCGTGTCAACGATGCCGGGAATCAAACCCGAAACCTCTCGAAAATCAAACGCGCTGACGGGGGTATTTAAGCAATTACACAACGATAAGTAACTACTTGTATGTTATGAAACTGAAAATACATATTTGAAAATATTATAAGCAAACATTCCAACAAATGTTTGTTTGTCGTAGCGTCGTGAAATTTAGAAACAGCCCATTCCCACTCTCATTTGTTTGCCTCCTCTTTCACAGTAGAAGCTGCTCGATTATATAATAATCTACCCACTAATGTCAGAGACGCCCATTCTTTATTTACATTCAAATCACGTACGAAATTTTACTTCCTGAATATTTGAGTTTTTCCTTTCTCCCCCCCCCCCTTCCTTCCCTCCTTACCCGCTTCTCTCATCATAGTATAGTGTAGATATTTAGTCGATTTTTATTTCTTAAAAAATATACATGATTATCAATATTTTGTTATATAGTGAAATTAATAATATACCAACGATATGTTCATATCACACTTATTTTCTGAAATTTAACGGTTTAGGTATGTAGGTAGGAAAAAATTTCCTTAAGGCAATATGCCCGCCCTTATGCATGTGTTTGTAAACTGTATATTTATATAAAGTGTCAAAATAAATCAATTGATTACCAAGTAAATGATTGAAATAGATGCATTTTATATTTTTTATGGGAAGTTGTAGCCACGTGAAATTTAGAATCAACATTCAAAACAACATTTTAAGATTCAATTATGCTGTTTAACTGTTAAAATTTTCTCGGACTTCCTCAGCATGAAATTAAACTTTTAAACAGTAAGTTGTAGCGACGTAAAATTAAGAAGCAACATGTTAAACGCTATTTATAGATAAACCTTTATATTTTTCATGGGAAAATTTTCTTGGCCTACTTCAATATAAAAACAAAAGTTGCGGTGACAAGACATAACAAGACATGCAAATGAAAATAGTCGGGCAATGTTTTTGTTCTATTTAAAGTTGATTTTACTCGTTTTAGAACAATTATTTAATCGGAATAATTTCAAAATTCCTCTCCAACATGCCCATGATGCACGTTTCGTATATAATTATGATTTAGCAGTTCTAAAAATATGTTATAATTGTGGTTGTAGAAGCCTTTAATGTTTAGTCCCTAAACTTAAAACTTTCTGCAGAATTACGTTCAACTTATCCTACCTAAAACCCTCGAACGAAGACAGTAAAAATTATATTTAATAATCAAGTAAACATGTTTTTGAGTGAAAATTATTTATTTCAGAAATCAGAAGAATATTTTGATACATATTGCATACTTATTTCTAATGAATACAAACAAAAAAATATTAAGCAACTGACATTTACAACTAATAGATACTTTTTATTTTAGTAACTAACTTCATGTTTTTTATTAATTAACATAATATTGAAATTATTAAAAAGGTTGATAGCAACAGGGAGGCAAAAGATTTTTGCTAATGGATATTGAAATAAAGGCATTTTTCCCTCTGTTGATCAAAATACTGATTTTTAAAAAGGCGTCAACGAACTAAATCCCCAATCAATTTTGACAAAAACGCAAATATTATTTACCGTTAAACTTTTGAAACTGCATCCGGCTCCAAAGAAACCAACTTTGTTTTGGCGAAAAAAAAAAAATACTTTGAACTTAATTGTAGTTTTGACTTTTGTAAAAATGGCTTCTATTACAAAGTTGCTGTGGAAGATGGCAGTCCCTAACGGGGAATGGGTGGAGGAAATTCGGCTCAGATCATTGCTGTATTTGGACCTAAAAGAAACTGGATAATTAACTGATTATTTATTTATCTCTTCATTTTATTCAACATTATAAACAACATCAAACAATGAAAATAACGTGTCCTCACTGGAGTAACCTGTGCCGAAAAAATATTTTATTATTTAATTTACTGATGAAATTGACATTAATTTTCATTGATTCATTAATATAATACAAACAATAGTTTTAATTGTTACAAACTATAGTCCTAGGAAAGCTCTTTTCTAATTTTAATGAACCACAGGTTGTCACTTTAATCCATTTAGCAAACTAGCAATCAATCAGCTTAATATACGCTAAAATTATTCTGCTCGACAGGTTTGGAGATTGACATCGTTATCTACCTGCTCGTGAACAGAACATGAATATATATGGGCAAGAAATAAAATCATTTTAAATATTTCTCCCTTAAACACAACATTTGGACATAAGTCCAAGGACTATTTTTTTGCTAAATTGTTTAATATGCTTCCACATAAAATAAAGTAAGCTGATGACAAACAATATTTCAAAAGAGAAATCAAAATCTCTCTGAAACAAAATTGGGATTTGAGAAATAAAAAATAATGTGAATTTGATTTGAAACACATAAAAATTTTTAACACTATATAGTTTTCCTAATGAGGACTCACAAATTTCAAATTATATTGGAAAAAAAAAATAGACCAATAACCGATTTTATTGCTCTCGCGACATCGTCAGCTTCTTTTACAAAATATTCCACCCTCTCCCACACTCGTCCCTGCAGGATATAGGCCTTTTCCAACTCCTTCTACTCGTCTCTGGCTTGACCTCTCCGCATTCTGGCACCATCGGCTATCTGGACAACGACGTCGGTCGATCTTTTTTCTGACCTTTTGACGCTCCTTTTTGTGCCCGGGTCTCCACTTCAATTTTCGTGGGGCCTATTTGGTGTCTCCCTGTCTAGCCAAATGTCCTGCCGATTGCACTTTAGTTATGCCACACACTTTGTAACTCCGTCTAATCTCATATTTCCTAAATATTATTCTTTCGCCTAAATTATCTGTTTTTAACTTCTTAAAAACCATACTTTTGATTCTTTTTGACATGTAATACCATATGTTCGATTTTTGGGAAGGTCGACGTGCAATAATGATTAAAATGGTGATTCTAAACTGCAATGTTACATGTTCCTGGACTAGCATTTAAAACGTAAGGCTGATCACCCTACCTATGTATGTAAATGTATATATGTAACAGATGATTGATATAGTGAACCGATTCAGTGCCTTATTCACCTTCGAGTACATACAGGGGTATGATCATGATAATGAAAAATCATCCCTGTCTGACAATGTTCCGAGAGCGATGGAATCGGTTTTTGGTAAATTAAAATAAATAGATTCAATTGTCAGCCAATCGTCAAAAAAATATAGGTATTTATTCTACACTTTCATGAATCTGGTTCTGTTTTATACAGAATGAGGAAGTTCAGCCCTACAGGAAATCAGTTTTTTTTTCTTGCGCACGGTAAAAATTAGAGCATTAAATTGTACGGCGGTTTCTCAAAAATGTATTAATTTTTCAAATATTTATTTTAATAAAGACAAACTACTTTGAACGACGTCACTAGTTCATATGAATCAATTAATGATCAGGAGTTGTGAAATATTTTGGTTAACGGTAAGTCAACGGGCTAATCGGCAGAACTGACCGAGAAGAAGCGGAAGAGAGCGGAGTAATTTCAGAAAAAAAAAAACCTTTAATAAATCATAGAGCTCAAAATACGATACATAGAAATAAAAAAAATAAAAATTCTTAGTTTAATAGACTACATAAAAAAACACCGAGCTTCCTCATTGCGTTCTTTGTACTACCAAGACACGGAAAAAATGAAGAGGTATTTTTTGTGGACAAAGTGGACCCTGACCAGGCATAAAGTTACGCCTAGGCATAGTTGTAAAATAAGGATGGTAATACCATCTTTATTCTACCACTGCAATAAGGATAGTATTTCCTTTCGTATTCTAGGCTATACCTAGGTGTAACTTTATGTCAAGTTTATGAGTAAGGCCCAGTGTGTTTATATACCTGCTTACGTTGTTTTTTTTGCATTTCATCCATTTTCGATCGCTCCAATTCAAATACAACAGGAACAAATAATATAAGGGATGAAGTTGCCGCAATGAATAAAATTTTTCGGGAGATGGAATAAAAAACTTTAAATCCACACCTGCAAAAATCATTCAAATGTGCCTGCTTATTTAAAAATAACAATTAATACGTAATTATTCACCGACAATTTATCAACAGAACTTTGAGTTTGTCCAAATTTTTGTAGACAAGGACTGGATTCAACTCCCTGGGGAGCTGCTAACATTAACATATGTAGACTTCTATATTACCCTTTTTTTAAATGTTCTTATCTCTGTTACAATATGTTAATGTCAGCAGCTCCCCGGGGAGTTGAATCCAGTCCTTATCCACAAAAATTTGAACAAACTCAAAATATTGTTGAAAAATCCACCTGGTCCATGAAGAAGTATGGAAATAGAAAAAATAACATTTTCAGGCGTTGTCTAGTCTGTAGGTGAAATAATTCAATTAGATGAATCTCACCCGCATAAATAAAGGTTTCAGCTCTTTAACTTCACAAATGTCAACAGATGAAAGAATTGAAGGAATATAGATGTTCAAATATGGGCAGAGTGGTGAATGTTACACAGTGTGTAAAGTGTACGTTCTCTCAAATGTTCTTCATCTCTGTTATAATATGATAATGATAGTTTATCAGATTACGAACAAATACATTTAAATGTTTAATAAGATTTTGTTAATAAAGATTTTAATGAACTGTTCATGGTGCACGTTCAGATTTAAAAAAATAATTTGTTAGTAATGAAAAATATAACTAAAACTTAAGCAATCAATGACGTGTAATTGAATAAACACATTACTAGCTCTTAAAAGGCTGTGCTACAAAATTCCTTTACACACGGCAATGTAACATTGTGTTACCTCAAACAAAAGAGAGAATGTTTTAAAGTTCAGACATACGAAAAGAAAAAAGCGCAGAGACATTACTGTTAGTTAATTTCTTTTCCATAATTTATAAAAATTTAGGCCTGTTATGGCAAAATAAATTTGTAATCAAATATATGCTGGTCACATAACAAGCGTACACTCCCGCTTACTGTCAATAACCGACTGATCGAACCAATTTCTTAATTTGTTTCTGTATTTTTCACACAAACATCGGTCACAAAACAGCGTCTCATTGTTGAAATAAATCGAAATAGGACACAAAATCCCGAACGCTCTCAAAGTCGAACGGAAGGTCTGTTGATGTCTATCCGGCTTCTAGTCCGGCTTCTCCTGAATGAGTTTTCTGTGGTTTCCTCTCCTTAAAGCAAACGCGGAGAAGGCCACAGCCGATTATCCAGCCGGATCCTCACACTATAGTCAGATGAATTCGAAGGAACATACCTTTTGCAGTTAATATAAACCTTGTACATAATAAACAAGGGAAAAAGTACGCAACTTCCGGCGGCCTCCGTGGTGTAGTGGTCAAAATGCTTGACTCACGCACGGAAGGTTCCGGGTTCGATTCCCGGTGAGAACACAAAAAGTAAAAAATGTGATTTATCTCAAGCCTAATTGTTCTGTTATGTAATTCACCACTGTAATTAGGCCTCCTGGCCAGTTGTGGTGCAAAAAAAAAAAGAAAATAAGAATAAAAAAAACAGCCTTTCAGTCTTTCTTGTTATAAGTTTTACTTTCGTGTTTTTCTTATACTGCACAGATTTATTGTGGTATTGCATTTATTCGAATAATTATTCTTTAAGTAAAACAGATAAATATTTTCGTACTAAATCCAGCATAATTTTATAAATTTTACTTTCCAAATCCGAAATAAAGATGTCTTTTTGAACATAACAAAAAATACAAGATCTTAAATGAGAGAGATAAATCAAGTTTTGTATCTCGTTTTACATCACAGCTACACGAGCATGCGCAAAAAAAATAAATTAATTCGTGAGTAATAATGGCTTCCGTGCTTTAATTTTATAACGAATTTTCATCGTGATCATCTGGGATGCTAGGCAGAAATATACAGTCGTGTGTGATGAAACAATGCTGTAATAACACTTTATTTTTGAAAAACAGAAAACATTATGTTTTATTAGTTAATATAATATGATCTAGGGAATAAGTAGATAATTAGTTACATTCAATGGCATTAAAAAAAATTACAGCTGCAGGGTTGCGTCATATCTACGATTTACACATAAATAAATATGAACCATGGAACTCTTTCTTACCAGTAGGATTCCATAAGTATTGTAATTTGCCAAATCATTATTTATTATTGAGTCTTTATTGAGAGTTATTATTGTCTATTTGTTCTGTCAATGTAGGCAATGGTTTGTGTTAAACAATGTATAATGTAATCACTCATCACTTAAACCAAAGAACAATTTATAAGTATTGCATACGTGTAGTCTGCATATACATATCACCCGCTCAAAAAAAAAGTATCGCTTTCAAGATATGCATGTCAATATAAATTGAGAATAGAATTTACTCACCAACTTTTTTGAACAACCGAGTAAGTTTTGTTGACAAAGCTTTCCGGGAACATTTCAGTTAAGCCCCATAATCTTTCCTGAATTGTTTCATCAGGCTCCTAAAATAATAAAACAAAAATATTTTGAATTTATTTTCAGATACATCGAGATTTAAGTAGATATTGACTAGAAACACTATTTTCGCGTGAAACATTTACCCTTCTTAAAATACACACTTTTATAAAGGACACATTTTTCGCCTGAAATATAAATTCGTTGCCTGAATCACACATTCTTTGGAAAATACCCCCCTTCCCCCCGCCTAAACTACGCACTTTTCATCAGAGACAAACTAATTGCTAAAACCCCTTTACCTAAACCACACTTTTGGCCCTAAACATATACTCTTTTCCTTTCTTCGATAGCCGCTTTTTTTATTTATTACTATTATTTTTTATTGGAAATTTTATAAACCCAGTACGGATTATTACATTCTTTTAACAAAACCGTTTTTAATTTTTTATTGATACTCTGTTGTTGATGATAATATTTTGAACATCTTTCAAAAAGGTTGTTTGAATCTTTCGTTTTGTTTCGTCTGGTAGTTTATTGTATAATTTTAATCACTGGTATATTATATTAATAATATTAAAAAAATCTTAATAACCATAATATATACGAGTACAATGTGATAAATAAAAAAAATAATGAATATTTATTCTTAAATAAAATAAGGGTATAAACAATTAGATGGCGGACTTATTGTTACTAGCGATTTCTCACAGTCGGACCAAAAAAAAACATACAGCAATGAAAAAAAGTAAAGAAAATAATAATTAAAAATGAAGCAATAAAGTCAATTAATAAAAAGTTAAGAACATACAAATAGTAAAAAATATATAAAAGTTATGGTTTCTATTGCTTACGTTGTTTACATTAAATATATTTTAATTCATACGATTGCAACATCCAAATATTCATTTAAAATAAAAAACATTTATTTATTAGAAACACTTTTAACACTGTTGAAAATTTTTTTTTACGATTTATTTCTTAATTTTTTTGGGGAAACTTATTGTATTAACATAAGTTTCGATTGTTTATATTTTGTTTTAGAATGTTTTTTTCCTAGAGTTTTCATTTAATAAAATATACACATTATCACAATAATAATACATTATGAAGAAAATAAAATATTAAAATATATTTGTCCCGATAAACTTTTCAATAATAGTTTGTCATCAGGTGCTCAGACATTAGTTTTAATTAATAATCAAATAAAAAGAGCACAGATATAATACTGTATACATATAAAATAATAAACATAAACTAGTGAACAGATAAAAATAGTTTAAAAAAAAAAATTGTTTTTTTTAAAGTAATGCAATTAAAATTGAATGTTGAATGAGGTATTGTTCTGATATTCTTGTATTGCGTCTCGTGTTTATAATAATTTTTATCACAAGTTTTCGTGGCTAATTTAAGAATACATTTTAAAGATTCTAGTTTAAAAAGTTCAGTAACATTTTATTGTTTGGTTTTTTAAAGTTCTTTAGTTGGCGTTAGATGGGAGGTAGGAGTAAAATATAAAATTACAATTATTACAAAAAACCAAACCCGACTATTTTTCCATTTCACCAACGCTTTAAGGGTTAACCTTATTTATTCTCTAAATTAAAATAAATTATTATTTACATCCTCATAAAATTCAGTTAAAGGACTTGAAACTCCTACTGCAGGAACGGGTGGGACATTTGTCTTTTTATTTGAAGAAGTCTCCCGAACGCCAGCGGTCTGCAAGAAAATAGTAATGCTTACATTTTAAATCGATTCATAAATTCAATATTTTAAAAGTTTTTTCAAAATAATTCCTTAGAGTATAGAATGTACTATATGTATTGTATGCTTTATTTGTAATAAAACATAAATAAATAAATAAATTGTGAATGCAGTTTGTCAATGCAAATTATTATAAAGGTATCCAAAAAACGATAATATCGATTCAATTCGGTAATATACAAACTCGCGTTTAAAACCAAAGGCTTATTTATTTATTTTAAAGAAACAAACCGTCGACAATGCTATTGTATTATTCTAAAAATACAGTTTAAAGACAGAAAAGTTTCTAATTAAGAATCAAACATATTATTAAATTGCGTTACAACAAAACGGTGTGCTTATGTGTATTTGTATGAGAGTAAGTGTAGATGTGTGTTTATGTGTATTAGTGTAGGAGTAAGTGTTCAGGTGTGTGTAAATGTGAGCATCATTAAATAGTAAGTGGGATCGTATCGCAGCCAGAAATAATGAGTCTTAATTTATTTTGAAATAAAATAAGGGCATGTAAAATATATCAAAAGATGAAAAAAAAACACTTTAGTTAGAGCAAGAACGACAGAGGAAATAATGTTGTGCTAATTAATACTACAGACTGGCAGATGGAATAAATACTTATTTCTTGTTACGTTATCAAAGAAGTTTGATAAATTCCCAATAAAACGAAGCACGTCATACTGTACTCCTGTGTATTATAAAAATAAAATAAAACTGAATCTGGAATTTTTTTATGATACCTCACCAATAATTAAATAGAATATAAATTAATCAATGAGGATGTTCAGTTGTTTTTTATATATTTTTATTATTTTTTAATAGACAATCAAACAAAACAATATTTTATTTTTATATTATAGATATTATTGATATGATTCGTAATTTCGTAAATCCCACCAAAACATCCAAATTATATCGCTCGGCCCACAACGTAAGAATTGAGGTAAGCGATTGTTTTTGACATTTAAAAGTTGTACATCCCGTACAAATTATTTAAACTCGCTCAACGTCAAAACACGGAGAACGTCGAAAAATATGGCAACCCGGAAACTGGAAATCCGTTGACGGCTGCCACAATATAACATAACAATTTTTTTTTAAATATGTATCGAATTGCCGGAGCAACGACTTTTGTAAGTTTTGCAATTACTCCCCCTGCGACGTCATAAGTTATCTCGGTGAGTTCTTCTGATTGTCAAATTATCTTCCCGTGAACTGGAAATCTACAACAACGCTCTATTTTTGGTTAATTCACAAGAACTCGTGACGCCATTTAAAGTACTTAATTTTTATTAAAACAACTTTTATTAATTTTTACATAGTTTCGAAAAACTTTGTCATACAATTAAATGCTAATTTTTACCGCGTGTAAGAAAACATTTTTTGAATTCAATTTTCCGTAGCACTGAACTTCTTCTTTGCTGATTTAATTAATATGAAAAAAACACTATAAAAATAAAATTACTCGTGACAAGTAATACTTTTTTTGACTTCATATGAATCCAGGTCAATGAGAAAAACCTAAATGAATTTTTCATTACTTTGCAGTAAGCGTTTATATTTCGCTCTAAATTCGTTCCCGTCCTCTGCGGCTCTCTTCTGACCCTATGAGGTATTTGTATATTTTAAAAATTTGATTAAGGTATTTTCGGTGGGGTAACCAATAAAACTTAAAGATAACATTTGTACTTAAGTTGAATAAAAAAAGACATCTGAGTATTTTAACACACCTTTTTATTTGGCATTATAAGAAACGATATTTTTCCTGTAAAATATTAACAACGCCACCATGCAACTGTCAACTTTGTATGATAATTTTTGGTATTATGTTCGTTGTTTCAAACAAAAAAATGAACATTTGGGCATATAAAATTGACAATTAAAATTTATTTTAAATTTCGAGTAATGCATTTTTAATATTACGACAGTAGGTAGGTACCTATTAACTAACGTATCAATTTAAAGTTTTTTTGATTTGTTCATGTACCACGTGTTTTCATTAACACAAAAAACTAATAAAGAACAAAAAGTAATCATTTAATTATTCGTAGTTGGTTGAGCCGTTAGTTTGTTTAGATGTATTTTAGCCAGAATAATCATATGTAAGTAGATACTGGCTAATTTTGGTTTTGTGAGGTTGCTATGCCTTACGGGATATAAATGAACCTTTAAACTCTTTTTGATCCAAAATGTGGAGCATCAGAATTTTGTTGAAAATTCTTGAAGTAATGAACTAACTAGCCACCGCATTGACTGGACAATGATTCATCCACCCGCTTCACATTTTGGATCAATTTGGAAATCGAAAATAAAGAATTTAACAACATTATTTTTGGTACGTGTACTTTTGTACACACACAAATCTGGATTTTCTCCCAAGGGGGAGTAGGTATATATTTTTTATTTATATCCCTACAGAGATGAGGTAGAATTTGTTCAAATTCAGGATTATGGATATTCGAGCGTTTACAGGGCTTATGACCTGTCATTGGCTGGGTTAAGTGGCCACTTTAAGTAGGTACTACAACATTCCCCATTCCGCTTATTAGCGAATACCATTGGAAATTAACAAAATTGTCTTTACCTTTCTATAATTTTTTTTTTGTCTCAATAAATGTATTTGTACAAAAATTTTAATTATCTTCATCAGAACATGTAATTGAAGATGTTTGAAAAAAAGAATTAGTATTTTATTTTTCATACTGAAAATTCGCGTTTAATTAATTTTATTTTTAAGCCGATCCACAGGCTTACGCCCTAAAGCCCTAATATATTTGTATTTATAATATATTTATACTACATTTAATTAATCTTAACAACTTAGAAATCCATTTCAATGTATAAAAGGTAATAATAATTTGAAAAGGAAAAATGGGATTCTAGGCATTTACAGGGCTTACGACTTGTCATTGGCTGGCTTAAGTGGCCACTTTACTCACTATGTAACATTCACCATTCTACCTTTGTTTAAACATCCACATTTCCACAACTCCATTATCCGTTGATTTTAGTGAAATAAAAGAGCTGTAACCTTTGTCATGTGGGTGAGATTCATCCGGCTGAACCAGTTCACCTACTAGGCAACGCCTGAAAACAATTTTCCAATATTTATGTTTTTTTATTATACGAGTTAGTGTTAACGAAATGGCGGATTGTAAATGAAAATCGAATTTCATTCAATTTTGTTAATGGGAAATATTTGAGAAAGGAATAGGAACATGGAATGGATACCTACCTTTCATGTGGTCTGAATGTTCTTCAATTTCTGGCACTGGATGACAAAATGAACTATAAAATGAGACAATGTTTTCCACGACGCGCGACAATTCCAACCACTTTTTATCCGATTTTATGTCAAGTCAAAAATGTTGTTTGGTTTTTGATATAAATCCGAATTTTCTAATTTTGAATATCTTCTATCTCGATGTTTGGTAGGTACCATAAGGATGGGTCAAAAGAAGGATGGGAACGAAGGGTAATCGGGCAGGAATAGTATCGATAAATGCTGTTATTTACTTAACAGTTAGTTTGATCAATAATGCTTTGAATATGTGTCAATGTTTTACAAGTCAACAAATTGTAGAGTTATGGAAATATGGATGCTTCAAAATGGTGAATGTTACACAGTGTGTAAAGTGGCCACTTAAACCAGCCAATAGCTGGTCTGAAGCCCTGTTAATACCTAGACTTCCATATTTCCTTCCCAAAGGGTTTTCCCACTCTGTTGCAACAAATTAAGATCTAAATAACTACCTAAGGAGGAAATCCTGCCTGTCTACAAACATTTGGACCTACTTAAAGCATTGTTGAAAGTGTATCTATATTATTATTTCTAGAAACGTCTTTTGTTCTATCTGCATTCAAAATGGAAGATATTTTATTCAATATATCTTCCTTTTATCTAGCGCTTTCGTTAAAATGTGTAATTCCTTTTCTTAGTTACTTTCTTCACAAATACGAGTTTTTCTTCTGGCTAGTATATTTATGGTTTACCAGCTGTCTGAAAAAGTGCATTTTATTGACATCTGGTGATACGTTTTGCTGCTAATAAACTACGTGAAAACACGGGACCGGGACACAACGCGTGGTTATTATAATCACGTGTTTACACGGCTCCGGGATACAAAGCACAAAAAAAGGAGTGAAACCCTGTATATGTGCGAACATTGCAATGTGGCTCTCCATAAAGACCAATGTTAGCAAAACTATAATTTAAAAATGTTTCGCATTAGTTTAAATAAATATAGGAAGTTTCAATTGATTTAATTTAGAATTTTTATAATTATGAAACTTTTAAGAAACCCTTCACAAAGAAGGAAATTTCACAAAAATGAGCCGGGCACAGGGTAAATTCTATGTATTCGGCCGGTACTCAAAGTTTTAATTACGGAATGCGATTTTCAAAAATGTATTAAATGTCGGTTAGTATTATTTTAGCATTACCAAAAATGCAGTAAAAAGAAATTAATGGGTTAAAATTATAAGGAATTTAAGGAAATAATCTGATTGGGATCCATTCAAAACGAAAGTTGTTTGTTAACATTCAAAAACAAACTTTTTTACAAACAAAAAAATAAAATCCTTTTACTTGTACATGCATTCTCGGCGAATGTAGCCCTGGGTACGATGAAAATAACATTTTCGCTCCTAATTTTTTTTCCATTTAATAAGAGTTATAAATGTGATCATTGCAAAGATCTACATTTCGCTGAAAACCGCATGTAAATCGGCCCAGTAGTTATTCAGCCCATCGAGGACACACACGAACATTGCCTTTTACAGGTATATATATAGATGAAGTATATGTGATTCTTAAATTTTGTTTATTTGCATAAGTGGCACTTAATCCATAACCTCTTTAGAATATCTTTCTCTCGTTGTAATAATAATAAAAGATATTTCGTGCACAGTGTTATTGGATTACTGAGCTATAGAAATAATATAAAAGAAGGATGCAGCCGACCCGGCCCCCTGGCGCCATAGATGTCACCCTCGTTATCGCCATCTCTTTCCACAGTTCTATTAATGCCAAATACTCTACATTATCGTCAACTCGCGAAAGACGTTCCGCTCCAAAGTAAATATTCAATCTTCGCGATATTTGAATTTAGGAATACGGGACGCTGTGTGTGATAAATGTTTTTATATTTAGAACATTTATTAATATTACTTGTTTTTCATTACGCCAGAAGCATGTGTAATTGCCCAGAAAATATTTAATTAATAATGTTTCATATACCACAAAGACGTACAAGGCAACAAATGTTATATCCGGATGAAAAAAAAAATTGAATTTACGATTTTTTACTAAAAACATTGAATTTGTTAAAACAAAATTATAGAAGAAAAATTATGGACCTTTTAAATTTATTCAAAATTGTAAATTCAATATGGGATTGCCCTGAACTATTATCTCTCATCAACTTCAGGGTGCCTGGAAGAATGACTAGACAGGTGTCACCGTTTTGTAGCAACAATTCACAGACAGTGTATACTTGTAACGCCGTATTGAACATACTTCATGAACTCGGCAATAGTTATTCCCACGTATCGGATATATTACTTAGTGTAGGGTATTGTTCCTATAGAACAAACCTTTTGAACTTTTTCAAAGATGGTGAATGGTAATTATATTTATTTATTTATACATTTCATAATATATACATTTTTTTGTTCACTTTGCCCAGCTATATGAAACAGTACTTACGATTTTCTTGTTATATAACTTTAAAAGAGTTTATAATTAAATTTGTTTTTTCATTTATTCTTAAATTGTTTAAAGTTTCTACTGAATATGTTGTATAATTTTTGGGTTAATTTTTTTTATAAATCTTGTATAATTTTTAGGTTTAATTTTTTTATAAATCTTGTGTAAAAGGATTTTTATTTTTTTTTTATAAATATATTTAGCCAAATATGTTAGTATTATATTTTTTTGTAAAAAACAGATTTGCCGTTTATGTTAATAAAATAAAACTGCCGAACCAACGTCAATTATTACAATAGCGTAATTAATAGGTTTGCTAAAAAGTGTAGGAATGTTGATGATATTTTTAACACGATCGATTCACAATGTGGCTAGTGTTTCTGAGATTCGAACCCCACTCTACCCCAACTTGATTCACATTTTCTAATAGTGAGTTATTTACAACTCGTTAAAAATGGTCTCAAAATTTAAATATTTGGGAAAATCATAAAAACGCAAACATTTTTTTTTTTTTAATAAGACCAATGCTTTAGCCGATACTTTGTTTTGATGTATTTTAGCCTGAATAATCATATGAGAGAAGATACTACTAACTAATTTTGGTTTTCTGAGGCTGCTACGCCTTACGAGTTGAAATCAAATGTTTAAAATTAAAAGCAAAAGTTAAAATTAAAATGAAAAGTTTAAATTAAAATTAAGTTAAAAGTTTAAATTAAAAGTTAAAATTAAGAATTAAAATTAAAAAGTTAAAATTGAAAGACAAAATTAAAAATCAAAATAAAAGTTAAAAGCCAAGCAGGAGATAAATTTAAAATGTCTTTAACTGATCTGATAAAAATATGGTATTTACAATGTAGTATGTCGATGTCACTAAAACTGTCATTATAGGTAATCTGTATTTTTCGTAGAGTGCTATTTTTTAAATAATTAGTCTTTGAGTTAGGAATGTCGAAGAGTACAGATTGACGAGTTCTACGGACAGGGACTCGATATGAAATACCTCTAACAATTTCTGGGCTATCAATTACGTAATTAACAATATTGTAGAGAAAGCTCATATCCAACATGGTACGCCGAGTATAAATGGCGTAGGATCACAGAAAAACTCATTGTGCAAAAAAAAAAATGATCACTTATTTTTAAAAGTTTTCGGTTTCCGTGTCATTTTAAATGTCGGCCGTAAATCAATAAAATTAAAGAAATATGTACACACACCATGTTCTTGGAAAAAACCGCCAAGGATCGCGGTCAAAATGGCTGGAGAAAGGATGCGGGTGTTTTTGCAAATGATTTCCGAGGATTAAGACTAAAAGAAGATACATACAGTCGTGTACTGCTAACTTATTTAGTAGCGAATTTGCAAAAAGCCTGTGTTTTTGAAATTCTGTACAAAATTTTTAGGTAGCGTATATTTTCAGGATTATCATAATCAAATATCTGACAGAAACAGATTTTATTTTCCTTTTTTCGGTCTCCTTTTTGTATTTTTGCTTTGGAAGTGTTATAAAGTAATTTGAGAATCTAATGGATTTGATAAGTAGGAACCAACTTAGCACTTCTGTCATACATTTTACACGCCAGTATGTTTGTAAATGTGACGCTGTACAGTAAAGAACAAAATAATTAAACCTTTTTGAAGTAAAAATAAATATGATATATGTACGTTTTACTTAGACCACGGCCCCAATTCCAATAGAAGTTAAGAGATTTTTTATTAATATCCCTACAGAGATGAGGTAGAATTTTTTCAAATTCAGGATTATGGATATTCGAGCGTTTACAGGGCTTATGACCTGTCATTGGCTGGGTTAAGTGGCCACTTTACGTAATACAACATTTCCCATTCCGCTTATTAGCGAATATCGACACAGGTAACATTTTTGATTTTTGTATATATATAACGTATATGTTATTAAATGAGAAACCATTCATAAGCGTGTTGGAGCGCCATCTATGTATTGATATTGAAGTTAAGTATTTTTAATTAGCATATTACTTTATTTTATGTATTTAAGACTCTTCCGAGTTAATAATAAAAAATATATACCTACTCTCCCTTGGGAGAAATCCAGATTTGTGTATGTACAAAATACACGTACCAAAAATAATGAAGTAAAGAGAGTTGCCTTAAATTGTCTATAAAGCAAAATCAAATTTTCTGTCTGAAAACATACCTTTATACATACATTTTTACGAAAATTTAAAGCAAATTTGTCAGTAACTTATAAATAAATACGTTCATTTAATTTTCAAATATAAATACTTGTTTTTTATACAGAAAATTCGATTTTACTTTATACACAACAAGAAAACATCAAGTTTTTTTTTGCATTTAGAAAGTAATAAGAGTATGAAATACTGTCGAGTAAAAAAATTTTTTTCAGGTACTTATTAGTGGCATAAAAAAAAGGAATTTTTAATTTTGGATTCCCGCAAAAACGATCATTGAATTGGCCTCGCCATCATTGACGTCACAATTACCAATGCCAAACATGTTGCGTTTTTCTAGTGACACATTTTTTTATACTTACTCTTAAAGTTATGCATGAAAACATTTCTCCATAATATCAATATTCATTTTAAAACTACAATTAATTATACTTAATCCGTTTCATATATTTTAATCGGTATTTGTAGTATGTAATATTTCCCTATTGGAGATAACTCTTTTACCTTCCTATTGTAATCGTGGCCTAGATGAGAAAAACTTATAATTTGAATTTGCATATTTAAATATTTTTATAGTTCTTATAATAATTAGAACCGTTCACCGTTCAATTAAAAAAAATATTAAAAAACTAGGATTTACATTTATTAAGTAATTTTGAGATAACATAATTTGTGCATAATTTATTAACCATACATTCTTTATTGGGAAACTCCATGCTGAAGGATACATTAGATAGGTTTTTTAATTACAAAGAAACAGTTTTTAATACATTATAAATGTACAATCATCATGTGTGCGAAGTCAACTCGAGTATAACTCAGTTATATGGTCACCGCATTACAGGGTTCATGTTAAGGACATCGAAAGAGTTCAGCATAAATTTTTGCGTTTTATCAATTTTAAATTAAGTATACCGATTGAATACATAAATTACTCATACTTAAATGATTATTTAAACATCCAAACATTAGAAAACAGACGAAAATTAAATGACTTGCTTTTTTTGTTTAAAATAATAATGTCGATGTTCGATTATTGTGAACTTATCAATTTGATTAATGTGCGAGTGCCTGGTCGAGTTACCCGATGTAATACTTTGTTCTACTGCGGTCCATCATCGACCAATTACAGCGCGAATTCGCCAGTAATGCGGATGCATGTACTCGCGAACCAATATGCTAACAACATCGATGTCTTTAGCGTGAGTCTTGTAAATTTTAAATATCAATATATATGTTCCTTATCAAATAGAACTTAATATTCTGTTCATATTGTATTTTATAACATTATGTACCTAGCTGCTTTAAACCTTTAATTTTATTTCTTTAGCTTATTAAAAAAATAGAAATATATATATATTGCTTTAATTTTTTTAAAACCAACTTAACTTTAAAACACAGTTCTATATTTTATTACAGTATATTGTATTTTTTTTAAAAATTTATGTTGTTAATACACTCATCTTTTTATTTTTATACCAACTATACTTCTTAACACTGTTCCTTTATTTTGTTCCTTTATTTTATTTCTTTATATTGTGTTTTTTTTTTTAAATCTATGCTGTTTATATACTCATCTTCTTTTTTTAAACCAACTTTACTTCTTAACACCGTTCTATCTTTTGTTGCTTTATATTGTATTTTTTAAATTTAATGTTGTTTATATACTTATATTTTGTAAAATTTTCATGTATGTAAAAGCCTTATGGGCGTGAAAAAATAATAAAATAAAATAAAATAAATAAAATAAAATTTTTTATCATCCCCTAGCTGCACTTATTGGTTCTCCAGTGCAGTATGTCTTGATAATTTAATACACGAAGGCAAGATGATGAGTCCTACGCTTTGAGTGCCAGATCAATGACTGCGAAATACTGTATTGAGGGGATCCAAAAAGCCCCCCATCCACAGCATCCTGGGTGAAAAGAGTCAAAGTACAAAGTGAGCAAAAATATTCCCAAGGAATACTAACTCTCTATAGATTAATGAGGGGGAGGGAGGATATATGGACAGAGGCCAACATGTTGTCCCCACTCCCAGGATACTTTCAGTGCCTCTGTTTTTTTGAATCAATAACAAAACGTGTACAAAATTCACAAACAAGTAAAGAAACAAAAATAGAAAATAAAGAATCAAGTGTACGCAAATATTAACCGAGGACTACTGACGAAGGCAAATAGGACTAAACATTAATGAGAATAAAACAAAATTGCTGATTGCCTTCCAAACCCTAGGCATAATCTCATATGAACATATTACAACAGAGATAAAGAACATTTAAGAGAAGGTTATTTAGAAGTCTAGGCATCTACAGGGCTTATGACCTGTCAATGGCTGGTTTAAGTGGCCACTTTACACACTGTGTAACATTCACCATTCTGCCTATATTTGAACATCTATATTCCTTCAATTCTTTCATCTGTTGATGTTCGTGAAGTTAAAGAGCTAAAACCTTTATTTATGCGAGTGAGATTCATAAAATTGAATTATTTCACCTACATACTAGGCAACGCCTACATCTAGATCTTTATCTCTGTTATAATATGTTATTATAAACAGCTCCCCAGGGAGTTGAATCCAGTCCTTGTCTACAAAAATTTGAACAAACTCAAAATATTGTTGATAATCTCATATACTTTCACAGCGAGAAACTACAATTTTGAGATGATCAACTCGTTTACATACCTGGGTTTCTCAGTCACCAGAAGAATAATATTCGCCAACCGTTGCTACTACGCGCTTCCGAAACAATTAGGGCCCAAAATAATACGAAAAAATACCAAGATAATACTGTACAAACTCTGACGAAACCAATCATGACATATGCCTGCAACACCTGGGTTAAAGAAGAAGAAAAATCCTTCAAGTTATCTATGGCCCTGTGAGAGAAAAAAAACCATTGGCGTCGTTGCTACAAAAGGGAGCCATATGAAATCTACGGAGC
Source organism: Micrasema longulum (assembly GCF_059751315.1). NCBI lineage: Eukaryota > Metazoa > Arthropoda > Insecta > Trichoptera > Brachycentridae > Micrasema > Micrasema longulum. Next base: position 470,871 of record NW_028277411.1, read on the forward strand.
GCCCGATGTAATCTACTATATCAAGGTGGGGCGTTTGAAGTGAGCTGGCTATATAATTAGAATGGACGACAAAAACCCCATAAAACGACTAATTTTCTCTGTTTTACGAGGACGATGAAGACCAGGAAGGCCGAAAAAGAGACGGATCATGTGTTCATCGTACCATACGACATTTCTTAGGCATCCAGATGTTTACTAACTGAGATGGGTATGTTCTCATCATCACTATGGCTGCATTGTCAGTGTGGCATGTGATGTTAACGACCTTATTTCTCTTAGTGATTTCACCACTTTCTTAATTTTTTAAAGTGTTTTTTAAATATATTTATTCTGCTTGTGTAAGAAGGGGTTTTTGGCGTATATATTGTACCATATTTAGTTATAAAGGTTCTAATTTTGCTTTGTTTCTTTGTTGTTCTGTTGTTCTCAATATGTCTATTTTTTTTAAAGTTAATATTATTTATGTCCCGAATCGAGTTGTTGTAACTCCTGGGAATGTTATTCAATGTATTATACATGTAAAATACGTTATGTCATATGATTTATAAATAAAAAATATAAAAAAATAATAATCAATCATATTCTTTATGTAATCTGATTTAAAACTTTTGTTCCCGAGTGTACCTTAGAGGAAACCTTATATATATACAAAATGAGAGGGCACTAAATTAGATTACGCGAGCGTTTCGTAAAATATATTTTAAGCCCGGAAAGAAAATTGTTCATAAAAAAACCTTTGAAAGAACCTTTCATACGATCTAAAATCGAAAATCTAAAGAGAGCGAATTTCAAATGTACAAATAAGATGATATTTAAAAAAATACAGATGTATTTTATATATGTCATAATTAATGTCGGCCTCGTGGTGTAGTAGTAAGCGCGTTTTCCTACCATGCAAGAGGTCTCTTAATATTTAAAATGATATTTTTGAAATTTAAATAAGTGTTTTGACACTATTATATTTCATAGTCCCTGGACTGGTACCTGAAGCGTAAGACTTTATGCAATGTAATCTTACCTTTATGTTACAAAAATGATTAAGGTACGCTGCAATTAATGTATCAGTGCAGTGCCCTATGCACCATGATATGTAGAAAGGGAATAACGATGATGATGATGTTAACGTGTTAGTACCTGTCGGTGAACTAAGGAAACACTCTTATTTCGTTTGTGTTAGTTGGCACAGTAGAATGATTTAAATGAAAACTTATTGTTACACATCAAACAAGGCTCAAACAATATTTGAATAGACTGTACCTTGTTTTTCTACATCAACTTATATTGTTAATCTCAAGCAACTTTATATTTTTCTTAATTTAATTATATACTTTAATTTTATTATATATTTTCTTTTTTTTAGTTCTTAATTGATTTTTTAAAATCGAATTTTAGCATTCTTAAAAATACATCCAAATATTTCAATTGTGGAGGCTATTTTTAAATCACTTAAGTCTCCATTTAGTCATATTTAAAAAAAACACATCACCATTCCCTTTACGCACCTAATGGTGAATAGGATACTGCATTGGTACACCAATCGCAGTGTATCTTGATAATTTTTTTTGTAATATAAAGATAAGATGATCAGTCTTAGGCTTCAGGTACCAGTCCAGGGACCATGAAATATTCTGATGTGAAAATACTCTTTTAAATAAATATTTCATGTCAACCTTAATCTTACATAAGCACACCTTGTTAGGCACAAAAATTCAGCAAAAATAAAAATAAATAGACATTTATATGAGTATATTATACAAACAGACTGAATCTCCGGTTCATCGGTTATTGTTGCAAAGTCAGAAGTACTTACTCCCTATGTACAACCGAATGAGCATTAACCCATCTAGGTAGCAGATATGACTGCTTGTATATATATGAAAATTAAATTACCCAACTTTAAGTTACTAATTTTTCCTCTGTATCTATTTTTGTTTTTTCTGTTTCATATTTTTAACGTAATCGTATTTAAATAAAAAAAACAGAATGCAACTTTAATTTTTTTTCACTGTTTTTTTATGTATTTAAAAATGCATCTCCATTTTATAATGTATTCTAGATTTAGTATACCCATGTATAGGCCATGCCTATGTGGGATTTTTTGTTTTTATAAATAAAGTGATATATTATGCAATAAAAATGTAGCAAATATAAACAAAAAAAATGAAAATAAATTGATAAATTGTGATTTTAATGAGAAAACGTACTTAAATGAAAACAAACAATTGAAAAAAAAAAAATATTAAAATATATATATCTACCAAGCTATGGTAAACGGAGAAAGCAAAAGCTTGTTTAAAACGCAACCCCTGTTTTGATTTCCATAATATAGGGACAGTTATTAGATGAGATGAAATTTAACTTTTCCAAAGAAACATCTAATTTATGTGACAGGTTCGCTTCAACGACTTCACGTACTACGTATAACTAAAGCGGTCGTTTCCTGAATACCCACATAAAACTTCTAAATAAATTTTCCTGCATGTATTCATGAACGTTTTATGTCAAAATATTAAACATTCGCGTATATTATTTAATACTGTTGATTCGCAAAAAAATGTTAAATCTATATATATTTACATATAAAAGGCAATGTTCGAATGTAAGTTCTCGATGGACTCGATAACTACCCTACCGATTTACGTGCGATTTTCAGATAAATGTACATCTTTGCCGCGAAAAGGTTTATGGCTCATAAAATCTTCAATTTATTAAGTACAAAAAAAGTTAGGAGCGTAAATGTTTTTTTTATCCATCATCAGGATTAGATTAACTGAGAATGCGTTTACAAAATAAATGGATGGATGTTAAAAAAAGTGTGTAAAAAAAGTTTGTTTTGAATTTTTACAAACAATATTGTTTTTTTTATCCCATTAGGATATTGATCTGTTTCATGTATCCGAAGGGGTTTTCCGGAGCAGAATTGTCCTACCACTTTGACATGAATCTCTTTCATGCATTTTTTTTTCTTTTTTATAATATGTACGTATTGAATGTATGTTTGTAATGTAAATGTTATATTTAAATAAATGAATTGAATTGAAGTTTCCGTCAATTCCTTATAATTTCTGCCCATTTATTTCTTTTTACTGGATTTTTGGTTATACTAAAATAATATCAAATTTGATACATTTTTGAAAATCGCATTCCTGACTAAAATGCCTCCCTGAGCAGAGTTTGACATTTGCGTAAAGAATTATTTATTTGAAAATAATGAATTATTTTTTGTTTTGGAATTCAAGCACTAACAAGTACTTGGGTACCTACTTAAATGAAATATTTGAATATCTTTTACTTTTAGATTTGGAATTCAATCATAAAATAGTACCTACTTTCCAATGAAAAGTTACAACATCTTATTTACGTTTATCCGAACGGTTTTTACTAAAGATTTTTTAGTAAATTTTTGTAAGAATACTTAATTAATTTTAATCTTAAGAGGAAACGCGGTCCGACTTTTCTTCATACAAACGTATTCACGTATTTTCTTTCTGAATTATGGCACTAGAGAAATGTTTTTCTTTTACAATAACAACAACAAACTATCACGCCGCTTCCCCGTAAGGGTAGGCAGAGAGGATATAACGCAACATCACTCTTTCTTTGCATTCAGATTTTGCTTCCTCTACATTCATAAATCTTCTCATGCACACGCGCCAATTATTCCGACTTTTATCATGTCCTTTTTCAAGTATTTGTTGGATTTGGTCATGCCTTTCACGGTCTTCCTCTATTTCTGCATCCATGATATCATCGCATTGTATATATTTTTAGCCGTTCTTTCATTGTCCATTCGCTCTACATGTCCAAACCAGCGCAGAGCTTTTTTTTACAAATAACAGATATTTATTATTTATTATATCACACCGACGAAAAGAAAGATTGTAAACTTAAGTAAACATACATCAATTACTCAGAAAGAGATTGCAAATAAATATTTTGTGAGTCAGGGAGCAGTCAGCAAGATTATTTTGCAGAAAAGAGAAACAGGGTCAGTTGAAGCAAAGAGAATTGGGAAATGTGGAAGGAACCGGAAAACTTGTGTCCGAGATGAAATATCTTTAATCAGAAATATTGAAATAAACTCCAGAAAAACAAGTTACGAACTCCAATGAGAATTGACAGCCACTGGAGTAATGATACATGACTCAACAGAACGAAGAAGACTCGTTGAATCTGGAAGAAAATCAATTTGACGACTGAAAAAACAACTCCTGATGGCACGTATGATGAAGCAAGGGCTCATTTGGGCAAAAAAATATACCAAATAGATTGTAAAAGGCTGGAGAAAGATGCTGTTTTCAGATGAGACCTACTTTCTTGTGCAGAGATATCGCACAAAATTTGTTAGAAAAAGTGGGGATGAAAAAATTACTGTGGCTCATATTGACCAAACGGTGAAATATCCCGCGACAAAGATATTTTGGGACTATTTTTTTAAAAGAAGTTATGATGAAAAGCCTTAAGTATAAAGCTCTTTTGGAGGAGCACTTGAGGATAGAACTGAGAAAATTTTGTCCTAATGGTGGGGCTGTACTTCAACAGGACTCAGCTCCTTGTCACGTATCGAAGTTTATCCTTAAGTATTTCAATAATAAAAAGGTAATTCTTTTAGACTGGCCTGGAAATTCACCTGACCTTAACCCTGTAGAAAATTTGTGGGTGATTTGTAAATCTAAGATATAAAGATTGGACTGCACCACCAAGATAAAGATGATAGAAGCTGTTATTCAGATATGGTGTCGAGATGACAGAATAAAAAAAAATTGCCAAAGTTTAATTGATTCCATACCAAAATATGTTCAAGCGTGTAATAAAAGCAGAAAAAGGACATACATCCTATTAAAAAAATAAAATGATTGTACGTCACCTGTAACTCAAAATACTAATAAAAAACTTATTTTATGATTACAAGAAATTAAACTCCATTCATTCGCACAATACTGTATACAAAAATGTTGTTAATAGACCGGGAAATGGGATCACACTCATAACGGTGTGATCATAGAGGATGAAAGGCGAGTTTCTGGCGCCTCCAAACTAGAACTAGCCAGCTAAGGGAAGGTAACCTTGACAGAAAAATCCACCAGAGAAGGCAAAAGGAAACCTATCTGGTCATCTTTTCTCAGGAATCACTATGGCGAGTATATCCAACAAGCAGTTGTCCTGGCCTCGAAGTAGCGCAGGACCAAGATGCTTTTGCTGTAGTGATCGCCAACGTCGCGCCGGGGGGACACGATAAGGCACCACAAGAAGAAGAATAGACCATCAAACTAAGTTTAAAAAATTTTTTTTTGAGCATATGGCTGCTTGACTGCCGATATGTATAGGAAAAAAGATCCATATTTTCTGCAATTTGTCCAATTAATAGGTTGATTCTGACTTGTATTCGTGTGCGTGCTTCTAGGTGTGTGAAACAGAGCATGAGATCTCACTCGTTCGGAACGTAAAACTGATCTCTTTCGGTATATTATCATCCCAATGATTTTTTTAAACTTATTTTTTATAAATTTGTATGAACCAATTTCACTTTTGAGTTATACTTCGACCGGTTTCGGGTTACTTTCTCATCATTAAGACTTGAACTTTCTTAGAATTACTCGCGTTGCTATTTATTTGGTAAAATATTGTAAGAAAAAAAACCATGGTAAGGAAATTTAGAAATATTGTAAGAAAAAAAACATGGTAAGGAAATTTAGAAATATTGTAAGAAAAGTGTCTAATATGTATAGCAACGCTAGTAATTCTAAGTTTTTGCAAGTCCTAATTATGAGTAAGTAACCTCAAATCCAGACAACGTATAACTTAAAAGTGAAAGTGGTTAATACAAATTAAAAAAAATATTTGTAAAATGCCATACCCCAAGTAAAAAATGTTTTTAAAATAAAAAATATGTTTTTTTAAGTTTTGTATAATAATTTTAAAACTTCCACCAAATCTTCGAAATTAGAACGCCCGGCCCGAAACATTACGAGTTTGGGTCGGTGAATGTTTTTGACATTTGAAAGTTATGAACTGCGAACCCACTGCACGTCAAAACACACCGAACGTCGAAAGACATGGCTATCCCAGAAACCGAAAATCTGTTGCCGGTTGCCACAACATAACAACGCTAAACTTTTAAATTTTATATTTTTGACTATCATAAACACGTAATCACTTACATTTCTGACGTTGCAAATTAGTTTATTTTTAAAAATCATTTTTCCATACATTTTTGAGAAACTTCGCCGTACAATTAAATGCTTTATATTTTACCGTGTGTAAGAAAACATTTTTATATCCAATTTCCGTAGCACTTATCTTCCTCATTTGTGCATCTCATGACACAATATTAATCTGGTCAAATCTTGCAAAATATCTTGTCTTTTTTCTGACTCAAGCAGTAAGAGCGAAATTTTATAAAGTATGATATTATTGAATTGTTTTTTAAACATAGTCAGAGCTTAGAGCTGCTAACCGCCCCCTAGTTTTTTCTTTCTTTGCAGGCTTTACGGACCTACAAACTCTGTTTCTGGCCTGCTTTGCTACCCTGGTGCCTCTTCTTCTTGCTCTATTCCTAGCTTGTGGTCTAAGGTAAGAAAACAAGAATTTTAATTTTAATTTTATTTTTTTAATTTTTAAAATATACTTTTTGACTATGTGAATAGGGAAATATAACGTTTTGTTTTACATTTTTAAAGTAATAAAGGTCTAAGAAATATTGTCTAAATTTGTAATTTTGAATACCCCCAAAAACGGTCATTTTATTAGCCGTGTCACTAACACGCCACGACTCATGTTTATTTGTTCCTGGCCATTGAACTTTGTTGAGATCATTATCACGAATCTTGACGCCACAACATCCAAGGCCAAACACATCGCATTTTTCTTGCAATGTATTTTTATTAAAAGTATTTTTTACATTTCTCCCCAGTAAATCATTTTGATTTTGAAAATAAAATTAATTATTCTAAATTCATTTCATATATTATTATCTGTATTTGTAGTTTGTGATATTTCCTTATTGCAGACTTTTCATTCAGTTTTTAAGATGTATTTTTGTAATGTGTATTTTCTTTGTTTATAATATTATACTGTAGAAATTTTTTAATGTAATGTACTTTGGTAAAATAAACAAATAAAAAAAACGTTTTAAAAAAGCGACGTTTATTAATTATACAGAATTAGTAATGTGGCGTTCTATTATCTCTGTTTAACCTAACGGGGAAATGGCTTTACGGTTTGTTTTGTTTTCAATTGTTATATCTCTTCGCAAATCGAATCCGGAACCCTTTTTGCGTGAGGCTAGTATCTTAGCCGATTCACAATAGGGGCCAACAATTTATTTTTTAAAAGCTCAAATTCTTACACAATCACCCGACACTTCCGATAACTGCCTCAAATTCCAATTTCAACCCGATAATAATTAAACTTTATATTTTAAAAGGGCCGACCAATCTGATTTTAATTAAGTTTATTGGAATGTTAAAATTTAAATTTTCACTGTGTAAAATTTCCATTTCAAATCGCTAATAATTATTTTTAAAAAGTGTTTTCAGGCATTTTTACGGAAAATATTTTTCCTATTATAAAACGAAACCGAATTTAAGAAAAATAAAAATGAAATTAAAAATAATTCATACATAGTGAGGCATGGAAGGTTCTGAGTTCTGGAAGGTTCTGGGTTCTTGAAGGTTCTGGGAAATTAGATATAAAAAAATGTTTTCTTACACGTCGTAAAAATTAGAGCATTTAATTTTTCTACAAAGTATCTCGAAAATGTATGAAAAAAAAATTAACTACTTTCAACTACGTCACAAGTTCTTCTGAACCAAACAAAAAAAGAGCATTTTCATAGATTTTCGGCTTCCGGAAGCCAGCTTATCAATCAGTAAAACTTGTGACGTCACGGGAGGTAAAATTTCAAAATTATAAAACGTTAAAAAAAACAGCGCTCATATTACAACACATACATATATATAAACAAAAAAAACTAAGCTTGATAGTCTATGTATGAATAAAATAAAATAAACCAACTAATCTTCCTTATTTCTGATGAGAACACAAAAATTGATTTTGATTTTTCTTAGGCATGGATGTTCTGTGCTCAATTCACCACTGTAATTGGGCCTCCGGCCTGTTGTGGTGCAAAAAAAGTATTTTGAAATAAATCACGTTCGAAGAAACATTCTTATGCCTTCCTCAGGGAATCGGGTTGTGGTCCCGTGGCTAGTGTTGCGGACTATTCTCTTTTAAAAAAAAGCCCGTCTTTTCATGTTTATGAAATACATATGTATATATAGAGTATTTGAATAAGAATAAATAAATAAACATTTTATTGTACGGTAAAACTTACAAATAAAAAAAAAGTACTTACGTTTCATTATTTACAAACGAGTTCGCCAATAGCAAACGTTTATTTAGCCATAGTATAAAGATATGCTTAAGCAATTTAATTTCATGACTCGATAGAGAAAATTAAGATTTTCAGGATAAAAGAAAAACTTAAGTATTTTCTCGTATATCAACTCCTTCAATCGGCAGTTCGCAGCCTTTATGGCTGAAGTTATATACGACATTAAATCAATTCCACCCATTTAATCGCATTACTCTACTTGTTTTTAGTGAAAAATGAACCGAAAAAGTTTTCACAAGTTTCAGGTAATTTCCACACCCCTCAAAAACATAACGTTACTATTCCTAACTTTGAGAAGTTAACTTTTTTCAGCAATGTACTGTTTTTCCCATAGTGTTAAATGTATACTCTAGCATGATCAGAATGAGTTTTTATGTGTTATTGTGCCGCATAACTTTCGTACCCTTTGCCAACATTATGGACCACATTGCGACGTCTATTAGGTTTTTAAATAAAAACTAGCTGAAAATAGTCGGCGATAGCTGACATGCTAGGAACACATTTTTCAAACTTTTTGACACAACTTTCGAACTTGGATTCAAAGTTTTATAATACTAATACTTACGGGTGTTAAATGACGGAGAAAGTAATAAGCTGCGAATCAGCAAATGAAAGCTTATCAAAAACGTCATATAAAAAAGGACCTTGTTACTATTTTTTTATGGATTGTATTGATAAAAACAACTATTACATAGATAATTCTCCCAAGTTATAACTTATGGCATGGTGAAAGTAAGCATGTTACGCATATTTAAATTTATAAATAATCTTAATTTTCATAAATTGCATTAATTGTGTATATTATGAATTAATTTTTGGTCTATTGAAGTTCACATATCATTGGTGAAAGATATTTAATGCTATTTTTTTATATTTTATGAATTGTATTCAAAATGATATATTTTTTACTGTCTCTGAGCTGAAAATCAATAAATAAATAAGCATAAAAATCTTCTTACAAATATTTTAATCCGTACTTGTTAGAAATCAAATCCGGGACCTCGAGCTAACGCGCCAATAGCAGTACTACGAGGAAAACTTTTCAACGCTAGATTTCCCTTTTCAGCATTTTTAGTTGATTAGCCATCGAGTTGAAAACACTCGTTAAAGGTTCTGGATCAAAAATATGAAATTCTTGATCCACCGGAACACAGAGAAAACTGTTTGTTAACTAAATGATTTAAATAGTAAAAGCAATATGAAAGATCAATGAAACAGTTCGTAAATCGCAGGTTAAAAAAACGAACAATTAGAGAATGTGTATTGATCTCAGAGCAATAATGCGTAGCCTAGAGAGAAGCCCTATCACCATGTTTCATAAAACGCAAGCGATGTTGTTTTTTTGCTTAGCAACCAATTGGTGGCCATTTTGTTTTATTTGACAACATAAACAAAACGGTTCGATCGGATGTTTTTGTAGCTGTGCTTGGCTTTGTTTGTAAATAACTTGGATATTTACCTTATAATAAATAAAAATCGACTCGTGAATTGCAGTATGTTTGGTTGCAGTAGTAGGAGCGCCAAAGGTTAAGGGAGTCAGTTTTCACAGGTAATTGATTTCAAATATTTTCCCATGATTAACATAAATTTTTGGCATTTATTGTCCCAACACGTGTATTATGATTAAACTTCTTAGATTTTCACGGCCGTTAAGATGCACAATAAGTTTTTCTGGGTTATTATGCCGTGTGTCGTTCGTACTCTCTACCGACGTTTCGGATCGCGTTACAGTGTCCATCATCAGGGTTGATGTGATCCACATCAACCCTGATGATGGACACTGTAACGCGATCCGAAACGTCGGTAGAGAGTACGAACGACACACGGCATAATAACCCAGAAAAACTTATTGTGCACGTGTATTATGTTGCTTAAAAACTTTCCTTATATCAACATATTTACTTCAGATACTAATTTTTCTCAATTTAGGGGATAAATTTGTGATTTTAAGTATGTTTACTGTTGGTAATAACAGTTAATTATGGGCAATATGTCAGGGCCGCACTAGGCATCCATATAAAGTTTGAGTTTTTATCGAGTAGAGGTTGATTAAAATTTTACTCGAAATTAGCAACGTTAACCCTGAAATCGCATCTAAAATGACGTGTCCAAATTTCAGGCCGCTACGACTCGCCATTTCGGAGATGTGACGGACAAACAAACAAACTCAACACAGGACTTTGGTTCAATGGAGTTGGGATTTATGTCTCATTAAATATAACATAAATGTATTATGAATAAAATGAATAAATAAATAAAAAAATGAACACAATTTTTTTTTCAGTTTTATAAAATAAATATAGGCGAATTATAGAAAAATAGATTGGAATAACCCTGCAATGATAAATACACAGGTACATATTTGAATGTTATTACAATGCACATTAATATCTATTTGGAAATTTTCGATTTGAGTACGGCTCATTGTTTTGCTGCAATCTGTAGCTAACTTAATACCCAATAGTCGTAGAATGGTTTCCCTACGTTTGGGCTCCTCTCTAGGTTACGCATTATTACTCTGAGGTATTGATTAATGTTCAGCGTTTTTCAATAACAGTATAATGGAATATCCGTTAATAATTCCTATGGTCACGTTGAAAAAATGTGATTTTTGTCTAATAAATTTTGTCTTCTGGAGGCACACGTGACGCGAGTACGGGACACCTCACAATAGATCGCCCGCGTGTTCCAATGTTTCCCTTTCACAGTCCAGTAACATAAAAGGGGTCGAAATGGTCAAAATGTCCGGGAAACGGGTAATATATTAAAGGGTTAAAAGCAAAACCGCCACTGTCCATGATCGCTGTTTTTGGTAAGACAAACTAAACCAGAAGCCAAATGACTTTTTCTTTTAAGTTCAACGTTCACATTTAACTAAAAATGAATAGTCTTTTTTCTATTTGTTATACAAGTTGCATATTGAATTTAAAAGAAGATTAGATTAGATTTCTTTTTGCTGCTGGTTTTGTTAGTCTTCTCAAAAACATTTTATTTTTATTTTCTTTAAATTGTTATCAAAATTAGTACTAAGTTACAAATGTTTCTTGCATACATAATTTATAATAAAGTTTCTACCTCTCTAAATAGAGTGGAAAATTATTTTTTGGGAGAGTATTCGTTTTACATTATTTTTTATGGTATGTTTATATAAATGTAGATTCATTCAAATATTTTCAAAGATACGCAATTTTCTACTGTATCGAGTTCGGGATAGGGTGGATACCACGTGTTTTTTAAATTATAGATTTCAATGTTTTAATATTCGCCATTGGTTTCTGAAAGGTTATTATTATTTTTTTCAAAAACACGAATAAAAATGTAATATTGCAGTTGTATTGCATTTATGAAAAATTATTTTTTTTAGAAATCATGAGTTTCGAGAATTTTGTAAATAAAAAATTTCTTTTCTTTCAAAGTTTGTACAGTATATGCTTTTTTAAAGATGTCATCAATTGAAGGTATATCTAGTAGTTAAAAAATCGATTGGAAAGGTTAGTTCTAGGCTTTTTTAATGTTATTTTGGCGATGGTTTTTTGGGCAATTAAAAGTGAACAAGGACAGTGGCAGTTTTGATTTTGACCCCTCATATATATATAAATTATCCTTACACTGTATAATTTTTACCAGATGCCCATTAGAAGGTGAAAGCGCTAATTAGTCGAATAAAAAGTGAAAGTGTATAAAGTATTTTTAATAAGTATCTTATGTATAAATATAATTTATTACATCATTCCTCATATATACATTTTTGTTTGAAAACATGCATAGCTTCATAGCGCTAACGCTTCATATTACCCACGTGAAAATTTTTAACGCTTATCAAAGCATGCCTCTTCGTTTAAATTCTCAAAGCATCCTCTTTACTCTCATCCAAAATTCGTCCTTCTTTACAAATTTATATATTTTATCATCTCGCACTCACTACCAAACATGTTTTCACAACAAACTAGTTTAAATCACGTCGGAAGAAACATTTCCAATCTCTTTCTCTTTTTTATTTGCTCTTTTCCCTGTATCGAATCAAATTATTTAAATACTACTTATTACATATATTGCTAGTTTATCTCTGTCATTTATTTATTTTTACATAAGCATTAAATGTAAAAAAAATACCATTTATAATATTGGTTGCTTCCAAGATATTGTCATATAGTAATAGGCCGGCTGTTGTACAAATTAATTATCGTAATATTTACACAAACTGCTTTAACATTCCACGTTTTAGAAATAAACACACTAACAAAAATTTACTTTGGTAATGTCAGGTGGGGAACAGTGTATCAAGGAAACACTATAATAGATATAATATTTCATTAAATGTTGTGAAATATTTGTATATTACTTCTTAACGACTTTTTTATGTCTACCGGTTTTCAGACGTTTTCGTCTCTTTGTACAAACCAACATGCAAAACTCAATACACACCTTTGCCATAGTTGTACTTAAATGAAATACCAACATGCAACGCTTTTTGGTAGACAACCCTTATATGCACTGATTCGGTTATGAAAATGTTTAATGTTTAAGGAGAAATAGTTGAAAAAAGATATGAAAATCAGTAAGTGGTTACATACTAATATTAAATTACATTAATTGAAATGTTTGACCACAAAGTTGATGCTTTAAATATCAATAATATTTTTGTTATTTTTCTTCATTGCAATACTGTTTTGTCAATATCTATTGAGAATTTAATATTCACCGCATTAAAACAAAACTTATTTGAGAACAGTATTCACAGTTAAAAACATTATTTATATCGGTGTAAAGGAGTGTTTAAAAAAAAGTCATTTCATTACTATTCTGAAGCAGTCAAGCATTGGTGAGTTAGTGTGTTTCTTATTTAATCTTTGTTTGTATGCTTTTTTATAAATCAAACAAGTTTTTCGGTTATTCTAATCTGAAATCGAAAGGAAATCATTTAAATATCCTTTAATTTTCTCCGTATGGGCGACTCTATTAGGTTATTACTCTAAGTTTTAATAGTCGAAAATCATTTTCCGAGAATAACTCTAAGTTATGGACAATGGAATGTATTTTGTTTGTTTGTGTGTGAATACGGACATAAGACACACATATATGCAACCTCAAACACACATAACAAAATGGAATATCCTAATTCATACATATCAAACAATAAGGTTAAATTAGGCATATATAAAAGTAAAACATAATTATACATAATATCCAGAGAATAATATGTTAAAAAAGTAAATGAATCTTGTTACAAAAAACTCCCTCAGAGACGTGAAAAATGTCAATGTCCAAAGTAATATTGTTCAACATAGATATATATATTTCCAATTCATTGCCATTTTCATTCGCTTTGCATGTCTTACGTGAAGTTGGCAACGTAACCCGTCCGGAAAATTGGATGTCACGTTTTAATATCGTTGGATTTGTTGGCCATGCCAAAATCTGCTTTACCCACCAGACTGTCATGGCGGCGATTTGGCCAAACTTGACAAAGGTACCCGTTTGAATAGGACACAAAGATACCCAAATTCCGGATTACGTTGTTATCTGTGAAATAATATTGCTTTTGTAGAACAATAACTAGATTACCTCCTAACACTCCTTTACATTAACAAATGAGTCAATTGCAAGTGAAGTAAACCAACTGACAAAATGATCAAACGTTTGAAAATAAAAAGATTTTTTAACATAAGCGATGAGTTTATTTCACGTTCAAATTATCAGTAATTAGTTCACTTCATCTACAATGGGCTTAAAATTAGCATAAATTCGTCGAAACATTCAACTAGAACAGCCAGTTTCATTGATTACCATCCTGTCTATGTTTGAAAATACGTATTTATTCAATTCTTTCATTTGTCGATTTTTGTTATGTAAAATACCTTAAACCTCAGTAGGAAAATAAAACATACTACAAATACCGAAAAAATATATGAATTGGAGTTTGAATAATTATTTGTAATTTCAAAATCAATAAAGATATTGAGAAATGTTTTCATACATAACTTTAAATTTTTTTTTTTTCTAAATATGTCCCTAGAAAAACGCGACATGTTTGGCATTGATAACTGTGACGTCAAGATTCGTGACGATGTTCTAAAAAAATTGAACAAATTCAAACGAAATTAAAAAAAACATGAATCGTGACGCATTAGGGACGTGGTCAATGCAAAGACTGTTTTCACGGGAATTCAAAATTATACATTTAAAAATATTTTTCATGGTAGGTACTAAGAAGTAGAAAGAGTTTTTATTTTAACTCGACCGTACTTTATAGACCCTTTTAACTTTAAAATTGTTCAAAAAATAGTTATATTTCCCTATTAAAGAGTACGTGTTGTTAATGTAAACCTTTAAAACATTGTTATTGCAAACTATAAACATTTATAAATCAAAAGCTTCCATGTTCTCCTTTCAAAAAGATTCTCTATCTTACTTGAAATGTAAATTGACATATATAAACAATCATTTTTGGGTCAGTGAGGAAGTTTAGCCCTACAGGATATTGGATATAAAAATGTGTTCTTACGTGCGGTAAAAATTAAAGCATTAAATTGTACGGTGAAGTTTCTTGAAAATGTATAAAAAAATATTTTTAATTTCCGCCCGTGATGGCACAAGTTCTCGTCGGTCAGTTCTGGTGATTGGTGAGTTGGCTTCCTGGGAACCGGAAATTTATCACACTACTCTATCGTCGGTTGATTCCGAAGAACTTGTGACGTAGCTCAAAGTATTTATTTATTTATTAATATACACGGCACGTAGTGCTTTTTACTATGCAAAAAATATATATTGTGTAGAAATAAACACTTCAATACAGAATACAGTAGATAAAAGAGGTAAAATAAAACCATAAAAAGTTTATCTGTGCATATTATATCACAATGGTTTCATTCAATGAACACGCTAACATATTGTATAAAAAAAATAATAAGTCATTATAAGGAATAAAAATAAAATAAACATTAACAGGAATATAAAAATTAAAATGTGCAAAAATGTTTTTTTTTTCAAAGTTACTTAAAAAAAGGACAGGTAGGTATATCTTTAATCATAATTACATTAAACAAAAAAATACAAAATTACAAAATCTAAGTTTAAAAGAAAAAAATGTGTTTTTTTATGTTAAAAATAAGAATCAAAAAAATATGTAATATACATATGTTAACTAAAATATACAAAAACTAGAAAAAAAAGTAAAGAGAAAGCAATTAAAATTTAAAAAATATAGTAAAGGTACATAACTATAGCTTGACAAATGTAAGTTACAGTTTACCATCTTTGAAATAATTAAAAAGAGTTGATATAAACTATACCTTATGTTAAATATATCAGCAAGATCAGAAAACTTATTTAATTTGTTTCATGCATTTTCAAGAAACTTTGCCGAACAATTGAATGCTCTAATTTTTACCGCATGTAGGCTTTTATATCCAATTTCTCTGTAGTACAGAATTTCCTCATTAAGCTTCAAAGTAATATTTTTTAAAAACAGTCTCGAAAACAAGTTCTGTTGCCTGTGTTATTCTGTTCATTAATTATTTGTGTAGGTATTTTCATCTTTACAAGTGCTATTTAGTACATTAGCAAATTGACCTTTTAACTTTCACTTACCAAGTGTCTCTACAATATTTTGTACATAACTTTCGTAGTGAGAACATTAGCAATGCCAACATTTAGATTTACACTTCCAGATGGCTCTGTGTCCTGTTCGTTTGCAAATTAATGTATTATCAACGGCTGAACTTATTCCGACATAGGGACGTTGAAAAATAAAAATTTAACCCTACATTAAAGCGTCATTATTCGTGTACGTTAAAATTATGAAAAATGTGCTTATAAATTAAACGAATTCAATAAATTGGATTGTATTTAAGAATAAAGTTGTACACCTGTTTAGGTTTCGAGGTTCAAAATTAATTAAAAATGTGATATTATAGAATTAAAAATAGTCCAGAAGGAGCGTAGAGTTATATTTGAATACATCGGACTGTGTCCAATAATCCCCCCACTATGCCCTACTTTTGCCGCGCGCATTCCTGATGTCGCCACGTAATGTTGCTTGATGGGGAAAAAAATAATCATAACACAAATGTGAGGTAAAAAAAAGCAATCTGTAAATTTCTCTTAAATTTTATTGTGCACGTGAAAACATTGATTGGCACAACAGAGTAGATAAGTAAAGGGCCATTTTATAAGAATTATTGAATTTATGAACTTTTATTAGCTCTTTTATTAGATGAGCAAAGTAGGGTAAAAAGATTTACTACCCTGGCAACACTAACGAAATATTCATTTTGTTTCTTCGACAATCTGACAGATGGAAAAATAATTCAATTTTTAAGCAATGCATTTGCAACTTACACATTCCCTTGCTAATTACACATGAAATGTGATTGCATCCTGTTTCTTTAAGAGCCTAGCAGTATTTCTAAACTTTTAAAGGACACAACACGGCAAAGTTGAATTAAAATCAGAAGTTACGTACTAAGCGACGTCTACAAAGAAACTAATAGGTCAAAACGTAAATCTACTCATTTATGAGTAGTTTAGTCGCCATCTGTTTGATGTGCGTATACGGTTTCTGGACTATTCTTAATTCTTTGGTTATTATCTTTCAATACTCATAACATGATTATTCAGATGAATGGAAGCGAAGAATGGACTTGGAAAAACAGGAATGAAAGTAGGCTGAATGCTGTTGAAGTG
The DNA here is from genome assembly GCF_059751315.1 of Micrasema longulum. Lineage (NCBI taxonomy): Eukaryota > Metazoa > Arthropoda > Insecta > Trichoptera > Brachycentridae > Micrasema > Micrasema longulum. Next base: position 487,951 of record NW_028277411.1, read on the forward strand.
CGATCTCTTAGGCAAATGAGTGGTAAAACTATATACGGTAGATGCACAAATGTTGAGATTCGTACATTATGTAAGGCATAGATAAGCACTATCGACAAAATCAAGAAAGGAGCTCTGCGTTTGTTTGAACATGTAGAGCGAATGGACAGCGAAAGAATGGCTAAAAATATTTACAATGCGAATGTTTAATACCCTGTCATCGCTCTAATTTTCTTGCCTCCTCTTTCACAGTAGAAGCCGCTCGACTGTGGAATAACCTACCCACTAATGTTAGAGACGCCCCTTCTTTATTTATTTTTATTTATTTATTTGGCACTTTATATACATATACAATAAATATATAAATAAGGGCGGGCATATTGCCTTAAGGCAATTTCTTCCTACCTACCCAAACCGTTCAGTTTGAGAAAATTATAAATACATGCACATATTGAATCTTACAATTTTATACAAAAATTAAAAGCAAAGATTAACAAAAATAAATGTATTAAAAAAAAAAAAAACATTTTACCATGAAGAGAGGAGAGGGGATTTACATTTAAGTTAATATTGAAATGTCACTATCTAAATATTTAAATTGTTCCTTTATCCTTCCTTCCTCTCGTTCGATATTAATATGTAAATATATATACATACCAAAAATAATATTGTGTAAAAACATGATCTGGTCAAAATTAAGTAAATAAAATTGCAGAGCCATCTGCAGGCGATTACTAGTAATTAATTTAACTCGAATAGAGTCTTAGCTACATAAATAAAGTAATTTGCTTTAATACTTAACCTCAATATCAAATACATAGATGGCGCTCCAAACGCGCTAGCGAAAGCTTTCCCTGTTTCATGACATATATACTAAAACCAAAAATGTCACTGATATGGATATTCGCTAATAAGCGGAATGGGGAATGTTGTAGAATTCTACATAAAAGTGGCCACTTGAACCCAACCTATGACAGGTCATAAGCCCTGTAAACGCTCGAATATCCATAATCTTGAAACAAAAATTCTACCCATCTCTGTAGTGATATAAATAATAGTATCTTATTTTACCTTATTATTTGAATTATTTCTTTATGTATGAATTAAGATATTCTATTTTGTAATGTATATATACATGAATAAATTAAATTGAAACATGGCAGCGAACGCTAAACGCCATAAAACTAACTAACTGAAACAACTTGCTCCAAAATAAAAAGAACTAGCGGGAAGCCAGCTGTCAAAGTTAAAAATGAAGTTCTCTGTGTAATGCTGATTACCGACCTATTAATAAAAAAGAGATGTACTAAAGGATTCCAGTTATCAAAAAATAAACTCGACGCTTTTGAATTTCGGTAGCTACGAGAGAAAAAATCTTAAAATTCACTGGAATTGCTACGGTAGTATAACCGTTCGATATTAATTGTTTTTATTTTATTTTATTATTATGTCATTATACCAATCAGTGAATGAAACGAAAAAACATGAAAAAAATGCATTCAATAATTAATTTAAATATAATTCTATAACTGCGTTAGGGTTACCTTTAATTGGGTCATAAATTATACTTGGAAATACGGCGCATTTCACACAGCGCTAAAAATCTATATAAAAGGGCTAAATGGATTAAACATTTGAAAGCATTGCATAAAAAAAAACCCTAATTCTCTGGGATGGCTACCACTGCATAATAAAATTACACATACATAATTATCCATACATGCACACACACATATCCACCCTCAACATACATGTCTTTATACACACATACTTGCATACACATATATACGCATTCACATGTATAAAAAATACACAATATAAATATTTTAGTACAAAAAACCTAAAAATAACCCGTTTTACAAGCAGTTTACCTAAATAAATCAAGTACATATCTTTCCATGACTAATTTTTTAACATATTTTTTAAAGGTGTGATTGATTAAACTTTACATGTCACTCACATTATGAATTAATACAATATACAGTCTGGGAGCGAAAAAGAGTGCATGTTTTTGACCTCTCCCCCTTTGAGAGGGCTGTTTAATCCCCCTTTTCACCTCAAAAGTCCTTTGTTTGCATTTAAAAAAAAATATACGCAAAACAATTCCATTTTTTGGAGAAAGTTTGAATTACAAATATATTTTCCCTGAAATTCTACACAAATAAAATAATGCATGTTTTAAGTGATACGAAACGTTAATAAAATAATAGACGTCGGAGTTGAAGGAAGATTAAGAATCCATTAGCGTATGAGTTCGGCCTATAAATATAAGAGAACTCATTCTCTATTCAGTGGTTTGGCCTAATTTGCCGCTTCGTTTTATATTTAGTTTTTTTTTCTCTCCACCTATTTACTAGCATTTACCAGCGGCCTCGCTCACGCGAGAGAAATTAGTTAGCAAATTAATTAGATACGTTGTTAAAAATAAGAATTTTCCAGACGGAATCATAATTTTTTCGGGCCGGAAAGTATCTTGTATCGATTGCGGGTCCTCCAACTATCACCATGAAAAATACGACAATCCGTTAGTCTACGGCGATGTTGCATCGTTATTCTGTTCACAGATTCAACATTTCATGAAAAGAAAACCAAACTAACCATAGATAAAATAATATTTTCTTGCTTGCGTTAATTCATTAATTCATCGAATAAAATTATTTATTGAATTATTTTTGCTTTCCTTTCTCTCTTATAGTTATCCCTATTTCCGCTTTGTATATTTTGCTTTATGGTTCTTTTTATTTATGGCGTTTAAATAATAATTCTGATGTTTTATTGATTATTTTCATTTATAATTATTATAAATGAAAATAATTACCATTATAACATTAATTATTTATATTTATTTTATTTATTTATTTATTTTATTTATTTATTCACACTCTTTATCAAAATACAATTCCATGTTCACTTTGCCCAGCTAACAAGGGTACATACCCCGTTCCAAGCTAGGCAATTACATTTTAATATATTATAATAGTTAACAAATTAATATAGAGCGCAGAAAAACAAAATATAAACTTATTCGGATACACATTTTGAATTATATACATACAGACATACACATATATACACACATATATACACATGTACATACACACACACGTACATACACCCATGCGCATACACATACATTTATTCATAAAAACATAGACAATTTATTTATGCGAAACTTCATGGTTGTCATCTATAAATATATTTTTTTAAAATTATTCCTTATTTTTTATATTTTATTTTTGACATCCAGTAAGGTTCTCCAATCCGTGGCATGCATCAACTTTTCTGACTCCCTCCGACCAATGTCATGAAAGAGCGAGGTTATATACGTAAACTATTAGAACAATTATATTTTTTTTCTATATAACCTAATAATTTTAATGATATTATTATTTTTTATACTGGTGTATGTTTATTAATTGATAGGTATGATGTATATTCTATTACTTTTACAAGTTTTTAATGTTATTTATTTTATTTTAATTGTTATTTTTAATATTGTATCGTATATTATCATTATTATCAAAGTATAAATATAATATTATAAATTGTCCTTGGATTGTTTAAAAAAATAAAATATTGAATCATAATATTAACAATGTTTTGAGTTTATCCAAATTTTTGTAGACAAGGGCTGGATTTAACTCCCTGGGGAGTTGTTAACATTAACATATTTCAATAGACATGAAGAACATTTTAGAGAAGGTAATATAGAACAACAAGGCGGCCTCCGTGGTGTAGTGGTCAAGACCCTTGACTCACGCACGGAAGGTTCCGGGTTCGATTCCCGGTGAGAACACAAAAATTAAAAATGTGATTTTTCTCAAGCCTGGGTGCTCTGTGATGTAATTCACCACTGTAATTAGGCCTCCTGGTCTGTTGTGGCGCAAAAAAAAAACAATTAGATGTTGATAAATCCACCTGGTCCAAGAAGAAGTATAGAAATTTAATGCAAAGAAGTTCCTTAACAAGGAAGCAGCCAATTATTCTACCCGATCCTCACACTATAGTTAGAATAATTAAAAAGAATACGCCTTTTGCAGTACATACGAGCCTTGTATATTTATTTATTTATAATTTAGTATCTACGGCCCAAGCCAATCAAAACAGTGATATGAAGAAACTTATATAATATAAACATATTAAAATAGAGATAAAGAACTTTTTAGAGAAGGGATTATAGAAGTCTAGGCATCCACAGGGCTTATGACCTGTCATTGACTGGTTTGATTGGCCACTTTACACACTGTTACATTCACCATTCTGCCTATATTTAAACATCTATATTCCATCAAATCTTCCATCTGTTGACGTTTGTGAAGTAAAAGAACTGAAACCTTTATTGTTGCTAAGATTCATATGATTGAATCATTTCAACCACATACTAGGCAAAGCCTGAAAATATTTTGTACTTCTTCTTGGACCAAGTGGATTCATCAACAATATTTTGCTTAGGGAGTTGAAGCCCCTCCAGTCCTTGTCTACAAAAATTTGGTTAAGCTCAAAACATTGTTATAATAATATGTATAAAAAACCGAACAAAAATAACACACAACTATGTAGCAAAGACAAACAACGGCAATATAATAATGGTACATGATAAGCAATCTGCTTTCAGAAGTTCGAAATTGTGCAACTGAATCCATTTTAAGAAAAAAAAAAAAAAACTTGTTTATTTGTGAAATCTTTTCCTGACACTTTAAGTGCTACTTTTTAGATGTAATTGTTAGAAGTACCATAATATGTGTTTTACATGATTTGTAAAATTTGTCTGTTGGTAAACAGTTATTAAGAGTTAGCCTGTAGATAGACCTTATTTTTTATATAAGTGTAATGTACAGCGCTCTTGAAGTGATTACTCACGAAAACGGCGCTACAAAAATTGTCGAAATTTATTTTTATTGAATAAGCAACTTCTTTTTATTTTTGGGATAAATCTTCCAGCTTTCCGTAGATCTCTTTGCCATTAAAACAGTGTGTGATGGAGCTGGATTGGCATGGTTTAGCTCGAAGTTTAAATTTTAATCGTGTTTATGAATATATTGCGTACCATTATTTTACTGCGCTTGTTTGTTTTTGCTTCATAGTTTTATGTTCTTTTTGTTCAGTTTTTTGTACAAATGTTTCTTTCCATAACTGTTAGAATTGACTTAGATGTAATAAATTAATTAAAAACAACGCCATTTCAAGCAACAAAAATGATACAGATAAGTTGCGGTTGTTATCAACAATGTTTTGAGCAGGTTTAAATGTCATGTCTACTAACATTTGGACACACTGAAAACATTGTTGATTTAACCAACTGGTATAAGAAGACGTATGAAAATTGGAAAATTGTTTTCAGCTAGTAGGTGAATTGGTACAGCCGGATGAGTCTTGCCCACATGATAAAGGTTTCTGCTCTTTTATTTCTAAAATGTCAACAGATGAAATAGTTGAGGAAATGTAGATGTTAAAACATAGGCAGAACGGCAAATTTTACACAGTGGGTAAAATAGCCACTTAAACCAGCCAATGACCAGTAATAAGCCCTGTTAATGCCTAGACTTCCATATTCCTTTTTTCAAAATGGTTTCCCTCTCTGTTGCAGATAATGGTGATCACGATGGTGAATTAAAAAAAAAAAAAATTCGTCAACTGGGTGGTTTTATTACTTTTTTTATGCAACCCATTTTGTTTTTACTGACGAGAGCTCAACAAATTGTTTTTAAGCATTTTTTTAACTTATTTAATTTGGTGCAACTGTCCTAAAATAAAAATATTTGAAAACAAATATAATATATTTTAATAATATTGAGTGGGTAAGTATTGCCTGCATTGCCCTGTACCGTGAAATTTAAATATCAGAATATAGTAGTTGCTCATTCACAGGACTACAGGACCCTTTTCTGACCTTTGACTAAAGTATTCATATTAATTTAAAGCACGAAACATCCCTTTTTACTAGCGATGCTTTGTATGGTCACCTCTGGTCCTTGGGTTGAGTTTGGGTCGAAAATAAGGGTGCTTACATCTTGATGGATATTTAAAACATGTTTTCATTAAAAATGAAAATAACGACCCTCCAAAAGAGGAAGGTAGGAAATTAAAAAAGATAAAAAGATTCGTAAAAAATGATACCGTGAAAATAACGTGTTTTAAGGTAACTGCCAGATTGTAAGAATTAAGCGTTGAAAGTGTTAACGGGAAAGCATTTTTCAAATTTATTTAACGAAATATTAAGATGAAAGTACTAGTTAAAAAAAGTTTTTTAGGGATAGATTCCGGATCATGGGTCTGTGATTCGAACCTCGTTCCACTATGATTTCTTAACAGTTTTCTTGCACAAGTATCTACGAATAAGTGATAATTACTTAAAATTATACGAAAACACTAAGAATTAACCTTTGAAAGTTTCAAAAGAGAGATATTTTTAAATAAGTTTAGTTTAAAGGTTAAGAAAAGTGGTCTGAGATATATTAAAGAGGTAGAAACGTTAAATATAAAATTATAATATGTATTCATGTATAAAAATGTGATTTTAGCAAAAAAAAAAATTTCATTCAACCCCGTTTTACCACAACTTCCTAGCCATTTTCTTATAAAAATATCTAGAACAGTAAAAACGATGATTTAAAAAAAATAAAAAAATAAAAAACGAATACATTTCTTAACAAAATAAAAATGACAGGATCTGGCGTTAATTATTTGCGCTGTTTACTTCCTGTAAAAATAATTTATTTTATTACTCCATCGAAATCTATTACTATTTTATATATTGTTTCAATAGAGATAAAGCTGTTGAGAATATGGAAGCCTTGGCATTTATAGAACTTAAGGTTATTAGAATGAATTATAATTTTTAAAAAGACTTGTTGTCTTGACGAAGAGACACGCATGTCTCGAAACCTGTAGATATATTTTATTGGTATTTTTTTATATTTTTGACATTTGTGCAATGATATTTACACACATGTCCACTCCTTATTCCATTATAACACCCAGTCATCCACCCTCTCATACACTTTCACTCATACAAACACTCTAACATGTATGTATTGTAAGAGTATTTAATGTATTTCTGTGGATATCTGTTATTGGTTTTATTCTCTGTATATTTTATTTGTTATATTTTTTTTTACATGTATTACTGTTGATGAACCCTTATAAATAAAAATAAAAGAAAAGTCGATAAGTGGTTTTACACAAATATTTGAAATGTTTAACCACCAAATACTTGAAATATTAATAAAACGTTTTTTGTTGGCCTTGTGTTTTTTTCTTCTTACAGTCAAATATGCGCAGATACATATGTAAGGGAGAGTGCCCATGAATGGGACAATCGTCTTCCAGCCAAAACTACTTACAAAATACAAACTACTTCTGTATAAAATACTCTTTCAGATTAACCTTTAAATCGTTTGTGAAGCAAGCTAGATGCGTTTCAAGTTTTTAGAGAAAAAATTTATTTTTTTAAATTTATGTATTTATTTATTAACAGCCGTAGCCAATTTTTAGAAATGAATAGTAGTAACATAGTTAAAAAGTAATAAAATATAAGACACATATTAAGTTTATACATGTTACATGCATATTATAATCTGGTTTGAGTAACTGGTTTGCTCGAACGGGAATGGATTTCTGCGATCAAATGTGGACTAACTGGTAAATGATTAATATGTATTTATAAATGTAAAATGTAATAATGTATAAAGTATCAATGATGTGTATAAACCTAAACTTAATATTTATTTACATGTATGTATAAAACATAATATAAATATGTATGTGCGAATATATGGTTATGAATGCATTACAAGTGCCCCGACTCAACACGGATTTTCTAGCGAGTCGGAGCAAGTTCACAGACATGAGTCGTTTCTGATTGTGTAAACTGTGTCTCTGTCCTTAACAAATGTATGTATAATGTAATTAAAAAATAAAAATAAATAAAAATAATGTATACATATAAATATTATGTGTATTGCATACGTTAGTATAAATAAATTTAATTTGACATATTTTGGATGTTTGTAGCACTAACTTTGTAGTTCATTGTTATATTTTAAAGCAATAAAAACTATTTTTTAGTTTTGTACACCATTTATTTACTATCACAACCAACTAGTTTCGGAAACTCACGTTGCCCTCTTCAGGGTTATCTAATGACTCATGTATATTTAGTCATTGTATAACCCTGAAGAGGGCAACGTGAGTTGCCGGAACTAGTCGGTTGTGATAATAAATAAGTGGTTCATAAAACAAAGTAATTTTATTTATTCTTTTAAAAAAACAATTTAACATATTTATAAACAGACTGAATATTTGGTTTATTTGGTTAATTGTTGCAATGTCAGTAGTACCTATTTCCTTTAAACAACTGTACAACAATTAGTAAGTCGAACCGATAAACATATAGAGTAAGTGTGATTGCTTTTAAATAATGTTTGAGAGTCTAAAACTAATTATATTTATTATCTCTTCTGAAAAAAAATGTATGTTTATCTAAATAAGGGTGCACACTGCACATATAAAACAAGGTATCATGCATTAGCCAAAAATATTGCGATAATTATCTCTTAATACTTAGGAAGTGACATTTTTTAGATAAAGTTGCGGTAATTTATGCTTTTAAGTTATACCGGGTGCACTGATAAATTATATACAGTATTAAAGTAGATTCTCTAAGGATATTTAACATTAAGTTTTAAGAAATTTACTAAAATATAACTTTATTGGTTTACGTGTTTTTCTAATAATCATAGATTTCCTTGAATAGTACACGTGGAGTGATCATGAATAGCATACATGATCGAAATAACTGCAACGGGGTGCCCATGCACTACCAGGGGTGATATTCCAAACGCTCTCGCGGTCGTAAAAAACACTTTCATCTCGCGTATTTACATACAAAATACGCTTGTCCTGATTAGGGTTTTATGAAAAAAAAATTACATTGAAGCATGAAGAAATTATGTTCTCTTCATATCTGATAACAAGTGTCAAATGTGCGTTGGAGAAAACAAATTAATATTGTGTTGTACAATGGCTTGAATCAAAAATATGTATTGTTTTGTTCAGTATTTTTTTAGTTATATGTATTTATTTTTATCTCTTTATTTTAATATTATTTGATTTATTTTTTATTATTTAATATTTATTTATTATTATTTTATTTACTTTTAATATCATGAAAGAAGGTATGAACGTACACATGTAACTAACTATTTATTCAATAATTTATTTAACACTTTATATACATATGCAATACATATGCATTTAAGGACGGGCATATTGCCTTAATGCAATTTCTTCTACATGCATATATTCTTGGTTATTATACAGAATAACAAACTAAAATTAACTAAAAATTCACATTTTACTATGAAAAGAGGAGAGAGGACGGGAAGGAAAAAAGAAGGAGAAAAGAACAACTCAAACATTTAGACAGTGATTTTTCAATCTCGATTTACATGTAAATAAAGAAGTCGGTATCTCTAACATTAGAGAGTAGATCATTCCACAATCAAGCAGCTATTACTGCAAAAGAGGGGGCAAGAAAATTAAAGTGGTGAAAGGGTATCAAAATAGTTCTCTCATTTCTAGAACAAAGAGATAGTCCATGTTGTGATAGAGATTAGAAGAGCTCTCTTAGAATAAACAAGCGAAGTGGGATTATTCAAAATATTGTGAAGAAGTGATAGAATGTAATCTTCTAGTATCATGTGAAGTGTTTACTTATTTTTTTTGGTAAGACATATTTTTTTCAACTAATTTTGTTTTTGAATATATCATTATTAGGCCGGTTATATCTGTTGACATTTATTTGAAAATTAAGTGAATAATTTAAACAATGCATCTTTTGATGATGGATTTTTTTGAATCCATTTTTTTATTGATAAAAAAGAGGAAAATGCCTTTTTTATTTGAAAAAATATTTGAGCAAGTTTTGTTGAAACAAAATTGTGTAGTCTCAATGAGAAATTAAAAATACTTAAAAAAAAAAAAACATTCAACATAAAATATATTGCCGGTACAATGACGATATGTCCTATTCAAGGTATACTAGTGTCTCATTCATGGGAAGGTGTTTATGAATGGGACATATTTAGATTTTTTTTTACAAATGTCTGTTACTAAATTTTAAATGATTAAAAACAACGTATCGCATATTTGTCAGTTAAATATTAACCACGTTTCCTTTTTGTTCTTTTGTTTAGTTTTTCGTAAAAGTTAGAGAGATTAAGTACAAAATGTCGCATTCATGGGTACTCTCCCCAACCATTGACGATTTTATTTGTAAGGAATTTTATTTCACTCTGCCTTTTTATTGAAATAGTTCACGTTTTATATCCGGGCAAATATGTACATCTTTAGTACTCTAGTTGATATTCTAAGGACCAAAAGCTGTCAGAGAAAATCCAATATATTATGAGCTAGTCATAGTATCTTAAATTAACTGGGATTAGTATGGAACTGTGGGTACTTAAATCAAAAGAACAAACAGCTTACCCACTACATACCGCACACCGCATCTGAGGACATAAGTCTCCTTGGCGGTGCCCACATACATGGAAAATTTGCTCGTTGTCAAACGAGAAAAGCTGCCCGAAGGAGCTCTCTGAAATCTGGTAGCCTTAGCATCTTTGTGCTGAAAGAAAGTAATCCAGAAGTACATAATATGTATTTCATTGGTTTGAGAAGAGAGGGAAGTGAATTTTTCACTGACTGGGATTAAATTGATTGGACATGATCAATTCGCCGAAATGATTACTACAAATATAAACTTTTTAAAAGCCTTGAAATTCTTTTTAGAAGCCACCAGATCTGAATATCCGACAGGACCTATGACAGGGCCACGGATAGTAGCGAGAAGCTCCAAAAAGAACAAACAAACAAACCGCCACGAAAATTTTTCGTATGAGTCGGTAGAGAGCGTAAAACGTTATACCATCCTATTTTTACTATTGACCTCACCTTCCATATAACAAAAATGTTCTAGATACGCTGCGATTTCAGTTTTAATACAGAATCCTTTAGCCCGATGTACCGCTTGTTGCATACAGAGACTAATGACGATTTTCTCATAATTTAACACAAGTACTATCGATATAATGAGTATTTGATGAAGGAACAGTCGAGTCCTGAGACTGGTCCGGCAAGTTTGATTTATTTTACTACTGTATAATATAATTCACAATAATGTTGACTCAGTGTTTTGTGTTGAAAATGTGTCATTGTACATTTCCCGTGGGCGTCTGAGATCACCTGATACATTTTACCTTCCAATTTTTACAAACAATATGGCACATTTTAACCCTCTTGCAAGTTTGTTAAGACTCCTTAACAAAATAGAAAAAAAAGTTAACATTGACACTTATCATAATAGAGCAAATGATTATTAAAATATATTACTATGCGTCTTAAATCAAATGCCTAATCCTTATTTTTGGGTATGTAAATTAATTTTAATCTATTTTATTACATCTTATATGTTGTTATTTTCTCTTTACTTTTCTTAAAAACAAAAAAATGTTGTTTCTAATGTTTAACTTAGTTTTATTTCTTTAAATCAATCTTTATTCTTATCTTTTACTTAAGTTTATCTTTATTATAAGTAATATAAAATGGTGTGTAAAATCAATTTAAGTAAAATAGATTTTACACACCTTTTTATATAATTTATGAAAGATGGTGGAGTTCTATAATTGAGGATATAAATAAAGAAAGTTAGTAATGCTTACTTAAAAAATGTATTTTATGTATCCTTGTTGAACTTCCAAATAAATAAATAAAAATATATTTTTTTTTTACATAAAATAAATAAGAATCTTTAATATGAAAAAAAAACATGACGCTAGTTATTAAAATATTAACGTTATAGCTCGTATAAATTTACCATGAAGCCTTTTAGCCTTTTCTCAGAACTCTATCACTTGTTTAATTGTATCGATGTATCAAACATATTATCTTATATTACTGTAGCTGTGAGCTGTAATGAAAGGCGTTGATTCTCTCTAGAGATTTAATCTTGGAAAATTTAAAGTTAAATCAATAAGGTACTGCAGGGACCTATGAACACGACTGTTGTTTCAGAGGTAGGGAGCAAGAAGGAGAAAGAAAGCCTATTTCTTGCCGTACATATCCTTTGTGGGTATCTCCACGTAAGCACCAAAATATGCATAAAATAAACTGGAACCTACCCACAGATAAATATTAAATCTAAACAATTTCTATTCGCTCCGAATGGCACAAAGTGCACTGTATTGGAACGAATGTAGAATATCTCGACCATCCGTTTTTTTGTAATTTAAGATACACAAAGTATGTTCAAAACAACATTAAGACGATTTTAAACGAAAACATGAAACTAATTACTTAAAGTTGGCGCTTTTATAATTTTTTAATGAAAAATGCCATTTTTACGTTTATTTTCTTATTTTACTTAAATTGTAAATATTTTTCTTATTTTTTGTGTTGTCCACCATTTTGAGAAAAGGACTTAAATTAAATTGTTTTCATATTTGTTACAATCAATATAGTGTAAAGTTTCCGCAAACCAAGTTTTGTAAAATTTCCATTGAACATAAACGTAAAAATGACATTTTTCAATAAAAAAATTATAAACGCCATCTATGAATTAGTTTCATCTTTTCATTTAGAATCACCTTAAATTTGATATTGTGAACTACATAATATAGCAACAAAATAAGCAAATAAATAATTATTATCTGGGAGCGACAATATATTGCCTTGTTGGCATGTTTTATCTTTCGAAAAGTGAGCTAAATATTTTCCTCTTGCATAACCCTCTTTGCCTTAGGAATGCGTCATCAACCGAGCTATCTTTGGACACCTCACTGTAAAGCCTTAGCATTCTTGGCAATGGTGAAAAAAAGCCAGTGTTGAATCTGTAGTCTTCTAGTGCAAATAAAGTGTTAGCACTTATTACTTAAAGTTAAGGTGATCAGATAGCCAAGGAACAGCAAAATCGTATGGGGTAAAACCATATTTTAAACATATATTTTACGACGACTGAGGTCTTTCATTGAATTTTCAGCGAAGTAAATATTAAATTAGAATTGCGATTTTTATACTCACTAGACTAGATTTGATGTGGGAGACTGATTATTCTGCTTTCATGTATGTAATAATGGAGATTTGCAGCAATTGGAGTTCAAATAGAGTTATGATGATAATAACCTTTCCATTTTATTTGCTGTGTGATAAAATCTCTTTTCGGTATTAATTTGGATATGTTTTTGTTAAGGGTGGCTTGGAAGCGGTACCGCAGGGGGAGACGCGGGGGATGCTACTCCGTCGGGCTGAGGGGAGGATGTGGGGGGAGCGCGGATGCCATAGCAGACAAGAGGTTGAACTTAAACTCCACACAGGTAGGACTAGAAAATATTATGTTGTACTGTGAAAGAATTAAAACAAAATACTTAAGCAATATTGAAGCGCGAACGTTGTGATTTTCCAAGTTGAATAATATAACAACATATTTACTTTGTGTGAAATCAATCAAATAAATTTAATCTGCCGACGAGTTTCAGAACATGACTGTACCTGTGTCGAAACTTAAAATAAATAAGCACTGAATATTTTCAATCTTACTGAATAACAAAAAGATACCATCAGCAAAAGAAAAACTTTTGATGATAATAAAAATATAAGTATTTGTAAAAGAAGGCATAAAGTTAGATATTTATGAAACATTAGAAAAATAAATGCCGTCAATAAAAGTATAACTATAATAACCAATTTAAAGATTTAAATGTAACGTCATGTATTTATTTAGATAGTTGTGCAAATAATATTTGAACACCTAGCTCTATACATTAACTAATAAACAATATATTTACAGAAATAATTTCAAAAACAAAACATAGTTTTAAAATCCAGACGCTTTTTGATGACACTCAATCTACCTACATACGAGTACATGGATGATGTATTAGGCAATTTTTTTTTTTTAATTAAAATATTAATACTAAAGTATTTAAAATTACTTTTTGCTTTACCGAAAGCATGTTTAATACCGTCAACATATAAATCCATATGAGAAATGTTTTCAAATATATATTTTTTTTAAATACGTCACTAGAAAAACGAGACATGTTTGGCCTTGATAATTGTAACTTCCAGATTTGTGACAATGTTTTAAACAAATTTGAATGGTCAGGGTTCCGATTACAATCCCAAAATTACAGTCGTCTTCAATTTTATCTACAAAGTAAAATGAAATTTTCTGTGTAAAAAATAGAATATGCAATTTTTTTTTTTTCCTAATCATGTTCAATTACATGTCTCCGATAAAGATATTAAAAATATTCCTACAAGTAAACACAATTTCGATTTTACCTTATAGACAGTCGAAGATAACTCTGCTATCTCCCCATTGTAATCGGGGCCCTGGAACACAAATCGTGACGTATTGGGGGCGTGGCCAATGGAATGACCTCTTTCGCGGGAATTCGAAATTACACATTTAAAAATATTTTTTATGCTAGGTACTAATAAGTAACAAAAAAATATTTTTTTACTGGACAGTATTTCATGAACCTTTAATACTTTAAAATGTTTTAAAAAAACCTGATATTTTCCTATTCTTCTGAGGCATCTGAGGATGAACATAGTGTTCCGATTTTTCTTTGTTCACATGTCACCGTCGAAATTTTGATTATAATAAAGGAAAAACAGTTACTAGTAGGTAATATTACTATTTATATGGTGTATTTCGTTCGAAAACTTGGTTCATTATTCATAACATGTCGAAGTTTTTTACATCATTAAAAGTTTTTCTCTAGAGAGAACAAAGGAAACAAATTTGTTAACTTGTAATAAATCTAAAAAATAAAACCAAAATACTTCATATTATTTATTGTACTGCTTTTTCGGTCGCTCCTTGCATCTTATGAAATAAATGTGAACCAGAACTATCTACGTTTAATTTAATATTATAATGCATGCATTTATTATGGAAGTATTTAACTATTATTATATATATATTATTAGTATTATTACTTCATGAATTATTTTGTATTTTTGTATTTTTAAAAAAAATTTTTTTTTACTATCAATTAATTACCTAATTAAATTATAAAATAACTATAAATTATTTATAATATATTGCCATGTAACTATTGAATAAATTTTCTGCATTTCATTTCTTGACTGGTAAAATTTTTAATTATTTGCATTTTTTAAAATGAATATTTTGTATATTGTTTAATATGTTTCTCTATGTTTTTGATTTATATATAGAAGAGTCCCGACTTAACATGGAATTTTCTGACAAGTCGGGACATAAAAAAATTATAATTGTGCGATACTAAAATTGTGTAATTTGTGCATTAAATAAAACATCAAAAATTCGAATTGTCTCAATTTTTATAACTACGTTAAATGTTAACATTGTCAATTTAAACCTTAAATCAAATATTTCCTGTAGTTTGAATTATTGCCGGCCTCATGGTGTAATGGTCGGCGCGTTTGTCTACCATGCAAGAGGTTTCAAGTTCGATTCCCGGCAGAGTTGATATGAAATATGTATTTTAAAGTGTGTTTTTGCAGCATCATATTTCGTAGTATTTTTTTATTATTTATTTAATAGCATAATAAAACATTTTTACAATTTAAAAAAAAAAAACACTTGTTATATTTTTACTAAAACTAAAATCCCACCAAGCCACTTTTTGTAGCTTGTTGGTTAACTGAAGCGTAAGACTGATAATCTTACCTTCATGTAAAAAAAAATATCAAGATACGCTGCAATTGATGTATCGATGCAGCGCCCCATGCACCATTGATGATGAATGATGATTATGATGACGATGAGTTGACAATGTCCATGACAGGCGTCGCACAGTGTATCGTTTCATACAAGCTAGACGCTAAAAGGTCTCGATACACACTTTTGCTGTGTATTTCATCCTGCAATGATGATTTTTTTTTTAAAATACGTTAATTATAAAGAAAATAAATTACATAGTAGTTCACTGAAGAAAAAAATTAAATTCACAAGAAATTAAAATCTACGTAAAAGTATGTGTATAAAGCTTAACAAATTTGATTTTTTAGCTGATATATATTTATAACATTATTTATTATAAACATACGAGTATCTTGCTTCGATAAACTCTTATATGTTGAAAAAATCTCTTGTCTGAAAATCGCGTAAGTATTATTTGAAAATTTAAAAAAATTAACGTGACACTAGATTTTGCGAGAAAAAAACGATAGAAGATTAAATTGAAGATAAGTTGCTGTATAGTGCAGAAAAAAAATTAAAATACAATTTTTGAAGTTTATGAGAAAAACTCTCGACAAGTCAAAAACAAAAGAAATATGGCCGATATTATGACCTAATTTGCACATTTTTTTTACAGGAGCACATGCCATGCTTAAAAATAAAATTTGAGATAAAACTATAGTACATACTTTTCGAAGTAATCCCTATTTTTTCTGAATAAAAAAAATCACCTAAAACTCAAAATTCAACCTTGACCGTAGCGCGATAACGAACGAATGAATGCAACTAAGTTATCACTACACGATAAGAGACTGTTCAATTCATTACAGGGACAATCGAGCACACTAAGTTATTTAATGGTGGTTTCTAGCTCCTTTTGTTTTTTTTGTGTCCAACTTTTACGACTTTTTTTATTTTTATTATTTGTTAATATAATATTTCTAGAGTTATTTTGTTTATTCTGATTCTGTTTTTATTTTTATAATTGTTATCTACGGTGAAAAATGTTAAAGTCAACTGAATATAACCTAAAGATAAATATATTCGATAAAACCTTGCATATAACAAAAGCAAGGTATATATAATAGCCACTAAAAAATAGAATATAATCAGTTTTCACAAATGAGGATGCAATCATTAGTAAACGCATGAATTGATCAAAACAAATAGGCATGAATTTATCAAGCTGATTATCCTGATATACGTATACTTCCATGAGTCATCGTTCAAAAATTCTGAATGAAGTGAAACATTGTGCGTCGTGGCTCAGTTGGTCAGACGTCAAACCTTGAAACTCCCGTCACGAGATCAATTCCCACCGGTTGCAAAAAGAAAACCCCACAGGAAATTTGATACAATAAATGTTTTCTTGCGCGCGGTAAAAATTGGAGAGTAAAATTATACTCCAAAGTTAACTGAAAAAGTACAAAAAAAAACATTTAAATAAAAACGGACTACTTTGAATGACGCCATTGGTTTATATGAATAAACCTATGATATGAGAGCTATGGAAGATTTCCGATAAGATTTTGTTTACTATGGATGGACCAATGGGAAAAACAGAATGAGAATAAGCGGAAAAGATGACGTCACACGCGGAGTTATTTCATAAATACAAAACTTTGAAAAATCGTAGCGCTGATAATACGATATATAAAAATTTAAAGAAACTTTTTTGCCTTAGTTTTAGTCTATTAACAATTAAAAAAGAAAACCACCTAACTTCCTCATTAAAAAAGTCTTCGGTACAAACAACAAACTTACACACATAATAACACATAATACATATACACACTACACGTCATTGTATGTAGCATCCAAAATAACACTACTGGGCTAATTTGCACATTTCAAAATGTATTTTTTATATTCCGGACTTCCTTATTCTATATTCCCTTCTTTAAGGAGTTCTCCGTCATTGTTGTAACATGTTATTTAAATAAACTGAAGCCTTTTTTTACACGGGGTATACATTCTACGCAGTACCGTATATAAAAAAAGCATATTTTATTTCTAAAAAGATATACAAACAAAACAACAAACAAACCATCACGCCGTTTCCCCGTAGGGGTAGGCAGAGAGGATAGAACGCCATAACACTCTATCTTGGCATGCAGACCTCGCTTTCTCTACATTCATACATCTTCTCATGCACGCACGCCGATTATTACTACTTTTGACATGTCCATCTTCAAGTATTTGATGGACTTGATCGTGCCATGTCTTTCTCGGTCTTCCTCGTTTTCTGCATCCATCAACATTTGCATCGTAGATCCTTTTAGCCGTTCTTTGATATGAAGATATGAAGGTATATATAAATTTTTTTTTAAATACATTAGTAATTTTTCACAAGTTTTCCTAGTAAAGTTTCATCTTTATCCCAAATTATAACTTTTCTCATTTTACACCATACTCGCGAAACTTTTAATTTTATAGCTTCGAAATATGTTTACGAGGTTTTATTTTTTCATGGCTATCGGGTTGTACTTGACACTTATTTCTTTAGTAACTTTCCGCGTAAAATATCTTAATTACAAGCAAATCCGCCAATTATGTATTTATACTGTGTTTTTCAAAGATCTATTGATTTTAGTGAGATGGAAGAATTAAAAGAATGTGAATGTTCAAACGTAGGCAGAATGGTAAATGTTACAATAAATGCCTAATTGCCGATACTTTAATATTTTTTTCGTAAAAGTGTTTACTTTGCCTGTTATAATCTTGATAGCTTTCTTAATTCTAATCCTTGATAATTTTTTATATATATTTTTTTTTATTTTTTTAATTATTTGGTTATTTTTTCATTCATATATTATGTACATAGAAATATGATTTTAAATATACACTTTAGAAAAATACATCTCAAAATTAAGCTATAACATAAATTGGAAAAAAATGCCCACAAAGACTTCAGCGTCTGAGCGTGGGCCATTCCTTTTTTAATAATTAAAAAGTTTATAGCATATAAATATGGTATGACATGACCATGAAAAGAAAAGAAAAAAAAATAAAAGAAAAACCAAATTAACAAATGCTGATATTACGAAAACATGATTTATTTGCAGTATGCGTTTATTTTTTTATTTTTTTTAAAGAATGTGTTTAACTGTTCCTTCTACGCTAATCCAAGACCTCAAACCTACTTTAAACTGTACTAGTGATTTAATGTTTTGTAGTTCCTTAGTTAGAAGATTGAAGGATATTGGACCAACATGTAATAAGCATATCTTTTTCTGCGCCCAATGGTGCGTAGGCCACGGCATTATTGAACTAAATACAACGTATATCGATCATCTGTTACATACAGGTAAGATGATCAGCCTTACGCTTCAGGTGCTAGTCAACGAATATGAAATATTGTTGTGTAAAACTAAACGTTTAGTCATTATTTCATGTCGATCTTCTCAGGAATAGAACCTGATAGCTCAAGCATGATAGGCGAACTTGCCAGCCATTACACTAGGAGGCTGACTCATCTCCTCTCAATTGCCCTATTCAGGATCACATATCTACAAATATTTTGACGTAAAAAAAATCTTATTCTACAAAAAAATATTTGCGTCCTTATAATTTATCCAAAAAATATTATTTGGGGGGATATTTTTAAAGAGTTGTAAATAACTCACTTTTGGAAAATGTAGCGACAAACATAATATGAAGCTTAAAATATGGAAGAAACTGCATTGGAAATGGAAAATTCAGTTTAATTGAAAAAAAAAAAACATTTTCATAATATTAAACTAAAAATAAAGTGAAATCGTAATAATAGATGATATCTGGATAGTAATATGCAGTGACAGGGCGGAATCAAGAAAACAATATTGTGTGTGAAATAGAACCTGAACCCTAAATGAATATTTTCGTCTCAGGTAAAAATCTTGAAAAGGGAAATCAAGAGACTATAAAAACTCCCTTTCAAATGAAAATTTCATGTCAACCCTGGTGAGAATCAAATCGAGACCTCATGCACGATAGGCAAACGAAATCACCATTACACCACGAGGCAGACTTTTTGCCATCATACCAGAATGGGATGAGGATGTTTTGGGAGACAAAATGTTTCATATTCTTTTGAATTTGACACTGTAGCAATTTATCAAAGAAACTGAAAAGTAATGAGCGATATTTTCTACAGTTTTTCCTTCCGAGAATGTATCTACCGTTCAAAAATGTAATGAGATTTTTTAATGTAATTTGATAGAACTCATCTTCAAGAGACGAAAAAATAATGGGAAATATAAACCCGTAGAATCGGTCATTTCGCGTTGAAAATTCCACCAATTTAATTAAAAATAAGACTTGATTTTCTATTTTTTTTTGTAAGGCATCAAATAAAGGTGAATTATTTAGTATTTTGATCTAAACAGCAACTCTTTTAAAATTTCTTTCAAAAGAGAGAAAAATATTTTTGAGAAGGAATAGAAATCAAGATATTTACAAGGCTTATGACCTGTCATTCAGGGGCGAACCGTGAATAGAAGCGATTATGCGCAGCTTACCATTATATTTGACTAACCGTATTAATGTTTTACTGTAACTTTATTAACAGAAAAACAAATAATAATAACTATTTATTTAAATTCATTTCCACCGTTTGTATTTTTATCTTAATATAAATATAAATTTTAATAAAGCGCGCCCAGCGCCTGCGGTGAGCCAAGAAACTAGCCGATTATTCCAGCTTATTTTTCCATACAAATAAGTATACTATATTTTAAATGTCTTAACCCCAGTGCGGGTTTTTTCTCCTTGATTAAACTTGCAGATTACACAAATTATTTTAAAATTCTTTATTTGGAAAACAGTATTTCAAACATTATTTCTTAAGGGCTATTTTTCTTTGAGATGGTACTTTTGACATAAGACTATAATTACTTTCATGAGTCATATTGCAGGACATATGGCGCTTGACGCGGCCGTTTTTAGCACTATTCATTTCTAGAACAATTCGGCCAGTTGACATTTCAATTGAATTTTTTTAATGAGTTATGCATTAAAGTAATGGATAATATATCTATGTAATATAATTTATCACAAAGTTACGTCGTTTGAGTTGATTTCATGAATGAGAGTTATATCACACAGAACCACAGAAAAATATCAAATTATAGTATATATTACTTGCATTATATTATGTACCTTCTATGTAAGTACTATATGCATTTTTTTAAAAGCTTACCTGTAAATAAAATCACCATTCGCCATTGCTGTCATTAGCTGGTTTAAGTGACCATTTTACAAACTGTGTAATATTCAAAAGTCTGCTTTCAAACGTTTTTTGTGAATAAAAAAAAATCACGGGTTTCTGGTGCTTAATTTGATTAAATAATGATGTTCATAAAGTCGATCAAAAGTCCTTGACCTACATTTAATACTTAAGATTTTTTTATCGCGTCGGTAGTTACCGACAAGTGTGGACATTGTGATCGAGCTGTTGATAGGTAAATCCACAACGCTTTCATGCATCCCAATATGTTGGGTATTTTATTTGTTCGTGAACATTTTTCTTTTTAAATTAAATTTGGAGAAATAAAACTTTTATTTTGTTTTTTGATACACTCACTTTATTTTTACCAACTAGTTTCGGTAACCAACTGTTACGTTCTTCACGGTATTTTTATAACTAAACATACATAAAAGAAACAGTGAACAAATTAGTGGGTGTCGATAAGGATGAAGGAGGGGGTAATTGTGTTTAAGGTGGGGGAAGGGAAGGGAAGGGAAGGGGGTAATTGCGTTCAGGGTAGAGTTCGATTTTATAGGAAAAATATTAAAAATGGGACTATGACTTAAGTTTAATTGATTATTAATTATGTCTAAGTTCTGTTTTACCGCTTTTTTTATTTCTAAAATTTCAAAAAGAAATATAATAAGAAAATCAATAAAGTGAGTGTATCAAAAAACACAATATAAGTTTTATTTCTCCAAATTTAATTTAAAATGGTACACAAAGTTATTGCAGAAAATATTACAAATAAAAATATTTTTCTTTTTGTTTTAGGTAATATAAATCTCTGCTTTGATGTCATGATATAGGGTTTGAACCCAAGACCTCGTGGTAGTTAAACGTGTTAACTAACATAGTACGAGGCAGATATTTAAGTTAAAAACCACAATAATGAGTAAATAATCTTCTAAGGGTGTTTTGGAATTGGATATCCCTAAGATACGAGTATCATAAATTTTACCTCTGAACATAAACTTGGTCAAACTAAATTTGAATTTAATAAGACCTAAGTATGGTTGTACCACTAATGCGAGAATAAAAACGTTACAATTCTTGAAAAGGTTGAATTATAAAGAGTTTACCCCGAGAAATACGTAAATCATTTAATAAGTTTATTTTTGCGTTTTGATTACAAATAACTACAGAAGATGAAACACGAGAGGATAAAATAAACAAATCAAAACAATACGATATTTTATTAAAATATGCGTTAATCTTTGAATACAAGTACACGATACCTCTAGAGCAGCGTTTTCTATTTTTTTTTGGTCAAGCTACCCTCTAATTAACCTATCTGTTTTTGGCGGAACCCTATCTCAACAATATATACGTAAATCGACAAACATGTTACCTTTAAGACCCATGACACCTTATTGTTTGAATGTTGTAATGTGCGTCTTGAAAAAAAGACTGTATTCTGAATTCAAAATCTTTACTCCACCCATTTGACGTGAAGAATGAAATTTGTTCATAGTTATAACACTAAAATTAGGTTTGTTATCCGGAAATTGAATACAGAGATCTGGAGCGGCATTCAGTCTAGTTCTTAACTTCGTTTTAGTGTAGCAGTAATCTGAAAAGCCATTATCACATCGGT
Source organism: Micrasema longulum (assembly GCF_059751315.1). Classification (NCBI taxonomy): domain Eukaryota; kingdom Metazoa; phylum Arthropoda; class Insecta; order Trichoptera; family Brachycentridae; genus Micrasema; species Micrasema longulum. The sequence goes on from NW_028277411.1 coordinate 510,484, forward strand.
AAGTCCAATACAAACGGAAGCAGAACTATGATATCCTTCTCAACTGCTGCACTGTATATCTTTAAGTGTTGGGCACCCGCAGGGGGGGGGGGGGGCAAGGGGGGGTACTTGCCCCCCCCTGGATTGATTGAAAATAGTCAAATAATGTTACTTTTATTTTAAATCACTTTCTGTTAGCATAAAGAAAGTGTGGAGAGACAGAACGTTGGCCAGCTTTGTCAAATATGAAGATATTTATTGTCAACTGGAAGAATTTTCATTGCATGCAAGTGGAAATTCACGACAGGTTGCACATCAGTTATATTGTTCATCGAAGTCCAGCACGTTTTTATTTTGTCTCAATATTATTTCGCTGTACTCTGCCATACTAGAATCAGTTACTCAGGCTCTTCAAGCTGTTCAAGTTAATCTTCCAGAAGTCAAAACCTGCTCAGTGTAGTAAAACTTTACCGAGGTGATTCCGATAACTATTTCAGGGATATTTTTGAGAAAACAGTACAACTCGCAGAGAAAGTGGATATTGAACTGATTATCCCAATACAGTGCGGAAGACAAAAGCATCGATGTAATCCTGGAACCATAAGTGTTGAAGAGTACTTCAGACAAACAGTTTACATTCCATACTTAGATTCTCTAATTAACTCAATGGAGAGTCGACTTTGTGAGGCCAACAGTGCACAATTTAACTTAGCGTTGCTACATCATTCAAAACTGCGCAAACTGAATCGTCAACAGTTTAAGGATATAATGTCTACTATTAATCAGATATACCACATTGATAATTTTTAAACTGAAGCCTTGAGTTGGTTTGATTTTTGGAAAACGCGAGAATACAAAAGTAGCTAAGGTTTCATCGACTTGTTACCTTTTACAAAGTGTTATCCGAGTGTCAGGTATGCCTTACTTGTTTTGCTAACATTATCAGCAACAATTTGTACGGTGGAGCGATCGTTCAGCACATTAAGTCGTGTAAAAACATGGCTTAGATCTACAATGTCAGATGAACGTCTGTCTGGATTGTGAATGTTAAGCGTACACAGAGACAAAGTGAACTGCAACAAAAAAAACTTGATGGACAACATTGTAGATATGTTCGGTAGCGATAATAGACGACCCCAGTTCTTGTTTAAAGAATAAATTTTATTTTCAATTTATTTTGTAATATTTTTTGTTATATTCATATATTGTGTCAATAAAAAAAATGTTGCTACAGGATGCCCTTTATTACTACAGTGTCCTGTCCGTTCGTTTACCATACAAATATGCTACAATAAATTCAAACTACATTAAAACATTATTGAAAATATTTTGCCCCCCCCTGGAAAACATTTTGCGGGCGCCCATGCTTTAAGTCCAATCCAAAAGTCATTTGTGTTTGAAGGAGCCTTCAGAAAAAACGGTTCTATTATGGAATGCGTTTTTTTTAAATATTTAATATGGTATTTTTTTATAATAGTTTCAAATAATAAATTGGTAAATTTCATGAACTTCCCTAACTAAAACCAAATAACTTACTTAGGGTTTATGGTTTAAATACTAACCCCCTTTGTTTTTACATTTCGTAAAAAAATCACATTTTTGGTTGGAATTGGAACTCTGCTCACATCGTCCCACCCAAGTTAATTTATGAGAATTGAATTTGAACGTGTATACAGCAATCAGTTTGTACAATTCACTTTTTAATGATCTAAAAAATATACAAAACATGTACGTACTTAAAAAACACCTAAATAAAACAGTTCTTACAGCCCGTGTGACGAGTGATATGTGATGTTATTTTATCAAATTTTTATCTAAACTATTGTGTTATTATGTATAATATCCCCTCATACTAGCACTTTTGCTGATTGGGAATATTTCGTACAAATAAAATATGTAATATAATGTAATATGTAAAGTTTAAAAACCTTGTATTTTGTCATAAATAAATACATAAATTTTTAAAAAAAGTGAACATACATGCATTATGTCTAGCAAAATCAAAAAAAAAAAGTTACGTGATTTTTGTTTTCGTTACCTATCTTGTGACACAATTTAAAATGACGGATAAAATGCCAACGCTTTTTTAAATTCCATATTGAACTCTAGTTATGAATGGGTTAAATTGTTCAATCTGCGTGAAGTTTAATTGACCGTAATATATAATGTAATCAGACTGACAAATCACAACATGAGTGCACTAAACAGTACTGTCGATGTATTCCTACAGCAAAGGCAAGTATTCAAGAAGCAAGCGGTGTTATCACTCCTAACTTGAGATGACAAAATTGCCATGTATGCCTAGATCTCCCCACACCTATTAAACATTTTTTTATTTAAATAGATTCTAAGATAATTTAAGTTAAGTTAATTAATAAAATTATAAAACATTAATGCCTATCTAATAAGGTTTTCATAAGCTTGTTGATAAGCTTGAAAAAAGCGTAAAAGAAACAACGGTGCTCGCAGGCTCAGCTATCCCGAAAAATCGGCTTATGGCAAAATAGGGCATAATTTATCTCTTGAGCCGGTAATCTTCGATAGACCGAAGAGCCATCAAACTCAATTAGTAAGAGAAGCGATCGAGATTTATTGACAGAGTTAATGGAATGCGATTAAAATTATACCAGTAGTAAATTATTATTAGGAATTAGAATGTCACAATATGGATTTTAGATTAGTAAACTGCATATGAGTTGATAAATATCAAACGCCAGTACTAATGTCCACAAAAATCCACCACAATGTCCATGTGGATCTATCAGTGTTTTCATTATAACAATAGGGAAATGTATTAGTTTAAATAGTTGTGAAATGATCATATTTTTTTCAGTTCACTTTGTAGAACAAATATAAAAAATCAAATTGGGTAGACATACTGGCATTTGATATTTATCAACTCATGTATATTTTTACTTTTCTTTTAATTTATTTCACATAAAACTTTGTATATTTCTTTTCTATATGAACACCTCACTGGGCATAACCCGTGACGAGGCAACCAGGGTGTTTTTTAGACCCTGTCATACCCGAAACCACGAGGATCAGTATGAGCAAGAAGACATATTGGCGCATTAAAATATTTTTAAGAACAAATGAAATTTGAAAAAAAATATATAAAAAAAGGAAATGGTTGCCTACTTCTGCAGGGGTGAAACGAGGAGGGAGAAGAGGGGAGTCTGACACTGCGCCGCGCTCTCCTCACTTCTCCCCTGCAGAAGTAAGCAACCATTTCTTTTTAAAAATATTTTATTTTTAAAAATTTTCTTTGTTCTAAATATTTTTTTAAATATGTTAATATGTCTTCTTGCCCATACTGATCATCGTGGTTTCGGATGTGACAGGGTTTGAAGAACACCCTGTATAACAACGACGGCAACACGATACAAATTCAAAGTTGCTAAGGTTACCTACATAGAATTAAGAATAGTCCAGAAACCGCATACGCACATCAAACAGAAGGCGACCTAACTACTCATAAACGAGTAGGTATACGTTTTGACCAATTAGTTTCATTGTAGACGTCGCTCAGTACGCAACTCCTGATTTGAATTCAACTATGCCGTGTTGTGTCCTTTTAAAGTTTAGAAATACTGCTAGGATCTTAAAGAAACTGGATGCAATAACATTCCATCTGTAATTTGCAAATGAATGTGTATATAACAAACGCATTAATTAAAAATTGAATTATTTTTCCATCTGTCAGATTGTCGAAGAAACAAAATAGAAATTCCGTTAGTGTTGCCGGGGTAGAATGTTTTTACAATACTTTGCTCATCTAATAAATGAACTAATGAAAATTAGACCTCGGATTAAACAACGCCGTGGGGGACATTTGAACAACATTATCTTTAAAACATCAAATATTATTTAACGTGATGTAAAAATATCCGTTTTATGTAAAAAAAAAATTGTTTTATATTTTAAGTTCATTAATTATATTACTCTTATTAAATGACCCTTTACTTATCTGTGTATTATGTTGTGTCAATCAATGTTTTTACGTGCACAATAAAATTTTAGAAAAATTAACAGATTACTATTTTTTTACCTTACATTTGTGTTATAATTTTTTTTCCCATCAAGCAACATTAACCGACGACTTAACGAATACGTGCGGCAAAAGTAAGCCGGAGAGGGGGAATATTTGGACACAGTCCGATGTATTCAAATATGATTCTACGCTCCTTCTGGACTATTCTTGATTCTGTGGTTACCAATTTAAATTCTTTTGGACGCTGCAATGCAATCAGAAACGTCGAAATGAATACGAGTTACACACGGCACAATATCCCAGACAACTTATTATGAAATTGAAAATATGTATTCGTACATAACATTTCTTTATTTTCCAGTGAAAAATATTATTTTTGACATATTTCTAGGTCAAACTTATAAATCTAATAATTCTTTCAAACAATTTGCGATTTTTTTTTTAACCCCTGTCTCATTTTTGGCAGTCGGATATCTTTTGTGGAAACCGTCGCTTCTAAAAATAGGAAGTATTGTTCATATATTCAACCTCAAGAGACATTATTTCTCTTCTCAGAAGCAAAAATGCGGTATTCTTATGATTTATTTATTTACTGGTACTTCTACAATCAAGTTGTTAGATATAAAAATAAGCGATACGTAAAATACACGAATTTTATCAGATATTTATTTGTAACTTTAACTTTATATTTATATAAAAAGATATTTAAATGAAATATAATCCTTCGTAATAATTATTATCTCTCAATTTTGCCAAGGAACGAATCTTGGGCATCTCTATTTGCAACCAGAAGCGGCACCTAGGAAGGGTTTTGAGAATTAAAAAAAACTTTTTACGAAGACATTTAGTTTACGCTTCTGCTGATAGATGGCGTTAGTGAAACGCAAATGCAGTTTACATAAATTGCGTTTTATTTATACCTATAGGTAAATAAAAACAATTATGTTAACAAATATTTTAACTTTAAAAACTATAGAAATCTTCGTTTTTGAATGTGCATAAAATATTGACAGATATTATGAATATCCGTCATACTAGATAAACTCCCCAAAATACAATGGGGAAAATCCAGCACAAGAATTGTGTACAAAAATTTGGACATACTCAAATTATTGTTTGAGTTTTATTTATTTTTATCAATAATACAAACTAAGATTTTTGAGGTTATCGTTTAGTCACGTAGAACGATTGGATGACGAAGGAATGGTAAAACAGATACATGGCGAGAATGAGTCGTAACGTAGGACGAGGACGACCCAAAATGACGTGGCATGATCAAATAAACCAAAATCTCAAGTCTCAAGATTTTTAAGTCAAAGGCGGGTTTTGAATCAAAGAATATGACGTTATGGTTTGTTTAAGCTTTGTTGGGCATTTAACATTAAAATAGATAAGACGCTAGGGAAATTACTGGAAAATCCTAATTCTTAAAAGGGGATGCGAAAATCAGTTCTGTAAATGGTATCAAAACATGTATAAACACGAGAATTAAATATTATTTGTAAACATCAAGAATATTCTAATAAAAGGAATGATTTTTTTCAGTATTTCATTTTTAAAAAAACATTAGGTTATAATGTATTCGCTCCTTGGAAATTCCGTACCAAGGAATACATTTTACAAGTTTTATGAGAAACTACTTTTTATTTTATTTTCACATATTATTTCAATGTAGGTACAATATAATTCAGTACAAAATATGTATTTTTTATTTACATGCTTTTAGTCAAATAACTATTTAATGCAATTGTTTTATGTTGGTATTTCAAGCACAAATAATAATAACAAAGTATCTTTTGGTAGGTATCTTTAGGTAAATTGATATATATTTCTCACTTTAAACAAATTTAAAGAGAATGCCAGAACCCTGATTGAAAAAATCATCATAATATAATCTAACTGTATCTACCTAATATTTTGTTTTTTGTACACTTTAATATTTCAATTATTTTCTCTTGAGTGAAAGAAGAAAGGAGGGAAGGCTAATCTGGGGTTACTCCGTATGGATCCGCCAGCGAAAGGATTTTTAAGTCCTAGTAAACAAAAAGTTTTTCTTTTATTTTTTTATTATTATTGTAATTTTTTTTTTTTTACGGGTGGAATAAGGCTGAGTGGCTTTTTAAAGGTACGCTTTTTTTATTCTTTTTTTGACATTGTATTAAGTAATGTATATAAAACTATAATTGGCCTATAATTTTGGTTTATTTGTAAATATTTTTTTTTGTTGTTTTCGTAAGGTAAACAAAAGTCGGCCTCGTGGTGTAATGGTCAGCGCGTTTGCCTACTCTGAAGAGGTCTCGGGTTCGATTCCCGACATGGTTGATATGAAATATTTATTAAAAAGGACGTTTTCACGCTATAATATTTTATAGTCCCTGGACTGGTACCTGAAGCGTCAGACTGATCATCTTACCTTCATGTAACAAAAATGATCAAGATACGCTGCAATTGGTGTACCAATGCAGTTTCCTACGAACCATTAGGAGCGGAAAGGAATAATGATGTGATGAAACAAAATAAACAACATCAATTTAACATGCTTTTTGACAAATAACAGTATTAAAAAAAAAAATTGTACGTTATTTAGTAACTAAAGTATATTTTATAAAATTTGAAGTTTTAAGCGAAAAGGTTTTTTATTTGAATGCTATAAAATTCAGTACTACACACGTTTTACAAGTTCTTTGACAATGAAGTACTTTTTTAAATTTGACAGATATACCTACTATATAATTTATTGAGTAAATCATAGATAAATTTAAAACGTTTTTAGACAAAAAACTGTTTTTTTTTATTAACAGACTATTGAGCCAAAGCGTCTTTCATGCAAAAAGTGAAGAAAATAATTGAACGTATTATGGAGATAGCAGCCAGTCCATAATTTTGAAAAATGGAGATATTGATGTTATCGAGTGCAGTAAGGTCAACTATATGTTTTGCTAAAAACAGCCAGGCCGCTTTTATACAAAAAACTGTAATAATAACCTTCTGAAAATAGTGTCGATCACAAAAATGGCATCTCTCAATTTGCAGAAAACCCCCACAGCTTTAGAAACATCTTATAGTACTTAAAAAATCATTAAAACTGGTCAAATACATAATGAAATTATTGTTTTTAATATAAAAAAAAAATCGTATTCATTGTTAATCATTTCTTCTTGCGGTGCCTTATCGGGTCTCCCCGACGTTAGCGATCACTATAGCGAAAGCATCTCGATGTTTATTTATTACATGGTGAATAAATAATGAATTATGTCGGACGAGTGTTACGTCGATAAGGAGTTGAAGTAACTTGAACTACATGCTGGAACTGTGTGATGTCGTCGAGCTGGTATGACGTGAACTGAACTGACTGACTGACTGATGTTGGCTGCGTCCTGTGGTCTCTTTATAGACGATGTTCCTTTGTAGTTCATTTTTCCATGGTAGGGACGGTGTGAATGTACTGTAGAACGATGCCCTCCGATTTCATGTGAAATACTCAGAGTTGCATTTTACAAATGTATAGGATTCGATTGAAAATGATGACATTGCATTGTCGATCATTAGTCTCTTTTCTTCTTGAGGTACCTTATCAGATTCCCTGACGTTGGCGATCACTACACCGAAAGCATCTCGGTCCTGCGCTACTCCGAGACCAGGACAACTGCTTGTTGGATGTATTTGCCATAGTGATCCCTGTTAAAAGATGACCAGAGTGGTTTCCCGTTGCCTTTTCTGGTGGATTTTTCTGTCGGGGTTACTTTCCCTTAGCTGGTTGGTTCTGGTTTGGAGGCGCCAGAAACTCGCCTTTCGTCCTCTCGTTATCTGCTGTGATCACACCGTTATAAGTGTGTTATGTTACCCTGGGAAATAGGTTCGCGACGTGAACGCTAACGAGTTTGACTAGACAGTAGTGTTGCCGGTGGGTTGCAACTGGGCTTTCGTAGCTTTTAATAGAATCACACCCTCCAGAAAAATGTGACACATTGTGACCCTACTAACGGTCCGAACCGTTCGTTAATCATTTGTTAAAGTCAAAAACATTTCAACTTTTATGTAAATGTGATTATTCACTCATTTCACAAAAGTGCAATTATCTCTGTTTTTTTTTTATGGCTAGCTGCTTTCTGCATAACTACGTTTAATTATGATATCATCTTACCGAATATTAGCCATTTTCATTAAACGAATTATATCGTGGTGTAATTACTACTACTTGATAACTTTAAGATCAGAAATTTTTACTTAACTCTTTGAAGCTCAGTGGTATAAAAAACGCCTGTTTTATAAAAAAAAGCAAGTTATTATTTTTTTTTTAAATAAAAAACTTTGACTCAAAGAGTTAACCATTCAAACACATCTTTGTTGCTTCCTCCATTTTTTTATTATTATTTTATTATTTTTATTTTTTTAAAAAATTATTTTTTTGAAATACATATTAATAGTAAAAATAGTGAACAAAAATCCCACAAAGACATGGCCTGTTCGTGGGTGTACAAGATTATGTTAATGAATTTATGCTCCTATAATAAATCACGAACAGTTATAATTTTTGTGTAACATAAGAAAGAAAATGTAAAATATTCTGAAAAAGATAATATGGCATTTTTTTATAGTAATTAAAAAAGTACAAAAAAATTTAAAAAAACACAAAATTTTTCCTTATTATTAAAGGGCAACAAAATAAACCATAGAAAAAAAAAGTTCATATCTTTAGTTTGAATCCAGCATAGTGCATGTTTTTTAAAAGAAGGAAAATTTTGAAAGTTTGGAATCAATGAAATATTATCAGTAAAAAAAGGATTTAAAATTTTTGGGCCAATAAAATATGCATGTCTCTGTGCGAGCCTCGTTTTACAATGTGGTATTTCTAACACACGATTCCTTCTTTGACTTGGTCTATTTGAATTGCTTGTAAATAAATTTTGGTTCTTAAATATATATTTTAAACATTGAAAACAATATGTTTGTGTTAGGTCTAAAAGTTAAGCTTCTTGGAACAATTGGAAAGAGGAAAAAGTGCGATTTTTGTGAAGCATTATTTTTAATATAAATTTTTGAACAGTTTCTAATGGTTTAATATGATTGTTGTAAGTTCTCCCCCATCCAATTATTCCATAGGAAAGCGATGACTGTACAAGTGCATAATATACCATTTTAATCGCATTTAGCTGGGCGTATATACTTAGTCGTTTGAACAAATAGTTTTAATACTAAATATATTAGTTTATTAACAATTACTTCAAGATGATTAGTCTATTTAAGTTAATGGTCAATGATTACTCCCAGGTATTTTATGCACCTTTCAGACTTCATGTTTTCGAAGTTATTACATATGTCAAGATTACAATATTTATTATGAAACATTATGTTATGGGAAGAAGAAGGGGAATTAATTAATGCCACAGCACATTCAAATCATCATAATACTATTTGAATCCATCAAGACTTGTCCATTTGTAGCATTTATGAAGAAAGATACGAAAATGTGCTTTTAGCGGTGAATCCTTTGAACCGTATGTACGAGCATGTTGAAACAAAGACTAACTTTGCTTTTATTTTTCTCATGGTAAATCAAATAATACTTTCGGGTTTTTATTTTCTATTTGCTGGTAATTATTTCCTATTTCAATATTATTTTTAATGTTTTTTAAAAGTTTACCAACAGGAATGTTCTTATGAAGTTCTGCGGTCTGGCTCCAAAACACCGCGTATAATTCGACAGAACGCCGATGTCCAATTAAAAATATATAAATATATAAAATCAATCAATGTAATTTTTAACAAAAACATGTTTTAAAAAGTTTTTCCTCCAATAAGCCATTTGGGAAGTATTAATGAATTGAAAAGTTATTAAAGTAATTAAATTATATCGGAATAACTTCCCTTTATCTCATTTTCAAAATAATAAAGCCTTTTAGTTCGTTAATTGGTAAATCCCAAAGGGATTAAACAGGATTCGTTTTTAGTATTAAATGTATCCTATCAGTTATTATCTATTATCTGGATATAAATATGAAATCAATCTTTTTTAACCATGAAGACAATTGTTTAATTTTTGACAAAAGCTTTTAAAATAAACCTATTATAAAACTGAACTATTTATTTGCGTACTATTCTGGCTTAAGTCACAATCCGGCTGTCACATATTTATTTAACTGTAAGGTAAAATATGAAAATAAAATTAATTTATTCACACGGCATGCAGTGTCATTTACTCGTATATAACAGAAATACAATTTAAATAAAATATTAATTTTTTGAATTATTATTTATTTTATATTAAGAAAGTTTAATTCAACAGATTTAAAAATATATATTATTTTTTTTATTAATCGATATATTTCATAAATGGTACCTACATGCTTTTTTTAAGCTATACAAATCTACTTTTATACATCTAGTTAATGTTAAAACTGTAACTTAAAAAAAAAGAGATAAATTATTGTGCTTGGAGAGTGACTTACACTGTAATAGTTACTTATTTATTAAAATTTATAAAATTTTAAATATCCGAATGCATAAAAAAAACTTATTGGATTTAAAAAGAAAAACACAAAATAATATTACGTTCAAACTTTTTAAAATTGAATGCAGTATTTACAAAAAAAATGTTTAAATTTACTTTGAATTTATTTATTGATATATTAGTTTTAATAGTTTTTAGTTCATTGGGGAGATAATTGTAAATTCTGACACCTTTGAAGACAAAGCTATTTTGACAATGACTTGTGTGGAATTTAGGGATTTTAATATTATTTTGGTATCTGAGTGACTTATTCATCTCAAATTCTTTTATTTATTCTTCTTTATAAATTTTTATATTTTATGGCATTTATTTTATAAATAGTGTCTAAAATTGTGCAATTTAGTAATAAACTATTTTTTTATTATTGATTTTTAAAATACTCCTAATCTAATAAATATGTGTATACATTTTCTAATACGTTTAAGTTCACCAATATGTTCTTTTCATTTTAAGTTTTGGTCTATGTATACACCAAAATATTTAATTTTATCTGTTGTATCAAGTACTGAACATGTAAGATCTCAGTTAGTTTTATTGCAATTACTTTGGTAAATAATTATTTTTCTTACTGAGTATTTATTTGTTTTGTTATTTAAAAATGGGATGGTTTTTGTCTTTTCCGTGTTTAAAGATAATATATATTTGTCAAACCATAATTTCAATTTATTCATAACGTCATTAGCTACTAAATTTACTGAGTTTCAGTAAACTCCCTCAACTAAAGCAACCGTATCATCGGCATATGATATTCTTTTTTTATTTAAATTTTGACAAAATATGTCATTGACATAGAGAATAAATAGAAGCGGACCTATCACCGTACCCTGGGGTATCCTAAAATCGCAAGTCTCCATTTAACTATATTTTTATTTTATTTTTACCATTTAAGGTCGTTGGATAGATAACTTGTTAGCCATTCAATGGCTTTGCCATCCATTTCCACACTTTTTTTTTTAATGACGTCACAAGTTTTTTTTTTACCACAACAGGCCAAGAGGCCCAATTACAGTGTTGAATTACAACACAGAACACCCTGGCTTGAGAAAAATCTAATTTAATTTTTATGTTCTTACTGGGAATCGAACCCGGAACCTTCCATGCCTAAGTCAAGTGTCTTAACCTCTACACTACGGAGGCCACCTTATTTTAATTTTGACTTTGGTTTATTGTGTGATACAGTATCAAATGCTTTTTTAAAGTCATATCTTATTTTTATATCAATATAAAGTAGGTAAACATAAAAAAATGTAATCCATATTTATATTATATCACAGCAGTTTCATATTGAAATCATGCTTACAGATTATAAAAAAATAAATTGAAAATTAGTTAATTAAAATAAAAAGCTATAAAGGAGACTTTATTTAAGAATATTCATATATAAGTATATTGAACAAAAACAGGTGCAGTTTATAATCGTACCAAATAAATGGTTGTTTCGAAATGTTAAAAACTAACAAAAAGTAAACTAAGAAAGAAAAATTAAATTAATGATAATGTTAACATGAATAAATATGTTAATATATATACATTGCAATAACCTAACGAATGAAAATAACCGTTCTCCATCTTTAAAATAATTTTAGGTATGGGGTTGATCTAAAAAATGAGACATTGCGTGTTGATCAATGTATATTACGAAAAATTATCCTGCACTGGAAATTTTTAGCTACTCGGGGTTAGAAACACAATTATAATAATCCGAAATATTATACACTGTAAACAATATTACCTGTTTGTACAATCTTTCTCTTGATATACATCCTCTTAAGAGAAATGACCTCTTTTCCGGGCATCATTTGGGCAACGCTCCACAAGATGAGTGATGGTCGTTTGTTTCTTCAAAATCATCACTTCAAACCATCCGCATCCTTTGTAACAATACACAAGCGAAGCAAAAAGTTCGTTTTCAATAACTGATAAATTACTAGATAGCTTTATAAAAAGTAAAACATCAACAATAAAATTCTAGGACATCGCAGGTATGCCTCGCTTCAACGATCTGTAGAGGTATATTATTATACTCTACTAGATAGTAGCTATTTGTTTGTTCATGTAAAATATATGATTAAATGGATTAAATGGATTTAACTTCAAGGAATAAATAAATAAAATAATTTTAGTTACTTACAATTATTGGTTTATTACACACGAAAATACAGAGATTAAACAAAGAATACTTTAAAGTGAATTTGAATACTGGTGAAGACAGAAAAAGACGAGTGACGTGTTATGCGCCCTTATATAGGTCCATTGGGCACTGCGGCCATAGACAACAACACATCCTCGTCTCTCACTCTCTGTTCCCCACATATCGATTATGATGTGCAACAGGGTAGTAGTTTAGGATGTTCATTTGTTTCATATATTTGATGGGCGGACAATAAGAGTATAACTGCATGTATGTTTATGCCCATGGATATATGTATGTGAATGTATGTGTATGTATGTGTATGTATGTGTATGTATGTATGTGTATGTATGTGTATGTATGTGTATGTGTATGTATGTGTATGTATGTGTATGTATGTGTATGTATGTGTATGTATGTGTATGTATGTGTATGTATGTGTATGTATGTGTATGCATGTGTATGTATGTGTATGTATGTGTATGTATGTGTATGTATGTATGAATGTATGTGTATGTATGTGTATGTATGTGTATGTATGTGTATGTATGTGTATGTATGTGTATATATAAATGTGTATATACTAGTAAGTTTATATTTTATTTGTCTATTCTTTCTTTTAACTAGTAAATTATTATTATTTATTAAAATGCAATTGCCTAGTTTGGAACGGGGTGTTCAAAAAATATATGTAATATGATAAAATGTATAAATAAATAAAACTGCAAAGATATAACTTTTCAGGAGTGCATAACAAAATTATTTAGCTACGTAAGTCATATTTTTTAAAACGGCTTATTTAGCTACATAAGTCATATTTTTTAAAATGGGTTATTACAGATCATTTTATCTATGTAATCACATTTGAGTAATTTGGACAAATAAAATGAATATTTAACGTTTGCTACTTAAACCATTAAATATGAGACAGAAATAAGTCTATATATACTTTTAGAACTAACTTATATTATTTGTATCACTCAATGAATGATAGAAATGAGTTTACTTTTATTATTGTACTATTTGTGCCACAGAAAATATGACACCAATGAGCACACTTATTTCAATAAATCCAAAATTTAATTGATACAAAGTTGTTAATTTATGTTTTTAGTAGTCGTATTATAAGAACTCGCGTTAAAAAAAAATATTAAGAAAGACATTCGGAGCTGTGCAGGAAAACGGAGTTTGGAGAATAAAGTATCACAAAGAAGTCTACAATATCTACAATCAGTCCAACATAGTGCAATTCATTAAACTAGCGAGGCTGCGTTGGCCAAGACACATATAAATAATGACTGAAGAGAGAGGGCCCCACACGGCGCGGCGTCCTGAGGTAGACGTAACGTCGCGTCGGTAGACCCAAACTCCGATGGCTGGATGGAGTGCAGCGGGATGTGGATGTTATTGGCATTAGTGACTTTAGCACTGGAGGAGTACATGCCAAGGTAGAGGAAGATGGCGTCAAATGTTGGAGGAGGCCAACGCTTTAGGGGCGAATCACCTAAATAAGCGATTAGGCACAGCTTACCATTGTATTTGACTTTCTATAATAATGTTTTATTTACCATGTTTATCGGAAAATTAATAAAATAACTATTGTTTATTATAAATCACTACCGCCGCGCCGTTTATACTTTCCTACAAAAAAATCTATAAAGTGCGCCCAGCACGTTCTCAAGGAACGATGAAACTAGCCGATTGCCTCAGCTTATTACTTCAGACAAAAAAGTACACTATATTTTACGTCTATAACCTAGTCTTATTTTTCCAGTACTTAAACAAGCCTGCAGAATACAAATATATACAAATATAAATATTTTTGGAAACTAGTATTTCGAACATTATATCTGAAGGACTATTTTTCTTTGATTGGATACCGTTGATATATTATGTATCACATACGACATGCGGCGTTTGAAGTGGCCGTTTTTGGCATTATTCCCTTTAAAAGGAATTGACCAGTGCTCAGTGTTGACATTTTAATCATAATGGAAATATATGCTAAATATCATTGTGGTATTTTTTAATAAACTTTGTTCAAGTGTTGCATTAAAATAGTTAAGAATAAAGCTACGTACTCGTATATCGTGAAGTTAATCATAAATATTGTATGAGTTGAATTCTACAGAACCACAGAAAAAATTGCCATTTATAAAATCTATGGACGGGGGAAATAATCACATAAGTCAACTTTTTTATATTTATTTTTTATTTGCTGAACTTGTAGTATGCAACAATGTTCACACGTGTTCTGAAACACGTAAGTCAAATAACGATTATAAGGAAAATATTATCAATGTTCTTTATCACGCAAAATAAATTTATTAGGGATCGGCTATAAAAAAAGTATTCTCGAAGTAGAAACTTTTCTAATTTTATGCTTTCAACAACGTCAAATTTAAGAGTTATCACAAAAATATGTATTCTTGATTGTTATCAATAATCCAATTTCTATAAGTACGTAGAAAAATAGCATATTATTTCAATGTTAGATTTGTTTCTTGCAATGTTATTATTATTATATGTAGGTACATATGAATGAACATTTTCTGTAGATGGCCAATAAAATAAATCTCTGCTCGCCATTGCTATGCCCATAGCGGGGCTGTAGAGACAGTAATGATAATGTACTTGAAAAAAATCTGTAAATATATGGAATGATATATTTATTTATTTATTTGACGGACTTATGCAGTCCATTCTAAAGATGGTAAATACATTTTTTTGTAATAGATACAGGCACTAATACAATAAAATACAACTAAATAAAATTAAAGCTAGGAAAAAAAAATAAAAATTACTACTTCAAAACAAGATCTGCTCTATCTTAGTGAATTTTTGAAACTATAAAGACTTACACCAAAAAAGTCCAGATTTTGTCTCAAGTTTACAATACGACACAATCGGGACATATGGCGTTAAAGAAAAACATATTTCTAAAATACGATAAATAGTTATTTAATTATATGAAGATATCTCCTAGTCCGACGAGTAGGTTGTGGACTAGGAGGGCTGACCCCGAGTGAATCGGACGAACAGCCAAAAAGAAGAGCATGGAAAATATGATGTTTTATGGACATGATACAGTTTGGAAATGTTTGAAAGGGAAAAGATGAATTGTAGTCATATTTTCAAAAGCAGTTTTTAAGGGAAGAAAATAAAAGATGCTTAGTTTATTATAATGAGTAATCTAACTGTCAGTTGCCTTCTGTACGCCGATGACGCAGTCCTCCTAGCTGACAGCGAAGAGGAATTGCAATCCTTGGTTACAAAGGTTTACGAAGTGTGCAAGGAGAGTGATTTGCTAATGAATGTGCAAAAGTCGAACGTCATGGTCTTTGAAAGAAATGTAACTATGACTGAATGTAAGATTGTAGTAAATGGAGATAGTTTGAAACAGGTCGAAGAATTTGTATATCTGGGTAGTATGTTTACTAGAGATGGAAATATGGACAAGGATATTGAAAGGAGGGTTAGTGCCGGTAACAGAGTTAATGGTGTCTTAAAGTCTGTCGTAGCAAATAAGTGTCTATCGCAAGAGGCTAAATTAGCAGTTCATAATGGAGTTCTGGTACCAACCCTAATGTATGGAAGCGAAGCATGGAGTTGGAAAAAAAGGGACGAAAGTAGACTGAATGCTGTTGAAATGCGATCCCTCAGGCGAATGTGCGGAAAAACAATGTATGATAGGTGCCCTAATGTCGAAATTAGAGCAGAATGCAAGGCTGAGTTAAGCATTAAGAAAGGTCTTTTGCGATGGTTCGGTCATGTGGAGCGAATGAATGATGAAAGAACGGCTAAAAAGATTTATGATGCGAATGTGTCTGGTTGTAGAAGTCGAGGAAGGCCGAGAAAGACATGGCATGATCAAGTACAACAAATTCTTGAAAGTGGTCATGTGAAAAGTCGGAATAATCGACGTGCGTGCATGAGAAGATGTATGAATGTGAAGGAAGCAAAGGAAGTGTGCCAGGACAGAGTGGTGTGGCGTTCTATCCTCTCTGCCTACCCCTCTGGGGAAATGGCGTGATGGTTAGTTAGTTAGTTAGTAGTTTATTATTTATAATAATAAGGAGTTACAAAAGTAATTAAAATATGTAACTTCAAATTGAACAACATGATATAGACGGAAAGAAAAAAGATATCTAGCGACATGTAGCAACTTTACCGAAGGGCTAATTTTTTTTTTTAATTTGTAAATTGCCTACCATTCAAGAGGTCTTCGGTTCGATTCCCGACATGGTTGACATGAAATATTTATCTAGTAAGGTGTTTTTACACAAGAATATTTCATAGTTCCTGGTACCCGAAGTGTAAGACTAATCATGTAATCTTCATGTAACAAAAATAATCAAGATACACTGCGATTGGTGTACTAATGCAATGCCCTATGCACTATTAGGTGCGGAAAAAGAATGATGATGATGAAATTCTTAAAATTTATTTATACAAATACATATATAACAAAAAAATAACGTATCCCTAACTCTATGAGACCAAGAGGTCTGTGTTGAGTTGGGATACAACATCGTGGAAAGTGGAAGCATACGTATTATTAAACTATATCAAAAATAAAAATTATTACACAAACATCTGAACAACAATCTTAATAGTATATAAATCTATGCAATGATCTCATGCCTTAGACAAAATCAAAACTTGAACACTTTCCGAAAATGGCTTTCGTTTTCGAGAACTCAATATATATTAATCTAGGACATTGAACACTCTTGGGGTCATAAGAAAGAAATTTCTTGGAGCAAAACTCGGACGTGTTTTTGGTATTGAATAATTAAAATTATAGAAAAACCTATATAGTCAAGAATCTCATATTTTATTTTAATTGGAAACACGCTAAAATAATACAAATGTGTGAGATTTTTTGGTTGATAAAAAAAATACTAAAAAACTTTGATTGGCTCTTTGGAAAAAATGCTACATGTAACTTGGTAACTTTTTTCTTTCCATCGTCGATATTAAAGCTACCCTTTGGATAATTTTATCTGTTATGTTATTCATAGTGTTGACACGGTGCTATATCTGTTTATTTTTTACTTTTTAGCATGACACTCAACAAATTTACTATTATGCTCAATGTTTATTTTTGTAAATTTATTGTTTAATTGTTAGTATAAATTTAAGTTGCTAGAATTTCACTCGTCCATGCACTTTGTAGCTGCAAGACAATTAGTAATCTAGCTTCAATAGGTAAATCTTATCGACTTTCAAATTTCCAAATTTAGTAAATGGGGTCTAGAATTTCGACCGTCCATGCGCTTAGTAGCTGCAAGACTTGTTGGAATCTTACTTCAATTTTTATATAAGAATTTTTTATTTTTTAAATATCACTCAAGCTCTTAACTTCATTGTCAAATAAAAAAAATAAAAAAATGTAAACAGGGGCTAGATTTCTTATTGTCCATGCGTTCTGTAGCTGCAAGACGTGCTGTAATCTAGCTCCTATATATCATAATTGGAGATGCGGAACATAATCCCAACCGTCTATGCGCTCTGTAGCTGCAAGACGTGCCGGGATATTTATTTACTGTACAGCGCCCTTGAAGTGATTTTCACAACAACGGCGCTATATAAATTATCCGAATATACATATATATATATATATTATTTAGAAATGGAAAGCAGATGGACACGATGCGGATTATACTGACTTTAAAATACTGGTTTTCTAATTTTTCGTTGAAGATTAATGTGCTTTTTTCAATAAGCCATAAAAAAAAGCATACACAAATTTTGGAGACTTTAATAACAAAAGTAACGGCCTGTCTTTTTAATGGTAGACACTGAAAAAATGTACTTCTATCTGCATAAAGCGGCATTCGAAATGTCAAAAAACGTCTATTGAAAATTGAACAACGTAGATACATTTTGTGAATATAGCCAATCCATTGACCCGTATTGAAATCATCCAAAGATATGCCATAGTTGTTCAAATGCCTAGAATTCCAATTCCTTTCTCAAAGAGCTTCTCTACCTAAAGCATATTTTAATAAAATAAAAATATATGAAACTGTACTTTTTGTTACACGCTGTATATACGGCCGTATTCGTGTAGTTGTGTTCTTTTGGTCTCAGAACGACCCAAAACCAGAAATTATGTTCTGCGGTCCGAATGTGCTTTCACAAATTCAAAATGGCGTGTTCGGTCAAAAAGGGTTGGGGAGAGTCGGGGAAAAACAAACTATATATTTAAAAATTTTGTATTATGGTAAGGAAATTCAGTTTCAATGAATTCTTGAATTATTTAAACCATTTTCAAAAGAAGAAAACATGTATTTTATAAAAAGTTCAATGAATAAAATATAAAAATTTACGAGTAAGTTAATTATTTAACAATATAAATAGTTATTTAATTTATTTTATTTCTTTTGGTTCACACACAATAAACAATATTTATGACAATGTTATAATAATCACTAATTGTTATTTCAGATATTGTTCATCAATTAAATATGACCACAGCATGCACAAATAAAGAAAAAAAAGTTTATGATCGTTTTTTTTTTTTAAAAACCTTTATTTTAGCATAAATAAACAATACATTCAGTAGAAAAATGAAACACTTATGGTTGAACTTGCCAAAAAAGAGTCTAGCTCTTGTGTTTGGCAAGTTTACAAAATAACATAAAAATAAAACATAAAATGCAAAACAAAATAATAAAATAAATAAAAAATTAAACAATTTTAAAAATTGAGAAAATATAACACTAAAAAAAAAAATATAAATATGAAATAAATATATATATTAAATAAAAATACAAAATTTGTAAACACGGGCACATATTAAACATACATCTCTTTTTTTAAAATACAGTTAATGTTAATGTCAAGATGTCAAAAGTTATGTCAAGAAGCTTTTCTTTAATTTATCCTTAAATTTTTCGTAATTTATTTCTTGACGTAGATTTTGAGGTAAATTATTGAAAAGCTTCCGTCCTATGTAAGTATAATGATGTTTGGCCGTGGTAGTTTTGATTCTCGGTAGAGCGAGGCATCCTGTTCTCAACCTTCCCGTAATACGGTCCGATGGGAGGCTATCCTTATGCACCTGGAGCATACAGCACTTTCCGTAGATATCCTCCACTCTTAAAACATTAAATTCTTTGAACAGTTCGGTAGTTGAGAACAAGGATGGTTTATAAAGTATTATTTTGATGATTTTTTTTTGTAGAATTTTTAAGGGTCTAAGATGAGCGTTATAAGCCCCCCCCCATCCAACTATTGCATATTGAATGATTGACTGTACTAGAGCATAATAAACTGTCTTTAATTGATTCGTCGATAAAATACCTCTAAGCTTTAAAAATATTTATTGTCTAGCTTAATTTAATTCTATGATTGTTATAAAAGTAAATAAAATATTTCTAACAGGTTATTACAAAATCTTTAACCCAACTAACATAAGTGACTATTTGATTTTATAAATTGCGTTGCAGTTTTCCTAAAATTATTTAATGTACCGTTAAAGATATCAGCATTACTTTGTACACTATTATACAATATTCACGTTATAATAATACATTAAAGAGCGCCATATTATTTTTGAAGGTTTGAAGATAAAATGTAGTCAAGAATTATTTATGATTGAATGAATGCTTATATTGTTGATACTGTAAATGATATCAAAAATTTTAATCAAAAAATGGGATATAATTCACTGTGTACTCTAAGTCGGGTACAGTGGATCACAAATAAATCAACAATGGCTCATTCTACATAGTACACAGTAAATAAATGTGTATTTAGACTTTAGTAAATATGTAGGTAGCATAAGAAATACTTCTAATTGCTTAGTACACAGTGGATTATAACTCACTGTGCACTACGGTATTTTATCCACTGTACCCTATGTGGAAGTTTTGATTTTCTAGTAAAAAAACACAGTTTCCTAAGTTTGTCCATGATAGTGATACTGTTAGAATGCACGTAGTTTACAGTTAAATTAATGCCATATAAAACTGTTACATGAAAATCAGATAAGAAAAACAAGAAAACTTAACTTTAAAATTTAGTTTTCAGACAGTGGAGTGCTTGGCCTATAAAACCTTTTTACTGTGAGCAAGATTGAATTGTAGTACTTATACTTTTACATGTAGGGTTCTTGATCCACTGTACCCACCTGAGCCCCCGTCGGCACCTTGACCCTACTCCGAAAATCCCGATAAAGAAAATCGAGCTGAGATAAGTCCGTTTCATTGTGTGGGGGTTTGTGTATTTGCCAACTATTTTTGAGGACTGACATTTGAAGCATAAGACCGATCACCTAAATGTAGCAAAATTAATGATGATAAGGTGCAATTGTAGTATCAATTCAGTGCCCTGTGTACTACTGAATGCGAATAGGGAAATGGTTATGATGATATGATTCTTCGAATCACCTATAAATACAGAAATATGATTTCTCTTTATTGGTGTATATTCATCTAAAAAAAAAACATTTTTTCTATGAGCAACCGTGACTGCCCAAAGTGATCCAAAATTCATACCAAAATTTGTAATTAAAAATTACCGTTTGTTTGCGATTAGTCCACTCTCCCCTACATTATGCGGGTCACATTACTCCTACATAAGGACACTTAACTCATTCAAAACAAATGATCCGTGCATAATTTTAGAAGACGGGAAGAGTGACTTGCTAATTTTAAAAGTATATTTTTAAATTTAAAACGACAATATTTAAAGTAATAGAATTAAGAATAGTTCAGAAACTGCATACGCAGAAGGCGACTAAACTACAAAAAATGAGTAGGTGTACGTTTTGACCCATTAGTTTATTTATAGACGTTGCTCAGTTCGCAACTCCTGATTTGAATTCGACTATGCTGTGTTGTGTCCTTTTAAAGTGTAGAAATACTGCTGGAACCTAAAAGAAACAGGATAGTATCACATTTCATGTGTAATAAGCAGGTAAATGTGTAAGTAGCAAATGTATTGCTTAAAAATTGAATTATTTTTCCATCTGTTAGATTGTCGAAGAAACAAAATGAAAATTTCGTTAGTGTTTTTGTCAGTAATTTTTTTTACTCTACTTTGCTTATCTAATGAGAGAACTAATGAAAATGGGACCTCGAATTTAACAACTTTGTGGTGGACATTTGACCGACATTATCTTCAAAACATCAAATATTATTTAACATGATTTAAAAATATCCGTTTTATGAAAAATAAAGTTTAAAATTCATTCATTCAATAACTCTTATTAAATGACTCTTTACTTATCTATTGTGTCAATCAAAATTTCCGCGTGCACAATAAAATTTTAGAGAAATTAACAGATTGTTTTTTTTTTACCTTACATTTGTGTTATGATTTTTTTTTCTCATCGTGCAACATTACGCGGCGACATCACAAATGCGCGCGGCAAAAGTGGGGCATAGTAGGGGGATTATTGAATACAGTCCGATGTATTCAAATATGATTCCACGCTCCTTGTGGACTATTTTTAATTCTATGTTTAAAGCATTAACTTTATAGTCAAAATTTAAATAATAGAAAATATTTCTACATGACCATTAACCGACTTTTATATGTCTAACGGTTTCGAGACGTACCCGTCTCTTCGTCAAGAAACTAATTACACGAACAGTGTAATATCAACGCATATTTGTTGTGGCTTGTGTGTTAATTTCTTTAGTTTTAGTTATTTTACTTCATTTTTTCAGTTCGCGCTTGCTTTTTAATTTCTAGAAATAACAATTTTTAATGTAGCTCGCGATTCATGTTGTTTTGGAAACCCAATGTTGTTTGTTGTTGAAAAAATAACACCCAAATACAAGAAATACCATTAAATACTTTGAATAGTAATTAATTAAATATATACAATATTGAAAATAAAAAATAAGAATCCAAATAAAAGAAATAACAAAAATACTTTTAAAATAAAATATAAATCATGCATATTATGAAGTATTACAAACATAAACCAGTATTCAAAATAATAGTATGATTAAAATATGAAAAAACGCTATTTTTATAATAATTGAAATATGGTGAAGCATCTTTAATGCCTTTCCGCACCTAATGGTGCTTAGGGCCCTGCATTAGTACACCAATCGTAGCGTATCTTGATCATTTTTGTTACATGAAGGTAAGATGATTTTCAGTGCATTTGCCTACCATGCGAGAGGTCTCGGGTTCGATTCCCAGCATGATTGATATGAAATATTAATTTAAAAGGGTGTTTTCACACCAGAATATTTCATAGTCCCTGGACTGGTGCCTGAATATGGCAAGGAAAGTATAAATTTCAGTCATCAAAAATGTAACAAAGTAACGGTTTAAATGATATTAAAAAATAAAACGTAACAAAATAAGTAAATGAGAGATGAGGACTCAATCTTTTCAACAAATATCCTTCAATCAATTCATGAATTAGCCACTGCTAATATTGTAGAGGAAGAAATAAAAATTGAAAAGAATTGTAGTAAACATGGACACAATGTATCAAAGTGTTTGCTTATTTCTTTTTCACGAGGTCGACATCCCATCCCATATCATTATATATTAGAAAACCAACCTGTTCAGAGAGTTGATACCGTACGCGATCTGGGTGTTATTCTTGATAGCAAACTTACATTTGAGAATCACTTCGATGACATACTGACCCGTGCACATAGAAACCTTGATTTTGTACTTCGTACATGTCAGGTATTTAAAGATATCGCGTGTATTAAAATGGTCCACTTTGCTCATGTTCGCAGTTTGCTCGAGTATGCCTCTTCTGTTTGGTCTCCACAATATGTCACACATAAAGAAAAGTTTGAGAAAATTCAATGGACATTTCTTAGACATCTTAACTGGAGATGCAGGTATACCGATCTCAATTATATGTCTTCCTGCAAAAAACACCACTTGCTTACTTTAGAAGATCGCCGTCTACTGTTGGACATGGGGGTGCTTCATGACATACTCAGTGGACGCCTTGATAGTCCGGCTCTTTTGTCGGAGTTATCATTAAATGTCCCCGGATACCGCACCCGCCACACGTCGAGCTCTCTATTTCATGTGCCAGCAGTTCGCATGAATTATGCCCAGAACTCTCCACTTATAAGTTTTGCTTGTGAATATAATTTGAACTTTCCCCTTATTGATCCATTTGATTGTAAAAAAATAACATTTAAAATGCGCGTCTTAAAACATACTTTTTTGTCTTATACTTAGTTTCAATAATAAAGTATTATTTTACTTATTTTATTTTATTTTATTAAATTTTATCTCCAATTCTTAATATTTTATATATATTTATATTTTCGACGCTTGACACCCTCATTCCAATATAACACCCACTCACCCACCCTCTCACTCACTTACACTCACACTCACACAAACACTCTAGTATGTATTGTACGTGTATTTTATGTATTTCTGTGAATATCTGTCATTGGTTTTATTCTCTGTATATTTTATTTGTTATATTTTTGTTACATGTATTACTGTTGATATCCCCAATAAATAAAAAAAATACGAGAATAACAGAAAAATATCATATACAACATTCTAAAACGAGACAAGGACAGTCGAGACTAATAAACTAGGAACTGAAATTATACAATAAATTACCAGACAAAACTAAACAATAGACTCAGATAACCTTT
The DNA here is from genome assembly GCF_059751315.1 of Micrasema longulum. NCBI lineage: Eukaryota > Metazoa > Arthropoda > Insecta > Trichoptera > Brachycentridae > Micrasema > Micrasema longulum. The sequence continues at coordinate 534,714 of NW_028277411.1, forward strand.
AAAAAATGTTACAAATATTATTATCAACAACAGAATATGAATTTGAAAATAAAAACATATTTTTTAGATGATTGTAATCCGTAAGAGTTTATGAATACATTTCAAATAAGGATATTTTTTTAAAATAAATTTAATGAATTGCGTGCAATAAATTTTTCATTACTACTGAACCTTGAACAACCTCGTCCCCGTCAATATGCAATATTTACAGTATTTTTTGTACAAGTTCCCTGATACGAGTTTAAGAAACAACCTTTGGTTCCTACGTCACCCATAATTTGTTCAGTTTATATTGTCACACATTTTCAGTTAGTTCCACAAAGTTTTCTCCACAAATATGGAAATGTTTATCGAGAATGCTGTGAAGGGCGAAACTTTCGGAAGGTATTCCTAAATATTCTATCACCAACAATTGGAGACATGTATGGAACCCGAGCCCGGGGTAAACTGTTCGTTTAACGTTGTAAATATTATATAATACTATGCGGGATTTTCAAAGGACTATTGTTAGAAATAATAGAATGACAATTTCAGGAATCAGTTTATTTATATAGTAAACACGTCAGACTTTAACATTGTTACAGACTTTAAAACTCTGATGCATAATAAATAGATACGTTATTTTCTTACTAACCAAATAGCAACATAAAACTACAGCGAAAAATCTTCTGAGAAAGAGACATTATACGGGGCATGTTCAGAAAGTAAGTGTACCTACTGTGACAAAAACGGGTTGTGGTTTTTTATTTTTTAAAGGAGTGGCAACATTGATTGGTACAGGGGGATCCCCTGACAGAGCGAGCATAGCAGAAACACGGTAGTACATAAACTTACGTTGTAGTGACTAGTTAATTCGGGATGATAAATAAATATCTTGTTTTATTTCTCACCTCTCGGACTATTCTCATGCAAAAAAACATGTCAATCGATCGCTCCGTTGAGACGTGAAGGAAACACAAACAAACACACTTTCGCAATTATATTATTAAAGCATGCATGAGTCAATGATTAATTAAATACTAAAATAAATTAATTAAATACCAAGGCGAATGTGGGGTAAAACGATGTATGATAGGTGCGTGCACAAATGTCGAGATCCGTGAAGTGTGTAAGGCTGAGACATGCACTATCGACAGAATCAAGAAAGGGGTGCTACGTTGGTTTGGACATGTAGAGCGAATGGATAGCGGAAGAACGGCTAAAAGGATACGATGCAAATGTTGATGGATGCAGAAAGCGAGGAAGACCAAGAAAGACATGGCACGATCAAGTCCATCAAATACTTGATGGAAATGTCAAAAGTAGGAATAATCGGCGTGCGTGCATGAGAAGATGTATGAATGTAGAGGTAGCGAGGTCTGTATGCCAAGATAGAGTGTTATGGCGTTCTATCCTCTCTGCCTACCCCTACGGGGAAACGGCGTGATGGTTTGTTTGTTTGAAATACTAAGTAATTTGATTTCAGCAGCTTCAACATAGTTGCCAAAGTCCAATGATTGCATTGGTTTAAAGCAACGCGCAACGCTGCAAATTTATCTAATCAATTGGAATTCTTGTGACCTCCCTTCGCATTGGAGGAACTTATATACTAAGTTTAGACTAGTGAGGTGAAGTTTTGCCTCACAGAAGGAGAATGGAAGTGTACAGGTAACGGCGGTCAAAGTTTAAAGGGTAGAAAGTTCACTTTGTCTTTATTAACTTATTACAACCGAGGAGTAAAGTTTTTCTAAGTGCATCTAGCGCTAATATTGAAAAAGCGAACAAACAAAAAATTATTACTAAACGATATTTTTTTAATGTTGGTAAATTATTGTGTATAAGCATATACCAACTTTTCTATTTCTACCGGTTTCGAGACGTAACCGTTTCTTTGTCAGGACACTAAATACACTAACATGCAAATCCCACTGTACCTTCACCATAGTAGAAGTGGCAAGCAAATATAAAACCAATGTGCTGATAGGACGCATGCTGTTAGAAACTAACACAAAAGTGTAGGGTGCTAGGTTATAAACAATTATTTACTAACATTTAAGAACTGGGTTGTGGTCCTGTAGCTAGTATCACGGTCTCACGGATCAGAGATCCGAAGTTCAAACCTAACTCTACTACAAATTGATATCCATTTTCTTATAGTGAGCTATTTATAACTCGTTTAAAATGGCCCGCAAAATTAAAATATTTGGGTAAATCATAAGAACCCAAATATTTATTTCCATTAAAAAAAATACTTAATTAATTCTTTAAATACTAATAACAGATAATATTATTTTTATCGGGCCCGTACCGAGCAATTAAGAGCTGGTAACACATATCATTTTTTCTTCCAGAATGCAGGACAAATTTAGAGTTGACGATTCCTGTGGGGAGGATGATTGGTATGTTGAACAGCCTACCGAAAGAGGTGGATCTTTTCCATGCTGGGATTACCAGCTTTAGACTCTTCCTCTCTAACTATGTATGTATCACGGCGGCCTCCGTGGTGTAGTGGTCAAGACGCTTGACTCACGCACGGAAGGTTCTGGGTTCGATTCCCGGTGAGAACACAAAAAATAAATTAGATTTTTCTTAAGCCTGGGTGTTCTGTTATGTAAATAATCACTGTTATTGGGTCTCCTGGCCTGTTGTAAAAAATAAAATAACGTGTATAAGTGACTTATTCGTCTATGTATACTATTGTTTTAATATACTTTAAGATTGAGATGTTGGACCTTAATAATCAATTGAGATTTTTTTTGAAAGCATTTTTCTGTCATTACCACACCATATACGAGTATGTATGTACATTATTTTTGGCAATCGTGTTGTATTGTACATTTAAAGTATGTCTAAAGATTTTTTTTGAATAGGTACGTGTAAAAACTACATTAAATTTTGATTAGTATGAATGTATTATTGTTTTATGTTTTTTCTTTACATATCTATGTTTTTATTTTTATCTCATGTAAATTATTTAAAATTATAAAACCCTTATAATAAACAATAAGCAACTACAACAGTGTAAGTCACCCTCCAAGCACAAGAGTTAACAAAGTTAAAAGTAGATATGTATAGAGTTTTTTTAAAAACTCACACCTTTTATGAAATTTATTTATTAAAAAAATAATAACTTTAATTAAAATGAAGAAAATTAATAAAACTAAAAAATAAATCAAATGAAGATAATGAATGAAATTAACGTAATAAACGATTTTAATAAAATAACGTTTAACATTTTTTTTTTAGTATTTTATTATTGTTATTTAGTTATTTTTTTTACAATGTATTACTTTAATTGTTATTATATTATATCATAGTGTATAATTATTTACAAACATAAGTTTATTGTACTTTATTTGAGACATAATTCCCAACTCCATGGGACTAAAAGTCCTGTGTTGAGATGGGACTAGCATTTAGTTGACATAGACACATGAGTATATCACCACAAATATAGGATTAGAAACGTATTTAAAAAAAAAAAAATACAAACATATATGACACATAAATATGGTAAACAGTAAACTCAAACATTCGGAAAATAATCAAGGAGTTTTCCTACTCAAATCCTAATAATATATAAAATAAATGTAGCTTTAGAACGGGTATTTTTGTATCTGGTGAAGTTGCTATGGTTATTTTCTTGCAATTCAATTCAATGTCTAACACTTATTTTGTTTTATTTTGTACTGCATGTATTTACTTTTATTTTTTGTCAATAAACGCTGTATTTTGGCACTGAACCTAAACTAAAAAAAATATTGAATTTTTGAAATAAACCAAATAAAAAAAATATAAATATGTACTTATATGTAAAATGCAAAAATTAATAAACATTTTGAAAATACAGTTTTTTGCAGCTAAGTCTATCTGAGTTTCTTTTGTTGATATTTCCTATCAAATAACTTTTTTTAATGTTTACAACAGACCCAAATATAGTTACGTCGTCTATTATTTTCTTTGACTATTGTTTAGTATATTAAGAGTACGTTACGACTTTGTCGTAAAGCTTTCTTTAATATGAACATTAACGACTTCAAGCGATGGTGCCAAATAACGTACAAATCCTGTATTTTATATCTACTATTGACAAAATATTCTCTTTAATATATGATACGTGATAAGATTGGTAAAGTTAATGATGTGATAAATACCGATTTATCCGAGTATTTTATTTACTGGATTCAAGCTCTTGTGGTGATATACAGAGTTTGAGGCTGTCATGAAATGCCGAGTACTATTTTCTAATAAGCATTTATAACTGTCACGTTCGTTTTAGAAAATAGTTGTTATTACTTGTTCTCTTCTGTTGTTGTTGTTTGTACTGTCAGTCACCATGTTATTTTTAATGTTTTTATTCAGTGGTGAAAACATAAATATTATTTAAAAATAGATGCTTATACATTTTCTGTTTACTGACCACGAGCGTCAGAAATAAAGGAATACAATTAATGACATTTTCATAAGTGATAGCATTAATTTTTTTTTTTTTTCTTTAATAAAAATAAATATTAGCGTTCCTATAATTTACCCAAATATTTCAATTTTGGTGGTCATTTTTAACGAGTTGTAAATAACTCACTATTAGAAAATGGAAATCAAGTTGTGGTAGAGTGGGTTTTGAGTCCGCAATACTAGCCACGGGATCACAACCCGATTAATTAATAACCAGTATTTTGAGTTTGGCCAAATTTTTCTAGACAAGAACTGGATTCAATCAAATGTTATTAATCTCTGCTCTAATGCATTAATATTGATATCTCCCGAGGGGATTAATTCCAATTCTTGTCTTATGATAAAACCAGCAGGTTCAAGAAGAAGTATTCAAATTTGAAGTGTTTTCAGGCATTGCCTAATATGTAGGTATAATAATTGGGTTAGATTCTCACCCGCATCAATAAAGGTTTCAGCTCTTTAATTTCACAAAAATCAACAGAGATGACGCACGCGGTCATTAGAGTTTTAAGCTCAGAGGCAAAGAATGAAATCAACAAAATTTTGAGTCTATCCAAATTTTTGTAGACAAGAACTTAATTCATTCCCCTTGGGAATTATTAATATTATTATATAACAACGGAGATGAAAAATATTTTAGAGAAGGAAAATATAAAAGTTAAAGGTGGAAGAAATGAAAGGATAATATATGTTCAAAAATAGACAGAATGGTAAATGTTCTTATTCGTGTACTTAGTGGTGAGGGTCACTGCTATGCAATTTCCTGACGTCACTGCGACCTGTGAAGATATTTTATGACGGATCCCCGTGAATAGTTCTCGCCCTCCAAACCCAGGTCTATCAAGAGCCTGGCTACTGTGTGGAAGGCGAGAGTTTACATTTTACTAAATCTCCCCCACTAAGCCCAGATCCGTAAAGTATCGGGTTATTAGGTAGGGGGCGAGCTCTTTAACATCCTCAGGTTTAACCAATGGTTCCCCGAGGATGAGGCTCCTTTTATGATGGAAAACATCGCATTCACATAATGTGTATAGGCGTTTCCTAATCTGCACTGCAGAACCTACATCTAGATGTTTTGGAAAGGTTCATTTTGTTAAGGTGTTTGTTTAATCTGCAGTGCCCTGGGCGGGCTCCAGTGACAACCCTCACTTGCTTTCGGCTGAGCTTTATTAGGTCAAAAGCAAAACTTTGCGAGTACCTTTTTATCAGTTACTTCGCATGGTGGTGACCGGGTACTTTTCGTCAGAGCATTACACTCTGCTTCCTGGCCCTACTAAAAAATGCTCTACATCTCTGTTCATATGTTGAGAAATATATAAACTAAAAGTAATTAATACAGTTAATTAAAAAAGGTGATGCAAACCATATGATTTATTTATTATATAATTATTATGGCAAACGGTCATTGCTTGCTCACAATTTTCAATTCTTTACCTAGGAATATAATTAGCATGTCACATTTCCCCCCAAAAAAGTGTTAATTTCGAAACTCAAAAATTGCGACTTTCGATTTTAATATTATAAGTCAAGTTCTACGAATAGTGTACTATGGCGTTGCACATGGCCACGCCCCGTACCCCTTCAATATTTTATATTTGTAAGATTTTAAAGGTTTTAAAAAAAAAAAAGATTTAGAATTACTCATTCCTTAATACTTGTACCTTATGACGGCAAGTGATAGAATATATAAAAAAATACAATGATGAGAATCAAACCCGGGATCTCCGGGATTGCAAGCGCGTTCATTACTTAACGTTGTACTAGGGTCGGCGAACATTAATCCAGGGATTTGCTTTTAATAATTTATAAAACGAAAAAAAATATATATTCAATTTTCCGTAGCACTGAACTTCCTCTTCAAATGCATAGGTGTAGTCTCAGAGTCATAATTTACTAGAGAAGCCCTTTAGCTCTATTGCATAAAACATAAAGGTTTCGAATTTTTGGTTCGGTTTTTAGTTTAACAACAAACGTGTAACGGACGGTTTCGCTTTCGGTTTGCGCTTGCAATTATCGACCTGAGTACATACAGCCCGTTGCATTGCTGTAAACTGTAGCTAACTTCGCGATTGATAACCATATAATGATTTTCGTCCGTATGGGCGACTCTATTGCCAAGTGGCATATTATTACTCAAAGGGTAATAACCGACATGTACATATATTATTATTTATATACTGACTATTTTAACTTGGAGCATTTTATTTTAATTCATTGGAAAGCCAACAGACTTTTATAAATTTATAAGATACAATATTACATTATAAATACATATCATAAAGTCCAATTGAACGTAGTTATGCAGAAAGCAGCCAGCCATAGAAAAGTGAAACCGAGATAATGGCACCTTTGTGAAATTAGTGAATTGACAAATCTACAAAACAGTTGTTTTTGACTTTGACAAATGATAAACAATGAATATATTAGTTTTTTTTTTATATTACAAACAAGAATCTAATTTTAAGTTTCACCGTTTTTAATACTTTTTAAAATTCGTTAAGAATTTTTTAGTTCTGCGGGTGTTTTCTGCAAATTGAGAAATGCCGTTTTTGTGATGGACGCCATTTTCAAAAGGTGATTAAAACAATATTTTATGAGAAAGCAGTCTTGTTCTTTTTAGCAGGACATAGAATTGACCTTACAGCACCCGATTACATCAATATCTCATTTTTTCAAAGTTGTGGACTTCCTGAATAACTACGTTCAATTAGAGGCTTCCACATAAAATTGTTATTGTTAATGTTGTCACATAACAACAATACATAACATAAGATAACTAATCCATACGCAACTTATAATATTACTCAAAATGCAAATGTAGTACATATTATTAAAAATATATCTACTTTTGAATATTGGTCACACAGTTGCACATTATAATATATAATACAACTATAGTTGACCATACAGTGTACATTTATTATGTGCCTACATACAGAACTGCACATAACCTGCATAATATAGGCTGCGGATTCAAGGCGCAACATCATAACTTGATTTGTTTTTGGAAATTTCATTTTAATCGGAAGGTAAAGATTTATTATTATCAATACAATTAAATTTTTAATAACACATACTGCAGGTATCAGAGTAATAATGCGTAACCCGGAGAGAAGCACTATCACTATGTTTCATAGAACGCAAGCGATGTTGGTTTGTTGGTTAGGTACCAATTGGTGGCCATTTTGTTTTATTTGACAACATAAACACAACGGTTCGATCGGATGCTTTTGTAGCTGTGCTTGGCTTTGTTTGTAAATAACTTGGATATTTACGTTATAATAAATAAAAATCGACTAAGGCTAATTGCAGTGTGTTTGGTTGCAGCAGAAGGAGCGTCAAAGGAGTCAGTTTTCACTGGTAATTGATTCCGAATATTTTCCCATAATTAACATTGATTTTTGGCATTTATTGTCCCAACATGTGTTTTATGTTGTTTAAAAACTTTCCTTATATCAACATATTTACTTCAGATACAATTTTTTCTCAATTAAGGGGATAAATTTGGGAATTAAAGTATGTTAACTGTTGATAATGACAGTTGATAATGGGCAATATGTCAGGGCCACACTAGGCATCCATGTAAAGTTTTTAATTCATCCATAGAAGGTTTTTATCGAGTAGAATTAAAATGACGTGTCCAAATTTCAGGCCGCTACGACTCGCCATTTCGGAGATGTGACGGACAAACAAACAAACTCAACACGGGACTTTGGTTCAATGGAGTTTGGATTTATGTCTCAATAAATATAAAATAAATATATTGTGAATAAAATGAATAAATAAATAAAATAAAAAACACAAACATGTATGTTCAGTTTTATAAAATAAATATAGGCGAATTATAGAAAAATATATTGGAATAACCCTGCAATGATAAATACACAGGTATATATTTAAAAGTAATAACAATGCAAATTAATATCCATTTGACGATTCTCGACCTGAGTACGGCTAATTCTTTTGCTGCGAACTGTAAGTAACTCAATACCCAATAGTCATATAATGGTTTTCCTACGTTTGGGCTCCTCTCTAGGTTACGCATTATTACTCTGAGCTGCAGGTTCTATTTACAAATGGATTTTGAAAAGATTATAGCATAATGTAAATAACGCAAATAAACGCCTCGACAAGGATTGTGCCCGGCGAGGTGCTTATGAAACAAATTATTCTGAACTTCGATTCTTGATTTAGCAGTCTGAAACACCCGCCTCTCGTAAACATATCCATTGATATTGTACCTATCAGAAAATGCTATTTACATTACTCCTTCTGAGTTTAACAACCTCTGGATTAATTTTGACCAAAAGTTGCATCGCAAACCTGAGGCTTACAAGTTTGACAATCCATTACTCAGCCTGATGTACGATGTATCAAATTTTGAGACTTAGCCGTAGGAATTTTCATATCACGCTTTGGTGGGCACACACGACCCCAGGACTTCGGAGGAAGTTATTTGATTGCGGATTTACGAACTCCATTGTGGTATAAACTTCGATTAGGAATTCCGAGACCACACTTTATGGCTGTGACGTCATGAATTATTATGTTACAATTTAGTGTAACATATTTTAAAAAGAAATTCAGGGGTATTTGAAAAAAACTTGTTCTTGTCATGTAATTTTAGAAATATTTTATTTTCGCCCAGAGAGCACTTTCCAAAACGTAACTAAAGTACAAAATCAAGATTTTTCCTATCCGCATCTTGTTTTGCATATTTCACAGATAAACCTTGCCGTGTATATGTTGATAGATTTCCCACACATTCGTAGATAGCATTTAGCCGTAATATAAGCCTTGTTTATAATAAGCAAGGCAAAAAATATGCAACTCCTTAATTTAAATAAAAAATAAACCCTTTAATGATTTGTCTGATTCTAACTAAAACATATTTTTATGTATGTCTTTTTGTGGAAATACTTTATTTCATATTTAGGTTTATTTAGACATTATGCTACATCGGGCATCAAAAGGTAAAAAAATACAAGAATGTAAGAAAAATAAGAAATAACGTTTTTATAAGATATGAACTCCATTATACTTAAACACTTGACATTATGAAAACCAAAATATTATAGAAAAGAAAAATCACCAACAAAAATCAATTTGAGTTGAATAACTTCATTTATAGAACGAAGTTTATTTTAGTTGAATAAGTTGATTTTACATCGATAATAACGTCTAGCCATCGTTACATATCGTCACTTGCACGATAATACCGCGTGCCAAAAAAAAAAAAAAAAATACTATTATACTATTCATTTTAGCTGTTTTAACCCTTCAATGCCCATTTTTTCTAAGTCTAACTAAAATCATATTTTTAAGTATGTTTTTTTATGCAAAAATACTGGGAAAAATAATGAACAAAAAGTAAATTTTTTTCGGTTTTTTATTTCATATTTTAGTTTATGCGGAAAATATGCTGTATCAGGCATTAAAATATTAAAAAATACAAGAATGAAAGGAAAACAACAAATAACGATTCTTATGAACATTTTTTATAAAATAATGAAATTTGCGGAAACAGTTATAACTTCAAATCTTAAATAAAACCAAAGAAATCAACCTGTTGAACTTTAGCTAAATTACTCTTTTGACAGAATACGGGCAACTGACTTTTTGTTTCAAATTTTATCAAAAGTTTTACCCTGGTGGTGACTTTTTAAAATAAATTATAATGGCTATTTTGTATACCTATAACATTATAAACTAGTTGCCGAGTGATAAACATGCTTGAAATCACTTTTATACACCGATTATCGGTATGTAGCAGATCGTCTACTTTGGGCATTTTAGGTTGAACGCGTTCACTCTGCTTTCATCCTTCCCCTGCCGTTTAATGTTTTACTTCTATTCATATGTGTGGGAACTAAAACTTCATTGTTCACTACCAGTCTTGCTACGACTGACATATTTTTATTTGCGATCGCTGTACTACGCCGGACGGTTCATACCACTGGATGATAATAGAGTTTTTTTTCCAGTGCCGAAATGAGATGTTTATTAAAAAAAAGTACCCACATACTTGCGAAAAAATCGTAACACAAAAATATTTTTAAAAACGTGTTCAATTTTGAAAAAATATTCCTAGCAGCTTCGATACATATTTTTTTATTGAAAAAATATATTGATGTATGAGTATAAAATTTCAAATGGTTTGGACATACATAATTAATAATAACGTTTCTACCTCTTTAATAGAGTGAAAACGCGTGTGTGACAGAAGATCGTTTTACATTTATTTTTATTTTTACGTATAAACAATAAAGTATACATGTTTTGTATTTTATTGACATTTTATTTTTACTATTTAAAACAGATTCCTTAAAATAAGATATTATATTCTAAAAGATACACAATTTTCTACTGCTTGGAGTTCAGGATAGGTTGGGTCTGGTGTGTTTTTAAATTTAGATTTAAATGATTTAATATTTGCTATTAATTTTAAGATTTCTGAATTTTAAAGAAACCCTCAACATTAAGTAAGGAAAGTCTGTATAAAACATTTAAGGTTCATACAGTAGACACTCTTTATAAAATAAATTATATTTTACAAATTTATAAAGAAGAAAAAATAAAAGGATTTGGGATGAATAAATTACTCAGATACCAACATATTATTACAATTCTTTAATTCCATACAAGTCATGGTCAATAACAACTATCTTCCCAATGAACTAAAAACTGTTAAAAATAATATATCAATAAATAAATTTAAAGTTAATCTAAAGAATTTTTTTGAACACGTGTAAAAACAACATTAAATTTAAATCAGTCTGAAAGTATTATTGTTTTATGTTTTTTTCTTTATATGTCCTATGTTTTTATTTTTTTTTCTCATGTATTCGTATTTAAAATTATGTAAACTCTTATAAATAAACAACTAAAACAGTGTAAGTCACTCTCCAAGCAGAAGAGTTAGTCTCTTTTTTTGGAGAGTTACAGTGATAACATTTACTAGATGTGCAAAAGTAGATATGTTTAGAATTTTACGAAAACATGCACCCTTTATTTAATATTTTCTAAAGCTACACAGATATATATACTCGTATATATATATATATATATTTTTTTTTAAAATTATTAATAAGTGTATAGCATATAAATATAATATGACGTATATATATATATATATATATCTTGCAATCTATCCTAAGTCTTTTAATGTAATAAAGATATATACTAGCTTTTACCAGCGGCTTCGCTTGCTTGGTATAAGGGAACAATAGGTTAGTTCATTGATTGGTTTTGTCGTTTAACGTTTAGAATTTTCCCGATAAAAATATGTGTTTTTCGGGGTTATAAGTAGTCTGTATCGATTACCGGTTTTGCAAATAAAAGTATGCAAAGAAAACGACGATCCGTTGTTCTATGGCGACGCAGGATCGTATTTTTGTTTTAATGTTGATTCGTTTTCACACAAGAAAACACAAATATAGACAAACACATTTTCGCATTCATAATAATAGTAAGGATAATATGAACAAATGATGATAAACATTTATAAAGTATTAAATAATAAATAAATAACAAAAATGGTTAGATTATTCCGTAACCGAGTCGCTAATAATGTGAAAGAGCAGGCAAAAATTTGAAACAAAAAAATAAACAATTTTTTAATATTTTTTTATTTGTTTATTTTCCATACATACATAGAAATAATAATACAAAAAAAAACTCTTTTTATTTTAATTACGCTAAAACACAAATTGGAAAAAATGCTTACAAAGACTTCAGCGTCAGAGCGTGGGCCATTCCTTTTTAAATTATTAATAAGTGTATAGCATATAAATATAATATGACATGACCATGTTTATAAATATGGTATGGTATGACATGACCATAATCTGAATTTGAAAAAATAAAAGTAGATTTAAAAGAAAATTACAGATTAAAAAAATAATGGAAAAAGAAAAAGAGTGAATAACGCAAACCAATACTCTTAAAGACATTTTTGAATTATTAAGACTATAGTCCTAAGAAATTCTAAAAGTCCTTCCTGCTGACTTTTTAAAATTCTTACCAGCCTTATTTTTTTATGTGAATTTTGTTTTAAGAAGAGTTAGCAAACTAAAAGTATTATGTCTTAATTTATTTTAAGTATAAGTACACCTTTCTTAATGTTTGACTTGAAATCCTTCCCCAGTAAAGCTAATTGTGTTTTTTGTTTGAATGCGGGAGAAGATAAGCCATCTTGAAGGTACATAATTACTATTATCGTTATATCAAACGATCAAATTTAGTTTAAAATTTGGCATCGTGGCCCCTTCGCTTGAGCTCAAATAAATAAAAATGCACAAAAATATAAAACAAACGTGCTGATTGGTTTTATATTTTGTGTCTCTCTGTGTCCAGGCGGATACAAAATACAGTTTTGTGTGTGAAAAAGTCAATTTTCTTCCACAGAACTTATCGACGTCCACTCATTAAATGACACTGGAATCAGAGAAAACCTTTTAAAACTTTTCAAAAATTATTTAACTAATAGAAAAATATGTTTCAAAGTATTAGATGAAAAAAGTGAAATAGAACACGTTTCTTCAGGGGTGCCACAAGGATCAATATTGGGCCCTACCTTGTATATAATATATGTAACAGTCATGCATAAACTATTCAATAATGTCAAACACTATGTATCCGCCGATTATACTGCTTTGTATCGAGGCAAGTATAGCCTCTATGAAGTTTTTTAGATACATAAATTATTGAAAGTTTTTGCCACATAATCGACTATTTCTTTGTCAGCACTGCCGTGGAAGATTTTTTCTTAGTTTACGGCGTTTCTGCACAATGTAAGTTTAAATCGGGACATTACAGGTTTCATCGGGACGTCGGGATAGAGAACAGCTCAATAACGGTGACAGTCCAGATATATCGGGACGAATGGCAACCCTATGTATGTATGTATGTATGTATGGCGGCCTCCGTGGTGTAGTGGTCAAGACGCTTGACCCACGCACGGAAGGTTACGGGTTCGATTCCCGGTGAGAACACAAAAATTAAAAATGTGATTTTTCTCAAGCCTGGTTGTTCTGTAATGTAATTCACCACTGTAATTGGGCCTCCTGGCCTGTTGTGGTGCAAAAAAATGAAATGAAATGAAATGAAATGTATAAAATAATATGAATGGTTAGTATAAAATATTAATATGTGTGAGCGAATATATGCATATATGTGTGTATGTATATTTATGAATGCATCACAAGTACCTCGACTCATCACGGATTTTCTAGCGAGTCGGGGCCAGTTCACAGGCATGAGCCGTTTCTGATAGTGTCACTATAAACTGTGTCTCTGTCTCTAATAAATGTAAGTACAATGTTATCAATAGATACATTTAATAAAGTTGCATGTTCTTATGGAAAATGGAAGCGCGTCATAAATTTTAAGAAACAATTTTCGTTGGAAAGTTTTAATTACACTTACCGCGATTTTTATTGAATTTATATTTACCGCTTCCTTTGACAAAATATATGGAAAGCTTATGAAGGATATTGTCATTTTTCTTGCGACCAAATGCAATTACACGAATAGAAGCAAAAACTATTTATTCACATTTTTATCGTTATAGGTGCAATTTTTTATACATATGTTGTTACTTTAACAAAAGAAATTGACTTAAACCTATTTTCATTGTTTTTTGGAATGTATGTATAGGTTCCATTAAGGGCGCTCGGACTTCAAATTGAAATAAAACGAGTTGTGTAAAAGACACATTTATTTGTTTAATTTTGTTTAAAAGAGTAATCGATTACATTATGAACAAAATATTATATCGACCAAATGGCCGTCACGGCTCGCTGGACGGCGCGTATCCGAAAGGTCCAATTTTCAATGATTCGATATCGTTGAGGGTGTTGTTTCTGTTAATTTTTGACGCATCAAACGTTTGCGGTTTATTCACAATGACCAGTGATTTAATGTAACGCCACAAAAAAGTGTAATGGCGTTAAATCACACGATCTCGCTGGCCAGTCGACGTCACCAAAATTAAAGATTACCATCCCGTCGAATTTGTCGTGCAGAAAATTCATTGTTGTATGCGATGTGTGGTACGGAGAGCAATCTTGTTAGAAATTTATCTTTTAGTTTCAGTCTTAGCCTAAAGGCTAAGACTGAAACTAAAAATTGGCCTGTACATTCACCTGTACTTCTCGCCGCTGACAGTTGTGGCTGTACTAGCTTCATTTTGGAAAACGTATGGGTCTGCCGCATCAATATTCAATATATTAACACCAAACATTGCTTTTAGTGGGTGCATTTGCAATTTATGGATTTTATGTGAAGTGTTAACTCTCTAAATGCGACAATTTTGCTTATTTACGAAGCCATTCATCCGAAAATGAGCCACGTTGCCGATAAAGTTGAGTAATTTGTATGTGTTGCTCAACATTTTAACTTTCCATGATGATAAATCAAACATTTATTATTGTTACCTTTAAATTTGGCAACTGTGACTTTACCAACATGGCCGCTGAACACTGCAAATTTTAAGTTCCTCTTTTAGAAAACTTTTCATAACCATGATTTTGTCAACTTTGTTCTATGCCACTTTGTAGCACTGAACTAAACCGATCTTAAATACCATTTTAAAAGGGTGATAGTAATATTTTATAGTTCCCGAGCTAGGTCTGAAGCATTGGCTGTATACATCAAATGATCAAGATTTATTGCAATTTGAATAGCAATGCAGATTCATATGCTCCACTGGGCGTATAAAGGTAAATTATGATAATGATTGCGCTGAAAATTTTCATTTAATTTTCAAAAACCTCTTTACTGTCTGTCAACTTCAATTATTTTATCAGTATGATCATTCCTTTTTCCGCACCCAAAATGGCAAAGATAAACCAAATGCATCGTTATACGATCATCTGTTACATAAAGGTAAGACCATCAGTCTTATTGTTACGGTGCCAGACCAGGAACAATAAAATATCGATTTTTTAGACGAATGCACCAACAGATTTGCTTATTCAGGATTACCACCCGAGAGCAGTTATTGAGTCGAAAACACTCTTCCAAGGTTTTGGCTCAATTTCACACATATATCTGCATTCTTCACCCGCCCGAACACAGAGAACTGATTTTTCATCGGTTTCTTAAATTTGCGTACGAGTTCGAACATCGTGGTATGTCGCTATAGAAGTTGATTTGTAGAAATCGTTGCGGGGTCGTTGACCGCTGCATAGCAACACCGGACTCTTGCTGTCTCACTTCCTCCCCCTCCCCGCGACTTCCTGTCTTCCTCCCACCCCTAGAGTCTTGTAACATCGCCTTGCGCCCGAAACTAATTTGGCAATGCAACATTTTACCGCTGCGAGCTGCTGATACTCATCTTTTTCATACAGCTCACGGAAGCTTAAAAAAACGTAAACCCTTTTCATTTAAAGTATTACGACAGACATGGAGAACTTTTTAGAGGAGAGAATGTAAAACTCTTGGCGATTCCAGGGTTCACGACGGCTTAAGTAGCCACTTCACACACGCTTTCAAAGCTTAGAAAAAGTTTTGTAATCATTTCGGAAAATTGATCACGTCCATTGGATTAATTACGGTCACTAAAGAATGTTTTTTCCTTTTTTTAAAAATCTAATTAAGTACATAAATATTATGAGCTTCTGGATTACCTTCTTTCAGTACAAAGATGCCAAATCTACCAGATAACGGAAAGCTCGCTCGTGTAGCTTTTTTTGTTCGGCAAAAAGGAATTTTTTCCTGCATTTAATCACCACCAAGAAGATTTATGTCCTCAGATACGCTATGTGGTAGGCAAACTACACTGTATAACAATCACCATTTTGTCAATGTTTAAACATCCACTTTTCTGAAATTCTTCAAACTGACAATTTTTATGAAATGAAATAGCTGAAACCTTAATTAATCCAGGTGAGAAAAATCTTGTAGGCAATGCCTCAAAAAAAATTCAATTTTTATTCTTCTTGGACCAATTGGCAAACCAAATGGCCGCCACGGCTCGCTCAAAATCAATAATGTTTTGAGTTTGTCCAAGTGTTTGTAGACAAGGACTAAATTTCACCCTCTAGGTATATGCATATTACAATAGAAATGAGGAACATTTCATAGAATGGAATATAAATGTCAAGGCATTTACTGGGCTTATGACCTGTCATCGCATGGTTTAAGTATCTTTTTTACACCCTGCGTTACATTTGCTATTCTACCTGTGTTTAAAGATCAGCATTTTCTCACAGAGAATCATTCTAAAGATTTTCACCTGCATTAAAAAACATCACTTTTTAAAAACCAACACGTCTTCAAAATTTATTATATTGGTTAATACTTCGCATTGTGTTAAGTGATAACGTGTACCGTAAACGGCTCAGTCAGAATCGGGGATATATTGATGTTCGAACATAGGAAGAAGGAAAATGTCGCACAGTATGACCACCGATCTGATTATCGTAGGCAACTGAAATGGCTCAAAATTGGACAGCGGACAGACTACCACGCCTTTTAACTTATGGTCACTGTATTTCATAGTCCTGACGCTTCTATATACCGACATGAAATTTTCAACGCTTATCAATTCATGGTTAACCTTTTCGTTCTTATTTTCAAAGTAGCTTCTTAATTCCCATCCACAACTCCTCTATACATAGTATTTATGCGGCTCGACTGTAGAATTATCTTTCAACCACTTTTAAAGATGTTTTTACAGTAGCTCTGTTGAAATCATGCCCATAGATTTTTTTTTTTAATTTTTATTAATTTTTTCTCTTTTGCTCTACCTTTTTCCCTTTTCACCATTGAAGACTAGAATCGATATTAATTTATTTATATCCCCTTTTTTTTCTTTTTTTTCTTTCTCACATGCGGTTTGATATTAAAATCATATAAACAAAATTTTATTGTTTTTTTTATGGATTACCGTTTAGTAATAAGTCCGTCAATTTAAAAATAGTTGAGGTAATAAAAATAAATAATGTGATATCTTAGACCAGCAAATGGCCGACCATGTGAATACCTAGACGTAGACATTCGTATTATTTTCTCAAATAGGTTTTTCATCTCCGTTTTTATTTAAATGTTTGTCTGTATTTACGAAAATAAGGTTCGCGAACTATTTTTATTCGCCAAAGTGCATTAGCAATTCCCAGAGCCAAAACAAAAGCTGCGGCCGAAAATTTTATGGTTGAATAGCTGTCCAGAACCAGTTTGTAAAAGACCATTAAAACACAACTAACTCGATGCCAGTTGAAAGAACTCTACAAATTCAAAGAGCTGCATCTACAAGGTACCTGTGATTACCTACTTTGGAACTTAAACCGTAAGTTCCTGTAAGGACTCTTTGTAAAACATTGCGCATTAAGCATTCCTTAAAATTATTACCAACTGACTTCAAAAGCGCTGTTCAATAACTAAGGTATTTATTCATTTTCATTTTGAAAAGATGCGGTGACTGACTGTTTTGATTAAAAGATATTTAAACACTGTTTTTCTGTTACTCTCTCCCAAATGCTTCGCTGATGTGAGCAAAAAAAAACAACCGCACCTCGTACTGATTACGCCTATTCTTATTTTTATTCTTAAAGGTGGAAGTCAGTGCTATAAAAGCTCCTGAAGTCACTGGGACCTGTAAAAATCTATTGTGACAGGTCCTTGTGAAAAATTCTCACCCACCGAGCCCAAGTGTTTAAAGAGCCTAGTTTCTGTGTTTACTAAAGACGAGAGTTCTCATTTTGCTAGATCTCCCTCTCCAAGCCCAAATCAAAGTATCGGGCTATGAGGTAGGGGGCAAATTCTTTATCATCCTCAGGCTTAACCAGTGGTCCTCGAGAATAGGCTTCCCTTATGATGTAAAGCATCACATTTACATAAAATGTGTATGGGTGTTTCCTCATCTACACTGCAGAACCTACATCTAGAAATTTCAGAAAAGTTCATTCTAGCAAGGTGTTTGTTCAATCTGTAGTTTCCTGGGCGGGTTTCAGTGATAACACTACCCTATTTAATTTTGGCTGAGTTTTTAAACATTATTTTCTTAAAGACATTTTTTATCTCTCCTATACGAAATATAGAAGATTCCTTATAGACAGTACACCCGTTTAGTTTTACGATGGCAGTAATTATGTATGTACTCGTATGTTCATTATTATATTTTTGTACCTTTTATATTATTTGTATATATATTTTTTTCTTATTCTTTGAATTTAAATTTATCTGGTTTCTATTTACTTTATTTTTATAAGTGTGCATAAGTATAAGTATTTTTATTTTATTTATAACTTCTAAATGCCTAAAAATGGTTAATTGCTTTTATTTTGATACCGATAATGTACTTAATCAATAGCTTACACCACTGTGGAAAATTTATATTGACTGTTTTCACAATTTTTGTTTATTTGTGTTCTTATTTTCTGTATACAATAAATGTAAAAACTGTTGTTTTTTTCCTAAATAAAAATGAATAAATAAATAAGATCAAATACAATTCTAAGCGAAAACCCTTTTTTTTTTTTTTTTTTTTTAAAAAAGAAATATTTGCGTTCTTATGATTTACCCAAATATTTAATTTTGAGGGCCATTCTCAACGAGTTGTAAATAACTCACTATTAGAAAATGGAATCAAGTTGGGGTAGAGTGGGATTCGAACCACGGACCTTTGGTCTGTGAGTCCGAGACACTAGCCACGGGACCACAACCCGACATTAATTAATAAGTTCCATTGCTTGGTGCTGACCAGGTACTTTTTGCCAAAGCATTTCACTCTGCTTTTTGACCGATGACTTAAGTTCATTAAGAGGAGTACATTTGAGCAACCCGCAGTAGGGCTCAGGGCCTATTGGGGTTGATTATGCCTAACTAAAATCGACAGAATCGATTTTACGTTTTTGGTAAAGAGTATTGGAATAAAATTGTCGGTACCATTTGCCTTTTTGTAAAAATATTTATCATATTTGTATACTGTATGTCCGAAGACGGCAGATAAAACTGTGCGCTTTTAAGGGTTTTTGGATGGTTGTTGTTCTCGTAATAAAGAGTTTATCGAGAAAATAAAATAGAAACACGCTAATTGTAGATATTTGTAGTGTGTTATTTGTAAAAAATCACTGCTATGCCATAGTTCAGGGAGAAAATACAGGAGTATGGTTGTATCAAGAAAAGTCAGACCGCATTTCTTCTTAAGTGTTATTTAAAAATATAAATTTAATCTTGATGCTAGAAAAAAATCATTTAAAAAAAAGGATTTAAAGTTTATAATGAGCTGTCGCAAATTGTAAAAGAAGCCAAAAATATTACGGCCTTTATGTATAATTATAAATAAAATGTCAAGTATTGGAAAAGTCTCTTAAATTTAAAACTACCTATTCAATAACGACATTCATTTCTCCGCGCTGGTAGGGTTTTTACACAATATCGATATTAAATATACTTCTTGAACATACTGCTAAAATTTGTATATTTGATACAAAACGCAAACAAATTTACCATAGAATTAGCGAAATAAGCTAGTTTTTAAACCAAAAAAACACGTATTATAACCAAGATGAATGTAAAGGAAATGTTTAATTAAGTTATTTTTTTAATTACTTCAAACTCTAATTCAATAAATCGACATCGCATGTTCGTTCCCAAGAAAGCGGAGTTATGGGAACAAAGAATGAATATCAACAATTGTTCCGAGACTGTAAATAAAAAAATATTTATAGAAACACAATAAAGAGATACTCATATCATAATACTGTTCAATATATAAAAAATTATTAGTCTGCCACGTAGTCAAACGGTCGGGTGATCGAATATTTCATAGTCCCATATTTCGTAGGAGCGTAATAATGATTATATTAACTTTTTGTAGTGAAAATAATCAAGATAAGCTGCGGATAGTATACTATTGCATTACCCTATGCACCATTAGTTGCGGAAAGGGAGCGATGATGTTAAAATTGCGTCAAAAGCTGTGTCTAGGTGGAAGAAGAACATTATGTGTAAAATATAACATGAATTCTGGGTCGTGATTATAAACGTAGATTTCGAGGCGGTATAAAGTAAAATTGATATTTATGTTCGAAAATATCTAGATTTGTATGAAACATATAGTGACCGACCGAAACAAGATTAAATTCAATTTTAGTTTTGGCTGAAACCGAAACGGAAACTTATTAAAATAACCTCAAGAGTTCATTTATATAAGTTTTTAACAAAATACACGACGAAGTAAAATACAGATTTTATGAGTAAATTAGTTTATTTTTAGCGCTTTTTGGTTCGTTATGTTATACGTATAACTTATATGTAATATTGACTTCCTTGTATTGAATTTTTTTAAACTTTTATTTAATTGATACATTTAAGATTTTTTTATATTTTATGCAAACATTATTATATTGTGTTACCAAAATGTTTAAAGAGAGAAATCCCTGCAAAAAAACTGCTTTTGCAGTTTGGCGGGAATTAAAAAAAAATGTTTAGAATAATGCTTTTGTGAAAAAAAAATAAAAAAATAGTTGTTCAATGTACGCTATAGGAATTTATACTTTTAACTACAAAGAAATAACAAAAAAAAATAAATGTAAATAACTACTCTAACCACACTCAAAAAAACATTCAATTAGTCTACATTTTATTTTTTACGTTTGATAATGGCAAAACAATAATGAATTATGAATGGACAATAATCCAATATCTCCAATTATTGTGTGAATTTTTTTACCCGAGTACAGTCGAACGTAATCCGACACATTCAAACGACGGGTTTCAGCTGAGCCGAAGTTTCGGCCAATTTTTGGCTGAAACTGAAAGCGCTGCTCCACAATAATATGTAAAATACGAAAGGCAGTTTTTTTATTTTGATTTTATCGCCGTAAGAATTGAAAATAAAAAAAACTGATGATGGAAAACGAAACATATCAATTTCTCCACACTCGTTTCTGAGCCGGTGTAGTCTGACGATTGGAGAACTTTCAAAATGTTATTTTTTTAGTAAATACTATGTATACTACGGTGATGATAAAGGTAACAGTGTATTTTAGTATTTGCATGTTGGTGTAGTGAGTGTCCCGATGAAGAGACTCTATTTATCCGGTAGACATAAAAAGTCGGTGTATGGTTTTATACGAATATTTACTAACATTAGTTATTATTATTATTATTATTTATTTTATTTAGTTCTATGATAAACATAGTCTAATATATATTACAACACAATATTTCCATCTATACTTATTCTAACATTATTTATCACTATTATACACTTAATATCCTAATTTATAATATTCACTGTTTCATATGTACATTTTCATTAATTATATTCACTATTTACACTATATATTACCTAATATTTTTCACATATATACTTTTTACATTTAATTTGAAATATATTAACATTTATTTAATTTTTTATACTTTCTGTTTTTTATTCCCTTGTACATAAGGCAATTCTGGGACATTGCTTTTGATTTCTTTTCCAGTCTTATATTACATTATGTGTTTGATTAATCCACTAATCTGATCCTTCACACATACTGCCTTTTACCGCAAAGCTTTGTTCAGATTAGTTTTGCATTATACATTCATATTTATATATGTTGGTTGTATGCAAATCCTAACACGAACATTTTCACCATTTTGGTTTTACCAGCTGTCTCTAACCGACCAAAGCTTACACAGACAATCATATAAGCAAAGGTTTATTATAAAATCAAAATAATTACTTTTAAAGCATTAATAACGATAAATCTTAGTAAATAACAATAAACTGACTTAATTTTCTTTATTCAAAGAAATATCAGCGTTTTTATAATTTACCCAAATATTTCATTTTTGGTGGCCATTTTCAACGAGTTGTAAAAACTGACTATTGAAAAATTGATATCAAGTTGGGGTAGACTGGGGTTCGAACCTCGGATCTCTGATACGTGAGTCCGCAATACTAGCCACGGGACCACATCCCGATTCAAATTCAAATTTAATTTTCACAAATACATTCCATTACAGCACACATACCAATTACAATGTATTAGACTAATTTAAAAATAAATGCCAAAAGTTAAAAAAAAAAATGGTTAAGATTATACAAAAGTCATTCGAAAGAAATTTTTTGCTTTACAATATAATATGCTGGTTTATTATTACATGTATTATATTATATTATTTTATTTGATTACAAGCATTCATAAAGTTCAATGATTATTTTGCAACAATTTGGTCAATTATTCATAGCATCTTCACCGTACACCGAGCAGCTTTGTCAGCTCAATTCTCTCGATTGAACACGAATAGACATAGGTGTCAAAACGCTCATTTTCATTTACTTGATATTTCATTTTGAAGGCTCGTAATCAAGTAAAATATTGAATGTAATATAAAAGCAAACACAATTATCTTATAGAGCAGAAAATTTTCTTTCTAATTTTCCTTTACCTTTTTTTTTACTGTTGGTGCTCATTTTTAAATTTAAATAAAAAACGGATACAACTCATGTTAAAACCCAATGCATACGAGAATTATAAAAAAAACTACAAAAAAAATGATACTAGAATTTCAAAGGTTATAATATCCAAGAAAATAAAATCCTTGAAAACAAAGACAACAAAATCACCAATACTAAGAATCTTAAACTGCTTATTTTAGCACACATTTCTATGTCTACAGTTTTCAAGACGGACCCGTCTCTTCATCAGGACACTAATTACACTAAAATAAAAATATCCCTACACATCTTTACCATAATAAATAAATAAATCAAATATAAAACGAACATGCTGAAAAGACATGCTATTAGAGGCTAAAGCTAGGGTTTCCTCGGACAGCGGTGCCCGTATCTTAACGGCCGTAGTGAACGGTGATGCGGTGGACAGCCGTCGTAGTGGTGACTAGAGAGTGGTTTTATTTTTTAACGGTGTTATCAACACCATTTTTATAGGAAACCACTTTCTAGTCACCGTTACGACGGCTGTCAACCGTATTAATGTTCACTACGGCCGTAAAAATACGGGCACCGCTGTCCTAGGAAACCCGAGCTTTACGCCTATTAGCACTTGTTGTTAGCTTCTAATAGCATGTAATTGTAATAATTAATGTCTTGGTAAAACGACAAGTACGCCGAGTAATTTAACAAAAATATAAAACCAACGTGCTAATGAAACACAAACTATTATAAGTTAATCCCAACATGCACCCAGTGTTGACTTCTAATAGCATGTGACCTATCAGCACGAGGATTTGGTGATTGAGTGCTAGTTACTTAAAAAAGTGATTTTAAGTCAAGTTTTAAGTTAAATAATTGTTGCATTTTTGTCAAAATGGGCAAAAGAGTTCACACGGAAAAGAAAAATAAAATAACTCATTTTGCATATTTTGACAAAAAAGCAATCATTATTTATCTTTTATTTTTTTTTAGCTAAGATTTTATGTTACAGATAGCGAAAACATTTTTGTGAAGGGAATACAGAAGTCTAGGTATTTACAAGGCAAATGACCTGTCATTGGCTGGTTTAAGTGGCCACTTTGCACACGGTGTAATATTTGAAATATCTTTGTTTAAACATCCACATTTCCTCAAATCTTCAATCTGTTGACTTTTGTGAAATAAAGAGCTGAAACCATTATCATGTGGGTGAGATTCATCCGGCTGAACCATTTCACCTGCTAGCGGGTAACTCCTCGGTAACTCCTGAAAACATTTTTTAAATTTGTATACTTTTTATACCAGTTAGTATAATCAGCAATGTTTTTAGTATGTCCAAATGTTAAGAAAATAAAGAAATACAGCTTGTCTACAAACATTTGGACATACTCAAAACATTGTCCATTTAACTTTACTTATCTATGTTTTTTCGTGTTTAAAGAAAAAACATTGGCCGAGTGGTATAGTGGTCAGCCCGTTCGCTGACCATCCAAGAGGTCTCATATTCGATTCCTTCATGGTTGACATGTGCGCAAGAAAACAGATTCTCTCGCGGCCGTATTATATTTTGTACGTAAATACACAAGATAATACGGCCGCGAGAGCGTTTGGAATACCACCCCCGAAGCGTTAGTTTGAAGTTCATGTAACAAAAAAATGATCAAGATAATCTGCGATCGGTGTACTAACGCCCGAAAACTATTTTCCAATTTTAATACTTCTTCTTTTACCAGTTAGTCGGATCTTCCTGACGGCGTATGCTGCTGCGCTAACTCTTGCCGCTAAAGCTTTTATATGAGGGGCCCACGGTTAGTTAATTCAACAATGTATTGAGTATGTAAGAATATTTTGGGTATTTTTATACTAGAATATTTCATAGTCCCAGGGACTAGTCCAGGACTGGTACTTGAAGCGTAAGACTAATTATCTTACCTTCATGTTACACAAAAATGATCAAGAAAAGCTGCGATTGGTGTACCAATGCAGTGCCCTGTGCATTATTATTATTATTTACCATGATTCATGATGAAAGCAGTTAAATATTTTTTCTGCAGTTCAATTATGAAGGAGTTTGCTTAAAAACCTGAAATAGAGAATTTTAAAGTTTAATTTTTTTTCCGAAGACAAAACTACAGATACCAGTTTATTTTATTACCTGTGAAGTTTCTGTGTACTTCTAGGACTAAATAACAAATATCTCCCTGTTTATTAGACCCGTTGCTCGGCGTTATATTGCCTCTGTCTATATTTCAAACACCTACTTGTTTTCATTAGATCGCTAACGTAGCAAGAAAAGCGTGCTATTAGTATTGTACATGTAAGATTTTGTAGTTGGGTGTTTGGTTGGAGTTCCTACCCCAGTTAGAGATTGACAGAGAAGACACGAGGTTGCTGTTTGATGTTTATTTATTACACGGTGAATAAATAATGAATTACGTCGGACGAGTGTTACGTCGATAAGGAGTTGAAGTAACTGCACTTGAACTACATGCTGGAACTGTGTGATGTCGTCGAGCTGGTATGACGTGAACTGAACTGACTGACTGACTGATGTTGGCTGCGTCTTGTGGTCTCTTTATAGACGATGTTCCTTTGTAGTTCATTTTTCCATGGTAGGGACGGTGTGAATATACAGTTGAACGATGCCCTCCGATTTCTTGTGAAATACTCAGAGTTGCATTTTACAAATTTATAGGATTCGATTGAAAATGATGACATTGCATTGTCGGTCATTAGTCTCTTTTCTTCTTGAGGTGCCTTGTCAGATCCCCCGACGTCGGCGATCACTACACCGAAAGCATCTCGGTCCCGCGCTACTCCGCAGCCAGAACAACTGCTTATTGTATGTATTCACCCTAGTGATTCCTGGGAAAAGATGACCAGAGTGGTTTCCCGTTGCTTTCTCTGGTGAATTTTTCTGTCGGGGTTACCTTCCCTTAGCTGGTTGGTTCTGGTTTGCAGGCGCCAGAAACTCGCCTTTCATCCTCTAGTCTCCTTTAGTCTTCCTTTTAGTCTCTTTTAGGTGAACTAATTTAACACGTGTGTGTCATCGACTATGGACTATGGACCCTACATACATGTACATACCTTAGTTCAATAAATACTAAATCGCCGAATAGAAAGGAAAATTAAACAATAATTTTGTAAGTTTAAGGGATCGCAATGACGTGCTTCAAATTGACCAGTTGAAAAATTAAAACTACAATGCACATTCAAGTTATGATGTTGAACCTTGAATACGGGTCAAACGTACATATCTGCTGTACTGTATGTATGCACATAATGAAAGTACACGTATGATCAGCTATGTCCGTAATATATATTATAATGTGCAATTATGTGACCTATTCCCAAGCATAGATTTATTTATTTTTTATGAGTATTATATAACATACTTTAAAATATTAAAAATATTACAAGTAGTGTACGAAAACTTATTTTACATTATGTTTTATATTAATCCAAATTTTCGGAGACAAGGACTGAATTCAATTCCCTAGAAAGCTGTTAAAATTAACATTTTACAAAAAAGATGAAGACCATTTTAAAAAAGGTAATGTAGAAGTCGGGGCATCTACAGGACTTATGACCTGTCATTTCAGGCGTTGCCTAGTATTTCGGTGAAATAATTCAATAAGCTGAATCTCACCCGCATAAATAAAGGTTTCAGCTCTTTAACTTCAAAACATCAACAAATGAAAGGATTGAAGGAATATAGAGTTTAAATATAGGCAGAAAGGTGAATGTTACAAAAAAGTAAAGTGACTACTTAAACCAGCCAATGACAGGTCATAAGCCCTGTAAATGCCTAAACTTCTACATTAACTTCTCTCAAATGTTCTTCATTTCTGTTGTAATATGTAATATTAACAGCTCCCCAGGGAGTTGAATCCAGTCCTTACCTACAAAAATTTGGACAAATTCAAAATATAATTGATAAATCCACCTGGTTCATGAAGATGTATAGAAAATTGAAAAAAATCAAGTTTTCAGGCGTTGCATAGTATGTTGGTAAAATAATTCAATAAGATGAATCTCATTCGCTTAAATGGAGGTTTCAGCTCTTTCACTTCACAAACATCAATAGATGAAACGATTGAAGAAATATAGATGTTCAAATATGAGCGCAATGATGAGTGTTACACAGTGTGCAAAGTGACCACTTAAACCAGCCAATGACAAGTCATGGGCCCTGTAGAAGCGTATACTTTTATATCACCTTCTCTAATATGTTCATATTTTGTTTATGTATCAATATTAAGAGGAAATCTCTAACTAGACCTTATGAAATGTATTCATAATATCTGTACCTTGGAATATAAAACATGGGAGTCCATTTTTTGCCGTTTGAAGTTAAAATTGCAGAAATCATCGCTATAAGCTTGATTAGATTTCCGTCATAACCATGCTTTTTAAGTTGGAAAAAAATTTATGTTCACTTTGTTTGACTGATAAAAAAATCAGTAGCCCCACGTATGCTATTTTAATATTAAATATTATTTTTAAAAAAATCATTATTTTCAATTTGAAAGTACTTTATATGTTGAAGTTATCTAATTTGATTAAAAACTTATGGTGTTTTGGAAATCGCCCTACCACAATATCTTGTTTGCTCAACATTTTGATAAATGTGACTCCCGTGGTTTATCCTTTAAGGTACAGATATTTATTTTACATTTTTATAAATATCTGTTGTAAAATAAAATTATAAATTACAAGACCCGATGTTTCTTAATCCCAAATGTAAGACTAGTAAATAATTCTTGCGCTCCGAAATATCTTGCTGAGAATTTCATTTACCTTTCTGATCAAGGTCTTTTGCTTTGCTCTTCCTAGGAGGGAACACTTTCCATTCCTTGACATAACACATCATTTTTCAGCTATTTCCTTTCTGTCCAAGACACTAGACTTTGAAATGAGCTACCCCTTTATATAAAAAATGCTCCTTCTCCAGCCACCTTCAAGAAACGTCTGAAAAATATATATAATTATATATCCCTAGAATCCAGAACTCCTTGAGGTTTTATAGTTTTTTTTTCTCACATATATTTTTTTTACCCTCTTTTATTTTCTTGGTTTCTCTTTCTTTTTCCTTCCAAACTCATTATCTGATCCCGAAAATTCCTCATCATTTTATGTGTATATCAATTAGATTTTTTCAATATTTTATTTTATCATATGCTTGTATCTTTTAATATATATTTATGGTTTGTTAGTACAAAATTTTGACCAATCTCTTCTTTTGACGAGTCTGTTTTTTGGTTGGCTGGAAGATATTACATTTAGCAATAAGTCCGTCGAGGTACTAATTCTTTGTACATGAAGTTTTAAATAAATAAATGCCTTGATTTATTCGATTATCAAAGAGGTTCTCCATTTCTGTTGAAAAATCTGTCAATCTCGATAAAAACCTTAAAAAAGTAAATCTCTACTCGCCTACAAAGATTTATAGGTGTTCTTTGTGATATAGTAAAATTATTCGAAATTTAAAAGTCGAAGGTGTGAAAATTCTCATTTAATATTGAGGGGTCCTTAAAATAACTATGGTTGGGGGCTTTGTGAACATTTTCCAAAGGACCATGTAAAAAGGGAAAAGTTGATTTGATCTCGAGGGCTTATGTCATAATTTATTGAAGGTTCTTTTCTGATATATGATACAGGATTTCGAATATGTATACGGAAAGTATTTGGACATTTTCAGTAAATACGGTTCTCATTCAAAGTGCTTAAGCAAACAAAATAGCTATTTAAAATCCCATGGAAAAAATAAGGAATAATATTTTTTTTTATTCCTGAATTTATAAAACAAATTGCAGTTAAATGAATATCAAAAATACTATCAGGTATATATTATTTTTTTAATTTTAAAAATGATTAATAACAAAAGTATAAAACAACATGTTTTGTACATATATAATTTATAATACCTCTCTAATAGAGTGAAAACTCGTGTTTAGAGAGGGAGTTTGATTTACGTTAATTTTGATTGATATAACATATTAAATATATACATTATATTTTATTTACACTTCATTTTTATTATCTAAAACAGATTTCTTTAAATTAGAAATTATATTCTGAAAGATACACAATTTTCCGCGGTATAGAGTTCAGAATAGGGTGGGTCTTATGTGTTTTTTAAATCTAGATTTAAATGTTTTAATATTTGCTATTGACTTTAAGATTTCTGCAAGATAATTAAACTTTTTTTCCCAACATTCGAACAATGTTAACATAGTGCAACAGACATTTTGCAAGCATTTTACAAAAGGGAAAATAGAAGTCTAGGCATCCACAAGACTTGACTAGCTTGAATAGCCATTTTACCCACTGTGTAACATTCATCATTCTGCTTATATTTAAACATCTATATTCATTCGACTCTTATATGTGTTGACGTTTAAAAATTGGACTCTTGCGATTTCAAATTTAAATCCAAAATTTCAATATAGCTTGTATTTTTAATCACACCTCGTATAGTTAGTGGAATAAATCTTTTAATGATTTTGTGAAAAAAGACAATAAAATAATTAATTGTAGGATGCTCATCGTAATTTATAAAATAAAGATTTTAGGTTAACACTTAAAACCGATTAGTTTGATGGTGCAATAGCCAATTTCATCGCTCTATCAATATCGTATGTGTGGTATCGCTTTTAAGAGATAAAATTAATAAATATAAAACATTTCGTTACATTTGAGATATTAAAAAAATAAATATTGTTGAAATTGCCTATTTTTATTTTAACACGATTTTGAACCATTTTTCAACCTGTATGAAAGCATACAGTATGGATGGTGTCATGCATAAATGTGTCAAGCCACGAAATCGGAAAAAATGTGTTAGTGTCGGAATCATAATCCAAAAGTGATATTCTTACATTGAATTTTTTTTTAATGAGTTTAAATACACAAATTCTCTGTAATATCTCTGTGTTAACCAAAAACCATGCAACTGAACTTAAAACAATGTAATACTGCTTTAAGATGTTTAACTAAGATGTTTTTATAATCAATACGTGGCTAACATGAAAACAATATTGCATAAATGTGTTAACATCGCAAAAGACCGACCTTGGCCAATTACCATTGGCCGACAAGTTTTGTTTATTTATGAACGACATGGAGCTTTTTGAAATTGGGGGATTCATATTGGAAGAAAATTCCAAGGTATTTTAACGTCTGTTTTAAATTATGAAGCCCTTGTTTAAATTTGATTTTTTATACTTAAAATTTTCTACGCAATAAAATATACACTATTGATAATTTTACATTAAAAAAAGGTAAAAATTGTAGTTTCGCATTATTATGTTTTTCTTTTGGGAAATATTTATTTTTTAAGTTATTGTTATTACAATGGTAATAGTTTTTAAAGTGTTCTGTACAAATGTGTTATCTCATGTTTTGTGTTATTTATTTATTTGTTTTTTTACATAAATGGCATTAATTGCCTTTAACATATATTGAACATAAGAATGAAAAAAAATACAAAAATAAATACATAACAAAAAATAAAAAGATTGCATAACTATAATAATAGTAACAAGTAGGTACACATAAACAGATACACATAAACAACCAAAAATATTATAGAAATAAATACATAAATATGAAAAAGTAAAAAAGGAAAGTATTATTAAAGAAAAGTTTAAGAATTATATTGGGAAAGAAAAAAAGAAATCAGACTAATTTTATAACTTTCAAGTCCTGAACCAAATATATCAGCCTTGTCCTCATACTGATTACCATATCTGTGGAGCCTAGGGATAGGCGAGTGCTGTGATAGTTGGTCCTAGAACTTGCAGAACAAAAAGGAGATCTGTGGCGGGTATGTCAACCAGGTACACGGAAACACACCAACTCCAGCAAATCTTCTTGGTCAATGAATGAATTGATCACATTATAAAGTAAAATTAGGCCAGTTAGGATTCTTCTGACGGAAAGTTGTGAAGGATTTGCTGAAGCTAACAATTGATTATAATTTTAAAAAGCAGCTGGAATATATAGTTTAAAATTAATATATTTCAGAAATTTTTTTTGGACGCTCTCAAGTGAATCAGAATGTAAACTATAATGAATAATATATTATGTTTTAAACTATATAATTGATTACATTTTTTAAAAATGCGTTTAGTGATAAACATAAATTATCTCAGTGTGAGGTTGGTGTAGCTTAACTTATTTTTGCATAACACCATTAAGTTATTCCCATTCTTGTGCCAGAACTGAGAAGTAGGTATTTATTCCAACGACCGGATTTAAGCTTCCCTTGGGTCGCCTGCCCTCCCACGAAGTGAGCATAATTTATAATCACATTTGATCGCAATCCAATAAGGAAAGATTCTGTTTATTCTATCAATGTTCTTGGTTTCAAGCAATACAATCAAAATGGTGTAATTCGATTAATCTTTTATTCAATACGACGGACGCTAAGTATATTTCCCACTAAATCTGCGAAAATATTTAGAAAAAAAACAGCGAAGATTAGCACACGTTCATTTTATGTTTGTTGACAATAGTGAATGGCAAGAAAAAAGTTCTGATAAATTCAACGCTAGTAGGAAGATTTTTTTGAATGATTAGTAAAAAAATTTTAAAATTAATTTTAAAAAATAACCGTTGCAGACTTGTCAAAGTGGGGCCAAATGTATTGATAAATATTTATTTATTCTTTTCTTTTATTGTGGCTTTTACCATTCTTAGCAATACTAGCCAAAAACAAACCGTTTTTACAAATGTTTAATGGGAGAAAAACAACATTAAAGACAAGACAGAAAAAACAGATAAACCTTAAACATCGTTGAAATAGATATATGAAACATAATAGATCTTAAAATTGAATTGACAAATCATAATAACATATCAATACAAAGATAGAGTAAAACATAGTAAAACATTCAATAAGTAGAGACACGAAGAAGGAGAGGTACCTAAACTTTTTAAAAAGCAAAGGCGCCTGTCTGTAAATGAAATTATATGGAATATCAATAACAATCAACATTGATTGGGTGTTTATTTTGTAGAACTCCACATTTAAACTCATAATATAAGAAATCAAACACTGATTTGAGTCTCCTTAGCACTTTGTTTAATTTTTTAAAATATAAAAACAAAAACTTCGTGACAATTTCGTGCCATTTTATGGCTCAAATTTCCTTCTAGATATTGGTTTGATAGTACCTATCAGAAAAGGTATATATACATACATAATACATGGCTAGCACGAGGTGAAGGCTTGTGAGTACCGAGGTGTTTAAATAGGTATGGCCAAAGAAAACTTTATTTTACAATTCCTAAAATTTTCAATAAGACTCCTAAGTAGATTTTTTTTTAAATGTCAAAAAAACTTTTATGATAAAAATAATTCAATGGCTAATATGTAACAAGGCTTTATATTGATTATTATTTTATGTTAATACTCAACTATTAAAACTTTTGTAAATATATTTTGTGTAAAAAATACGTACGCTATTAGTCCTTAATTATGTTTTTATTAATTTCTTATAAAAATAAAAGACGAGTGATACTTTAATTCACAAATATGGAATATCCAGTGACTGTATTAAAATATCACTCGTTAATTGCAATGAACTTCCGTAAAAAAATTTCACTTACAAACTTAAATGTTTATGTTTATATTATTTTATAGATTGATAAAATTTATTTTACTTTTTTCTTTGTAAAAGAAAAATGAGAAACCTGCTGACAAGCCGGTTTCGCGGTTTAGTTGGTTTCATTATTTTTTTCTTTTATATTTTCAGTTCATGTTTACCTTTTGAAAAAATAAGCCAATAAGTCAATAAATAAAAAAAATAAAAAACGTCCTCATAGTCACTGAGTTTGTTTATTTACACCAGGGCTGCATTTAACGAGCATGCATCAATTACCAAAAATTGGAGGATACCGATTTTTGGTATAAAAAAATGTATTTTAATGTTGACAATCAATATTCAATTTTGGTGGATCCTAATTAGATTATTTCCTTAAATTCCTTTTGATTTCGACAAATTCGTCTCACTGGCTTTTAGGATATAAATATCGTAAGATTGTAGAACAACGACGGATTTGTCAAAAATTATACATTCATTTTTTATTTGATATTAACATCGTTAAATATTTTTAATTTTACTCAGATAACAAATATAAGTATACAACATAACTTCTAAATAAAAATTTTATATTAATTAAATACATATATTTACATTAACGTTTCGCATTACGTAAAAGAAAAAACAATTCTTGTGTACATAATGGGAAGTGACGTCTTACAATAGTTTGTTTATTTTGTTTTTAATCATTAATATTTTTGGAATAACATATAAATTACAAAAAAAAAAACGGTGTTTTTAATCAGTGCTACACAAAAAATAAATATTATTATTCCACTTCTTTCTTAAATATATTTTCTTTGTTCATTTCATTAAAGAAAAATGTTCCTCCGTAAGTATTACGATGTTGTGCTGTAGGTATATATTGTATAGACTTTTTCTATCAGGTTTGAAAAATTACACATATATGTAACTTATCCAAGTATCAAATGGTAAACGTTTGCTTTTTTGAAGTTGTGACGTAAGCGTCAAAAAAAATTTAAAACCGCTCTTACGTTAAGTTGAAAAAAATTACTAGCATCGTTGTTTTTAATAAGAAAAATAAGATTGATCAGATTTTAAAAAAGGGGTTATCGCAATTCATTATACGGCTTAATATAATATAGGAACTTGTAAGTGGCCAGGAAAAGCACGAAACAATATTAGACTATATTATTTTTTGAAATAATGAAATTAATTTTCTGTTCTAGGCGAAGTCCGCAGAGTCTGGTTTCTCTGGAGGAGGGGATGAGAAGAGTATCGGAGGAAGAGGAATCCCTACTTTACAGCATCCTGCCAACGGCTCCATCATCACAATGACCCTGAAAAATAACCACCTCATCGTGGAGACCGAAGTCAGAAATGTGAGTATACTGTGAAACGAACATAATTTAACATAATTTGAAACATTGCTGTAGAGGTAGGATAAACAATTTAGTACTATTCCTTTATTACTACAGGATATTTTATAGGAACCTGTAAACAATGGTCAAACTAGTAAATGAAAATAATGTCCTGGATAAACAACCAACATTGAATATGGTCATGTTAAAACTAGATAATCAAGGAACATGTATGACTTGATGAATTTAAGAGTAAGATTTTTGTGCCAAAATAAACCCATAATATTTGGCTGATTTACAAAGCGCCATTTTTGTAAAAAACACCTCAAGTGATCATCATGTGATCTTTTATCGTTGTGTGATAGTGGCAGTCGCAAAAGTCATAAAAGAGTCTCCAAACAAAGATAGATTTTCTTATGTCTTATTTTCTTTCATATTTTTAGGATATTGCACGTGGATCCAGGGAAACAAAAATGAAGTACTCTCCAAACAATGATGGGGTGTTCGTGGTTGAAGTTCAGCAAAGCAACACCCGACCTGGAAACAACACTGGATCACCTGGACGAAGGGCTTTGGTTCATCATTCCCCGGTCGTTACCAACAACAACGTTCCAGAAACTCCGGATAGTCCAAAAATTTCTCAGCAACAGGCCAAGAAGTCTTTCGGAAGCACTAATACAGGACTATCAACTTCCGACTTAAGCATTTCTTCTTCTGATAATCCAAGTTATGCGTATGGAAATCAAGTTGGTTACGAGCAAGGCCACTACGGATATCCATTGTATTCTGGATATGCTTCAACTCCCATAACGTCTATTCCCTGTGAATCGTCTCGTGAACCTCTGTTAAGCAAAACACCAACAGATCCAGATAAGCCGATCATTACAGCAGCAATTTTCAAACAAGACTCAATCATAGCTGGAGATGATGCTATGAAGTCGTCAGGTTACAACATTGAAGGATCCACCGATGGACCGCTGCTTTCAGATATCCAGGCCAGAGAAATTAGTCTTCACAAGTTGCAAGACAAAATAGAGCATGGGTCCTTAAGAGTTATAGCCAACAGTGATAGTGTTCACTCCTCAGATACGGAAGAAGAGAAATACCAAGAACAACAACGACAGCTAGGGAACGGAACAGTTAAAAAAGAACAAACTGTTGTTGAAATCAATCACGACAAATCCAATCAATGTCTTCACAGAGCCGATAGTCTCCCACCAAGACTGACGGAAGAAATGGAGCTTCAAAAAAATGGAATAATTTCTGACAGTCAAAAGAATGGAAACGACGATAATTTTGACACCATTGAAGAAGAATCCATTATCGATTGTTATCCCGGAGACATAGCTTCGGGATCTCCTTTACTTTGTCATCAAGCCGGACTAGTAGCTGCTGGAGCGAGGAACAAAAGAGCATCCTTGCCCATTATAACCCCGGACCTTTATTCCTCTCTTAAACAAACTACGAAGAGTATTCTCCCTGGACATTCGCCGAAGTTTGAAAAGTTCAACAATGAAAATTCTCCATTGGATGGTAACGAGAGATCGGGCTTGCCTCCACCGCTTATCACAGTTACTGAAGAAGCAGAGAGTCCAATGTGTTCGGACGAAAATGATTCTACTCAGAGTTAAAGATTCTCGATATTAAATTAGATGACCTTACGACTGTTACGGAATCCCCTACACGGGGATAAAAAAGATACGAAAATAAGCGTGATCATTGGCGATTGCATATTTTACCAGTTACTCCTAGATTATAAAATTATATATAATTATAAAATAAAAACATAATATATTTTTATCAGTACCTACTATTGTATAGATGCTAATTCTATTG
This sequence comes from Micrasema longulum, assembly GCF_059751315.1. Lineage (NCBI taxonomy): Eukaryota > Metazoa > Arthropoda > Insecta > Trichoptera > Brachycentridae > Micrasema > Micrasema longulum. The sequence goes on from NW_028277411.1 coordinate 570,287, forward strand.
AATTGTTTCAATTTTAAAAATATTATCGATTATCGTTTGCGCTTCGCGTTGTTTGATACTCTCGAAATAATTTCATCGGATATTAGAAAAATTGGGTTAAGGAATTGAAAATTGCAGTAAGCTAATATTTGGCAAACCATGTAAATATTGTTAAGTAAACTTAGTAAATATTAATAGTACCTACCTATATGTAATTCTAAATACTATATTATTAAGGTATTAAAAGGTTTTGTTTAATTTGAAATTATTTATAAATGAATGAAAACGTTATACTCATTGTTTGGGTTTTTGTTTATGAAATTACTAAACAGGTGGCCAGAAACACTCAACGTAAAAAAAAATAAATCTTATCTATCGAATACCCTGAGACCCGTCGAATAAATGTTAATCTTGTTCGGTAAAATGTTAAACGTTTTCAAGGAATTATATTTTTATTGTTTTTTTCCCTCGATTTCGCTTTAGTTACCTAAAATTATATTTTAGTTAACGTATAATTACTTTTCTTATTTATCTTTATCTGTAACCATAAAGTATCAAATACTTGATGGCACAAAAAATTATAATATCTTTAGCATTATTTTAAGTAATGTACCAGGATCTTGTAATAGTAATTGTAAAAGGCATCTCCGATACTCTTGTTAAGAGGAAACGTGGTCTGTCTTTTCTCTATACAAACATATTCCCGTATTTTCTCCTTGGATTATGGCACTAGAGAAAATATTTTTTTAGATATTTTTAATTGGTAATGAAATGACTAATGATAGCAATTATAGTACCGATATTAAAGCACGGCTATCGGCAGCAAACAGATGTAATTATGGCCATTATTTACAAAACTTTCCTGAGCCAGAAAATGGTCCAACACATATGAGGAATGCCATTTTCATACTAAAAGGAATAGATTTATAATACTTTAGATATGGCGATGGATTTCATTGTTTTTCTGTGATAAAGTATTATGTTTTTTATTGTTCCAGATAAGGAAAAATAAATAAAGGTTATTATTTATAGTCAATCAGCGCGTTTGCCTACCATGCAAGAGGTCTCGGGTTTGATTCTCGACATGATTGATATGAAATATTGATTTAAAAGGGTGTTTTTATACTAAAATATTTCTAGGTCCCTAGACTGGTACCTGAACTGTAAGACTGATCCTCCATGTAACAAAAATGATCAAGATACGCTGCAAATGATGCACCAATGCAGTGTCTTATGCACCATTAGGTGCGGAAAAGGAATGATGATGAATTGTTTATCTAATAAAGTATAATTTAAAGTAACTAATGCGAAATTGGGGGGAAAAAAGTAAAAATATAACCTCTCGCCTAGGATATATGAAAACTTTTATTTTACAGGTCTAAGGGTGTTATCTAACAGTTATTTACTATTAATATTTAAAGCATTAACTTTGTGGTTGAATATTCAACTAAATGTTATTAAATATTTGTATACAACCACTTACCGGCTTTTCTATGTCTACCGGTTTCGAGAAATACCGTCTCTTCGTCACAATTTTTGTGCAACAACTATGGTGAAGGTGTATAGTGGGTTTTGCATGTTGGTTTAGTTGGTATTCTGACAAAGAAACGGGTACGTCTCGAAACCGATAGACAAAGAAAAGTCAGTAAGTGAATCTGTACAAATATTTAGTACCACTTTTTTTTTTAATTCGAGCGTGTGTGTAAAATATTGATAAATAATATAAATTTTGTTGAATGAGGCCACAGATACACACACACGTACGGGTTTAAACGCATCCATACTTGGTTTTAAATAAACGCTTATAATATTGTCCAGTAGGCGCGTTCGCCTATCTTGCTTGAGGTCCTGGTTATATTATGCGGCAAAGAATTTTAAAATGTAGGAATTTTCATAATTTTTTTCACAAAATCTTTTATCATATTTTATATTTATTATAGGTAGTAGTTAACAAATGTGCTCCAATTAAATTTAATCACGTTTATACAAACTTATCGGAATACACCGAACGCGTCAACCACTACCTAACGACGCAGACTTATCTCCACTCGATTTTCTTATTCACATTGAGAGGTTATTATATAGACGCGCCCTGTAGAGTAAAATATTTTTAAAAGTAGTGTTACAAAAACGTACCCAAAGTTACTGAGTTTGTTTATTCATACCAAAGATCATTTCAACGATCATGCATTTTTACATGCATTTTTACATCCTTTCATGACACGAATCAGGCATTTTGTTTTCGATTCTAAGAGTCAGGCCTGGCTGGCAGTCAAAAAACGACTAAATTCGCGTTGGGCATGAGTTACGTGTTAACATTTTTAAGGGCTCAGAGAATGTCTAAGTGCAATAATATATGTATCCTTATTCAGGTTTTTCACCCGAGAGCAATCGAGTTGAAAACACTCATCCTAGGTTCTTGATCTTTTTCAGACGCCGAATTGTATTTTTCATCCGTCTGGCCAATCAAAAGACATAAATAATAATAATTTAACAACTTTGGCTAAAATAGTGGTTTGAAGCCATTGTCCTAAACTTCCTCGTAAATAGCACGTAATCAAATATATAAAAGTCCGATTAGAAGCTTTCTCACAATCAACACATTTCAACAATGTCAAAAACAAACATAAGTATGCTACTTATTGTTTGTTGTCATATGTTGTAAAGCTTTGATTTCCTAAAAAGAGTTGCCATTGTCTAGCAGTCATAATATGCTGTGATGCGGTGGGCGAAACAAGACGGCCGTCTCAACGGTGACCAGCGATGTCAACTTAAAGAAATCGGTACTGTCAATCGATCGTAGCAGTGATCACATAATTTTATTAACGATTCACTCATTTAAAAACTTAATTTTATAAAACTGAGATGTATTGCGACAAAAAATGGACGGATTAGAAAAACAAAGTATCATGAATAGGCATATTTGTAACACGAAAACTCATCAGAAGTCAAAAACTATCATTTGGAGGTGAGTGAGACGTATAAAAATCATGCTACAGGATGTAAATTTTAATGTTCAATGGAAATCACGTTTGCCCTCGTATTCAGTCACAAAAATGATTACCGCTATACTAGAAAAAACATTCCAAAACTGTTTGTACCGCTATAGCGGCCATCCTACAAATGACAGCAACGCTGTATGACGTTCTTCTTACATCAACATCCTCATCATAAGCTCGACAGCCCTGAGTGGCTCTGGGCTATATTCAGGAGTCTCCTCTACTCTAGCCGGTCTGCTGCCCTTCCTCTTCAGTTCCTCACTTGCAACGTTGTCGCATCAGTCCATCAATCACATTTTAGGCCTTCCTGGTCTTCGTTATTCTTGTGGCATGAAAGGAGTTAGGCGTTTTAGGGGCGTTTATGGCTCACAATAAACGCTCTCTTTAAAACTAGCGCTATCCGGTTTGAACATACAACGTTTTAATGACGTCATACAGCGCTAGATGACAGTACCGCTCTTTTAGAAAACTATAGCTATAGCCATTTATTCTAATATGGAATTTTAAAAAACACGCTAAAGTATAACCATGGTATTATTTTGTAAGATGTATAATATACTTGTTAATTGAGAAATAATGTATATTTTTGTATGCCTACACATCGAAAATACAAAAAGCAATATTTAAACAAACGAATTAAAAATATGATATTTATATTTGAAGCAGTTACTTGGTGCTTATTTATTATATTTTTTCAAATAAAAATACAAATATCTTATTTTTAACCGTTTAATATTTATTTCATAACATACCGGTTGCATATTCAATCTTTAAATCTCAATTCAATATTGATTATCTTTAGATATTACTTAGACTAAAATTAAATAACGCTCTGTTCCATAAAACAAATATGTAAATGTTGCCTAGCTCAAAACATGTATTTACAAATATCTAGTGAGAATAAACAGTGTTTTATCTGTTTGCATACTAATTAATTTACTTAATTGTATTTGATACCTTTGTCACTGTTTTGCAAACAGAACACATTGTATAATTGTATTATTTACTACAAAGGCCGTTTACACATAGACAATACAATATTGTTTTGTCCCAGGACTCGACCATTGTTAACGTGTAAACGGCAATTTGTGGGACAAAACATTGTCTCGAGACATCAGCACCGATATAGACAAGCAGACTATCTCCGCGGAACAATGACCCCACAATCTTGCGCCAAGAACGAAAACAATCGTTTTTATTATTTTGTTTGTCATTTAACAATTCCAATACATCTATGAACAAAATTAAAAATATTTTTCACGAATTTGCTCGTAATAAATGCTATCGTGTATTTCATTTCCGTTTTGTAGACGGTACAGTAATAATAAGTGATGAGGTAAATGAACTGGAATCTATGGTAAAAGAATTATACGAAGTCTCTAGAAAGATCGGTCTGGAAATGAATATAGACAAAACCAAGATTTTGAGTCCAATACCTGGCAACATATGTACCGGAAGTAAAACTATCGGTGCTGTTAACGAGTACATTTACCTTGGGCACAAAATCAAGTTGGGAAAATTTAATCAAACTGCGGAACTGCCTAGACAAATCGGATTAAGTTGGGCTGCGTTTGGAAAGCTGAAACACGTTTTCAGAAATAAGAAAATTCAAAATGATCTGAAGGCCAAAGTCTACAACTCTTATGTTCTGCCGGTGGCAACATATGGTCTTAAAACCATATCACTCACTGCTAGAAGTGTTTACAAAATTAAGTGCACTCAGCGGTCTATGGAAAGACAAATGTTGGGCGTCTCCTTAAAAGACCGAATAAGGAATGAAGAGATAAGACGCCGTACAAAGATGACCGGTATCGCAAAAAGAGCGGGAAGACGAAAATGGCTGTGGGCGGGTCATGTGGCAAGACAAGAAGTCGATAGGTGGATCCCCAGAATACTAAACCGGAGACCCTACGAAAGCAAAAGGAAAGTAATGAGACCACAATGGAGATGGACTGACGACGTCGTCGAACTCATGGGCCATGGATGGAAATAGAGTGCCCAGGACAGAAAAACATGGAAAAATTTGGAAGAGGCCTCCAGCAATGGAGAAAAACGCGTTGATAAGAAGAAGAAGAAGATTCCATTTTTGCAGCGCTCATGTGTGAACTGCTGCCGAATTTTCGTATTGTTACAGCGTTCTGTCTTGCGCGGTTGAAGTTATTTACGGAGCTGGAACATGACTGTATTGTCATATCTATTGTAATGTTCACGTGTAAACGGCCATTAATAAACGCCGATTCTCCGCAATGAACTGAACTGAAAGCACCATAAGCTGACGATTTAATCTATATACGAGTATATAAAAGGCAATGCTCGTATTTTTGTCCTTGATATACTAAATAACTACTGAACCAATTTACGTGCGGTTTTCTTCAAAATAATGAAATTTAGCTTGAGCATATTTTAAGCCCTGATAATCTTTAATTTAATTTATGGAAAAAAGTTAGGATCGTTAATGCTTCATTCGTCGAACTACGGGCTGCATTTGACGAGAATACATGTACTAAAAAATTAGGACGATGTTATTTTTTGCATATATTTTTATTTTATTTAAATGTTTAAAAACAGAACTCATTTTTTTGGATCTCAATCAGATGCTTTCCTTAAATTACTTATATTTTCTCCCCATTAATTTTTTTACTAGATTTTTGGTAACGATAAAATAATATTAACTGACGTTTAGTACATTTTTAAAAATCGTATTCCTGCATAAAACGCACCCCTGTTGGTGAAAAAAACAGAGTATGACACATGGAAAAAAAATTCTTTATTTTAAAATTAATTATTTAGTAAGCTTTAAAATTCAATTATAAACATGTACCTAGGTACCTTCTTACCAATGAAAAGTTACTTCATCTTTTTTACGTTTATCCGAACGGTTTTATATGAACGGAACATATTAATCTGGTTACGTAAAAGTAAAGATTAACGTTAACTTAACATAAAAACGTAAAAATAATAAGTTTTCGATTATGCTCATTTAATATACATACGAATTAATATTTAACTATAGCAAAAGCAAAGCATTGCCGGGTTCAGTTCGTAATAACTTAATAGGATCTTGATAAGGAAGCTTGTTTATCTTTGATACCGGTTGGAAATAAGGAAAATATTAAGTGGTTAAAAATAAAGTTATATTATTTTAATTTGAGTAATGACATTTAAATATTGTACAATGGGCATGTAATTTAATGTTTAAATGCATTATATGACGTAAGATTTGAAGCTAAAAATTGATAAGTTTTAAAATCAAAATAAATCAAATATTCTTTTGTTACAAACAAATACACGGTTTTTCAGAGCCAGACTGCTGAACTTCAGAGGAACATTTCTCATGGTAGGCCTTTTTTTTTTTCCAATAAGTCATACAAAAAAAATGTTATCTCAGAATGTAGTAAATCCTTTATTTCTCAGACAAGCAGTCCCTCCATAAACCCCTTCCCTTCTCCTACCCAGCCGCTCCACTTGTCCGCGTCTAGTAAATATCGCTTACGTTTATATCGCATTTTGTTTTATCAGGGAGGGATAGGGGTATGCGGAGGATGCTAGTCCGAGAAATTACCGATTTACTCCATTTTGAGATCATAAAAAATAAACTTTTTGGAAAAAATTTAAAAGAATTTTTTTAAAGCTGAGAAATGTTCCTATTTCGCAGTCTGACCCTGAAAAACCGTGTAGGTTAAATTATACAAATAAAATACTTGTGACGTATAAATCCACAAATTTGAGAATATAAGTATCATTATCGACCCTTTTCGCATCTCATGGTGCATAAGGAACTGAATTGATAAATTAAACGCAGCGCATCTCGATCGTGTGTTACATGAAGGAAAAACGACCAGTCCAATGCTTTAGTGCCAGTCCACGGGTCCATAGAATATTGCAGTTGATTGATTGATTAACTCCGTAGATTGTAAATGTTCATTTCTTGTATACCAAGATTTAGACTTACTCAAAATATTATTGATAAAATATGTTAGTCGGCAACTAAGCCGTCACATTAATTACTCAATTATTGTCGTCCATCTTTCAAAAAGACGTATCTCGAATTTATTAATTTTTGAGATGACTTTTTAAGAGTTGGTTTGGAAAATTTTCGCCTTTAAAAATAACAGAAAAAAATCTTACTGTATTTTGCTGGGTTTTTTTTGTTTTAAGACAGTTTAATGCCAATCCATAAATATGACAATTTTTTTATTTAAATATTCATAACTAGATTTCGACAATAAACGAGATGCGTCTTTTCAAAAGACGGACGACGTTATATGCCATTATTTAAAAAAAAATAAGTGATGAAAAGTATCCAAAGAATAAAAAAAAAAAACAACGAATCGTTCTTAGGATAAATTTTCTTTTTCGATAAATGGAAATTTCAAAGAATATATTTTATTTTTGTAGAAAAGGAAATTCGTAGGAAATATTTTAGTTTTCTCCATAAGAAAAAGAATGATTTATTCTGAAGAAATTATCTTATTTTTCTAAAAAAATAAAAATGATTATTTATTGCAGAGATATGTTTTATATTATTTTTACAGAAAAGGAAAATAAAAATTTACTAGCCGAATATATTTTCTTTTCCTGCAAAAGAATAAATGACAATTTAATATTTTTCTATAAATGGAAAGTAATAAAGTAATTCGAATGTATATTTTTCTTCCCCTTTTCAGCAAAATAACGATTTTTCTCAAGATAAGTTTTCTTTTTCTATGCTGAAAAAAAAATATTTATAAAAAAAGCTTTGTAAAAAGCTAAGTAATGGATAATTTCAGGATGTAATTTTATTTAATATAAAAATAACAAAATGATTCATTTTTAGGATATTTTTTTTTCTCCAAGAAAATTATGGTTAATTTTCAGGGTATATTTTCTTTTTCAGTTAAAGGAAAACAGTATATTAATTTTTTTTTTTTAATAGGAAAAAACGATTTATTATTTAGATACTAGCACATATTGTTTAAAATTAGGTTATTTAATCTGTCCACATATAATGTGTCCTTAAAATTAAAATTATGTGGTTACATTACGGATATATGTAAATATTTTATTAATCTCAAAATGTTCTCATTGATCAGTTTTAAGCTTATGTTATTATTTTTGGCAAGTTAATATTTATGTAAATTAATTTGTGCTTCATTACTGATATGTAAGTTGTATAAAGTGCATTTGAAATAAGGTAAGGAAAGAGTGTGCACTGTCGATTATTAAAAAAAATATAAATATACATTATAGTTATTGCTCAAATTTATGTCTACGGTAAGAAAATTTAAAACTAATCATTCTAAGTAAACTTTAAGTCATCCATTCTAATAAAATTGAAAACTTTGTTTACCTATTAAATCCTTATATGCATAAATGAGTTTTAAAAATACTAATTCAAGTAAAATTGAAGTGCTGTCATTAATTTTGCTATTAAGAGGAAAAATTTCAAATATGTTTTTTATGGACTTTGATCTTTCTGCTGACTTTGACAAAAATAAGCATATTTATTTTGAAGCTTTTGACAACTTATTTTTATAATGTCGGATTTTCTTTTGTACGGCTTATCAGCCGTACAAAAGAAAACTGCTGATAAGCTAAGATCAATATTTATGGAGACAATTTGAAAACTGAAAGAAATTTCTTCATAAAAAAATCAAAATGAAATAGCCCAATAACCCTGGACATTCCCAAGCACGGAGAGTGGGGAAATATAAAAACACGTAAAATGGATAAAGACAAATGAATTGTATTTTCGAAATCAATATGTTGTGAAGAAATGTTTTCATACCTAATTTCAAAAATAAAATTGATTCAAAATAGGTTTAAAAAAAAACGCGTTATGTTTGGCCTTGACAATTGTGACGTCAAGATTCGTGACGATGTGTTATTTAAATTTAAGCGGTTACAAACAGAGTTAAACATTTAATAAAATCGTGACGTATTAGGGGCGCGGCCAATTTAATGAACCGTTTTCACGGGAATTAAAAAATTTGTAATATGTGCGAACAAAAAAATTTTTGTACTCGACCGTATTTCATCGACCCATAATGATTTTAAATTGTCGAAAAAATCCTATTGAAATACAAATTTATGATTGCTAGTATAATTATGCTTTTTTAAGCTTCATGTTGTTTAAAAATCTATCTTTTGTGTATGCGAACTCACCCCAGAAATACATTGTTTTGAAGCTATAAATGCAATTTAACGAATTTTTTTCTCTTTCTTTAGAAAACGTTCAAGTAGTGTCTCTACATTTTTTTCGAGGCATGATATAGGGTCAAAGCACCAATGAATGACCGTTAAAGGTTCAGCTTGTAGTGAAATCCACAATTAAGGTATAAATTTCATTATTTAAGCGTACAAAATAAAAGAAAACAATAAAAAACACACTAATTTTTCTAAGTACTTTTTCTTTTTTATTAAAATACGAATATTACAATTATAATTAATATTACTCTAAAAAAAATAGCAGAATCACCAGTGAATGACCACTACTACCCCAGTAAAAATAATACTCAGATTTAGTTACACCATAACATAATAAAACACCTTTACACATTAGAATATGGATATATTCCAAGAATTGCATAAGAAATAGCATCAAATAAAACACATTTCCTTATAAAAACACTATCAATCTCAGAACAATAACGGGAAGACGCACTATTACCCTTTGACAACTCGTAGTTCAAAACTGATAGATTTGTTTCTTACCAAAAGATGTGTCCGCCTACTGCTTTTGTCAAAGTTTCTAGTGTTATTTTTTTTTTTGACTGGACACATGTAGCAATTCTTATTATATTGTGTTTTATTAACGATAATCATTTACTGGGGGGTGAATATTTACTGGTGCTTTGACCCTACCACAAACGCAGTTTCCTTTAAAATCAATTGACTTGGAGAACACTGCAGTTATGAATATATGTATATATATTTAGTAGTTTGTATGTAAATTTTGGCTACGGAAATGTTTACGAGAACTTATGAGGAACATTCCCATCAAGCAAAATATTCTCGAAAATAGCACTAACTAACTATTATAGACACTTACAAAATTCTAGGCTGTAGCGTAAGCATCAAGAAGCAATTTGTGCATTAAGTTCTGTTGTTATCTTGTTACGTTCTGGAAAAATTTAGTGTTGTTTTTTGAAAATATACATTTCCGTTAATTTTTATTGACAAACTTCAATTTGGTGCTCATTTTCAGTTGATTGTGAAACCCTTTAAGAAAATGGAAAACGGAAAGAATGGTGATCGATAATTTAACATTTTATATTCATTTATATGATTATACCCTTTCCGCACATAATGGTACACGGGGCACTGCGGTACACCAATCGCAGCGTATCTTGATATTTTTTGTTGCATGAAGGTAAAATGATCAGTCTCACACTTCAGGTACCAGTCCAGGGACTATGAAATATTATAGTGTAAAAACCCCCTTTTAAATAAAATATTTCATATTAACCATATTGAAAATTGAACCCGAGACCTCTTGCATGGCAGGCTAACGCGCTAAATATTACACCATGAGGCCGATTTATTTATTTACTTACAGTTTATGAAACATTTTTTGAGACGTAAGTCTCAACTTCATCGGACTAAAAGTCCTTTGTTGAATAATTAGTTGACACAGACATCTATCACTACAGACAATATATAGGATCAAAAAATTCAGTAATTTAAAAAATATATGTACGTATATGGTACATCAATATGAACAGCAAACACAAACATTTGATTTACATTGAAAAGTAAGGGGGAGACAAAAAAAGGTGTTCTATTCGAAAAATTATTCAAGAGTTTCCCAGTCAAATCCCTCCCGCCAAGGAAAATTCAGCCCTTAACTCCTCTCTTGAAAATAGTTTTTGTCCTTGAGAGCTTTATATTATGTTTTTCAAAAATATTCTCGGTGCAATAAAGGAGAAGTGTCTCTGACTAAAAATCGTATGTGTTTTGGTGTATAAGTGCTTCTTTTATAATGTTTAAGCGATGAACAAGGAATTTTCTTTACATAGAAGGACATATTGGAACAAGTGACCATTGGTTAATAATTATTTTTGCACAGCAGTAAAAACGCTCATGTTCTGTGTATAAAATGTGTTATTAAATTAAATAAACTAAGAACTCTAACTGGCTTACTATTTATTGCTAGAACATTCGTCAGGATTATTGCATATGGGATTATGAACTTAAGATCTCTAAAAAAGCTAAGTCAATTATTTTTATAATTAAGAAGACATTTCAACATATTACTGCAAAGATTACTCTTCATACAAGGCCTGCATACAGCTTGTATAGGAGCATAGATAATCCCTAAGTAATGTCTCTACTTTTGCAAAGCAATCTTATCTCAATAGCTACTCAAGACAGTCCAAAGATGCGATAAAAAAAATACGAAAACTGCTGAAAAAGACGCTTAAACATGGTAGATGCTAATAAAACTAACTTCATTAAATGAACAAAGGAAGAAAGTATACTGAAAGTGACATTGAAGATCTTAAATCGACCTCGTGGTGTAATATTTATCAAATGCTCTCGTCAAGGAGTTTACGAGATCATCACACAAATTAAGTAAAACACAAGAAAGTGGTTAACTCCACGAGAGAGTGAGTTTTGATTGGAATAATTTACCAAGTATGGCTGTTTAGTTTACTATGGTAAACTTATGAAAAACCGCTTGTATGATTTCTCAAAGAAAGATAAACAAAGTAGTCAATTGTCACAAAAACAAAGACTGCGGTAAATAAAGTAAACTCGAGGATTTTTTTCCCATTATATGCATACAATTTGTGTATTTCCAAAGAAATTTAGATTTGTTTGTGAGACGCTTAATGTCTAAATAATTATGAGTGAGTGAAAACATTTCTACTTCTTCTTCTTCTTGTTCATCCTTTCTATAGATCCAATGGATCTGTTTGTGCGTCTGTTTTCTCTTAGGACGCCGACTGCCAGCAATCGCGTTACCTCTTCGGGGTCTGCCTAAGAGTCTTCTTCCATCGGGATTCCCTTGAAGTGCGATGCGTGGAAGTCTGTCCTCCACCATTTTGTTGACACGTTCATAACAGTACCGCCTTTATTGTCCTCCCCATCTCTTACAATATCTTCCGTACCGCACGTGCTACGAATAGCAGTGTTTCTCGGGCGGGCTCGCAGGGTGTTTCCGGTTATGGATTGGAGAGTTCACATCTCAGAACTTCTTCCGTTGGTGGCTAAATATTGAGTCTTATATATGCTTGATGTATTTTTATTTTACTTTCTAATATCATGTGCTTATTCTTCCATACGTAATATCTGAGGCACCCAAATATCATTGCAGCCTTGTTGATTTGCTTCAGAGTTTCATTGCACAAATCCCCTTTGCTACTGAGGTCAACTTTGAGATACTTAAATTCCATCACTTGCTTTATGATTTAATAATCCACAACTAGTTAACATCACCTCGGGTTTTTTGGTATTAGGAGGCTTTTGGTTTTATCAGTGGATATTGGATAAAAAGATAAAATAAAACTGAGCACTTTTTTTTAATGAAATTTAGTGTAAAAAGAAAAATTAAAATCAATTAAAAGTATGCTTCCGAGTGTATTCGGTTAAACGTTTTGAAATATAATTGAAAATTGTGAATCCAATATTGAAATATCATTCCAGGAATGTTAAATTAAATTAAAATTAATAACGGTATGATCAAGTGTGAATGTTATTGAGTTTGTATTTCTGCGTTAAGTTAGCAGGAGTGTGAGAAAAAGTTCATCCCACTATTGTGATTTTAAAAATATGATCATAACAATGGAGTAGAAAAAATAAAGGGTTTTCAATAAACATACAACTTTAAAAAAATATACTATTGTGACTTGTTCAAAACAGAGGCTTTAAAACCAATATTATTGTGCTTTTAACAAATCACACGAATACAAATTGTAGTAAAATAATTCAAGCTAATAAATAAGCATTCGAGGCCACAATATTTTTTATTAAAAAATCGTTAAAAATAATAAAAAGGTATCTGCAATGTTTTCAGTGGTTAATTGATACTAATGAAAATCATTTAGTAAATTAATTGACTCTAGTTTACATTGTTAAATTTTAATATTAAACCAAATGTAAAAAAAGCGCGTTATCTTCTTTAAATAAAATTGTAAGAAAAACTATAAAAATATCTTGAATTAATTTCGTGTAAAAAAAAAGGTTTTTCTCTGTTGGTTTCTGCATATTGTGGTGTATTTTTTGTAACTTTATTCTACATACTCTCTTTTCCGACTGCTGACAAACCTCTAATAATAACGGGCTAACCGTTTAAAAAAAATAATGTCACCATCGAAATATTTATTCGTTGGATTTACTGGATTTGATGATGGTTGAAAATAGGGGAGTTCCTACCCAGTTAGAGGTTTACATAAAAGAACGGTTGTTGTTAAATATTACATGTTGTATAAACGGAGTAACAGAAAAGGTAACTACGTAAATGTTTCAAGTTAGTAACTGAACACTGAGCTGGACTACATATTGGAACTCACTGTATGAACTGCATATTTTCACTCGGGGTGTTATTACTTTTACATTGTCCTGTGTTTATTTTACTTTCTGGTGGGGTTTTGAGATCGTGTACAAAGTCCGTGTTTATCATCGATTTTACATCCGCTTGTATCAGCAGTTTGTTAAGAGTCAATTGAGTGTTTTATAAATTATTGTTTACATACAGGAAATATATGATTAAATTTTTACACTGTCGTTAATACGATAATAGATCAGATGACACTTTGAATTGATTTCCGGGTGACTTCTGCAGATTTAAAGATTAAATTATTTGAATCTTTATATTATACGTTCACAATTGTACAAGGCAAGTGTGAATTTCTCATATTTACGTTGGAGCATATGTATAGCCTCTATAAATAGCATCCAACTTTCTCTATTGGAGATGATAGAATTTGTCTTTTTGTAGGTAAAAATAAAACTATGTGAAAATGGTGAACCTTAAATTTCACAACCTCAAAACATTCCACAAATTGATTTTATTTTACATTTTTTTTAAAGTCAATTTTCTACATTTTTACGTGTTTTTCAGCAATTATTAAAAAAAATGTTTTGAGTTTGTCCAAATTATTGTAGACAAGGACTGAATTCAACTTTCTGAGGAGCTGTTGATATTGACATATTACAACAGAGATGAAAAAAAATTAAGAGAAGGTAATATAGAGTTCTAGACATCTACAGCACTTATGACCTGTTATTGGCTGGTTTAAGTGGCCACTTTACATACTGTGTAACATTCACCATTCTGCCCATATTTGAACATGTATATTCTTTCAATTCTTTCATCTATTGATATTTGTGAAGTTAAAGAGCTGAAACCTTTATTTATGCGGGTGAGATTCATCTAATTGATCATATTCACTGTGAATGCTACACAGTGAGTAAAATAACCACTTAAACCAGCCAAAGACAGGTCATAAGCCCTGTAGATGTCTAGAACTCTATATTTCCTTCTCTAAAATGTTATTCATCTCTGTTGTAATGTTTTTTATTATGAAACACATTTTTTCATTATAACAGTAAAACAGTGATGTCATTTAAACATTTTGAAAAATCAAGAACTTGTGAACTTTAAAAATATTAGTATATTTTTTTTACCGAATTATTTAAGAAGGTAATTAGATGCAACGGGTAAAAATGCATAACATTTATAATTTTTTTGAGTAAATGTCAATTAGAATGAATTATATTTAAAACCAAATCAAGTGTTTTCAGTTATTACAACCACGAGGAATTGATTGAATGAGAATAATGTTTGTATTATTTTTGAAAGCAGATTTGTAAAAGGTTCAAAATATTTATGATTTTATTTGATTAGCACAACTTAGAGATTAAAATTCACTGTTTTTAAGATAAAAAAAACATTCCAAGTAAGTTTAGAACATGATATCGTAATTATTTGTAATGTCAATATTAAATTGCCTTTGTAGCTTTCAAGTTTATTTTCATTCAATTATAACTAATATAAGGATAAAATAAAATTAATATCTGTTAGTCTAACACTAAAAAAAATGTACATTAGGTGTCCAATGAAAAAATATTTTGTGAAAAATTATTTAATTCATATTTTAAATTTAATACTAGAATAATGTATTTAAATATGGAACAATAAATGACTTATCAAAATGTATATTTTTTTATTTTTAAAAGTATTTAAACTTTAATTTGAACTAGGTTTGAGAATGTTTCACCAAAGCGATTGAGTTATAATCCTCTTTTCAATTTTTATTGCACCTAATTGTGCATAAGGCCACACCTAATGGTGCATGATTCTACAAAATATAAACCACATTTTTAATCTTCTTAAAAAGACCAATGAAAAAAAAAACAAATTAAGAAAAACTGTTTAACATGATATATTATGTGATTATACCGTGTTTTAGCTAAAATAAAAATATAAAATGAACGCCTCCCGTGGTGCAAAAGGTAAAACGCTTGCCTCACATGCTAGGGGTTTTGGAATCGATTCCCGGTGTAAATACGAAAAATGTAAGAGATGTTTCTCAAGCCTGGGTATTTTTTTGCTGTAATTTGCGGCCTCCGTAGTGTAGTGGTCAAGACTCATGCATGAAAGGTTCCGGGTTCGATTCCCAGTGAGAACACACAAATTGAAATATAGTTTTTCTTAAGCCTGGGTGTTCTGTGATGTAATTTACCAGCGTAATTGGGCTTTCTGGCCTATTGTGGTGCAAATATAAATAAACTAATAAATGAATTTGTAAAATAAATAAATGAAAATGTAGCTGTGGACTGTAATAAAGGCGGTGCTTTTCTGTAAAAGGTTTATTCTTGGATGATTAAAAATCAAATCAGGGTTGGTATTATGAATCTTTTCTAGCCTTTCGAAAGTGGTCATTTTGAGGTTTTTTTTTTGAATTTGACAACGTTTTGCTTCATTTAATGACCATACAGATGATCTTTCATCAAATGATGTAATAAAACGGTTTAAAAAGCGAAAAAAAAACCGAATACGGTTTGGTCAAATCATTTTAATTCGGTGTTTTGGGTAATGCTGTGTAAAGGTTGCAATAATATTCTAAATGAAAATCATCAGAATGATTTCGCGTATAATGTAAATGATGTAAACGCATGCTAAAATTTGAAATTCTCAAATGACTCACTCTCTAGGGGAGAGGTTCCCAACCCCGTGCCCGCGGGCACCATAGCGCCCACGGAACGATTCGTATGTATCCGCCACTATTCGACAGAGACAGAATTTTTTCGTAAACATTAATTAAAAATGTGATTTATTTGTTAGAGTTTTAATTTTTTTGAGTGCCTAAGTTTATTAAATACGTTGGTATGTTTGCGATATTGTATGTATGAGTGGTTCCTTTGCTGACAGTACTTGTCGCAACTTGTCTAGCGGCGAGCCAGACTGCACTCTTCACGCTAGCCTGGAACGGGGAGTGCTATTTGCACATCACTCCTTGTGCGCGAAGAAAACCCGAAGTGAACGAACGCCACGAACTGAGCCAAACCTAAGCATTTCCCACATATAAAAAAAATACTATGTAACAATGAATTTAACGGGTCATTATTTGTTAGGAATCTTCAGGTGTTAAAGAAACAGTTTAAAAAGAGATTTTTGCAGTTTACACATATCGAGCCAATTGTTTCCTTATGTATCAATCCTTTTATTTGCCAAATAGATGTAATGGAAATGGTCGCATGTATTGCAGATTATGTTCAAGGTCAGACAAAAAACTAAAGTTAGAAATTTTGGACCTTAAGAATGATATTTTGCTAAAATCCTTATTATCAGAGGACTTTTGGAATTCAGTGAACAGAGAGAGGTTCCCATTATTGAAAAAAGAGGCATATAAAATTGAATTATTTTTCGGTTTGACATATTTATGCGAATCATTGTTTTCAAACATGAACTTAATAAAATCAAGATATAGATCCCAACTTACCGATGAGCATATTTATGATTGTTTGCTAACAGGATTATCGCCATACTCTCCTAATTATGAGGCACTGGCCAATTATGCAATGCCAAAGATCACATTGGCATATTGATATTATATTTTTTATAAATTTTTTTATATTTTTATATATATATTTTTTTTTTTTCCATACTGTTACATATTATGCATGTATTAAATTACATATTTTATACATTATATTTATTAAACATTAGAAGAGAAAAAGAGAAAAAATATATATTCTAAAAATAAACATAGCCTTAAATTTGGAAAAAATGCCCACAAAGACTTAAACGTCTGAGCGTGGGCCATTCCTTTTTTATTGTTTTTGGTGAATTTTTTGGTATACAAACACAAATATGACAATGCCATTAAAAATCATACAGAAATAACAGGAAAATGACATAAACAATGTTAAAAACTTTGTTTACGTTTTGTTAATACATTTCTCTGTGTGTGTGCAATTTGAATAAAAATGTTATTATTTTGAAACATTTATGTTTATTATTTATTAATACAAGAAAATAATAATATAAGAAAATAAATTATGGAAAAATTAGAAGTTATGGAAGAAGTTTGTCGATTAAAAATAGGTGGTGCCCGCCTCCCTACCGATATTTTAGAATGTGCTCTAGAGTACAAAAAGGTTGGGAAGTCTTGCTCTGGGGGATAGAGAAGATAAATAATAGCACCCCAGGAGGACTCTGGTACTGCAGGGGCCCGGTAAAATGGAGATCGTTAAACACGACTGTTGTTTTGGGAGCTAAGCAACCAAAGTAGAAGCAAAAGAGACGAAGAGTGCCTATTTCACTGCCTTATATAGCCTCTGTGGGTAGCTCCATATTAAAATAAAAATATGGATCTCATCAGCGTCATCATTACCTTTCCATAAGCAGTGGTGAATAGTAAACTATGTGATGGTAAGGTGATAAGTCTTTTGTTTTTGTTTCAGCTTTCAGTCTAAAACAACGAATTAATGCTGTTTACACAACTTCAACATTAATATTTCACTTTCACCCTGCTAGGAATCGAACCCAGAAACTCAAGAATGGAAGGCAAACACGTCAACCACTTCAAAATCAAGCAAATTATCGCCACTCGATTTTTTATACAGGATTGTTACCCGAGAGCAGCCAAGCGAACATTCCTCCAAATAGGTGGAAATACGTTTTTATTTATAGTGTTTTTATTTATCAGTGTTATGTTTTCCAGTAATACAAACATGCAAAACAGGGCTTTTTCCAGTAATACAAACATGCAAAACAGGGTTTTTTCCAGTAATACAAACATGCAAAACAGGGCTTTTTCCAGTAATACAAACATGCAAAACAGGGCTTTTTCCAGTAATACAAACATGCAAACAGGGCTTATTTCAGTAATACAAACATAAACCTTGTTCGGAACTGACAAAATTCAATGACCAAATTATTAATTACTAAAGAATTGTACTGTCAGCGACACGATATTCCACAATTTCCTTATTGGACAAACCTCTAAATATTTTATCTGTAAGAGCATTATTATGGTCCAAGCTGGTTTTTCAGCATGCGTCTCTATCTGAATATAATAAATTGGAGCATGTTTAATTATAAACATCGAGTAATAACTTGGTTCACTAGTGTAGATGGAATAGGTCTCCCTAAATTCAATAATAAATACGGGAAAAGAAAACTAGAGTACAACTTACCAAAAATGTATAATATGCTCAAATTCAACATAAAAAACAAAAAAACTTATCAAGCTCAAGAGAAAGACATACGCTGAAAGTCTATCTTTTAGAACGTACTTTTTTAAATTGAGTTTTTTTTTTGTTTTTATTTGGACAAAAATTTTATTTTTATTCTCTACATGTAACATATTTCCGATGCACATGGGAATACATTTTTTTTTCATAGTAATAAGAGTTTTTTTATATGTTATAGAATGTAAGAGATAAGATTAGGTATGTACTCGTGCATATATAAGAACTTAACTATAAGAACCTGCTGACGAACTGCATTTCATGCAGTTCAGTAGCATTTGATATTTTGCATTTTACTTTTTGTATGTTTTTGATAAATAAAACATATATTACAACAGAGATGTAGTAAGAGAAGGTAATATAGAAGTCTAGGCATCTGCAGCGCTTATGACCCGTCAATGGCTGGTTAAGTGGCCACTTTACACACTGTGTAACATTCATCATTCAGCCCATATTTGAACATCTGTATTCCTTAAATTCTTTCATCTGTTGATTTTTGTAAAGTCAAATAGCTTTATAACTTATGAATCCAGTCCTTGTCTACAAAAATTTGGACAAACTAAAAATATTGTAAATAAAAAATAATTGAAAAAAAATAATAAAAACTAAAAAATACATTTTTATAATGTTTTACAAGACACGTTTCAAAATTATATAAAATGTCTCTCTTGGCATGGGATATCCCAGGAATATAATCTTTAATGTAAACAAGAAAGACATTAATTGTCAAATAACAAATCAACACAATAACGTAAAAATGAATAGGCGGTGACTGGGCATTTTGATGAATAGGTATTTAAACATTGTATCTCTGTCGTTATCTCGCGGATGCCCCTCCGATACAGTGCAAGGAAGATAACTGCACGACGAACTGATTTTGCCAAAATTTACTAAATCGACTTTTCGCTGTCCCGTTTTCCGCTCCCCAAACATTTTGATTTTTTTTTAGAAGCGTGTCAGAAGAATATTTTCTGTATTAGTGCCTTTTGCGTTATTAAATTTTATTTATAATATTTGAAAACGGTACGTCTAAAGACGGCAGATAAAATTATGCGGGTTTTCGGATGGTTTTATAGCCCATGAGAAACAATTTATTAAAAAAACAAAACAATGCAGATACGCTGAGGTATATAAATATCTAGAGTGTGTAAAAAAGCATTTTTCTTATGCCATAATCATTGCACACAAAGCATTATTAAAATTGTCTTAGGAGTCCCAATCAGAACTAGCTCCCTTGGTATATTCGTAAATCTTAATGTTACATCTGTATTACAACTTTATGTAAAAGCTCTGTTACTGTACGCACAAAAAAAATATTCTCAACCTTTCATAACTTATTTAAAAATACAAGCGTTACTCCACCCTGATGCGGCAAAAACAATTTAAGATTCATACAACTTTCGGTCAAAGAGGATTGGCCTTCTACTCGGTTGAAGTGTGCAATCTACTTCCATTGTCCAAAAAGACAATTAGTAAGTTCTCACAATAAAAAATTGCTATTAAGAAATGGATAAAGGAGATGGGTTGCGCACGGATCGATTAGTGGATCAAGCCAAATAGATAATTTTTGTGTCCAGATTATCAAATTTTGTTTACAAGTATATATGTATTTATTATGTTTTTTATGATTATTTTAGTTTATATTGCTTATTATGTTTACGATTGTAATTAGGTTAATTGGATAAATTACGTTTTTATTTTCTTATTACGTAAACTATGTTACATAACTAATTTAAACCATGTTTCATTGTACTTATTGTAAAATGCTTCCCTCGGCACGGAACACCAAAGTGCGGAAAACATTATTCTGTATAAAATATAATACAAAAAATTGTGAAAATATAAATCAATAAACAAATAAGCCAGAAAAAAAATACGGGAATAAATTTGTATAAAAAAAAGTAAGAATGCGTTTTCTTTTAAGACAAGGTAGAGGGAATAAAAAATAAAAAAACACAAATCAACAAATTTTGCATTGTCATAAAAGTAAACTTTAGGCCAAATAAATAAATCATTTATCCTATTTTTACGATTTATGAAGGAATTCCACCCATGTTAATTAGAGACATCTAGAATAGAGGAAATCAACTATTTTGTGTTATTTTGAATCATATTACTGCCATCTACAGGCATTTTCTCGAACTCCGGAAAAACGGATCGTGACAAACTTGAATCGGAGGGAAATTGGAACAAACTTTTCCTCCACTTCAATAGATTACATTTAAAAAATTTAATGAAAAAATATGAGGTTAAATAAACTGGAATGATTTTTTTTAAGTATTAAAAAATATCTTATATATCTCTTTTAATTTTTTTAAAAAATTATTATTTGAACTCTATCACATAAGTTTGTTTTTGAATAACATTTATTATATTAAAATTTAAAAAATCGGTTTTTTATGTAAACCCAAAGGTGCAAAATGCACTACCCTTCTACATCAAATACAGCGTATTTCGATCATCTGTCATGCTTCAGGAGCCAATCCCAGGAATAGTGAATTGTTGGGGTGCATCGAATAGTGAATTTCACGTTGGCCCTATCAGGAATCAAACCTGATGCTTTAAGCATTGTTCGTAAATACACTAACCCCTACATTACGAAATAATCGATTTCATTATATTTTAAGATTTTTACGTAAACATCCTTCTAGATTTTATTAGCAGACATATAACTTTTAACACTTCGCTAAACGTTATCTCTTGTTGTAATTGTTAAAATATCATTTATTCAAAACTTTTGAAGACACATACAAAAAAATCAATTAATTTTCTTACTTTGACTGTTGAGCATCAATACATTTTGGCGTTATTTGGTAAAATGTTTACCACAAAATGCTCATATGTAGGCATAATTGTGGTACACGTTGTGTAAAGTGCTCACTTAAATTAGCTAATGATAGGTCATAAGACTCCCATATTTCTAAGTAAAAATGCAGTATACTATGCACCACTGGTTGCGGAGAGCAAAATGGTGATGAATAAATGTTTTTAAAAAAATATATATTTAATACGTTTACTTGACAGTTACAGGTTATGAGTTTTGAAGTGTTCTGATTCAAAAAGAATTCAGCGTCTCTGTAGTACTTGATTTAAAAAAATATTTTTGGAGAACTTATATAACACATATACGTTATAACAGACAAATATCTTTAATATAAGACTACAAGGAATAAAGTCAATGCTGAAGTCAAGATATTCAAAACAGAATATTGGACTAGATTCTAGAAAGACATGGAACACGATATATATGTTGCTTAAAAAAAGTATGGAAAATGATTGGAAAATAAAACAAACCGATTGATAAATATACTCAGTTAAGCAAAATAGCAATTAGTAAGTAGGAAACATCTTTTGAAGAGTTCCATGCTCAAAAACCTGGTCAACTAAATAAAAATCTGATCATTGAAATAACTGCTCAATAAACATTGAATGAAATAGAAACATCAATCCACATAAAGCAAAAATATTACAACAGAGATGAAAAACATTTTTAAGAAGGCAGCATAAAAGTCTAGGCATCTACAGGGCTTGTGACCTGTCATTGGCTGGTTTAAGTGGCCACTTTACTCACTGTGTACCATTCATTCTGTCCATATTTAAACATTTATATCCCTTCAATGATATTTACATTACTTAAAGAAGAAACTTTTTGATGCT
This sequence comes from Micrasema longulum, assembly GCF_059751315.1. Taxonomy (NCBI): domain Eukaryota; kingdom Metazoa; phylum Arthropoda; class Insecta; order Trichoptera; family Brachycentridae; genus Micrasema; species Micrasema longulum. The sequence continues at coordinate 592,603 of NW_028277411.1, forward strand.
TGTGTTCTCCCTGTACTGACATATGGCTATGAAACTTTTGTGTTCACGAAAAATATTTTACACAAATTATCAGTGACACAGAGAGCCATGGAAAGGAGAATGCTGGGTATTTCGTTGAGAGACAGAAAAACCAATACAGGGATTAGAGCGAGAACAAAGATCACCGATGTGGTCCATAGGACTGCCAACCAGAAATGGAGCTGGGCTGGTCATATAGCCAGAATCACAGAATCTAGATGGACCAAAAAAGTCCTGGAATGGCGACCCAGAACGGGTAGAAGAAGTGTCGGCAGGCCTCAGACAAGGTGGTCTGATGACGTAAGACGAGTTGCAGGAAGTGGCTGGATGCGGTTGGCTCAGGATGGGGAAATATGGAGACTAAAGGGGGAGGCTTATGTTCAACATTGGACTAGAGACGGCCGATGATGATGATCCCTTCAATTCTTTCATCTGTTGATGTTTGTGAAGTTAAAGAGCTGAAACCTTTTTTCATGCGGGTGAGATTCATCTAACTGAATTATTTCATCTACACACTAGGCCACGCCTGAAAAGTATATTTTTTCAAATTTCTACACTTCTTTATAGACCGGTGGATTTTTTGTGAATGGTGAATGTTACGCAGTGTGTAAAAAGGCCACATAAGTTAAAAGTAATTCTTACCACGAAACAGGTAATCTATCCGTAAATTATTAAAATACAAGCAAAAAAATTGTACCAAAGCACGAGTTATCAATAAAATGTAAAACAAATCACATCACCTCTATGAAAGCAGAAAAGCATAATTTATTGTACCAAGGCTGTTCAAAAAGCTTCCTGCCAAAATAAAAGACCATTCATGGAGCAAAAGAGCAAACAGACGGTATAAGAAGTTTCATAAGACTGTTTAAATCGTGTACTCAGTTTTCATTTCATCTTTGAAATTCTGAGTTATTGTTTTATCGGAAGAAATCAGCTGGAAAACATTCCAAAAATCTAATCCTTTCTTCAAAAAATCAACGATTTTTCGTTTGTTTTTTAGTTCTATTTTTTTTTGTCATTTTTGATTTGTCTTATCCATAAATTGTTCTTTATTTTTCAATAACTAATTTCCCATAATCTTATTTATAACCCAGTTTTCTGAATTAAGAGTATTAGCTACCTAGATTGTTAATTTTTTTTATTTCTCAATCTTTATTTATAAACATAATATTTATATTCTCAAAAGGTTCCAAAATTAAAACATTGGCTAAATTGTAATATCGCAAATATTTCATTAAAAAAATACTTTGATTTTATAGTTTATTTATTGTTTGGACTTTTTGAAAACTATAGCAGTCTGAAAATGTCGTAAGAACAGTAAAACCGGCAAATGATTTATCAAATTAAGAAGATAATTGTGTCAACCTGTCATTTAACCTGTGTACAGGTATATTATATATCATAGGCTATTTACCCTTTATTGGACCGTGGCAAATACTTATGCCACTTTATTTTGTTAATATTGATCTAAAACGAATTTCGTACATAAAACTATAAATATTCGATATATTTTTATTTATTTATTGGTAACCTATAAACAACTATAAAGAAAAAACAAAAAAATAGGGATGAAAGTTTAAACTCATCAAAGCAATGCTAAGTCGTACAGGTAAACGTCAGTGACATAAATATACATACTTGTAACATTTATTTATGTACGTCGTAACGCACGCCACAAGTTTCAAGTTTATTGGTCGTCGTCTACATAAGCGTTTAAATACATGCATACATTTAATTTTTAATTTATATTAGCAAAGAAAAAAAATATCTATGCTTAAGTGGCATAAATATTTGCCTGCGTCTTATACAGGCTTTAAATTAATTAATTTTGACTGGCTAAGATCTGGGTCTCTTATCTTGGTTACACTCTTGAAGCAACTTTATATTACTGTAATAATTACATAAATTAATTTTTAAAAAAATTAAAATATTTGGAAGTTCAACAAGGATACATAAAAAACATACAATTTATAAGTAAGCATTGGTATCATTCTTTATATTTATACTTAATTATAATACTCCACCATCTTTCATAAATTTTATAAAATAAGTGTGTGGCTTAATTAAATCAATTTGAGTAATAATAAAGATTGAGTTAAAAATAACAACAGATTGTTTTTAAAAAAAAGAAAATAGAACATATAAAAGGTGATAAAATAAATTAAAATTAATTTAACATATAACAACACAGATGAAGAACATTTTAAAGAAGGCAATATAGATGTCTAGACATCTAAATTGCCTTCTTTAAAATGTTCTTCATCTTTGTTGTAATATGTTAATGTTAACAGCTCCCCAGTGAGTTGAATCTAGTCCTTGTCTACAAAAAATTGGACAAACTCAAAATATTGTTGATAAAATTAATTTACCTACACAAAAATAAAGATTAGATATTTGATTTAAGAAACACAGCAATATTTTTTTAAAAATCATTTGCTCTATCATGATAAAAGTCAATTTTAACTTTTTTTCTATTTTGTTATACAGTTTAATTATTCCTGCAAGAGAATTAAAATGTGCCATATTGTTTGTAATTGGAAAGTAAAAGGTATCAGGTGATCTCAGCACACGCACACGGCAAACGTCGAATTCAACTCATTTCAACTCAAAACACTAAATCAACATTATTGTAAATTATAATATGCAAGTACATCATATCTGCAATTTGTCTCCGAGCTTCAACATTTTAGTTCTTAAATACTCCAAGCGCACTTCATAATATTAAAGTATTCTGCCTTTATTACACTTAAATGACAAAAAACGAAAGACTTTTGTCTGTAGAGTTGAAATTTGCATGGATATTTTTATATATCACATAATGAGGTGACTAAAAAATACATCCGAATGCCAAATTGCTACGCATAAGATAATTATACAAACAAATAAACTGTATAACTTCTATTTTATAGAAACAACGAAAAATAATAAATTAACTCTCTTCTTCTAATAATTTATTAATAAACCGGGTCAAAAATATAAAAGTCAGGTTTTCTTTTCCTGATAAACTTTTAATTTGCTTTCGTATTTTTTCCTAAGTTAATTATCGACTTTGATTTAATATTTTTTTCTCTACATTCTATTCTTTATCTTTTCTATTTCTTATATTCAGATTCTTTGCTCTTACTCATATTATAAAAAAAAACAACCTAAATGTAACATTCCATGTTTATAAATATATTTTTTGTTAAATTTATGTATTATGCATCTACACCACAGATTTACGTATTCTAGATTTAGTATACCCACGCACCGGCTATGCCTATGTGAGATTTTTTGTTTTCACGTATAGTGATATATTGTGTAATAAAAAATGTACCAAATGTAATCGAAAAAATTGTAAATAAAAAAATAATAATTTATTAATTGTTTTTAGGCATTGCCTAGTATGTGAAATAATTCAGTCAGATGAATCTCTTCACATCAATTAGGGTTTCAGCTCTTTAACTTCACTAAAAGCAACAAATGGAAGAATTTAAAAAATAATGATGTTCAAACATGGGCAAAATGGTGAATGTTACACAATATGTAAAGTAGTCACTTAAAACAGTCAGTGACAGGTCATAAGCCCTGTAAATGCCTAGACTTTCATATTTTCTTATTTTACTTATTCTCCATCCCTGTTGTGATTGGTTAAAAATTATTGATGTTGCATTTTAAAATGTCTTGGATATTCTGTGTATGAAGCCCAATATTTTTAAAGATTGAAACGATTGGAAAAAGTTAAATGTGAGTCAAAAGTGATTCCAAGATCTCGGAATTGTGCTCATTGACTTAAGGGTAACATTATTAATTCTACAAGTAAAACCGTTTTAATCAATTTTTCTTGTGACCGTTGTTTTACAGCATTTTTGAACATTTTGGAGCATATCATTAAGTTTATACTATAAAATTCAGTATAATACAATAAATTACAGTTTCGGGCCATGAGTAGAGGATGCGGTAAATTTTACATCATTATCAATAGGACAGTATTTGGGACTTTTACCCCGCGTGTAGCACGCGTTAAAAATGTCCCTTTACGCCGGAAACATTGTTATAACTTTATATCCCTGTTTGAAATTGTAAAACGGTTCTCCTACCTGAGTGGGGGTGGGTGTGACGTCAGAGCGGGTGCGGGAGACGGTCCATTCCTCGGTCCGATGCGTGCGTGTTAATATGGGACGTTCGGTATTCGTTTATATGATTAGCGGGCCGAGTATGCGTGGATGGGTGTTGTATGTACACGACAAAAAACATGGCAAAAAGTAAATAAAAGGGTAAATTAAACATTACATAGCGGATATGGAACGCGTGTAGGCGGGGGCGGGGGGTTGCGGTCGGGCGGAGGGTACGCTCAGCCTAACTGAATTATGCGAACTGTATCCAGTAATAAATATGTGAAAATTCAATTTTTACTTGTTTTTTTAAACGACATACAACCTTAAGTTAAAATAAAATAAGTAAATTGTGATATGCCTGAACATCGTACGATACGAAAGACCAACAACATAGGGCGCTGTCAAATTTAAGTATGTAAGTTGCTACTTTGACACGCTATGTAGCATTCCGTATATATTATTATAAACATCCATATTTCTTCAATTCCTCCATCTGTTGATTTTTGTGAAGTGTTTGACACAAAATATTGTGCAAGAGCGATTATTCACTCTTACTCGCTGACAGCCTCCGAATTGATAAGTGACATTTCATCTCTAAAGCTCGTGATCGTAAATTATTCTAACCATTGTAAATTCAATTGAAAATAAATCTCATGTAAGTAATCCTAATCGCGTATTTAATGATGTATTACCTGAATATTTCTGAATAATGTAATTAAATAACATTTGATCAAAATTATTTAACAATGGATAATATCCTGACAGTGGTGACCCTGACGTGATTTGAATACGGTGATAACACCAGATCATAATCCCGACAAATATTTATTTGTTGGAATTAGTTTGCTTTTATTGAGTTCGAAAGAATACACATTTATTTTTTTAAATGATTCGATCGGCATTCTATCGGTATAAATTAAGGTCATTTTGTCCAAATGATTCGACGTAATTTTCAAAATGGCGCACGTTACATTGGCTTACAACGCTTCATAGGCAGTTGATCGTTTGTTTCCATAGACACTGTACATAACGTAGCCGGATAGAAAATAATCAAATAGCGTCAAATTATATGGTCGTGGAGGGCAATTCATGGAACCATTTATGGAAACAGTTGTTGCTAAAGTAAATTCATGATTTCGCAAAGAGCCATGAATTTAGTTTAGCAACAACACAGGTTTGCTAAAAACTTTTTTTTCTCAGTGAATTTTCCCGATTTGCAAGCGTTGTAAGGCGTTCATACATGGCACGAAAAAATAAAAACTCAAATTAAAATAAACAAAGATGGTTAAATAAAAATACCCAGCAATCATAGAAAAAATATGCTATCCTCTCTGAACTTTTTTTCCCTGATTTGAAAGATGTCGATATCCGAAAAAATACGGTTAAATAAAGACATTGCTCTTTCTACTGGCATTACCATCGGCAGGTTGGTTCTGCAAGCAGGAAGATAAAATAGCTTAAGCTGCATATGTCTAAGGTAGTCATTAGGAACATAAAGATCAATACTCTCCCTTACACCTATGTTGATCGTAATACCACGGATTAATCAGAAAAAATACATATGCATTTCTTCTTTTCTCTAAACTATTGTAGCCGAGAATTCCCAGTATGAAATCAGGTGGATACAACCACGGACAGTATCCCCACTCTCTTAAGTAAAGATACCTCAGAAATTTCTTCTGAACCATCTTCAGCATAACGGAGTACTTCGATTCGTGGGGCGCCCAGATCAGAGATCTACACTCAAGTCTGCTTCGCACCAATGAGTTATAAAGAAGTCTTAAGTCAATTCTAAGGTCGTTCCGTCGGGATTAACAAAAAAAAATTGTCTTTTGAAATACGTGATTCTTCTAAACATCGATTTTAATGTAGCAAAAAAAAACAAGAAAAGCTATCGAGAGAATTAGTCAATGCAATGGTGGGTTTATAACCCTGTAACCCTGTAAATTCCAAACGTGCATATTTCCTTATAATCTTAATTTTGTGTATAAGTTATAACTTTTTGGTAAAATCACTAAAACACCTATTACACATTCATTAATCAAGAATACTTATAGTTTGTGAAAAACGTTTATTTTACAATTTAATTACGGGTTATTGCAAAGAAATATTTTAACGTTTTCCGTGTTATAAAACATCAAATTATAACAACTAAATACAAACAAAAATAAACAAATCAAAGGATGGTTTTATGAAACAAATTTGGTATGATACGTGTTTTTCACGCAAGAACAATTATAAAATACGCTGTGTTCTTCACCAATCATTTAAATAATATTAAAACACAAAAAACATGGAGCATTTAGAAGCATTCTCAAACAATTGTAAACAATAAAAAAAATAATAAACTATGTAACATAGATTTCCTTTAAATTTTAATGCAACGTGCCAGTACATACTAAAAAAAGATTTTCAGGAAATAGACATCTTTAGTAGTAGCATGCGTGCAAATACGAGTATGTAAGATACATTCCATTAAAAATTAATTGCATACTTTTTCTTTAAGCTCGTAAATCGTATTTTTTAAATCGTATTTTTGTTAAATATAAGTAGAAATGTAAAAATTTGTTGATACCTTAATTGGTCGCTTTTTTAAAAATCATTATCGTCATTCTCTTTTTCGCACTTAATGGCGTATAGGGCACTGCATTGGTACACCAATCGTAGCTTATCTTGATTATTTTTTGTTACATGAAGGTAAGATGATAAGTCTCACGCTTCAAGAGCCAGTCCAGGGCCTGTGAAATATTATAGTTTAAAAACCCTTTTTTCAATAAATATTTAATGTCAACCATGCCGGAAATAGAACCCGAGACCTCTTGGGTGGTAGGCAAACGAGCTGACCACTAAACCATGAGACTGACTATGTTTATGAGAACGTGATTACTGTTTTTTTTGTACGAATGTATCCGCATGTAAAGAATTTTTAAAAAATGCAACTGAAATCAAAAGAAACTACTGCAATAAGGCATTTTTGTTTGATGTTTTTTAGATTTCAGGATAAAAAAGCTTTCTACAAAGATTTGGACGTACTCAAAATATCATTTATGATGAATTCACGCGGGTCAGGACCCTTTATTTACTTATTCAACAACCCGTCCATTTTTTCACAAACATCCCGTTGTAATTTCAAAACAAACAGCGTTTTAAAAGATTTCAGAGAGCGAAAATATGAACGTTATGTCACAGAAACAAGTCCGGGTTATCCATTGAAACAATAAAATAAATATTAGAGTCCTGTTGACCACCCACCCTCCTTCTCCACCACCGTACACAACAAACAGAAATAATAAGCAAAAAGAGAAAATCTACAAAAGTTTGCAATTATGTACGACAATACATAGGCAGTATATTTCATTCGCGGCACCCCAATACAGAGAAACATATAATTTTCAACTCCGGGGGGGCCGTGCCTACCTCTTTTCATTCGCACCTCACCCCCCACCCGAAAAACTAGGTTTAAAACATAAAAGCCCCGTCTCCTCTCTGTTTCTCCCTCTAAATCCATCCCGCTCTCGTTAAAAATACTCCCTGCCCCCCCGAGGGGGCGCCCCCGTGCACTAATACTACGAAAAAGATCGCGAATTCTGCGCAAAACCCATGCAGATTAGCTAAAACTACGCATTTTTTACTAGCGCCCCCATCTTCGCCCCCCCCGGGGGGCATACACCCCCCTACCCCTGCGCGGGATGCTGCGCTATAGGGAGGATTTATTTTTAAATTAATATTCGGAATATTATTTGCATTCATTTGTATGGAACGGGAAATATTTTACATTGCTGCAGCTCAATTTTCCCGGGTTTTTTGTACCTGATTTCACAGTGACGTTTTAACATATTCGAGTATCTACCCATATCGTGGGCGAAAAATGTAAAATGCTGTAATGGAAAAAATATACATTACAATATTTTGAATTAAGGGCTGGATTCAACCTCCATGGGAGTTAATAACATTCATATAACACAACACAGATAAATCCATTTCTTGTTTACAAAAATTTGGACAAAGCCAACTGGTCCAAGTGAGGTTTAAACATTTTTTTTCAGGCATTGCAGACTAGATGTAGGTTAAATATAGTTTTTTTGCGAATTAATGGAATAAAATTCCTTGTAATCATAAAATACGTTTTTTTAAATTAATATTTTGAATTACAGGTACAATTATACAATTACGTACAATTATAAAATATTTTTTATTTAATAGAATGTATGTCATTAATTTAAGTGTTACTATACGTAAAAAATGAAAAAAATACTCTTAATCCATTAATTCGTAAAATACTGTAATTCTATCAGAATCAATAGATTGAAGGATTGAAGGAACGTAGATGCATAAACATAGGCCGAATAGTGAATGTTACACAGTGTCCAATTTAGCCACATAAACCAGCCAATGATAGTTCATAAACCTTGTAAATGCCTAGACTCCTGAATTACATATTTTAAATGTTCATCAACTCTGTTATCATATATTCATAAAGTACACATTTTACTAAATGTTATTAAATATTTGTACATAACCAACCACTTACCGACTTTTCTATGTCTACTTCTATCTTCGTCTCTTCATGCAACTACTAAAATAAAGGTGTAAGTGGGTTTTGCATGTTGTTTTAGTTTGGGTCCTGATGAAGAGACGGGTACGTCTCGAAATCGGGAGACATAGAAAAATCAGTAAGTGGTCATTTACAAAATGTTTGATCACAAAGTTAATGCTTTGTGATTTTAAACGAAAATATAAAATGAATTAATTATAGATAGTGATTTTATCATTTTTTATTGAAAAATTAATTGAAATTTTACCAAAGTTGGTTTGGTAAAACTTTACACTATATTGATTGTAACAAATATAACAATATAATTTAGGTCCTTTTCACAAAATTGTGTACCTAACAAAAAATTAAATAAATATTTGTTTGATTTATGTAAAAATGGCATTTATCAATAAAAAATATAAAAGCGCTGTCTATGAATAATGACTTTAATATTTTCGTTTAGAATCACCTTAATTAAGGATATTACAAACATGATATTACAAACACTTTGATAATCCAAAGGCCCTTATTATACATTTGTCAGAAGCCATTTGGAATACGCCTCTCAGATATGGAATCTCCAGTATGCTATATATAAAAGTAGAATATAAAATATTCAACACAAATTTATAAAGTACCTTAAATACAAAACCGGTATTTCTTATGTATCTACTCTCACTGCCTCCACCTTCCATGGAATCATTTCTCTACAATACCGCAGAGTGTGCGGACCAACTACTGCTTTACAAAATTATGACAGGAATGGTTGACTGTACATAGCTGCTTGGTTTAATAACAATACATGTGCCAGCCAGGATTTGTAGACGGTACCACCTGTTTCATGTACCAATAAGTAAAACATCGTATGTTAAAAATGCTTTTTTTCGTAGGACTTTTTCAATGTACAATACAAAATTTAAAAATATAGATTACACAAACATCACTCTGTCAGATTTAAAATTTACACTTAAAATGTATAATGTAACTTAGTAGACATTATAATAATAAATATGTACATCTCCCCTCCCCTCCTTATCCTCTCTTCAAGCATTTTTGTCCTTATCCCGCCCAATTTACAATAACTTAATGTTCTTAAAATAATATTTAAAAAATCTTTGATTATTGAGTACATGAAAATAACATTTTGATATGTATAAATTGTATGTATTTATTTGATATGTAATATATTTTCTTTACTAACTTTGTATACTATGTGGAAATCTGTTATTAGTTCTGAGTTTATACACTATATCTGTTTGTTTACTAAAAATATGTATGTAGAACTGTTGATTTCCCTAATAAAATAAAATAAAATAAAATATATTAAAAACAAAAAAGTTTAAACGAATAAATAATTTATGCTTGTCTCTCACAGAATTTTAAATTCCTGCTAATGATAAAGCGACAAATAATTTATTAGAAATATTTTAAAGAAATAATATTAATATTCACAAATAATGAATAACTTTTCATTTTATTTTTATTTTTATTTGTTTATTTATACACATAATCATAAACTCAATTTTATGTTCACTGCCCAGTTAACAAGGGTACATACCCCGTTCCAAGCTAGGCAATTACATTTTAATACATGATAATAGTTTACAAGTTGATAGAAATAATAACTAATAAAATATAAACATACTCATACACATTTTAATACATATACATACACACATACACATACACACTTACACACATATACATATTTACATACATAAACAAACATATATACATACACACACACGTACATACACCCATGCGCATACACAAACATACATTCATTAAACATTTATTTAATATAATGCGAAACTTCATGATTGCCATTTGTATATATATATTTAAAATTATTCTTTAGAAACTAATTATCAGTTTTGTAGCTTTCGTGACATCTTCAAAACTAGTCGTGTTTATTATATTTTTTGATTAGTATCTCTATTTAACTGTCAACTGATTATAACGTATTTCAAAAGGGAACTGCTCAAACAAAGGAAAATGAATGTCCAGGCATTTAAAAGGCATATGACTTGTCAGTGTCTCCTTTTAGTGATCACTTTCACTGTAGTATTCACCTGTTCGTTCTTGTTTGACATCTGTATTTGTTCAATTCTTCCATCTGTTATTTTTTTAACAAATGGTTGTGATAATATAAGAAAAATTTCAAAATCTTTGGCGACCGGATTTCCAATCCTTTCAGATGTTATCTTGATCAGCATTTCCCAACCGCTGGTCCACGGGCCGGTACCGGTCCGTTGAGATTTTCTGCAGGTCCATAGAGTGATCCATTTTTTTAATTCCTCTACTAAAAACAGCGTAATTTGTTATTTCCATACCTGTTATAATATTATATTTAAAATTAAGAAACAGAATACATGAAATAAAAGTTTTCATACCTGCGTTAGGGGTCTCCAATTTTTTTCTTCTATTTTCACCTGTCCGCAGGCTTAAAAAGGCTGGGATACGCTGATCTAGATAAACTTTATAATAACTATTTTTTTATTATTTTAAATCAAACTACAGAGTAATTTCTTAACCATTATGAATGATAGATAAATAGTAAATAAAATAAGTTAAAAATAAACTAGAGTAAGACATTTAAAAAAATATCAAACTACCATCATGTTTTAAAATAAAAGGATTAATTAAAAATTTCAAAAAAAAGGAACTTTCAAAACTAAAACACTTTATTGTTTATTTTAAGTTCCTAACGTAGACAATATTTAAAGAAAATAATGAATTATTTAGTTGATAAAATAAAACAAGCACATCTTTTCGATTTCCTAATAATTTCAACTTACCGAAATGCCGTTCTAAACAATTCCAGTAAAATTACATTTATTTAGGCATATATTTTTTAATTGCCTTTCTAAACAAAAATAATAAAAAAAGATATATATCAACTGAAAATATAATTAAAGGAACACTTTGCGAAAAAAAACTATGTATAATAACATATATAAAGGACAAATGAAGAATGACGATGTTTTATAATTTTATTAAATAACAATATTTATACTAATAACAGTGTTCGAATCCCTCTAAGCTTAAGAACTTTTTTTAAAGAAGAACTGCAGGGTTATATCATGGTAACTCTCATTAGATTCAACTTTACAATCGATTCTTTTTCAATGTATTTTATCTATGTAATGTAAAAAACATTTATTCTGTATACCACTGAACATTGAACATCGATTAAGGAAAAAAATTCAGTGAAACAGTAATTCAATTAAGGTATACGAATATTTAAAAAATATTTATTTCTCTTTGGTAAAATCTGTTACACTGTGCGACGTGAAGTTTCATGCACATGTATGTAATGCTAAAACTTAAAGTTTTAGTTAAAAACAAAAATAACTAGAACTTTAAGAGATTCTTATTTATATCAATAACGATTAAAAAAATTGCTATCTATACAGAAAAATAATTTTAAAGAAAGTAAATAACACACGTTACGTTGTTTTGGTAACATGCGTTACGTAATTTAACAAATCATATTTTTTAACAAAATGCGTAAGGATACTACGGAATAGTAGGATAATTAATTATATTGTTATTTTACAATAATATTTACGACAAAGATTCACTCATCTGAGCCTTTACTTTAAAATGGAATATCATCTTCGGAATCTTCAGACGAGGAACCATAAATTTGATACTTTATTTTTTTTATTCTTGATTATTTATTTATTTTGTTTACACCAGAACAGGCCAGGAGGCCCAATTACAGTGATAAATTAATTAAAGCACAAAATATCTAGGCTTAGGAAAAATAAAATTTTAATTTTTGCCTTCTTACCCAGGATTGAACACGAAACTTTCCGTGCGTGTTTCAAAGTTTTAACCATTAAAAAAAAAGCCGATGACGTGTTCGCAGAAATGTTATTTGTCTTTTGGCGATGATTTACTGAAAAATTTTTTTTTTTCAATTTATGTCGCATTTTCATGGAAAAAACCAGTATTTATAAAAATATTCATAAATATTATGCTCGTATATTTTATAAAACTGTAATAAATATACCTAAATTATTGTAATATATGAAATAACTAAAAAATTATGTTCTCCGAAACAATTTTTTTTGTTGTAAATTTTGATTAACATATATGTATATATTTGGCTCATTTAACTTTTTTTTATTCATTGTGTATTTTCAAAATAATTGTTTGGTCTCCACTGTGAAATATTAAAGATATATTCAACAAACGGTATTTTATGCATGTCTTCATTGTTGTAAACATATCCACAATAGCTCAGCCCTTGATGAGTGTTAAAAAAAATATACTAATTATTCATTACAATACAAACAGCGATATATATATATACATGGTACATGTATTTCTCGGATAATGTAATACTTATTTGAAATATTTTCCTTTTCGTTCAATGACAATTTTATTTTGTTTTTTTTTTTTTATGAAAAAAAATGCATACTGTAAAATGGCAAACGAACCAATAATTAATAACAACGAGAATACAGAAATAAAAAAAAATCGGCAACAACTTTAATTAATAATTTAATCATTAAAAACCCCTCAACATTACTCACAATATTTCCTAAACATAAACCCCCCTCCTTAATTAGCTCTATCATTACCTAGGTATTTTCAATTTATTTTTAGATTTTAACTACACTTGTGGAAATAAAGATTCGTGCTTTTTAAAACTATATGGTAGTGCAACAAAATAAATTCAACTTGTGTCATACAAAAGTTTTTCAGTAAGTTTAATCGCGTATTTGAGGTACACAAATGCACGTAAAATTAATTTATTTTTATTTAAGTTTTATAACGGTTTAAGTGCCATAAGTAAGTACATAAAAAGCGAAACGACATTAGATTTAGATTATTCACACATTGAAATAATTCAATAAAGGACATTCAGATCAAAATCGCTCCTTTGGCATTTCCCTGTATAGGCAATACTGCGTATGACGTCATTAAATGGGGTCCTTTTATAAGCCTCTATACATTAAAAAAGATACAGCAAAAAAGGTTTTCCCGGTCAGAAGATAAAATGCATGAACTCTTAGAGGCGTATTTCAAAAGAGATTTTAAATGGTTCGATCCTTTTCACGAAGGGGTTGAATTTAACTGGACCATGTAGGTCAAACGGAAAGAATTCGGACCATTTTATATATTCACAGGCCATCGTCCTGTTAATCTCCTAATCGTTAGTAGCCAACGATATTTGCAGGACCGAATCGGAAAATTTAAATAATTATAAAAAATATATGAGTTATTGCCATAACTTATATTTTACTACGCCCACTGAATACATGAGCAATGAGGAACTCCAGCCCTACGGGAAATTAGATACAATAAATGTTTTCTTGCACGCGGTAAAAATTGGAGCATTAAACTGTACAACAAAGTTTCCTGAAAACGTACGAAACAATAAAAAAAAAAATCAACAAAAATGAACTTCTTTGAATGACGTCACCGGTTCATATAAATCAACCTATGATATGAGAATAATGGAAGATTTCCGGTTTTGATTGCCGTGGATGGACCAATGGAAAAAATAAGCTATTATATGCTAAAACAATACTCGCTTACAGATTCAAAAACTATTCTTATTTAAATGAAAGACATAACCCCAACAATACAACACATACAAATAATACAATCACTAGATCCTCAACACAAAGACAACTTAAACAAATACATACTAATACCACTTTCGGACAAAGAAATTTTGAGTTTCATGCAATTAAAATCTCAAACCTACTTCCACTGTCTATTAAAACAATTAGAAATGAGAAAATGTTCAAAAACGCTATAAAAAATGGATAGTGAAGCTGGGTAGAAGTAAAATGGATTGTCTCATTCGCTTAAACCAATGTTGAATAAACTGTTCCACGAATGTATAGTTTTTGTTTTTTGTATGTTATTTTATTGTACGTTTTATAATAAAAACAATATAGGTATACATAAATTATTAACATATTACAACAGAGATGAAGAACATTTAATAGAAGGTAATATAGAAGTACAGGCATCTACAGGGCTTATGACCTGTCAATGGCTGGTTTAAGTGGCCACTTTACACACTGTGTAACATTCACTATTATGCGTATATATGTACATCTATATTCCATCAATTCTTTCATCTGTTGATGTTTGTGAAGTTAAAGAACTTTTAAAAAAAATTAAAGAAATGAATTATATTAAAAATAATTTAAGTGTGCTAAAAGTGTTTCTAATAAATACATGTCTAACTTATACTTATTATTGAATATTTAGAAGGTGCATTTGAATAAATTAAAATGTTTTAAACGTACATTTTTTATTTACATTTCATACATTTTAATTCATTCAATTGCCTCTTCAAATTATTCATTTATGCCATAGAAATTCTCTAGGCTCTTGGCCTCATAGAGTTTGAGATACGTTATTATTTTTTAAATAAATATATATGTATATGAATAAATATTTTTTTTTAAACAATTAACTACTTTAATTTTTTTGGGAAGCTTATTATAAATTTATATAAAAATTTAAGGGTGCCAAATAATATGTCAACGGTTAAATTTTACATTTTGCATCGCAAAACGTGATGTAAACATTAAAAATAATGGCATAATAAGTGTAAAAAAAAAAACGTGTAGCACTGTTGAATATTACAATAATCCCGATCTATGAATTTTAATCGATGTTCCAATGGAATCGTAAAAACGATCAAAAATTGCCGTGAATTATTTTTATCGCGTCCGTAATTACTGACAAGTACCGTCATTGTGATTAAGCAACAGGGCTCTGGTTCTATTTCACACAAAGGGTTTTATTCTTTATCCACCTGGACACGGACAGCATAACTTTTTTTTTGCGTTGTGTATTTTCTACAAATTTTGGTTAGATACATTTTTAATTAATGCCAGATCCGGCTCTTATCGTATCGCGATATAAAAGTATGACGACCCTCCCAATAAAACTGGCCATAGGTATAACAGCATCCGTTTGATACCCCCTAAATATACAAATGCCGGAACATTTTATACACATGGCACACACATACACATCTGCACACACACACGCACACTCTAAAGTGTCGTCTGCGTATGGACAAGTAAGTACCTGAACCTACTCTGTATGCGTAGGTACTTAAAAGGGAGTTTTATTGTTCTATATAATTGGAATTATTGATTAACTTGTCTTACATAGTCAAATTAGTATAAGCGTAATATGCAATGTAAGAAAGTATTAATTTCCTTCCTTTTTCTTCTTTGTCGTTTCTCAGTTCGGAGGGTCGTGATCATTAGTACTTTCTCCAGCCATTCCATTGACAATGCGTCTTCAATCTTCACGGCTCTGCGCCCTCTCCGCAGTTCCATATAAAGTCGTCCGTGACGTTGTTTTTACCTGGTCGATCCATCGGGCTGCAGCTCTGACTCTGTTTTTTAGTTCTGGCACACTGCCCGTGATTATTATTTTCTCCAGATCTGGTTCACGTCTAGCTCTGTGTTTGAAGAACTGCAGAATACGTTGGCAGCATATCGCCGATTGAGTTCCTCCAGTATAGAGACATTTGTTTTTCTGGCTGTCCATAGTATTCTCAGCATTCGACGCCAACACCACATCTTCAAAGCATCTATTCTCTCCAGATTTTCTGGTTCACGTATAGCTCTGTGTCTGAAGAACTGCAGAAAATTTTGGCAACATATGGACGATTGAGTTCCCCAGTATGGAGACATTTGTTCTTCTGGCTGTCCATGGTATTCTCAGCATTCGACGCCAACACCTTTTCTCGAAAGCATCTATTCTTTCCTGCTCACGTGTTTTAACTGTCCATGTTTCTGCGCCTTATAAGTATATTAGGAACGCAAGCGTATGCACTATAAACATTTTAGTTTCATTTCCTTAAACACTCATAAAAATATAATTTTGAAAGTCATGAAAATGTCAAGAAATTAATATTTTTTATTTAAAATGATTCTCCATTTATAAAGAAATAACTATCATTTTTGATGAACTCTTTAGAAGGTTAAATCCTAAATTTTTGAACAAATGCGAACCAACTGTCAGTAGAAAATAATAATCGACTTATGGTCAGCATATATTAAACAAACTAGTGAGGTAGTAAAAAACGTTAAATTTATCGCAACATATCGAAAAAACATATTTGGGAAGAGAAAATAGAAGTCTATGCATTTACAGAGCGTATGAACTGTCATGGAATGGTTTAAGTGTGTAATACTTTTTAGTCTGCTTTTGTTTCTTTGTTCGGATGTTTACCCATATTTTCTTAAACTCTTCCATCTGTTGACTTTTGTGAAAAAAAAGAGCTGGAACCTTTTTTGATGTGAGTGAGATTTATCTAGCTGCATAATTTCACCTACTAGGCAACGCCTGAAAACACTTTTCAACATAAATATTTTTTACCATCGTAAAGGGATATGGAAGAACCAGAACACCTTTTCAGACTAATTGGAAATTTTAAAACCAACAACAAAGCCATAGTAAAGATTGATTATCAAACATTGTGAGATTTTTGAGCCAAGAAAGGAGTCAGACAAGAATGTTTTCTCTGACCTGATCGCTTCAATATGCAGAATACATTGTGTGAAAAAGCTTAGACGGTTGAAAAGGCGTCATTCCAAAAGCTGGGATGAAAATATCCAACCTGCTCTACGCAAACAACACCAGTCACTTAGCAGCCAGTGAAAAGGAGATGGCAGAATTATTTATGATGGCTAAAGCAGAAAGGAAAAAATGAAGTCTGGATAATAAAAGAAGAAAAACGAAGCTCATGATCGTCAACCAAAATAGCCAGCTAACAATAAACAATCTCATCCCCAGCATAAAATATTTTTTTCTTGGCTGAACTATTACAAACACCAGAGTATTAAATGTAAAAATACGGTGCAGAATAGCTTGGTAAACTCAAATCGAGAATAAATAGACGCTTTTGAAATGTGGCGCTGGAAAAGAATGTTAAGTATATCGTGGATGGAAAGAAGAACGAATTTGTCCATGCTTCAAGAACCACAAATTAACACAAAATTATCGACTTTATGTCGAGAAATAATTTTCCGTTTCTTTGGCCATATCTCAAGACTTATTTTCTAACCTCGAAAAGACTGTAATGCTGGGCAGCGTACCTGAAAGAAGACTGAGGAGTAGATCCCCTATCAAGTAGATCAATCAGGTTTAAGAGGCGGCCAATTCCACCCTTGCGGATGCGGTGCAAAAGAAAATTTTTACTACTGTAAAACAACACTTTGAAAAAAAAGAAATGTTCATAATTTCTCGTAGCTACTGAGCCGACTTTTCAAAAAGTAATTTTTTATATTTTATGTTTACAAAACAACAAAAATTACGTGATAAGTGAAAAAAAGTTATAAGAAGCAAAGTTTTACACGACAAAGTATAAAATAATACTTATATCAATCGCGTTTAATCCTTTTTATACCAAGAGTATTACATTTATAAAGAAAAATGTAAAATACTATTTATTTTAATAAATTGATTTATTTACGGTTCCATGAACATTTTGCAAAATTATAATAACAGCACTAAACGAAAGGTTTTTTTTTATTTTCAAAAACCCTTGAAAACGTAGAAATTACTAGGATTAACCAAAAAAAGTAACAACGAAAAAGAAATATAAAAACGTAAATTAAACAAGATAACAGTTACGATGAGGAAAAAAAAATTACAAATTAAATAACAATAAGGTAAAATAAATATATATATGTATATCAGAAAGAATTCAGTATGAAGTAATAACGAATAAGGAAAAAATATCACATATGAAAGGGAATAAAAAAAGTTCAAAACGTTATGGACATATTTTATGGTAAAACAATAGAGTTATTTCATTTCAATTTCAATATCAATTTTATTTATTCATATATATATGTACATTACGAAATGGAATATTTTAATTTACACATATGTAAATAATTAAAATAATAAGGTATATATAAAAATAACACATAAGTTTACATAATATCCAGATAATAATATGTTAAAAAAGTAAGAGAATCTTGTAACGTAAAACTCCCTCAGAGACGTGAAAAATTTAAATGTCAAAAGTAATATTGTTCAACATAGAGATAGCCCTTCCAACGATTTACGCCAGTCGCGAGAATAAATAAATTTCACAACTTCCTTCCAAATCCTGTCATCTTCACCTACTAACAAGCTTCTAAAAAAGAAGCTTAACCGATTATACTCGTACCTTGGAAAAAACATTCAATAGGCACGTTACTAGCGCGAACAGAATAGCATTTCAAATCTTGGGTAATTGCCTTCAGTGCCTTAATTCTCAACCGAACTTTCATCGTGATCGGACGTGATCTATGCAGAAACATGCTGTCATGTGGTAACAAAGAAATGCCTTTTTTATATTGCAACCATAAAAAGAAAATATAAATATAGTTTTATTATATAAATCTAAGATAAAATATCTGGGAATAATAATCGACCAAAATATTAAATGGAAAGAACAAATAGATTTAATGTGCAAAAGACTAAGAAAATTATTCCACATATTTTTAAAGCTTACAGGTATTTTATCGACGGATCAATTGAAGACAGTTCATTATGCTCTAGTACAGTCAATCATTCAATATGCAATAGTTGGATGGGAAGGGGCTTTTAGAACGCTCATCTTAGACCCTTAAATGTTCTACGGTGAATGGTAATTATATTGATTTATTTATACATTTCATAATACAGACAATTTTTAGTTCACTTTGCTCAGCTGAGCTGTATGAAACAGTACTTACGATTTTCTTGTTATATTACTTTCAAAAAAATATTATTAAATTTGTTTTTTACATTTATTCTTAAATTGTTAAGGCATTCCATTGAATATGTTGTAAAATTTTTTTGTTATTTTTTTTCAAGTTATTTCAAATATGCTAGTATTTTAATTTTTTGTGAAAGGCCGTTTATGTTAATAAAATAAAAAATAAATGCTGCTCTAGAGAATTATTACTCTAAGAGTTACACAGAAATTGATGTAAATCTCCTTCTTACATAAATGATTGCACATGAATGGCGATTTTTCATCACTTTTTTTTCAAATTGTTGAGGACAACTCAATATTTTCTAACGAGCTAGTTTGGCTCTACGGGGGATTGAATTAAAAAAAAGTTTTCTCACGAGAGGTAAAAATAAGATTATTTAACTGTAGGGCGAATTATTTTAAAAGTGTATAAAAAAAATAAAAAACATGATTTCAATAAAAACAAACTACTCTGAGTAATTTTTATTTTTTAAAATTTTTTAAAATTTCATACAAATACATCAAAATACATATATTTTACAAAAAAATACAATAATAACGTATCCCAGACTCTAGGAGGCCAAGGGCCTTGTGTTGAATTGGGATACAACATAATTTAAAGTGGAAGCACGTACATATAGCAAAAATAAAAATGAAAAAATATTTTATTTTATTTTATTAACATAAACGGCAAATCAGCCTTTTATAAAAATTTATAATACCAACATATTTGGCTTAATACATCCTTTTTTTAAAAAAACATAAATTTCCTTATACCTAAAATATATTTAAAAAATTCAAACCTAAAAATTATACAAGATTTTTATTTAAAAAATTAACTTAAAAATTATACAGCATATTTAGTAGAAAGTTTAAACAATTCAAGAATAAATGTAAAAAACAAAATTTAACAATAAAAAATTCTACAGTAATACAACAAGAAAATCATAAGTACTGTTTCATACAGCTCGGCAAAGTGAACGACAAACTGTATTTATTATGAATAAATAAATATAATTACCATTTACCATCTTTGAAAAAGTTCAAAAGGTTTGTTATGTAGGAACAATACCCCACACTAAATATATCAGATACGTGGGAATAACTATAGCCGAGATCACGAAGTCTGTTTAGTACGGCATTACAAGTTTACACTGTCCGTAAATTGTTGCTACAAAACGGTGGCACCTGTATATACATATATTTCAAAGGGCATCTGGACAACTCGTTTAAAAGTATATAAATCTATGCAATATCTCGCAGTAGTCTCCTGCAATGGTCTCTTCCCTTAGACAAAATCCAGACTTGTACACTTCTCCTGAAAATGGCTTTCGTTTCGAAGAACTTAATATATTCATCCAGGACATTAAACACTTTTGGGTCCACAAAAGAGAAATTTCACTGAGCAAACACCGCGCCGGACGTGTTTTTGGAATATAATAATTCAAATTACAGGAAAACCTCGTACGAGCATTCTGCTGGGATCTACTCATGTAGCCGCCTGACCAGAAATGTGTCAATGATTTTTTTTTTTAAATTGTCTAATGTCCAGTACCTTCGAAATCTTTCTAATTAACAAATGATAATAGGTAAGTCAACCGGCCAATTAGCAGAACTGATCGATAAGAAGGGGAAGACAACTTGAGACATCACACGCGGCGTAATTTCAAAAATGCAAATCTATAAAAAAATCATAGCCCCGATAAAACGATGCATAATGATGGCCGCCAAATAATTCCCTGAATTATTTGGCGGCCTCCGTAGTGTAGTGGTCAAGACGCTTGACTCACGCACGGAAGGTTCCGGGTTCGATTCCCGGTGAGAACACAAAAATTAAAATGGGATTTTTCTTAAGCCTGGGTGTTCTGTGATGTAATTCACCATTGTAATTGGGCCTCCTGACCTGTTGTGTTGCAAAATAAAAAATAAATAAAAATAAAATTAAATTAAAATTAAAATTAAAACATATTTTTGGGCTAAGTTAAATAGTCTAGTAACAAAAAAATAAAGCTGCCGGACTTTCTCATTATATTAGATGAAGTAACTAAAAAAATAACGTGTCTATCCACTATACGTCGCGTCGTTGCATTAATATAATCCTAAGAGATAAAAATACAATTTATTTGTTCATTGATGTTTTGTTTATTGATTTACTGTTGTTTTCAACATTGTTATCTTTTTTTGTTTTTTCTATTGTTTTCATTCAAGTTACTAGGTTAAATTATTCTTTGAAAAATTTTATATAGTCTGTTATATTGTAATTTGATCATTGCAGTGATTATAATTTTCCTCAAACAATTTTATAAAAGGTTTTTGAACCGTAAATAAATACGTACCTTCCAGACACAGGATAAAAAATATAACTCATTCCAATCTCAACAGGTTTCATTTTAATTACACAAGTTACGTTTATTATTAAACCCTTTGTACCAAAAAATGGTCGAGTAAAGTTGATTTGGCGAATTCGCACATAACAGGCTTCAAACTTTTCCTAATAAACATGAGAACTAAAATTCCACAATGGACTTTGAACAAACAAAAAATTGGGAACGAAAAATCTTCGCGAAAAAGCAAACAAATAAAAAGTGAATTTGTTCGTCCTTCCCCACAAAGAGAATCCTTTCGAGCAAGCGGTCTAACTAGTAAACAAGGACATAAGCATACGGTAGCTACATGCGACATCACACGA
This sequence comes from Micrasema longulum, assembly GCF_059751315.1. NCBI lineage: Eukaryota > Metazoa > Arthropoda > Insecta > Trichoptera > Brachycentridae > Micrasema > Micrasema longulum. The sequence goes on from NW_028277411.1 coordinate 614,670, forward strand.
GGGTAGTAAAAGGCACTATACAAGTAGGTGTGCACACATTAACCATACCTACTCACCCACAAAAGGGTGACTTTCCCTCTGACTTAACAGTGCTCCTAAAACGGTTGATAAAATAATAACAAATGTGCACATTCAAAAAATTAAATATTTCATTTCATATGTATAACATTGTTGGTTTAATTTTATTTTTATTTTTTTATTCCCTGAATTATTTTACGTTTAAAAAGTAGTACATTGTATTTCATTTGTTTCTTTACTGTGAGCCACCCAATTTCTTTGTGAATTCTTGCTTCAATAGAATACATTTTTTTAGTATAATCCTCATCACACTATGCAACTTGGCTGTGTTTTAACAAGTAATATTATACTCAGTAGGGTGACTACCAACCCCAACAAATTAATGAGTGCAAAAAACTTTTCACTAGTCCCGAACCTGAAACAACTTAATCTCCATCGATGAACAACAGCCGGTTTAAATATTAACATTAAATACTTTTAAAAATATATACAAATCATGTAGTTACAAACAAATGTTTGATTCAAACAGGATTACCTATAATACACTAACACTGCATAAGGTCATATAAAAGTCAATAAGATATTGTTTTTAATTGAATATTACAACCAGAAGTATATTTTTTTGTCAAAAAAACAGAATGAAATTCCATAAAAAAAGGTTTCAACTAAAATATTACCGAAGGCATAATTTTAAGTAGAAATAATAGAAAAAATCGCAAAAATGTATGTGATTTATAATGATTGTATTTCTTTTCAGAAAACAAAAAAATAAAATTTGGCCGCTGCCACTTTCATGTTCAATTCATTATCTTAAAATTTTTACAATAAATTTTAGTTCAATAATATATGTGTTGCACATCTACCGAGCTGCAGCGGAGGATACTTCGTTGTGTGAATAAAAATAATACATACAGTGTAGACGTGTTTAAGAGAAATGTTTGCATTTTTAATATGTAATATATGTACATTTAATTAGTTTTTTAAAATTTAATTATTATTACTCAAAGTACTTAACTGCCTTAATAGAGATAGCTTCCCCTATTTAAGACAGCAAAGACAATTATTATACAAAATGAAAACAATTAGCCAACTTATTGATAGACAAAACATAGCGACAAGGCATTGTCTTGTCGACCTGAGAAAATAATCAACCCTTTCTATGTACTTTGTTGTTTATATGCAGTTCAATGTTATTTGAAACATACTTTGTATATTAACGATTAACAACAGAGTTGGAAAACAATTTAAGATAAGGAAAAATGAAAGTCTAGGCATTTACAGGACTCATGACCTGTCATTGGCTGGTTAAAGTGGCCAATTCACATACTGTGTCCAGTCTTTGTCTATAAACAATTTAACAAACTCAAAGTATTGTAATACTTTATCTATCTTAATGAATAACTGTTACTATACATACAAACCTATGAAGGTTATTTGAATAAACTATGAATCTTGTTAAAATACAAAAAAATAAAAAAACAAATGAGAGTTTGAGAAGCTGCGATTTTCAACCTGAACTAGGATGGGCGCTGATTACGCATTACGTACTTAAAATTCGGCCTCTCGTTTCGCGCGTATTCAAAAAATAAGTGTGGACTGGCCGAGGGGTGGTAGTGGTTAGGTTGCTGGTGGGGCAGGGGGTTTCGCCGGGGAGAAGGGGGAATACCCGTGACGTATGATGGAAAAGCGCGGGAAAGACAGTGATTTTCGCGGTTCGCTGGTCCGCGTCTCATCCTTTATAGTTGACCGATAACTAATGATATATTGACAGATGATTTTAACAGAGATGGAGAATTTCCTTATACTTTGAATACAGAATACGAATAATCTATATCTGTTGCAATATCCGTCAATCTAAAACCATTATCTTTCCAAATATTTTTGGGCATTTATTTATTACAATAAATATACGACTTTTCATATTCTATTTCAAATATCATACTGGTCTACACACGGTACAAGACTTGATATCTCTCTCATTTTTTTTAATAATGAAGTTGTATTTTTTGCAATCATCGAATGTATATGTTTACACCGGATTTGGAAAGTAAAATTTGTACAGATATACAGGATTTTAATACAAAAAAATCTATTATTGCTTAGAATGAATGTGACGCCAATACAACAATAAATCTATATAAAAGAGAGCACGAAAATAGAACTCATACCACGAAAGATTTGTATGAAGAAAGGTGCAAGGAAAGTTTGTGGGAAAGAGATCTTATCTGTTATTGGCAGTGAGCGGAGGTGCACGCATATAAGATGACCGGCGAATTTACGATTTTTAGTATGTTTTGCGATAACATGGTGAAATTATATATTTATTTTTATCAATTATGGAAAATAAATTATTGAATAGTATGTTTATTTGTTTTTTTTTCAAATGTCCGAACTTCAGAACATTCCGTCTTTTGCTTGAGGTAACATGATGTTATATCACCGCTCGCTACACTTTTTTTTACCACTGCCTTTTAAGAGTTAATATTCATTTATTGACTTGCTATAAAGCAAACATTATATTAAGTCAAGAAGTATGGATATGTTTAAAAATTCAACAATTAACATGATTAAAAAATTAGTATGTAAATTAATTTACCGACATAAATTAACAGGTAAAATAATTTATAAAAAAGATAATTTACATAAACGCAGTACTTGGTGAAAAAAATATTTCCGCTTCGGGGTCAAAAGGTCAGCGCGTTGGCTCTTCATGCAAGGGTCTCGGGATTGATTTCCAATATGTACCAATAATAAAGTGATAAAATAATTTATATATTTAATAATTGTCATAAATTTAGACGTTATTGTAATAAATAAAATAATAAATTAATCATTTAAGTTCGTTGGTGAAAATTCTTAGTGGAAGTTCATTTTAATTTATTATAGAAATAAATCGTAATTAATTATTAAAGTTATTTTAAAGAAACCCTTTACATTCAATACGGAAAGTTTATATAAAATATTTAAGGTTCATATAGTAGACACTCTATATAAAATAAATTATATTATACAAATGTATAAAGAAGAAAAAATAAAAGAATTCGAGATGAATAAGTCACTCAGATACCAATAGAATATTAAAATTCCTAAATTCCACACAAGTCATGGTCAAAATATCTTTGTCTTTAAAGGTGTAAAAAATATTAATAATCTTCTTAATGAACTAAAAACGATTAAAAATAATATATCAATAAATAAGTTTAAAGTAAATTTAAAGAACTTTTTTGAACACGTATAAAAACTACATTAAATTTTAATTAGTATTAATGTATTTTTGTTTTATGTTTTTTCTTTATATATCCTTTGTTTTAATTTTTTTTATTATGTACTCGTATTTACAATTATATAAACTATTATAAATAAACAACTACAACAGTGTAAGTCACTCTCCAAGCACAGTAATAACATTTACTAGATGTGTAAAAGTAAATATGTATAGAATTTTTAAAAACATGTTCCTTTTATGAAATTTATTAATAAAACAAAAAAAAAGACACATAAAACATAAATCCTTGAATTTTGAATAATCAGTGACCAGTTTCATCTCTTTCACTTCCAGTCTCGAAGATGCCGCGAAAGCAATGAAACCAGTCACTGGTTATTTTATATTTGTGGATGTAAGTGGAACTCATCTTTTATTTCCATAATTAATAGATAAAATGATTAAATAATAATATGTTAATGTTTTCAAAAACATTTTTCCCTTTTATTTTTTCCCTTTAATAACACTCTATCCTTGCATACAGATCTCGCTTTCTCTACATTCATACATCTTCTCATGCACGCGCGCCGATTATTCCGACTTTTGACATGTCCATCTTTAAGTATTTGTTGGATTTGGTCATGCCATGTCTTTCTCGGTCTTCCTCTATTCCTGCATCCATCAACATTCGCATTGTAAATATTCTTAGCCGTTCTCTCGCTGTCCATTCGTTCTACATGTCCAATCCAGCTTTATTATTGTCATCCTTCTCAAACCAACTATCTCTGTCACTCACCTATACCGCGTACGTATACACAAACTAGGAAATTAATGTACCCCTCATATCGACATTTTTAACTCGAATCTCTGTGAATTCAAATATTTTTATAAAAAAAATTTTTTTAACCACTAATTTAAATCAAGTTGAATCAAATTAGTGGTTAAAAACAAAATTGTTTTATTTATTTTATTATAGTAAATAACCACAAAGTTAGCGCTTCAAATATAAATTTAATTTCAAATCTATTTTTTTTACGCCTCCACTCGTTTGCGCGTGATTTTGGTATTTAAATCATCTCTTCATAAATATTATATAATGTGCTATAGTAACGATTAATTTGCAAAAGCAACTTATGCTTATGATCTCCTGTTAACTCATTTCATGTTCATAATATACCGACTTTTTTATATGTTTTGTATGCTGCCCTACACATGCATGTTTAAATATTGTTTTTTATTTTTGGATAACTGAACTTATTAATGTTATCCTGTGTATTGAAAAATGCAGTTGTGCCGTATAATAAATAAATCACAGTAAAACACAATTACTAGAGTAACTAGGCACTGCACCCTGATGCTGCAAAAGCAATTGAAAATAAATACAACTTTCGGTCGAAAAAGATTGGTTTACTTATTCATTAAAATATACGACGTAATTCTTTAGTCCATAAGGTCAATTAGTTAGTAAAATTATTATAAAACTGCTATTAAGAAATGGATAATGGAGTTTGGTTGCGCACAAACAGGTGGAAAAGTGTTTTTATTTTTGGTATTTTTGTTTGTAAGTTTTATATGATTTTACTGTATTCGAGGGAATCACCTGAAAATCAATTAGAAGTGTCAACATTAACTCTCAGTAAAATTTAAATTAACTGCTTCTATATTTCCAATGCAGTGTCCCATGCAAAGTCAGGTGTGAATTAAGATTTGTAGATGATATATGTGATGTTTATATCTACAACTATAGATGGAAAGGTCTGTGCTCTTCAGAACTTTATACAAGTGCTTCAAAATAAACTCAAGTAGTCTTTTAATAAAATATTTCATCAATTTATGTTATTTAACAAAGTTAATGCCGATTCAATAAATAAATAATTACGATTTCAAGAAAAGAGTAACATAAATTGAATTCCAGAGTCCTTGAGTTCTGCAAAGTTTTTTTTTATCCCTATGATCGATGCTAGTACCGCATACGAGGCATCCTATGTGAATCTCCCATTTTTGTAATGAATCGCAAATGAGTATGCGCACACCCCTCTAAAAAATCGCCCCCTTCCCCCCTCACCCCGCAGCAGCATGCGGAAAAATACACGGCATTATTGAACGCACATCAATACAAAATAATAATATTAGGGACACCAATACAGATGAACAGTTACCCCCCGCTCATTACGCCCCAATACATACATACAGTTTTGAAATAAAATCTTACTCACACAATTTTAAACAGCATCAGAGAAGCACTTCCTTATCGATCGGCACTTTTTAACACTAGCGCAATTTGCCTCTTCGTTTTCCCTCTCTACCCCGGGGGGCCGATGCACCCCCTTTCCCCTAGCCCCCTCTACATCAACCCTGTTACATTGGTACTGTCTCGGTATTATTTATATCATTATATTCGAGAGTTTCCGCGGCAGTTTCATACTAGTCTATCAGGGCCGCTTTTCGCGATCTAGGAAAATTTGCTGCAACAGAAAAAAAATACTACCGCTAATTTTATTTATTTGAGTATTCATTAAACAAATAACTCATTGCCTGTTTCCACATCCTGCACCATGTTTTTTTAAAAATAAATTATCCGTTAGGAGCTTGTCCGCAGATGAAGAAGTGAGGGTATAAAAGAAAGTTGAGCATTGAGTTGGCGATTGAGAAAAAAAAAATCTTGATTTTTTTCCTTGCAACTGGCGGAAATGGAACTCACGAAGCCATTTTCACAGTGCCTGTCGTAATTCCATGTGTATAAAAAAACATATTTTTTGGTTGGTTGGAAGATATTGCTTTTAGCAAAGTCCGCCTTCACTGCCGAACTTCAAGTTAAATAAAAAAAATGATTCATGTACATTTATTGAGGCACAAATTCCAACTCCGTGGGAATAAAGTCCAATGTTGAGTTGGGATGAATAATATACCACAGTTATATAGTTCAACAATACTATTACAATATATAACAAGAAGATCATTAAACAATGTAAATGCTCATTATATTTTTGTGTAATGTGAATTTTTGTTTAACATTTTGTATGAGAGTTCTTTGAGTATCTTTATTATTTGTTTATGCATTGTAAGTTCGTGGATGCATAACAAGTGCCCTGAATCTACGCTGATTTTATAGAAAGTCAGAGCAAGTTCACAGTCACGGGGCATTTCTAATTGTGACCTTGTACATACTTCATAATCAAAAATGTCAAAAAATTAGTTACAAAATAAATATGAGCAGTCTCACTTATAACAGTTTATATCATAGAAGACTTTGGATGTTTCATTAGTTGCCTGCGGAGATTAGGGATGCTGGGTCTATAGCATCGTTTCGTGGGATGGCAATGGTTTTTGTTAAAAACAAATATTCATAAACGTAGCTAGTGAGTTAAGTAGAGTAAAGTTTGTTTTTTTACATAGGATTCATTGAATCACTTATATACGTCTGTAAATTATAACTGTAGAATACAAAGCAACAATTTAAAAATTAAGCTGAACAAACTTATAAATTCAACTCAATAAACTAAAATCAATAAACACGAATCTAATGTCAAGCTGTCTTGTCTTGTAAATACTGTAAGACTCTATAGTAGGTTTTTCCAAATAACCTGTGCTTGACAAAATCGTTTCAATTTTTTTTGTTGGCAAATCCTGAATTTTAAGAGGTACCTTGATGTAGAATCGTATGCAGTTTGAGGCAAAAGAATGATTAATTATTTGCAGAAAAAAGTGGGAAAAGGAGCGTTGATAAAGACTATGTCATCCAACTTTAAGAGATAAAAAAATGCAAAAAGATAAAACCTTGCACAAATTAAATGCAAGGTACACTTCCGTCATAAGCAAGGGGCAGTTTTTTGTCAAAAATCACCAAATGAGTTAAATATGAGATTTCTACAAGAAATTTCAAACCATTTTATTAACCTGCATTCAAATTGAAAGATTGCAGTTTATCTTTGTTGTGGCGTATAGTAGACATAAATATTTTGTTCTGCAATTGTCAAACTACACCGGCTCGGAAACGAGTAAGAAAATTATGAGTTTCCTTTTAGGTTATCAGTAATCAGATTAAAAATTCTTACTGCGATAAAATCAAATTAGGTTTGCATTATTCGAATGATGTAAAAATAATTTTGACTTCTTGTATTTTACCAACCTGCACTTAAATAATACCTACTGAAAACTTCATATTTTAGCCTGAAACTTATACATTTCAAAAACGGTTGATTATGTTCCTACCTTTTTAAATTTTTAATATTCATTTATTTTAACAATAAAAAAGCATACATACATGTATTGTTGTTCTCGCAAAGCCGAAGCTTGTGTCTGCGAGTTACATTACATTTTTTTTATATAAAAGGTTTATTGCAGAATTTAATAAAAAATAAAGAAAATATTTATGTGCACACTTATTTTTTATTTTATTTTATTTTATTTTGGAAAGCCAACAGATTACAATGTTTATTAATTACAGTGTAGGTTAAATTATATATTAAAATCCAATTACAGGCCTTCTCGTAAGCTAAAAGATAAATATTACCAATAAGAAGTTAAGAATAGATATTAAATTTAGATATGTACATTTTAGGTATGTACATTTTACAGTGCGGATAACATAATAATAAGTATACATACATATGCAGCGAGTATAACATTTGCGATAATTATTGAGCCTTATAAGAAGAACAACCTAATTGAAGAAAATAATAATTATAAAAATAAAAATAAAAAAAAACTCAAAAACTAAAATAAAATAAAGTGTTTATAATAATTAACCAAATATCAAACTCACATACACATGTACATGTACATATCCATACACAATGTAACTGCACAGGTAGGTATTTCGGTTAAATAAGATATTATATAAGAGAATATTAAAAACATATTTTAAAAAATAAAAAATAAAAAAAAATTAGTGAAACATAAATTGATTTTCAATTACTTTTCTAAAATTGTTGTATGTTATATTATTAATATCAAAATTTATTGTTATACAGATTGCAAGTTCTACATATATAAGAATTTTGGCAAGCATTAGTTTTATATTTAAAAATGTGAAATTGGTTTATGATTCACTTGTTCTTTTTAATAAGTTTTTTATGATTTATTTAAATGTTTTTAAGTTTATTTTCTCACAATTTTTATTAAGTATTTAGTTAAAATGTTTTGGTACTACACTTCTCATTGTTCTATCTCCATAATAGTTTTTCTGTCAAGCTGCTGTGCCAATACTTGTCGGGTCACGATCTGGTCGGTTACTTTGAATTTAAAACTGCAGTCGAGGAAATGATCTGTCGTTATCTTACACTGACATTGTCTGTTATTCGTTAACCTACTTAAATGTAGTATATAATATTTACTTATAGTTCGTACATAAAAAAAATATATAGAATTTATGTTTGTTCGATACATATTTATGAGACCAACATAAATATTTTCAAGTTATACCAAGAAACACTTGAATTTAAATTTTGCAACGTTTATGCAAATGATTTCTGGGCGTATATGATAAAAAAATAAATATGGCAATTAGCAGTAAAAAAAATATTTCAGTACAAAAAGTGATACAATGTTTTTTAAATGTGAAAGTTTTTTAAGCAATGAAACAATACTTATAGATCCATTAGCAAAAATTCAGTGTAGATATGGCACACACAGGTTTTATTCTTTAGAAACAATAGACAAACTGTATTTTTATGTCTGATTGATTATTTGCAGTTAATATATTAATTAATTTGCATTAAGTTGACGAATACTAAAAAGTGTCATATCTCAAAAAAATATACTTGGGAAAAACCGGCTTTTTTGCTTATAACTTGCCAATGATCGGGTTGTGGTCCCGTGGCTAGTGTCTCGGACTCACGGCTCAAAGGTCCGCGGTTCGGATCCCGCTCTATCCGAACTTGATCCCATTTTCTAATAGTGAGTTATTTACAACTCGTTGAAAATGGTCCTCACAATTAAATATTTGGGTGAATCATAAGAATGCAATTATTATTTTTTTTATTTAAAAAAAAAAACTAAGCATAAAAAAAAAAAAACCTAGAGGCTGACTTAAGTTCACTAGAATTCCGTTTCAAGGATTTATTTATTATTATTTTCATTTATAATTTATTTTTTTATTGAAGCTTTAAGTGAATCTAATAAAATATTATGTTTTAATACCTATTCATCAAATTTCTCAAACACCGCAAACTCTCTTTAGTATGTTAATTGAGATCAAAGAAAAGAAAAAAAAATATTCAAAAATATTGTTTTGCATACCGAATAAATGTTTTTTAAATTTACCTTCTCTTCGAAACAAAAAAACTAAAACGATTAAATCAAAATGAAGTTGTTTCAAATGCGCGAAAGTACCTGAACATTATTCATTAAATAACAAACAGTTACGATTCATGAAAACAAACAATGACGTAACTAGAAAAGTTTTATAACATCATCATACCATTATTCTCACCCAATGCTGCAGAGCACAGTCATATTAAACATCATTTCTCTTTTCGCACCAGTGCTACAACAAATGCAGCGAATTTTGATCATCTGTGCCGTAAAAGTAAGGGCAGTAAAATACTTCAGTTTAACCTTTCCGAGCCTTAGCGTGGAAAAAATCAGCAAGTTCCTGAGGGGTGTACTAAGAATACCTTAGCTAAAATGATGTAAATTTGGAATTTAGATCTGTAGTCTGGTCACCACATTACATCTTCTTCTTTAATTTTAGCCTTCTGTCCTCCACTGCTGGATAAAAGCTTCTTCAAAATGATTACACTGGAGAGCGAGGAATTATAATGTTTGCTGTTTACACGGGAAAAGGGCAAAGACAAATCTGAATTATTATTGAAAAAAATTAGCAGAAAAATATTTTAACATTCTTAACATTGTGATGATTGACAAAAAATATATTGAAAAAAAAAATATTTGGAGGACCCTAGATACTCCTTTTGACCCGAAAAGGTTAAACAAACTTAAAAATCACTATTTTATGTTCACCCTGCCAGTAATCGAACCCAGGGCTTCGTGGATGGTAAGCGAACGTGTCAATCACAATACGACAAGGCGGACTTATCTCTATTTGATTTCTTTATTTAAAATCACCTGAGAGGAGCCACACTTGTCTAAGGTTCTGCGTCTATTTCATACTACTAATTGATAAACCAAATATAGTATTTCTCCCCTTTATTTTAATTTTATTTGCATTCAAATTTGTTAAAATTCTTTGATTATTGTTTTTATTAATTTTTTCAATACGTTGCGTCTTGACATTTTTTTTTCTATCATTCTTTAAAATCTGTTTTCAGTTTTTAAGTACTTCCAAATTGTTGATTGATCTGTTTCTCTTTTCATTTCATTTATATTTTTGTTTATTATATTTTTATATTCTTTCTCAATACCATTTGGACATACTTCTAGCTATGGACTGTTGGGAGACAGTGGCGTCAGGCAGGAGGTTATAAAAAGGATGGCAGTGGAGGAACAATAGTCAAAAGCGGTATCAAAATCCTAATTAGAAAACAAATCTCCTTTTTAACAATAAAAACGTCCACAAAGATAAAAACGATAAGAGACTATCCAAGACAGACCGACGTGCAAATTAAGGACTAGGTAAGCTTACTTAAAGTAAATGGGACATACAGCGCCGAGGAAGAAAAATATTATATTTTTTAAAACTATTTACTAACCCTTTTCCCACTTTTTGAGCATTTATAAATTGTTGGTTTACTGTTATTACTTATTTTTTAGTATTTTGTTAATACAAATAACTGATCATAATTAACGTTTATATGATATATATTTTAAAGATCATACTTTTTTCGAACATGGCAAAATAGGCAAGTGCAGCGGTTTACAACTTTTATGGTACTACGCATCCCCGAAAAAATAATTCCGCTCCTCTATATTTTAAATAATAAAAACAATATTTTTACAAAAAATCTGTAAATCACAATGAACAGAATAATAAGAAAGTTATTCATTAACATATAAGTTCACATATATTTATTTTGGAGGATGGTATATAATCTGAAAATTGAATTCGAGGGTTGTCGTTGTTTATTGGCATCAAATCTTGAGAGCAACGTAGAGGGTGCCACTCGTATCTGCTTTTCAACGACTAACCTTGCTCGATATTTGGTTTCCATTGCAGCCAGAGCCGTATGGCCCATTTCGCATAAATAAAACGTTGCAAACGGTAGAAGTACCTGCATTTCTTTGCAATATAAAGATTCATACTTTTCGCTAAGATTCATTCAAAATTGATTTGAGGTTTCTTTTTGAAACTTTTGTTTTAGTGAGTTATTTTATGACAATTCTATTGAATTAATTTTTTCTTTCCTTTTTTCATTTTTGGTGTCTCCCTTGGCTGCGCCATTTCTTGGAGGCGTGCCTCCCAAGTTGAAAACCACTGGACTAGTGTCACCAACGTAAGCATAGTGTACAAATGTAAATAAAAAATAATTTTGACAGTCTAAATAGGTTAGATAATTTCCATTTTCACGCTATCAATATGCTCTTTCTTTTAATAATTATATGGGCGGGAGGAACAATCACGTAAGTCAAATAATTTTTTTTTTTAATTTTCTATATTCACACGTGTTCTCAAACACGGAAGTCAAATAACGTTATTAAGGATAGATTTATCAGCGTAATTTATCACACAAAATGAATGTATTAGTTATCGGTTAAAAAAAAGTTTTCTCGAAGAAGAACGTTTTCTAACTTTATGCCATAAACGACGTTACATTGAAGAGTTATCACATGACTTTGTATTCTGGATTATTAACAATAATCCAATTCCTATAAGTATGGAGAAAAAATGATATTATTTCAATGTTAGATTTGATTCCTGCAATGTTTGAGACATAAAAAACTGTCTCCTTAAGAGTTAGGCATTTTAACCTATGTGATAGTTCCCCCAGCCCATATTATTTATTTATAAACTGGGTCACAAATACAAATGTCAACGATTTAATTTCCAAATAAACTTTTTATTTATAATACTTTCCTAATTTTTCTTAATTTGATTACGTACTTTTTTTGTATTCATGTATTGTTAATTTAGTATTTCTTTTTCTCTTATTTTCCACTAAAATCCATTGAAGTATAAAAAAAAAGAAAAAAAAAACCTGAATCTACCTTTTCGTTTTTATTTTATTTACGAGTATTATTTCTCTATTTCACTTTCGCACCATAGATTTCATATGTATTGTAGATTAAGTATACCCACGCACAGGCTATGCCTATATGGATTTTTCGTTTTAATAAATATTGTGACATATGTAATAAGAAATGACCAAACTAAAACGGAAACAAAAAAATGTAAATATATATTAATTGTAAATTGGCAAAAATACGAAGCATCTGTTTTGCGCCTGTTTCACGCAAAATGCATAACATACATAAATTTTTACAGGGGAAGAAATCAAGAAATATGGTTGTTGAACATAGGAAGAATTTTAACTGTCCGGCATTTTGTAAAGGGGTCACTTATCATAATAATTATTTTCTTCTCAGCACCTAATGTGAAGACATGTCCAGTTTTCTGGTTCTGTAGACAGAACTGATACCGTAGGATAATATTTTAAATCAAATAAATTAATTTCGTCCTATCCTTTTTACATCCGCCCCATTATATAATTGATGCTCATCTAATATACTTTCATGGAAGAATTCTTGGGTTTGATTCCCGAAATGGTTGATATAAAATATTTATTTAAATGGGGGATTTAGCACTCAGATATTTTACTGTCCCTGTAGCTCAATCACAAATGGCTATCGATGTGCTAATAAGCGACGTGATAAAAAATTCTCACCGTGGTTGTTTATAGTATTCGCGATCACAATGTAACATCCGTGAGATCGAGATAATTATATTTTTAAATATTGTCACACTTCAGCGTGATGCTTGGCAACACCTAATATTAAATGTCAAAATATTTACGTTTCACGACACTTAATCCTGCTGCGCAATCACATATTTAAATTTCACCGGAGTAAATATTAGTATTAACTAAAGTAAAATATTTAAGTAAAATAATTGATCATGCTATTTATTGCATTTAGCTGGTCGGTAAGCCAAATGTCAAGAAAAGCAGTCGCCATAGTAATTGTTTGTAATTTAATTTTCACTTTTTTTATATTATATACTCCGTACTGTTTTGCAAATATAAAATATATATAATAAGAGAAAAAATATAATTTTAAAAAAATATGAAAATATAAAAAAATATATTGTTTATTTTATTATCATAAACGCCGATTTTTCGGCGATAAACTGTATTTATTTACGAGGAAAACAAAAAACAAACCAACATGAGCGTTGATTTAGAGATTACACATGCGTCGACTTATGACCGGGATAACTTAAGCATGTTAATTATTGTTCATTATGATTGCTCAAATGCTTAACATGTACCGATGTAGTGCCTTATGTACCACCAGGTGCAGATAGTGGTATGATGGTGAGAATATTAAAATTTAATTGATTTAATATATCGCCTTAACAATGAATACAAATACTTACGCAATGTTCTTATCTCTCAAAAACTTGTTTAAATTATATTTAGTATATGCTAAAAACCTTGTAAACGATTTACTAGTTCTAAAGATGCTCAAGTGAAAGCGCTCGATGGTCATATAAATCCAAAAGAAAAAAAATTAACCGAGAATTAGAATTTTCTTTATATTTTTATTAAGATCATTGGAGACATACCTACTTTATCAAAAAATGTACACAAAAACTATGAATGTTAATACTAAATTTAATTCAAAATTATCTATACAAACAGTATAATACCTTAATTGATGCACCAATGCGGTTTTTTTGCATAATTAATAACGAGAAAGTTCACTACTACGGGAAATCGGATATAAAAAAAATATTTTCTTACTTGCTGTAAAGATTAGAACATTTAATTGAATAGCGAAGTTACTCAAAAATACACGAAAAAAATGTTAAAAATGGTTTTGATAAAGAACTGTTTTGGAATGTCACAGGTTCGTGTAAATAATGACCTATTTAATAAATGTTATTTAATATTTGTATATAACCACTTAACGACTTTTCTATGGTAACCGGTAGACACAGACGGTAAGTTATTAAAATGTTTGACCATAAAGTTAATGCTTTAAATATTAATAATTACTTATTTATTACAGCATTTTTATATGTTCTGATAGATTTCCAGGTAGTCATGTTTATCCAAATATAGTATGTTTTTACAGGTACGGATTAGTTTGATAGTTTATTAACAAACATAAAACATATGAAACCATTTGACTCTCTCATTGTAAAGGCATAAAAAAAAAACGTTTCAAAAGATTTTTCGTATCATTTTTCGTTCAAAGAGTAATAAAGTTTTTTAAAATGAGTTTCATCATCATCATTCCATATCCGCTCCCTGGTTGGAGCATATATTGTCCACAAAGAGCCACCATGCATCACTATCAGTTGCCATCTTCTGTACGTCCTCCCAAGTTAGGTACGCATCTCGTAGTTCTGACATTAAATGCTGACGAACAGTCAGCAGCGGACGTCTGGGACGTCGAGAGCCTGATGCCTTGTTAAGTGAAAAGTAGGCATGCGTGGTTAAGGCTGTCAAAAGACATCCGCTGTATATGGCCCAGTTAACCGTATCGGCTCCGCTTAGTTACAGTTGTTACCAGAGTTTGCTGCGCCCGTTCTCTTTCTACTTCATTACTTGCAGAGTCAAAGAACCACACACCCAAGATTCTTCTGAGACACCCAAACTCATTATTTTGCTTTTTTGGGACCTAGTGAGGTGCCACGATTCGCAGCACAAAAAAAGAAGGGAAAAAACATATATAGAAGTGGTTTAAAAATTAAAATGAAAGTAAAAAAAGTTAAGAATTAAAATAAAGAATGAAAAACATGCTCAGATGTAAAAATGTAATAAAATAATAACATTTTAACAAACGAAAAACATAAACATACTCATACATATTTTAAGGGATTCAAAAAAACGATGAGAAAAATCTTTAAAGAATCTTTAAATCAGACAATACATTTAAGTCAATTTTCAAAACACCCTTAAAATTAATGACACATTATAGTAAAAGCAGCATTTTTTTTGTACAAATACAATATAAGTACTTGAAATTAGTTTAAAAGTGTAAAAATACTTTAATGCAGCACAGAAAAAGGAAAGAATGACAGGTATAGCAAGTAATATTTAAAATTTGAAAAAACAATATGAGGAGAAGATTTTAAACCAAAGGTAGTTGATAAAATGTCATTAAAACGATTTTAGCAATTATACAAATTTCAGTAGAAAAATTTGAATAAAATTAACAATATTAATGTATGTTATTTGAAGTGATGTAAGAAAAAAAAGGATTAATTTTAAATAATTGTAATCCTGTATGATAGATATCTGTATAGTTAAAAAAGCTGTTAAGTGACATTTGGTATTCACTGAGTTAATACATATATGATCTCTAGACAGCCTTCATACTGTTAAATATAGCGCCTGCTACTTCTAGCAGCACTCCTAGTATTTTTAAAAGCTCACATTTTCTTTAACATATGCTCTCAGGTATTTGAAACTCTGGACCCTTTAGAAAAATTGATTTGATGAAGTAAAAGGATTTTGAGCATGAGTCTATGATAAAAAATTACACGTTCATAAAAAAATAAATATTATAACAGAAATTTATCCCCCTTGACTAGAAGTTCCGTTGCGCATTCTGTCGTACCTAATTTTTACCGAACTTATTCCAACAAATCTGGCGTTATTTTCTAAATGACGTATATGTATTTGTCGTTGATATTTATTTGTCGCATATTGACTTCCAATCCTTCACGATATTGGTTTGTTTTCACATATTACGGACTGAATTAACATAACAATTAATTAAAATCCAAACCCATACTTTACATGCCATAAAGTTACGGTTTTATGAAGAGTTTTGCGAACTGAACACTGATATCAAAGTTGATTTTGAGTGTAAGGCGTTTCATTATTAATTTGAAAATTGTTACAGAACACAAGTGAAAATAAAATGTTTTCATCAGTTTGATGAGAGACAGTATTATCATTACAAGGTTCTATTACTACAAAAAACGGGATTTACCAATGCGCAACGGGGTAAAGATTTTTCAAATTTTGGTAACAAGCCAAGCCGAGGGAAACGTTGTAAGAAAATGTCTGTCAAATTCATGCCAAGTTCTTAAAACAAATTTAATGCACTAAATCTTTTGCTTCAAAAACTTTTAGCCCTTGCATTAGAAAATAATTTTGTTTATTTATTTATAAAATAATTGAATAATTATCATCATTTGTTTATGCCCATGTGAAAGTGCATTGGTACTCCATTCATTTGATGTATATTATATATTTTATTTTTATAAAATTTATATTTGAAGCAATAACTTTGTGGTTATTCATTGCCTAATTAAAATTAGAATAGTGACTTGCATAATTTCGAAATGAATATAAAATTTTTCAACATAGCAGTTGCACAAAAATATAAAATCAACAAGCTAATTAATCGCATGCTATAAGTAGTAAACTCTAACGCGCATCGATTATGCATTTTAAACATGTTTATACAATTTTACCCTTATTTACGTTATGCGCATATGCGGTGCCAGAAAAAAGTGACGAATATGTATTTGAACATTGTCTTTATGTCACTCTCTCGCAAATGCCTCTTGATACTATGCGCAAAAGACAATTACACGTCGGACTGATTATGCCTAGCTAAAATCGACAAAGTCAACGTTTTACTGTCCCGTTTACGCTATTTTAACATTCAAACTAAACCGTTTAACCTTTTTTAATAATGAAATTTTTAATATCGGCACGGTTTGAGTTTTAAAAAAAAAATTATCGTGTTTGTATACAGTGTGGTAAAAAAACAGATAAATCTGAGTTTTTAAAGGTTTTTAAGTAGTTTTTGTTCCCATGGTAAACAATGTATCGAAAAAACATAAAAAAAAGGACTCACCAATGATAAATATCTATAATGAATAAAAAAATCACTGCTCTAATAGAATAATCCAGGGAGAAAATACGGGAATACGTTTGTATGAAAAAAAAGTAAGACCGCAATTCTCTTTAACTCTTTGAGGCACATCTTTTTATTTTAAAAATAAATTACTATTATTTCTCTGCCTATTTAGTGTAAAAAATAAATATATATAATTGGAAAACGCTTTTCTAGGTGGCATAAATTTGACAACCATCATACCAGCCAGTAAGGGAGTAAACAACTCTTAAAATCTGTTAGAGACAAGTGACATATGTTAGCGAAAATGTTATGTCTATATTGTTGTTGTTTTAATATACCATGGTTCTAGTATCAAAAGTTTTGTGTACCACCATGCTCAAAGAGTTAGTCGTTGGCTATAGTGGCGAGCTTTTTGCGGCGCGGCGCGGGCACGGCGAACTCAAACTTCTGATAACAAGTATAATGTCCATAGTGACCTCGCGAGCGCGGCAAGAACTGCGTCCGCGCCGCACTGCAAAACGCTCGCTACTATGGCCAAGCACTTAACATTCCTTGTCCGCCTACCACGTATTTGAAGTTGTATTTGATTTCCAACGTACTTAAAATAACAATAAAGGTATTTTCGATGCAATAATTTATAGTCCCGGACAGTATCCGAACCGTAAGCCTAATTATCTTGCATTCGAATGACTAATTATAGAGATGTTCTGAAATTGGTGTAACCCATTCACGTAGGGTGAACAACCCTTTGCGCTCATTTTACATTACAAAGGCTCGTAACACACTGTATGTTCCTGTATTTTTTTTAATAAAAGAAATAAAATCGCAAACATGGTAGCTGAAAAATGAGACGTCAGCGTCCTGTTTCAGTTTAATGTAATTTTCATAAAACGGTTTTTTTTGAATTACGATATAAATTTACAGAAAGTATTAAAAAATCACTTAGATCTTATAAAGTATTAAGATAATCATCAAAATAAACACTTTAATTAATACAAAGAAAAAATAAACACAAATAATTTCAACAATGTTTTCAGTATGTCCAAACGCTCGTAGACTGGCTGGATTTAACTACGAAGGGCGTTGTTTAGATCTTTATTACTCTCATGAGAGTAAAATTCAGCAGTCTAAAAACATTCGAACACACTCAAAACATTATTGATTTAACTAACTGGTATAAAAAAAGTTCTTAAAGTACCTTTTGTATAAGTCCCAAATTTCTAACCCTCGTTCAAATTCAAATTACGAGCAACTTCTAACTCTTTTTCGACAAAACGCCGCGTTGTTTTAGATATAAAATTTCTGTATAAAATATTAAACCATAAAGTAGATACTAACCCCCTAAATAAAATACAAATGAATGCGGGATTGAGATCACTCAGACATCGGGAAATATTTAAACTGCCTTTGTTTTCAATTAATGCTACATACCACACACCTATGTGTTGAAAATATTTAAAATATAATATATACTGCCGAAACAATAAAATTGTCATTTTTAATGAATT
Organism: Micrasema longulum; assembly: GCF_059751315.1. Classification (NCBI taxonomy): domain Eukaryota; kingdom Metazoa; phylum Arthropoda; class Insecta; order Trichoptera; family Brachycentridae; genus Micrasema; species Micrasema longulum. The sequence goes on from NW_028277411.1 coordinate 633,339, forward strand.
TCTCTCAGCTTTTGCGAATAAACTCTTAGGAAAAAATCTAATTTAATAAGTACACACGTACAACTTATTTTTTATTGCATTGTAACCTGTATATATAAAAGAAAAAAAATATTTATTACATCTTAAAATATAAATCAATTTTGTGTAATTCAATAATTGAAGATATATCCATGTAAATTGTATCGATAAATGCTTTCAAATTGAATGTTTTCTAGTATGTATCTTTGTTGAATTACGTAACTTCTTTTTAAAAATTAGGAAGTGTTAAGATCTAAAATGTAGTTTCATGCGTTGCCTAGTGGATAAAATACATAAATTTCAGCTCTTTTATTTTATAAAAGTCAACAAATGGAAGTGTTAAGAAAATTTGTCCATTAAAACATAGACAAAAATATGAATATACACAGTATGTAAAGTTGCCACCTCAACAAGCAAATGACAGATCATATGTCTTTTAAATACCCAGACTTCCGTATCCCTTTCCCAAAAATGTTTTCCCTCTTTGTTGCAAAAAATAAGGTCTTAATAATTCCCCAGGGAATGATATTCAGCCAGTCTACAAACATTTCAACATACTCAAAACATTTTGGATTAAACTAACTGAAAAAATTAGTCACAAAATTATTTTTAGTATTTTCAGGTGTTGCCTAATTTTACCACATGAATTTCACCCACATTAATGAAAGGTTTAGCTCTATAACATTATAAAAGAGTTAAAGAAATGTGGATGTATAAATATGGGCGAAATGTTACAAGCTGTGTAAAGTGGCCACTTAAACCAGCCAATGACAGGTTATAATCCATATAAATGCTCAGACATTTTATATTCTCCTCTGATAAATGGAAAACATAAATCAAAGTAAAAAAGTATAAAATGTCATGATTGATTCATAAATTAATAAAAAAAAACTGATCTTCCCATTAGAAGGTATGCAGATGCTGATCCTACTAAAAGAGAGTTGTTTGCCATGTATTAAGTGTCCTATGCAAAGACAGATGCGGATAGTAAAATGAAAACGATAATTCTGATATTTTTATAAGTTCAATTAAGTATAAAATATTTCTTTCTTTTTGAAAAACATTTTACGGGAGAATAACATAAATACGTAATAAGGCACTCGACCCAGATAACATCCCAAATTCAACATCAAAACATTTATAAAAAGCATAAACAACACATACAGATGCAAAAAGAGTAAAATTAACATGGAATCTGGAATAAATCCACGCTACCCCACAGGTGGGCCCGCGAGATATTGTGGGAGAGGGGGAGGGGAGATAGTAGGAAACAGGAAGTGAAGAGTAGGGACGCAACATTACCGAAAAAGCGTTTCCGGTGAAACGATTAAAAATCTATTTATTTACTTACATACATAAGTTTATTGTACATTATTTGAGACTTAAGTCCCGACTCTATGGGACTAAAAGTCCTGTGTTGTTACATTTTACGTATTTTTTTTATTTTGAGAAAACTATGTCATATAACACATAAAGGTTGTTTGGTTGTATATTTCAAACTCTAAAACAATGAATAAAAATAATTAAATACGTTATTTAAAAAATTCAAAAAAAAAATTTTCACTACATGAATGCAGATTTTTTTTTTTATTTACAGCATTTTCGAAATGCTGACCTTTAAGGTGCAAGAACATTTAAATATTTCAATGCTGAAAACCCTAGCCACTTCTTTCCGAATATTTTATTACAGTTCTTATTATTAATAATTATAATTATTTAAAAAAAAAAATTTTTCGTTCTTATGATTTACCTAAATATTATTTTGAGGTTCGTTTTCAACGAGTTGTAAATTTATTATTTTATTTATATATATACACCCAATGGGCATTTTAAGGACATATTTATACATAGAAAATTATTAAAAAGGAAAGAAGAAAGATACAATGGTATATAGTTGACTTGGTAGGAGTGGAAGCGAGAGAGAGGTGTTTATAATTGAATTTGATTCAGTGATCGTATGAAAGAAGACAACTCGTTGTCAAAGACATCAAGACTGGTATATTTGTTGGCAGACCTAAGAATTCTGGGCACAGGGGAATGAAAACCATAGTAGGTTCTATGGTTATCGGTATAAGAGAGTAAGTTTTGTCTAAGGTTTCTAGTTTAGATATTTAATTTTTTTGAGCTCAGTAGTTCAGACGCATCAGTAGTTAAGAATTTAAATAGGACTAGAGATCAAATTTATTTTGACGATCTTGAAGAGGAGATACATTAAAGCTAGTTTCTAACTCATTATACGTACATTGGTCTCTAGATAAGCCCAACCTCAAGCATATCTTTCTTAAAAATCGATGATGAATTGATTTAATATTTTTTATGTGAACATCATGATACGAAGACCAAATATCATAGGAATACTCTAAATGCGGGTGAACTAGGAAACAGATATAAGTTTTAAAGGTTTTGATATTTTTGAAGTCAGTTATGCTTCTATAATTAAATTTAGTTTTAGAAAATGGGAATTTAGTTGTGGTAGAATGGGGTTCGAACCACGTACCTCTGATCCGTGGGTCCAAAACACTAGTGACGGGACCAACACTTGGTTTGATTTGGTAAACAATTATCTTGAGGTATTTCTATGAAAAGGTCATACGGACTCATATTAGGTAAACGAACTACCTAGCAGATGTCGAGAAACTGAGAGACGACTTTCATGTAAATAAATCTGAGACATAAGTTTTAGACGCAGGAGCCGTGGATATAGTGGCCCCAGTTTCTTACAACCATCTTTTTCTGTTAAAAAAATAACTATTGTAAAAAATCTTCTTCAAAAATACTGTTGATTATCTCACAATATCACTCAGAATTTATTGTTATCGTTTGCCAACGATAATTTTTAAATATGGGTAAACGATTCCTCTACCTAAAACACCACCTCAAACAATTACCTTCTGCTATGCCATGGTTGTTCTTGTATTTACTTCGGATTGTGTGAACTTCAGCAAAGGAAATTTTAAATGTTCACACAACCGCTTAGATGAAAATGTGTTTTATCAGTGTAAAAGATGTTGCTTTAATTGGTAAAGAAAAAAAACTTGAGCATATGCATTTCAATGTCAAAAATTAAATTCTAATTAAAATGTACCTTAAATGATTTAAAAAACGAAAAGCAACCCGAGGACCCGCCTAGTATATGTGAGAAAAAAAAAACCTATAGTGTACCCATGTTCAGACAATAACTAATTTAAAAACTCTTAGAAATAATATTGAAACCGGTAAAAAACCGGTAATGCACGCCCTTGTAGCTAGTGGGAAGCTACCCCGCTAGGTTCATCAGCACACTCTAGGGCAGGGGTGGGCGGGGTATGGAAGAGGAATGGCGCGGGACGCGGTTTTTTAACAGGGTGGATTTTTAACCCAACCTCCCTAGTATGACGCGAACGAGGTGGTTTTTTAGCAGGAGGTGGCACACACCCCTATCCGCTATGGAAATCGTAGTGTATTCGTATAATGGTTCTTATAATGGGGTTAGGTGGTTTTTTTCGGGGGGTACGCACCCCCGTTTTTAAACCCCACGTGAACTGGGATGCTGCGCCGAAAATTACAGTGCGTGGGAGGCTTAGGCCGGGAAGTTTTTCGCTTTGTATTGCAAATATACAAAATAGCATTTCCCTGATATAAAGGCGCGGCCTGGGAGGGTGAAAATTATACAGATGTTAACTTCATTTTTGATTATTGTCTAAATTCACGTGCCCTTTATCATAGACATTCATTTTAACATTTATATTCAGAATAACAACTACTTCTGCGTTTTATTTCATATTTTTTCTGTTTTATATTTTTTTGCTGAAATCGACGTTGCTATCCTAAATTCAGTGAACCAAAATCAACTCTAATGTGAAAAAAAATATAAATTTTCTAACATTTTTTCAACTGTGAGCTTTGTTTTACTATTGTAAATAATTAAGTGTTATAATGTTTGTCAAATAATAATTTAGTGATAAATCTAATCACAAAAAAAAAATAATCCCTTTTTCCGAAAAGTGGCAGTTTTTTTCAAAATTTAATGTGAGCATCAAAAATAAAACAAAATCTTCTACTTAACAAGATATTTTTTTAAACTTTACATGAGCTATTTCAGTGGAAGCATTTAAAATGGATTATCAAGTGCATGAAAGTGAATTTTTAGACACTTCCTTCTGTTTGCCTTTAATCGAAGGAATAAAGGTGCCAAAGCTGGTTGCGATATTTACGCAGTGTACGACGAAGATGCTTTGAATTATTCAATAATTTGTTGTAAAATATTGAATGAGAATATATTTTCGACTATTTTTTTTGCCGTGTCCTCTTGTTCTCTTAATTTGGACAAAAACGGACACAACTTATGTTAACACTTAATAAATGCATATAAAAACACCCGATATAGCCAATAATTACACAATAAGCTAATCGGTGTTTGAAATTTCTTAATAATTCATTGATGTTATCAGGGTTCCTGAAACTGCTTAATGAAAAAAAAAGGTTTTGAACTCTACAATACTAAAACACAATATTTTTCATTGGCTAAAAACATGTATCTTATTCGACCTAACGAAAAAGCACGTGTTTTGTAATTACATGCATAGATTATATAAACAGGGTGTATATAAAATAATATACTATGTAAATTCAAAGCAAGAAAAAAAAGCGTTAGTACCTACATGCGCGCGGCAATCTGTACCGCCATTTGCTTCAAGCCATTTCTCACTAATGAATTTTCGAAAGATACTCAAATTTAATGAAATAATTAGGAGAACTGAATGAAAAACTATTGAAATACATTTGAGACATATTATAATTACGCTAATAGAGTACGATAGATGTAAATTTAAAATGTACATAGAAAAAAGCGGCACGCCGCTGTACGTGAGGATATGTTTGAAGGGGGTACCATCCGCCGAAATATAAATATATTGAAAATAATGTAACTTTCATGCGTACGCAACTTTTATTAATAAGTTGTAGAAAAATCATCTATCATTATCAAAATTTAATAATTAAGTCGATTTTATTTTGCATTATGAAAATTTACTCAAATTCAATCCGGAAATAATAAAAAAAGAATTTTATCAAACTTTTTGAACCCATCGATTGGACCTTTCAAACAAAAACATTGCATTAATCCCTTGTTATTAATTTTCAATTAACCTAGCACCGTCCCTGCCGCTCCAGTTTCAACAGGCTCCCCCTCCGCCCTGTGGCCCTTTGGACTCCCACTACCCCCCTCGCAGCCACCGAGAAGAGGGAGGGCCCCTCCCGTCATAACCCCCACGCGGGAAATTAATTTATTGCGTTTCTATGCGTAGCGCGGCTGTTGCTCTACCGGTAATGTTACGATCTCCACCCAAATCTAACTATCTATATCTAATTTATTACCAAAAAAAAAATACTAAAAAAATAATCCAAGAACTGATAATTATTTATTTATGACAAAATACAAAGTTTTCAAACATAACATATATTATTTGTACGAAATATTCTCAATTAGCAAAAGTGCTGGTTTGAGGGGATATTATATATAATAACACAATAGTTTAAATAAAAAGTCGATAAAATAACATCACATATCACTTATCACACGGGCTGTAAAAACTGATTTGTCTAGGTGTTTTTTAAGTAAGAATACGTTTTGTATATTTTTTAGGTCATTAGAAAGTGAATTATAAAAATTTATTGGTGTATAAACAAAACTTTTTCTTTTTCTGTTAGTTCTAGACTGTTTGCAAGTTAAATTATTTGATGCTCTTGTATTTATTTTATGTATGTTGTAGTTAAAATTAAAATTAATATCCGTCTTTATTTTATTTATTTTTTTATCTTAAATATCATTTTTATTTTTTCTGTGTAGATTAATTCCTTTATATTGAGCATTTTTGTTATTCAATGTAAATCTGTGATTCTAGTATATTTATCAAAATAAAATGTTACTTTAAGTGCTAATAATTATCATCATAATCGTTCTATTATCCTTACTCAATGTACTAACACTACTGGAATTTTTTAGTTTTAAAATCCATCTGTCCTGTTTTTTATTTAAAAATTTCAACTATGCCGTGTGTCGTTCGAAACTTTTTCTGACCTTATGGATGCGGTAATGCGATCCAAATTGGCAGAAAAAAACGAAAGACACACGGTTTAATAACCCAAAAAAACTTACTTAATACAAAAATATCAAAAAGGTTATTATAATCTAATTTTTTAAATAATAAGAAATATTAACGTTTATATAATATACCCAAATATTTTAAATTGGTGGCAATTTTCAACGATTTGTAATAAACATTTTATTAGAATATGGAAATCAAGTTCGGTAGAGTAAGGTTTGAACCCAGAACCTCTGATCCGTGAGTCAGCAACACCAGCCATAGAATCACAACGCGATTCGATATTTTAATACCACCTATTTAAAACTCGCGCCAAACAATAAAGAAATTACTCGAACCCAAAGAGATTTACATAGTAACGTTTAGTACGCACGTTTTTAGATTAACGAGGTACAGAACGGCAATACTCTTCAGTTGCCCTGCTTTTTCCTACCCCCACCCATCTTTCTCCCTTCCCGCTCCGCCCCTTCCACCCCGCTTAGGTTTTTCCGGCAACAATACTCGGCAAACATATGACAAGAGGATTTTCCCGTTTCTGTGTATATTTTTGACGTAAAGAGCGCTATGGATTCGAGGTACATAGTTTCGTTTTTCACTAAGCCGCTTTCATTTTCAGTGGGAGGGAGATTTAAGTACATTCTACCCTCACAACGATCTATGCAAGCATATAAAAATTAACGTGCTTTTATTATACTGGGCAAAAAAAAAAAACTTTTCTGACTACGAAAGAGAAATATGTGTTTCTGATAGTTATTTTCTGCCAAATTCAAATATGATATCGGGTTTTCCCCATCATACAAGGTTTTTTAAGAAACAAACATTTATAATTTCAAATATTTCAACACTTTTCACATTATTAACTGCTTTATATTCAAACATTCTAAATCGCAAGTAATATTTTTGAATGCTTGCTAAGCTGCATTTTTGCCAGTGGATTCAATAGCTCCTCAAAGTTTTCACCACGCATGAGTGATCGTATTTGTAGACCCACAAATATTATTTCTTTAATTTTTACATCACTAATTTAAGGAAGTTTCTGCTTGAGGAACGCAAAAAAAACTCGATGACTTCAACTGAATTCTGTGCGTAATGAAGTAATTCCGAATACATAATTGTAAACAGTCTAAAAAGCCACATTCAGTCTATTGGCAATCGTGAGACAAAAATCGTTTTGACCAGTATTATAAATTATCATCATCATATCATATACCATATCTGCATCTGATAGTGCATAGGGTACTTCAATTGAAAACCAAGTGCAGTGTATCTATATCCTCAGTTTTATTTAAAAAAACACGTATACACGCAACGCAACTACACTGGCTCAGTATCAAGAGAAACATTCACATTCCATCACTTCTTCACAATATTTTAAATAATCCCACTTCGCCTGTTTATCTGAGAAAGCTTATCCAACCTCTTTCACAACACGGACTATCTCTTCGTTCTAGTAACGATAGAACCCTTTTAATACCCTGTCATAGCTCTAATTTTCTTGCCTCCTCTTTTACTTTGATTGTGGAATAATCTACCCACTAATGTTAGAGACGCTCCTTCTTTATGTCACTATCTAAATATTTAAATTGTTCCTTTATCCTTCCTTCCATCCCCTCTCCTTTCTTCGTGGTATAGGGTATTTTTTATTTTATTTTGTTAATCTTTGTTTTTAATTTTTGTATAAAATTGTAAGATTCAATATGTCCAGGAATTTGCCTTAAGGCAATATGCCCGCCCTTGTATGTATATATCTTGTATATGTATATAAAGTGACAAATAAATAAATAAATATACACACATGCAAACAACACATAAGACTTTGAGCTAACCCATTCTAATCCATCTTCATCCCATATTTTTTTAGCGGCAAAGAAATCTACGCTGGAAAGCTGGAATATCTATCCTAAAGTATTCCAAGTTGTGTGACAAATTGACTAATAAACACGTTCTGGACATTGGGGCATAAAAACTAAAGTTGCTCGTAGAAGATTTTGTAAATATAAAATTTTGACTTCTGGTAACATGTTTGAGAACATGAAAAGTAATTGATTGCAACAGAGATGTGACATCACTTATAGCAGTAAGAATTTTAAAATGTAAATAAGATCCATTCGAGTTCTACGTTTCTCCAATGATGACAGATTAAGAGATTGCTGTATTTCAAAACAGGAATAATTACCCCTTTGCAATCCGAGAAACCATGCCACTTTTCTAAGAAAACGGTGTTGGACAGACTTGATATTGTCAATATGAGTCCTGTAAAATGAAGACCAAATTGGAGAAGCATATTCTAGATGGAGTCGCAGACTAATAAGCAGTAAAAAGTTTTGATACTATTTATATTTTTATAGTCCACCGTCGTTCTATTGATATAACCAAAATATTTCGGAGATATAAAATCAATAATTTCTCTTTAATTTTTTTTTTTTAAATTATAGATTTGAATAAATGTAAATAAATAAATCTACTTGTCCATGTTTGTTTGCTTACATATGGAATTAAATTTGATGTTAAATATGTTTTTATATGTTTGAAAATTTTAGGATTTAACTTACTAACTCAATTTAACATAAATAAAAAGAAAACTCTAAAAGACTAGCGTAAATAAAAAAATAAAAAATTATATCTAATTTCACTTACAAACTTGTGTTGTATTACGGTGTTATGTCATTATTTTCTGGTTAGAAAAAAATCAACATATTACAGTAAGTTATTTACACACCGAGTACAATCCAAAAAGCACCCGGTCATCACCATGCGAAGAAACTACTGAAGGGATACTCGCAAAGGTTTACTTTCCACGTAATGAAACGAATCCGAAACCAAGTGATTACTAGAACCCTTACAACGCGGGAGATGGAATAAACACCTTTCTAGAATGAACCTTTCAGAAACTTCCAGATGTAAGTTTTACAGTACAGATGATAAAACACCCTAACTTCTAAAAGAAAATGATCACAAGAATGAAATATTTGGGTAAATAATAGAACGAAAACATTTTATAAAGAACGTAGAATAATATTAATAATATTTCAAGCCTCTACTTTTTTCAATTTTTATCAAACAACAGAATATTTTCATAATTTAATCAGTGCATGTTTGTCCTAATCAGTGCATGTGCTTATTAAAATGCATGTCGTGTTGGTTTTATATTTTTGTGCAACAACTATGGTGAAGGTGTACAGTGAAATTTGCATGTTGGTTTAATTGGTGTCCTGACAAAGAGACGGTTACGTCTCGAAACCGTTAGACATTTCTGCTGACAAGCCTCAAAATAGAGGCTTAGCGGGTTATTCATTAAAAAAATATAGAAAAGTCGGTAAGTAGTCGTATAAAAATATTTAATAACATTTAGGAAAAGGTAGAATAATTTATTGGGTCGCTTTATATTTAGGTCCCATTATTGTTTATTTGGTTTTATTGACATATTTTTATATCTTATAATTTATCCATATATTTTAATTTTGAAAGGGGCATTTTCAACGAGTTGTAAATAACGTACTTTAAGAAAATGATAATTAAATCGAGATCGAACCTCAAACCTCTGATCCGTGAGTGAGTCCGCGGGACCACACCTCTGTATTTGTTTATTTTATATAGTATATCACTTCGCAGATTACAAATATATGAACCGACTCATGTATTTAATTTGCGAAAATGCCCGCTAAGAGCGTTTAATATATATTATTATAAATAAAATGTTATATTGATGTTTTTTGTTGATATTTCTTGATAAAACTCCATAGTTAATGATTATGATAAAATTATAAATAAACTTATCAATGAAACTTCTGGGTTCAGTTTTATCCGAAAGCGCTTGTTAGTCAAAATAATAAAAAATAAAGTTAAAACAAGAAGTTTAATTGATAAGTTTATATAAAATTTTATTAAAACCACAAATAAAATGGTTCTCCAATTTCAAAAATCTTTAATTTTCCTCACTTCATAAGATATTAAAAATAATTACTGAAATTAATTGCCACATTTGTAAGGAGATTTAATTTATTTTAATTGAAAATACGACGTGTAATATTATGTAGGTTGGTTAGATGGAAATTTTAATGTTTCGGGAACAAGTTTTATGTCCTCGGGGACTTTATCCGAGTATGGTTACGATTCTAAGTTTTTTATTAGACTTTAGTTTCTGCTTCCTGCTCTTGGGTTTATTCGATTTAGTTTATTTATTTTATTTACTTGTCTAATTACTTAACAAGGTTTTCGTTTATTTTTTAAACATTTTATTTATTAATTGGCTGCTTCATTAGGTAACCCAGTATTGAAGCAGAAATTTCTTTTATTTAAGTTGTATCAGAGGGTATTCATACTCGTATAATAAATTAAGTTTTCCACTAATCAATATTTTTATTTCTATTTTTCGATTCCCTAAACTTCTACACAAACCTCTTAAGATTCTAGGTGCTATGAACAGGTGACTTTGTAAATAAGCAAACATACTTTTAAAAACCATTAAAAAAAAAAAAAGGTTAACTATAAATTAATGCAGTATGATTCCTATTTTCTAGTAGTCATTTACGACAAAAGGTGTATTGGTTTTTATTTAATATTTTATTCAAATAAATACTGTTAAATAATATAACATAATAAAGATACATCGAATTAAAATCATTTTCATCCTTAAACTATAAAAAAACAGTTTTCATCATGAGTTCAGAAATTATTTATTTTTACCATATTAAGTTTGTACATTACATCTTAAGAACTTTAAACTTTTAATAACATCATCCTTTTTTATCAAAATTTCTCAAGAACATATTTTTTCAAATTTATTTTAAATATTGTAATGCTTTCATTTTCTTTTATTTCTTCAGGTAATTCATTGCACAACTTCAATCCCATTAGTTTAAAAAGTATAAAATAGGAAAAAAAATACTAATAATATATGATAATCAATACTATTCATACTAATATTATAAATCCGAAAGTGCTTATTTGTTTGTATTTCTTTCGCATCTGAATGGAGCGACTGATTGTTTTTTTTTTGCATAGTAATGGCAGAAAAGGTGAGAAATCAAACAGAATAGTTATTTTTCATCCCGAATGAAAAATAATACAATTAAAAACATATATAACAATACAAAAATACAAAAACATATAGAACATTTTAACATTTATATAATGAGTTAATTTATTCTAAAAGAATAGGCGGTGAGGCGGGATGTCAAAAATAATAATTTTTAAATAAATTTTTTAAATTTCTATAATTGACTAGACTTGATTTATCTATGGTCAGCTTGGTTTGCCTTCCGTTTTGGTCTTGTAGTAGGATTTCGGATTTGTGAACAGAAGAATGATTCTACGTCGCCATAGAATAACGGATCGTCGTATTTTTCAAAGCAATAGTTTGAGGACCGGCAATCGATACAAGATACTTTCTGTCAAGAAGAAATATCATTCCATCGAGCTTTCGACTCGATGGGTGCTCTCGGGTAAAAATTCTTCCTAAGAAAATAGAGTGAAAATATGTTCGCCTCGTCGGGTAGTGATTGTAGTGATGTCATCACTCTTGAGTTTTTGGGTTCGATTTCTGGCAGAGGGGAGATAAAGTATATTTATTTCAATGGTTGTTTGAAATGCGAACATTCATTGTTTCTGGGCTGGCATCTGAAGATGCGTAAGACTGAACATCTAACCTTCATATAACAGGTGATCGAAATACGCTGCGTTTGGTTTAATAAAACAGTGCCCTATGCACAAATGGGACTAAAAAGGGGAACGACGATGGTGTTTAATTATTATTAAGTATTTTTATAAAGAAAAGTTAAATTTTAAACAAGTGATTTTCATCCCGCAAACTATTCTACAGGTGTCATCGGGTGCTCAAACATTAGTATAAAAAGGAAAAAAAATAAAAAAAGATCAATATTATTAAATGTTTTAAAAAAATATATATAGCACACTTACGGTTTTGATGTTTTAAAATAAATGTGTTTGCAATGAAAAAAAAATAAGAAAAACAATTTGAAGGAAGAAGAGAAAAAATAACCCAAACGAAAAATGAATGCATCGTATAAGACGTAGACGGCAAACAAAACGAAGTAAGGAAGAAAGCCACGAAGTCTATGCAATACGCCAGTTACGGGTGATATTTTTGATTCTACGTGTTCAAATTGGTAGCTCTATGAAAGTTTGGAGTCAATAAATAGTCCCAAGTATTTAGTAACATTGGTCTTTTCAATATAGCCAGTTTTGAGAGAAATATTGATATTTAAGTCCTGTTTGTTCGCAAAAATCATATACGATGTTTTTTTAACATTCAAAATTAATTTATTTAATCTCATCCAGTCAGCTTGCCTATTGAAATCTGGTTAACGGGGCTTGTGACCGTTAGCTGGTTTGAGTAATTTATTTTCATATTACTTTATCCATAGTTGCTGCATAAGTGGAGCATATTGTGCCCACGAAATCTATTCAGGCCACTCTATCTGCGGCCAACTCCCGTGTCCTCCCAAGTCAGGTCCGCGTCCTATAGTTCAGACGTGAACTGCCGACGAACTGTCAGCCGTGGACGTTTAGGGCTGCGAGAACCTGGTTAAAGTAGACAGACGTGGTTTAGGCCTTCGGGAGGCAAATGTAATATATGTGCGGCCCAGCCAGTTGTATCTTCTTTACTTGATGACGGTTGTCTTATTTCTACATTCCTTACGAAGTCATACCATCGCACACACAGTATTTTTAAGGCATCTTTTGTCAATACATTTGCTGTTTTAGGCCCTATTGAGGTGCTACGTAGAGTCGACAACCGATCTTCAGACAGCTTTCATTATGTCGAATGCAGCGCCTGGTATTTTTAGTCGAACTCTTAGTTCTTTTGAAAGCTGTTCTCTTTCATTACGTACACTTCCAGGTAATTAAAACTCTCGACCCTTTAGATGACTTGCCTGACAAAATCAGGGGATATTGGAGATCTGAGCGCGGAAAGTTACACATACCACGATTTTAAAAAATATTTTTATTTTTAAAACAATGCAAATTATTGCGGTGTACCTATTAAGCCTATCAACAATTAATTGAAGGCACCTGACAGAATTGTTAAAAACTCCAGGTTGCAGTTTTTTGAAAGAGACGGATATTTTTTGGATTGGTGGTTTTTGTCATACATTGTCAAACATTTATCACATTTCATACATTCTTTCACTTATTCTTTAAGCCTAAAAATAATGATGTGTTATGCCTGAGTTAAGTTTTTATGTGTTATTAATAATTTTATTAGTAAATGAAACTAAGTCCAACAGACTTACGCTGTTTTTGGGTCCCAACTGAGTGAATTGAGTTACTAATTGCATTAAAAATGTCTAGCCATGGGCGCCAAAAATTTCTCCCAAACAACAAATTCCCAAATCAGGTTAACTTCCGTAATAAAAATATCAAAGCGGCTTACATGAATATTACATATTGCCCATGTGCAATAATCTCCACACGCTATCTACTAATTAATTAAAAATGATAAACTATCACGAAGTTTCACAGATTTTGCAATCGAAGAAATTTTTACAAAAGCGATGTTTCACACGCATAATATTTCTCAATATAGTTTATCAGGACCGTAATCAAACATTTATCGACAACTGTGCCGCGATTATGAACGCTATCTTCATCTGTATGCTCTACCGACTTGTCATCTCGACGTCATATGATCAAATTCAACGAATGAATGACCCTGAAAATTTAGTCCGCGTTCCTTACTTCATTAAAATGAAACATAGTTTTCATTTATATTTTAAATGGGCTTTTGTGATAAAAAATGCTCACTTCAAAGCGATTTTAAACTCCAATTCAATAATAAATCCCAATTCAAGCAACAAATGGTAGCTTTAACGTGATTTTCATCTGAATTTTGACAATTATCAAGACGGTATGCTTAACGGTCGTCTGGATTTATCTACCGAGCGATTACAAAGCCAGCTTCTTTAACGCCTCGATACGTACACTCCGGAAGATAATAAAACAGATGGAAAAAATATAATGACTTAATTTATTTTTCATAGTGGCATCATGTTTCACCTAAAGTCCTTAAAATATTGCTTGATTGGAATGACAGCTGTCAAACTAATTTCATTAGAGATGGGAAATTACTGATCACTGATCGAATCGACTTTATCAGTTATTTCATGATTGCATGAAACTCTGTTTCCGAAAATTGATATAAGAAACATAAAAACAAGCCTATTATAGTGTGTTTAACACATTTTTTCACCAAAAAATAAGACATTTATACTTTTTTCATGAACAACATCAAATGAACTATTTTTTTATTCGATCAATTTGTCCCATCTCTAACGTTTTTGTGAAATGATGTAACCTTGTAAGAAGGTCGTTAAAAAATAGGTTTATTTTAGTTTATTTTTAGTTTTAAAGCTGATTTTATATAATAATGTTGATTTATGTGTAAAGCATGGTATTAAAAAAATAAATTAACACGCCAGATACAAATGATTTTTCGTGTGTCAATATAAATAACTCCTTTGACGTTACTACAAAGTTATGTCGTCACTTTTTCTGATAAATGTCATTCTAATCAAGCTATATTTTAAGGACTATAAATGCTCTTACATGTGAATAGGGCAGAATCTAGCCACATTATCTGTGCATCTAAGCGTTCGTTTTAAAAACGGACAGTCATGTCAAAATACGTTAAAATTGACCTTTTTCTATCTCATATTCTTAAAAGGCTTTAAAGAAAAAAAGTGCCGACCTCAGAACGATTGAAAATTTAAATAAATCGTTTTTAAAGGAAAAATTGCTGCAAACCGATGCGCTTACATAATTTTTTTTTAGTAGTGTACCTTCGAAATTGCTCGGGAGAATTTATATTCAACTATGACGTCCTTATGAAGTATGTCACTTTGGTGCGGAGATATGTGTACCGTGACGAACGCTTCTCCTTGTTGAATATCGATGTACCTACCCAAAACTTGAAGTTGGGGGTTGGTTGTGTACCTTCGTAATCGCTCGAGAGTATTGATCTTCAACTATACCGTCATGGTGAAGATATGATGTTCTTAGCTTCCCATCAAAATAGCGGCCCTTAAGGTGAATATGGCCCTGGATTTGCGAAAAAAATGCAGCGTATCTCGAACATCTGTTACAAGAACATAAGGTGAGTAGTCTTACGCTTCAGGTCTCTATTCACCATCATTATTCCCTTTCCGCACCTAATGGTGCAAAGGGCACTGCAATGGTTCATCAACCGCAGCGTATCTTGATTAATTTTTTTGTTACATGAAGGTAAGATTATCAGTCTTTCGCTTTAGGTACCAGTCCAGGTTACTGACTGAAAAAAAAAACTAGTGTAGTCCAAAAAAAGACTGGTAAAGGCCTTCATGTATGGTGTAGATTGTTGGACACCGAGGGAATCTGAACAGAAAACAATTGAAGCTTTTGAAATGTGGTGCTGGCGGCAAATGCTGCGGATCCCGTGGACGGCCAGACGTACGAATACATCTATACTCCAGGAACTGAACATAGAAGAAAGACTAACATCCATGTGCGAGAAAAGAATCCTGCAGTTCTTTGGGCATCTTTCCAGGAGGTATTCTGATAGTTTGGAGAAAATCATTCTCCTGGGAAGAGTTGAAGGGACAAGGTCGCGTGGACGTCAACCGACAAGATGGAGCGGCACAGTCACTAAATTATCAGAATCATCACTGACAAATGCCTTTAGAAGAGCACAAGACCGTTCCAGATGGAAGGAGACTGTCCACAGACGAGCCATGCCTGGAGTCCGGCGTAATCACCATCCTCAGACATGAGGCATGGATTTAAGAAAAGAGACCAGTCCAGGGACTATGAAAAGTTCTTGTGTGAAAACAACCTTTTGAATAAATATTTCATGTCAACCATGTCAAGATACGAACTCAAGACTTCTTGCATGGTAGGCAAACGCGCTGACCATTACACCGCGAGATCAAATATTCAGGACTGAAATCAATGATATTTTTATTTTTTTCATAAAAAAAATTCTCATATTAGTATAATTCTTATTTATACCTATTTTATTTCTATAAATTATTTTCATAAATGAGATTTTTTTATTGTTTCGTCTATGTATATTTTGGAGTGACCGATTGAAATTTCGTTTTCGGTATATAATAACTTGTAATATAGTAAATAAAATTATTTTTGTACAGTAAAATGTGAGTAATAACTAGTCGCTTGAGTTTTTTTTTTAAACTACTAAAATTAATAAAAAAAACAAAAAAAAATATGATTCATATAGGTCAAGTATGAAAAGTCAGA